>NC_068955.1:7210703-7881351 GCF_026419915.1 Harpia harpyja | reverse complement strand
GACTGACGTGGGTGACTCAGCCCTCTGCGCTCACAGCCGTTCCCTGTTTCTAGATGGATGTGGACAAACTGCTTCCCCCGCTGGAGCGGGTCCCAGGCAGCAGGCTGGCATGGCAGGAGTCTTCGTCTCTGGAACAACATCCTTTCCCTTTGTAGTCAGATAATGACAATGATTTCATTTTTGTTTCACTTTCTTCCTTGTCACCAACATTTCTTTTGTCCCTTTCTCCCTTTACAAATGTTAATTTCCGTCTTTGTCTCAGCTGTAGCTGTTTCAGTGCATTGTCTTCTGCCAACTGAAATGAAATCCTCTTCGATAGACAGATCTTAGAAAATTAACATCATGCTGCAATTTGGAACAAGCACAGCTAAAGCAGCTGCTCAGCTGAAAAGAAAGAGAGACAAGAACAACAGGACCGTTAGTTTGAAAAGCACCTCCAGCCCAGAAGAGCTTTGCAAACTTGGGGCTATACTTTGCCTGTATTCATCAGAATGGTGTTACTTTATCATTTGAAGCCAGAAGAAATACCTAGGGACAGGCAGTTAGGCAGGGTTTTACATTCCTGTTGAATTTGTATCAGCTGGAGCAAGAAGAGGACTGGGAACTATGGGCCAGTCAGTGCCTAGACGGGTCATGGAGCATGTCTTCTTGGAGTCCTTATCCAAACCTGTGAAGCATGAGGAAGCAACCAGAAAGAGTCAGAATGGGTTTTACCAAGGACAAATCATGCTCAGGCAAACTCATCGCCTTCTATGACAGTACAGGCTGGAAAAAACTACACTTCAGTGGTTGAAAACTGGCCAGACCACAGGACTTAACAGTCATCAGCAACAGACTGACAGCTGGCTGGTGGGCAATAATGAGTGTGTGTCCCCAGGGTGATATTGGGGTTCACGTCATTCAACATCTGGACAATGACAGAGAGCTCACCCTCAGCAAATGCACGATACAAAATTAGGGGGAGTGGCTGTTGTGTCAAATGAGACATCAATCCATAGGGACCTTCGAAACTGGATCTTGGGGTGGGTCAACAGAAACCTCATGAGTTCACTAAGGAGACATGCAAAAGTCCTACAGATGGGGCAGAATAATTCCATGCATTGGTCCAGTCTGGACCCAACTGGCTGAGGGGCAGCCTGGCTGGGAAGGATCCAGGTGTTACAGCGGGCACGAGGTTCAGTGTGAGCCCATAGGAGTGTCCTCTCATTGCAGATAAGGGAACCACTGTGCTACCCTGGTGGCAAAATGGCCAACGCATCAGATGGAGCCCAGTAACCATCCCCCTTCCTCAGCACTGCTGAAGCCACACCTGAAACACTGCATCTGTTATTGGACTCCCACGTCGAGAGGGATGTGGGGAAACCAGAGAAGGGCCAGTAAAGGGACACCAAAATGATCAGGGGTCTGGGGCACACGACCGACAAGGACAGGCCAAGGTGGCTGGGCTGCATTGGTCCAGCAGAGAGGGGAAGGGACAGTCTGATGGCAGTCTGGAGATACTCAAACTGCAATTACAAAAACAACAGAGCCAAAACCTTTTTGCTGGTGGCAGATGATGTTACAAGGGGCAACAGGAAAAACAGCAGGTGGTATCCAGCTAAAATTGCTGAGGATCCACAGCTACATGTTGGACTCTGACTGCCTAACTCACATTGTTGTAGGACACCTGGTTTCTGAAACAGTGTGGCTCACTTTTGGATTCTCTAATGTCTTATATAGTAGGATTGTGAAAATTTTACCATGGCTGGAGCATTCACAGTGTAAGACTGGATTCTCTGGCATACCACCACTTGTGTCACTTCCTTTCAGAAGAAATAATCCACTTAGTTTAACTTTTCAACTGAAGTGGTGAAAAAGTCATAGCTACCACAGAAAGCTAATACTTTATTTAGACTTAGGACCTTCCTGAGCTATGAACTGTGGGAGGCTGGAGCATTCTGTGGTTATGTGTCTTTACACACTTTCCTGGGCATCTTCTGATCTTTACTGTGGGAGAGAGGATCTTAAGATGAACTTTTGGTTAGACTCAGCACAACTCCATGGGTGTAACGAAGCATCTGCTCAGTCAGGGACCACGGGCAGAGAGCTCCTGTGTATCTCAGAGGCACCATAAATCCAGACTTGCTCACTGCTGGTTGGGCACATGACTGGGATCACCGGTCTCTTCCTTGGCCGTCTACTTTCTGTCACACACGGGCACCTGTGGACATTTTGTTCATCTTGTAGCTGACCATGCTCTGAGCAGGTGGTTGAACTAGAGACCTCCTGATAACATCTCCCAAGGTCATTGTTTCTGCTGACACATTCCTTTGACCCTCTTCTCTGTTCATCTTGGAGGGGCTGTACCCCTCCCTACATGACTCAGGTAGGGACTATGTGTAATATCCCTGCCAGTAACAGCCTATGTCAATAGTAATGCACCGGGCACAGCCTTTCACCAAGGGATCCCAAAGTCTTTTACACAGGTGCTGCTTAAAAAAATCCTATTTTGCCACCGGGAAAGAGAGAGAAGGGAAATGACACAGGGTCATCTATCAAAATGGGACAGATCCAGGTGTTTTGACTTCTGGGCTGGTGGGACCCTTGTATCCAAATCTGCGTGGTGAATAGCAATCTAGATCCCTGCCTCTGCTTGGAGTTGACCCTCCTAGGAATTTATTGGTACTTGGAGAGTGGAAGGCACTTTTTGTCAACTGTGTGTGGAAAGATAGCTCTGTAGGAGTTTCCTTGCCAGCACCAGTTCTTTAATTTAAAACCACCACGTCACGACTTGTTATTTATTTTCTAAAGATATAAGAATGAGCAAACCTTGAAAACTACACAATTTTTCTTTCTAACTGTCATTAAAATTGCTCTCAGAAAGCAGTATTTATCAACCTATCCACCAGTACATTGTGCACATATTAAATGCATTATAGATAACAAAACCAGCTCATTACAGCGTGAAATATTGAGGTCCCAGCTTCTCTGTTTCAGTAGGTTCATAGTTGCTCTTGAGCCTTAAAACCTGACAGAGCAGATCTGGTCTCTCTGGTCCCATTTGCCCCTGTCTTGGCTCTCTTGACATGAAATAACAGAAACATGGAAGAGAACAGTCCAGAAGCTGTTGTAGGTTGTTGTGATGGGACATCTTTGATAAGGATAACCTGACTGTTTATTATTTGGCAAGATAAAAGTTATGATGCCCATAATTGCTATGTTAAGTGACTGGGCTTGTAAACAAAGTCACATACAGTTCTGTTACTTTTGCTCTGCTTCTACAATACTGTTAATCCAGTTTTCTTGGGAGATCAGGCTTGTGAAAGACCTGCAACAG
The DNA here is from genome assembly GCF_026419915.1 of Harpia harpyja. Taxonomy (NCBI): domain Eukaryota; kingdom Metazoa; phylum Chordata; class Aves; order Accipitriformes; family Accipitridae; genus Harpia; species Harpia harpyja. Next base: position 7,878,035 of record NC_068955.1, on the reverse strand, counting down.
ATTGATCTGACAAGTTTCTCCAATTTAAGTACAGAATAGTAAGGAAATACTACTTCTGTTGGATCTGAACCTGCCATAATTCAATGGGATTTTTTCTTACTTGGTGTATCACAGGGGACAATGGATGGTCATTCCCTACTCATCTTCTCCAGGTGGCTCATCAGTTTAGAGATCTCTCTTATCCTCTTCAATACTTCTTTTCAAGGAGGATGGGTGCTGGTCTGCTCCGGGCTCCTCAGATGGAAGACACTCCAGACCTTTTATCATTTTTGTTGCACTTCTCTGAACCTTTTCTAGCTCTGGGGTATTTTTCCTTGTTATTATCTGGCCACCCATGAATGCAGTGATAACCAGGGACCTGGTCGTGTGCCAGACCTTGAAAAATTGGTGACATCTAGGCACTTGGGGAGGAAGAGCTGCACTGAGGAGTAAGAACATAGTGATGTTCACATACTTTTCCATGGGGTGAAGCCAGATGAGGTAAGCTTAATGCACAGCAGAAATGATGCAGACCTGTAGGGAGGGAAGACAGCAACCAGTGAACATGAAAAGAGATTGTGCCAGCAATGCCCCCTGCCTCGTTCAGCTCCACGAGCCCAGTCCAACAGCCCATTTTCTACCACAGCCACTCTATCACTCTGTACAAGAAGACACCTCCCATCTCCCACAGCTCTTGCAGACGTCCCTGCCCTCCAGAAGCAGAGTGCAGGAAGAACTTTACAGCTCAGCACAGAGCTTCTCTTGAGAACCCACAATCCTGGTTTCAAATCTTTGTTTCAAACCTTTGGATCACTGCAAATATATGTAAGAAGTTAGACATATTTGTTCCTTGTAAATAGATTAACTGTGTGGCCTTGTTTTATGGACTATACTTTTCATAAAGTCCAGTACTTTCCTCAGGTGGCCAGAAAACTTTTCATTTGTATTTATGGGGAAAAGCCCAAAATCTGGGTGTCAGAGTGTCATGGTTTAACCCCAGCCAGCAACTAAACACCACGCAGCCGCTCGCTCACTCCCCCCCACCCAGTGGGATGGGGGAGAAAATTGGGAAAAGAAGCAAAACCCGTGGGTTGAGATAAGAACGGTTTAATGGAACAGAAAAGAAGAAACTAATAATGGTAATGATAACACTAATAAAATGACAACAGTAATAATGAAAGGACTGGAATGTACAAACGATGCGCAGTGCAATTGCTCACCACCCGCCGACCGACACCCAGCCAGTCCCCGAGCGGCGATTCCCCGCCCCCACTTCCCCGTTCCTATACTAGATGGGACGTCCCATGGTATGGAATACCCCGTTGGCCAGTTTGGGTCAGGTGCCCTGGCTGTGTCCTGTGCCAACTTCTTGTGCCCCTCCAGCTTTCTCGCTGGCTGGGCATGAGAAGCTGAAAAATCCTTGACATTAGTCTAAACACTACTGAGCAACAACTGAAAACATCAGTGTTATCAACATTCTTCGCATACTGAACTCAAAACATAGCACTGTACCAGCTACTAGGAAGACAGTTAACTCTATCCCAGCTGAAACCAGGACACAGAGCAAAGCTCCTGTGTGGCAAAGCTGGAAATTACAGAGGATAAAGCCTTAGAGCAAAGGACCCAGCAGCTTGTGTGCAGGGTCTGCCCTGAAAGTATTGCGAGTGAGCTGTGGAGAGAGCAGACTCTTGGAGCAGAGGGATGTGTAGTGATGCTTGTATGTTTTCAGAGCAACAAGTACATGTTACAACATGGTTACAAATACATTGACGTTAGTTGTAAGTGAAGAAATGAAAGAAAATATTGACAGTGAGAGTTAACCTGAAATGTCTTTCTCTCATGAAATTCAGCCATGTAGAAGGCTTGGGGCACTGTCTTTCTGCAAATCTGTCATCTCACCCTGTATTTGCTGAGGATAACTTTCCTGATGTATGATTCCCTTTTGGAGAATTTCCTTCTTGAACTCCTTCAGGGACTCCATTCAGATTCACTGTCCATCCATCAAGGCTCCATCTCTGATTTGTGTAGTTTTGATCTTTTTCCACTAAATTATGGAGTATTGCACCACACTGGAGATGGACTGCACGCCTCTTGGGTGATCCACCCTAGTATACCACTGTCATGCCCCTTGAGAAGAGAAACAGCCCATCAAGCGAGTGCCCACATTTCAGAAGGAGAGAGACATAATTCACTACATCTCATATTTAGATTGACTTGTAAATTGGCAAACACATCTGATACAACAAGGTGACTGAGATTATAAGTGCAGCTCTATACTGAGATCAGACACAATGGTATCTCTGTGATGATGTGTCTCAGATGACTGATCTCATGCTTATATTCAGGAGGTAACTACTGCTGGAAGGCTGACACAATGACTCTGTTGATGGGCTTAGTAGCAGGCACATACTTCCCTGGTGTATGGTTTTGCCAGCCAAGAGTTGTAGAAAACCAGGGCACCCTGCCAGTGGTGAGAGAAGTAAAGTACTATGGCAGCCCACAAAGCAGGATGGAGGGATACACCTTCATGTCAATATATGGGAGGTGGAAAGGACAAAGTATGTGGATTTGGTCTAGTCAACAGCTCAGAAAGAGATGGGAGATAGCTGGGTTGAAATCCTTCAGAACCACATTGTTGGCTGACCATCAAACACAAATAAGCAGTCCTTATATCACAGCTAATCAAGCTTATCTTCTTGTCAAGTACAGGTGAGACTGGCACACATCTCTCTGGGCATCACATTTCCCATCCTGAGGCTGCCTTTCTGCTTATGATCCCCGCTTCCTGGACACCCCACTGCCGAGAACGTGAGCCAGCACATCCCCTCCCCCACCATCAGGGAGGACAGCTGGGGGTGTGATACTGTACACTGGGACCAAACCTCAAGGACCACTGCAAGAACAGGAAAACAAGCTCCCTGCTCCCTGTCTCCCTTTGTAGACCACCTTTGGAAAGGCAGAAATAGAGCAAAAACTTTGTAGTACCAAGATGTATGTGGAATCATGGGAGTAGCCCAGTAAAGCCTATTGAAGGGGATGTCTGTCAGTCCCAATTGGTCTGACGAGAAATTTCTATAGATTTTGTCAGAGATCTAGAGGTCTCAAAGATCCGAAGTTTGTGTAAATACAAAAGCCAACAGCTGGCTAGAACACAAGCATCCCACCTTGAAGACTTTGCATTCTGCTGGGCAGCAGCCAGCAGGTCAACCAACACGCATGTCCTGGCCAGTCCGCTGTCACACGTGTAGCCTTGGGACAGCCACAGCACAAGCCCATTGACCTACTCGGCAGGTGAACTACGGTGTGTGAGAAGTGGTCGTAGCACAGTCTGTGGGCTCAAGGGCCTTGGATGGCACATGGTGGTACTACAGTGGTACAGGAGACGGGGCAGGGAGCTGAGGGAATTGTGTTTGGGCACCCAGAGGGACAGGAGCACTGGTGGCATGGTCTGAGGTCATGGGAAGGGCTGGCTGGTATGCAGTGCCAGCACCACATGGTCATGGAGGAAAGGGGGTGTTATTTCAATAAAACGGAGTCAGGGCCATAGCACAGAAAACTGGAAGAATCAGGCTTTTCAGTTCCTGTAATCCTGAAAAATCCTGATTTGTCTTGAGATGGGGAGACAGAAAAAGCAGTATTGTGATTAAGCTCCAGTGATGCTTAGGGGCCTCACGCAATCTCAGGTTCCCATCACTCAGGGACTGTGCCAACATGCACAACAGTGCATTTGTCTCCACAATAGTGGAGACAAAGATGCAGAGCCTCAGCTTTGAGACTTGGTGAGAAGTTTGGTCTCACTCTTGGTGGCTAAAAGCCAAGTCCTATGTCACTCTGTTAGAAATCATCAAGGCCAAAACCTGAGCTGAGGCTCACAGCAAGAGCCCACAAACATTCTTCTGAGGTTTTAATCTATCACTTTCTGGGAGACAAAATGGTTTTGGATCATTCAAATTCATATAGCTGGGGATGGTGTCTGAACCCATGGCAAGAGAAGCAAGACCTTCATGCGGCTAGAAGGACAACACAGCTTTAGGTACGAAAAGCCTGTTAGCAACCTGAATAATGTACTATCTACAAGGACATGGGGTTTTTTGTTAATGCTAACAAAACACCCATGGTGTCAGCTTGTAGAAATCTTCATCTTAAACAGGCAGATTACCATGACAGAGACCTGGTAAGTTCCAAATGCCTGCTCCTTGTTTCAGGTTCCTTGAAGTAGACTACTTGTAATTCAGGGATGAGGAAAGAAAAGGAAAACAAAGATTTAAAAATTGCTTTGAACACAATTCTGCAGTTGGCTACAAAAGTCTGATAAAGGGAAGAAAGTGCAGACTTGCTTCAGCCCCCTTGTCCCATGATTATCCCATTACCTTATTCCCATTCATACCAATTTGAGTAAGACCAGAATGAGCCCCTAAAGTTTAGAGATAATTCCTTCAAGTTTTTGGTTTTAGATGTTATAGTTCAGGAACTCAAATTTAATCAAAGTGCAGTCATTACCTTGCAGCTGTATTACGTATTACAGCTACAATTTGCACAAATGCACTGAATGATGATAGAAACCTCTGTCAGTATTGTATCATTTTGAGCACAAAAGCTAAACATCTTCCTGGGATGCTAAGACAAAAGCCAGAATCAGATCTAATAAACAGCACAATCGGCTGCAGCTGCAGAACTAGTACATGAAGGGAAAAAACACTTTTCAGCAGTTCTGCTTCTGAAGTGAACTTTCTCCCTTGAGCTGCAGGCAATACAACACAGTTCAGCCATTAGGCAAGCACTGTGAGAGTAAAAGAGCACTCAAAGGCCTGCAAAAAGGATACTGATCTCTGAAGTTTCCAGAAGCTACCACTCCAGGGATTTTGGAGGAGGTTGATGGTATTTAGTTGTTTACGGGACTGAGGCCAAACGGACTGGAAAGCTCTGACTCTGGGAAGCTGACTGATTATGTTGTGGTAACCAGCAGAATGCCTCAATTAATTCCTCAATTAAACCCTCAATTAACTTATCAGATGTAGGACAGGCTGAGCTGGACAAGGCAGTTGATGCCTCAGCAGAATCCTTTGCCAGGCTGGAAGGAATGTGGAAATCATTCAGGATTAAAATTCCTCTGGACCATCCAGATTGCCCCTCTGCAAACACAGCAGGACTGCAGCCCTGGGGTGACAGCAGGGACAAAAGCCTGCTCTCTGATCTGCTATTGTGGCACATCTCCTTCTCACTACTGGACTTTTAAGACCATGCTCAGGCTTATGCTAGAGAGATCAAGAGGGAGAGATCAAATAAAAATGCCAACTGTTTCACCGTGGGATGAATATTGCTGAGTTTACACTCCCGATGCTCCCACCACCTGGTTGGGCCATTTGCAGGACCGCTTGCTGTTCCCTTTCTCCTAAAACAAAGGCGATGAATAGCATTCATTTATATCTGAAAACAACCCAGGTGTGCTTGTGCAGAGCTTTCCTCTGTTCTTGACCCAGTTTCTTCTACTCCTCCTGACTGAAACAAATAAATCTTGTTACCCCTACATACTCAGCCAGTATATCACAGGTTGTATAGCTCGCAGCTGTTCTTGCAGTATCCATGCCGAGGTGTGGGTAGCTCAGCATGCAGGCGTTACCTGTCTTTTCACACCTTCATTCCCTTTGAGCTCTTTATTCGTTCGTGTCTTTCATAATGTTGGTCTCTTCTCAGCAAGGATTCGAGTTTATAACCTGCTCCTACTTAACAACCTGTCTTATCTGCAGGCATGGAGTGGAGTTTGCAGGAATGTTTAACAAAATGAGCTGGAAGCATTAGCTTGACTGCAGCTCAGCAGGAAAGTGCACCAAAATCCTTTGACTGCACTTGAGGTTTTCTTCTATAATGACTCACTTTGTGCAGGGAAATGTTATAAATTTAGGCAGAAATTAGTAGCACAAGTGTGTGAATATATCTTCATTGACAGTTAAGCAAAAACAGTATAAAAATTAGCTGTGAGGTGGCCTCTAAATGAAAAACCCATTATGGCTACATCAGCCTGGTAGAAATAGAGTGCAAATGGGTTTGTTTCAAGAATGCAAATGGTTTTATTTCAGGAGTTTTGATTGAATTAAATGGAAGTTCATATTATCCTGCAATTGAATTAACCGAAAGTCACTGTATTTCTCACACATTTCATAAAGATGAATAATCCAATCACATAAGATTTTAAAGAGTACTTACAGCAGGGTTTTGCTGCCTTTAAGACTGTATGAACTATGAGTGATCTGCCCTTTTCCATGCAGTCCATTCTGAGAGATCCCACACTGTTTATGTGATACACTCATTACCAACCAACAAAGCTAGCACGTATGCATTCAGAAAGCAATTGAAATCCCCCAACTTTTTTGCCTCTTCAAAATCAGACACTAAATGGCAGAGAAGGAGGAAGAGGCCACCTGCAGAGTCAGGTTCAAAGTGTTGGAGTCCAAAAAAATCAGTGTAAGAGAGTGAAAGGCATTTCAGACTGGCAGGTGTTCCTTAAATGACTGCATTGTGGAGCTGTTATCACCCTTCAGGGTGGGTACAGGGATGTCACTGAGGGTGATAAGCTTTTCATAGGAGCTTCTGCTCAGTCATAATGCACGTTGTACTATACCTGCTATTCACACAACCAAATGTTTAGCAGAGACTTAGGATTTTATTAAGAGGGTGTTAGATCTGGTGGCTCAAAGACCATCCAGCTCTTGAAACAACCACACCAGTTCTGCTCATATCCTAGTTCTGTTACCTGCTGCAGCCAGAGAGGCTGGTTGTTAGAGGCAAAGCCTTTTGATGGATTTCTTTGACTTTGGGCACTGACCAAAAATACCCCACCTGACACTGACCCCATGGATGTGCACACGGAGCAGCCATCTCTCAATGTGGGACAGCAGACCCGCAGATGATTTGGGCAGAACATGAACTCAGCTGCCTCTGTGAGGTTTCCTTGCCAGCTCAGCTTCACCTCTGCAGAAGTCCCTCCAAGAATCCCCCACAGGCCAGTCTTCCTTTCTCAGGGGTTATTGTCAACCTGAATTTCCTTCATTCTCTCTCTGGAGGCTTTATGCCTCTCCTCTCCTTGCCTGGCTTGCCAGGAAGACTCACAAGAGTGTCACTGTGGGACCCGGTTTTTCTCAGCCAGTCTCACTGGCCTGAAAACTCTTCTGTCTGGACATTTGCTTATTTGATTTCTCACACTCTCAGCTCATGCTGGTGTCTTCTCACACCAGTTCCTCTGTTTTCTTTGCACTTTGTCAGTGGAGCTCCTTCTGCATGTGCTTTGCTGTGCTTCGCTGTCCTCCAGTCAAGGTCAGGTCCACACGGCTCATGCACATTGTTGTGCTAGTAGTACACTCTCCTGCTGATGATCACATATGCTCTGCTCCTAAAATGGAAGGAGGACACTACCTTTTTTACAGGGAAAAGAACCTGAGGGAAAGTGACACCTGGGTGAGAGTCTGTGTCATCTGTTCTCTGCATGAGAGATCTTGTCAGATTTATGTTGTGAAGTGAAACATGGCGATCTGATCACACTCCTTAACTCTGCCAGAAATCTTATGTGACCTTCAGCAAAACACCGAGTGCCTTCATCCCTAGATCACCATCTTCAAAGACACACCTACAAACTTGCCGGAGAACCCAACTTTCTCCCAGAGCTGCCTGGCTGATGCTAGTCCCTAAAAGGTATTTCTTGCACCTCAGCACCTGTTTGCAGCTCTAAACCTTCCTCTGCACTGTTGGGAAAAAGTGGCTCCATTTTGCCTTGGATAGAGCTGAATCCTGCACTGAGGTGAGACCATTCCCAGAGGAATGGGAAGGCTCAATGTTATCCAGTTATCCAGAAATCACCTTTGCTACCAGGCAAATGTTGAGGTGAAAGCAGAGTTCAATCATTACAATGCAAATACTGTCAGTATAGGTTTAAAGACAGGTACAGAAATAATGAAGCATGTTAACAGAGCTTTAAATTAGCTCCAGATGGGTTGTTTTCTGCGGTCAGTGAGTTGTTGGGACACTTAAACAGTGATGTGGTGGAGAACTAGTGTTTAAATAAAATTCCAGTCTTTGCCACATCCACAAAAGTATCCTGAATTAGGGACAAGTTTAACTTCACATCCCCAAACCTTCTCTGGGATTCTGGTGTTTCCTCACAGTGGTTTCCTGTGACACACAAGTCTCCTATGGACTGGTCCCACCTAATTTAATAGCAGCGATGTTAAATTAGCAGTGTGTGTGTGGCATTCTGGTCCTGACCAGATGGTGTCAGGACAGGGCTCAGCCTCTGGCCTTGACTTTGTCATACACTACTCAATATACTGTGTACAAACACACACATGGAAAAATGTGATTTCTACAAGCATATACCTGAAAATGTCCCTCTTGGATCAAGGTTTAGACATGATGGTAGCCAAAAAGCTGCTGGGGGAACAATGAGCCTGGTGTATATTTTAATTCAAGGAAAAATGTTACAGAGAATCACACTTATTCTTTTCTCTGACTTTTCTGTTGAGGATATGAATTGTTTGGGAGAGAGGTGACTCAGTGTGTGCCTGTGCAGTGCCTCACATCTTCCCCTGGGCCTTGGCACACCTGGCTAGCACAAACAGCAGACGTTAAAATAAACCTTTGTCACACTCTGTTTATGTATTGTACATTGCAAATAATAAGACCCAAACCTATTTTGCCTCTTGGCACCTCGCTGCTTTGCCTAGTGTTCCTGCCCTGCTCCGCAGAGGTCATGCTTCAGGTTTTCTAAATTTGACCCTTCACTGAGCAATTGCATTATCTTGTACAGCACCGAGCCCCCCTATTCTGCGGCTGGCAATGACCTTTTCATCCCCATGCAGAAGGTCCCAACACAGCAAATTCTGCCCATTTATCGAACACCTGGCCAGGTGAGCTTTCCTGTACTTCATCACAATGGCAAGACATACATGACTGACAAATGCACAAGTAGCAGGGATGGCTTGTGTTTGCTTGTGGAACCTGCTAGCACACCCTGGCATCCCAGGGTGAAGTCACCTCCACAAATATTCCTGCAGATCTTTCACCTAGCCCTTTCACCTCTTTGTACCAAGCCGCCTCTTCAAAACTTTTTTCATTACCATACCATATCTGGTGAGCAGCTCTGTAAGATAATTTTACAATGGCTACCTGTTGCTACTAGGAGGAAAGGGAACGATTAGTCTCCTTAGTCAATAAGAACAGAAGGTGTTACCTGACAGCAGATAAAATTTAAGTCTTGAAAGTACAAAACCAACAGTCAGTGCGTGAGGATTTGGATGCTGGCCTGAGAGGCACCAGAGAAATCCCCTCAATGGCCAAGCTCACAACATTAAAGAGGCAGATGTAAATGACTCTATGGAAATATGACAGGCTAAAACCATGAAAGGCAGATGATTCAGGGCAAAAATCCAACCGGCACGTTGCCTGGGGGTAGCAAGTCTCTTTTCCCTATACTATTCTTTTTCTTGAATGACTCACTACAAAGTCCTTGCACCAGCTTTCCCTGGTCACTACTAGAGGCAACTTACTGGGCTAGAGGACTAGCAGACCTGTTGCAGCACTGCAGATTGTTAGGAAACCTAAATTGCATGGTTCATGTACAAAGACCAGCCAGTTCTCCTGGGAGCAGATGTAATTAAATTTGGCTCAGTCATGCAGGTAGAGAAGAAGCTCTTGATAATCTTGCCTCTTGTCCTTGCACGCCTCCGTAACAGACTGCATGGCAGCTGGCCTTGCCTCTCTAGAATGCATGAGCTGGAAACCCAGAATGCTGGAGGAGCTGAGTAACCCTTAGGCTTTAGATGGTCTGCCTGGTTTCTCTCCTCAGAAAGGTGGTGTCCAGCAAAGCTCACACCAGCACAGCACCCCTCAGAGATGGAAACTTCATTTTTTTCAAAGGAAAATGCCTTACTCTGGGTCTGCAATTTCTCCATGGATAAAATCTGCACGCATCTTGCTGCAAACATGAGACCCTGCAGACTCCACCCTCACCAGACTGGCCAAACAGTGACCAGCAGCTCAATCGGCATCTCTCACCCCTTGAACAGCAGCTGGCTTTGGCAGATCTCAGTTTGCTTTATGTAGGAGATGCAACCCTAATGGAAATGAGGGAAACAAGACAGCACAGGTTCAGGTCCCCTGGCTGGTCAGTCTTATGAGTGGAGCTAAAGCCTCATCTCTTTGTGAATCCAGGTAGGGAGGACACAGGCTTACAAGCCACCAGCAGAGTCAGTAATGAAAACACAGAGCTCTAATGCCCTTTTCATTGTAGATATCAAAAGACTGTCCCAAAAGGGTCAGACTCCTTAGCTCCACCTTACAGAGGAGAAACTGAGGCACAGGACTGTGACATGACCTCCCAGGAGTGAGGACGGAAAGCTGCTCTCAGTCCAGCACTCTGTCCAAAGGCAGCACAGGCTTCATCATACAGAGCCGAGAACTTTAATCCCCAGTACATGCTACCTTCTGCATTTGCAGAACTTTTTCTTCCCACCCACCCCTCTTTCTGGTAACGTGCTGCCCTGATCTCAGCCAGCTCTGCTCACTGCCATATTCCTATTAGGTCACAGTCCTCTGAGCAAAATGTTTCCTTCCTAGCATGGATGAGCTCCGCAGCACCTCAGTGTGTTCACTCCTTGCCTCCTAGGAAAGAGACGCTTCTTCTTCATGGAGAAAAAGAAGTAGATAGGAAGAGGCCTGAAGGTGAAAAAACCTGCCTGAAAGAAGCAAGATCTCCCAGGAGGGATCACAATTCCTTAGTCCCGGTGGGAGAAACTACAGCTAGTCTGAGACTGACCCAGACGGGCGCTGCCAAATGCCATCTAATCTGCAGGGCGCATGTGGTGCCCCAGTATTTGGTCCCAGAGCAGCTCTGAGGTCCCCACGAGTGTCACCACTGTCTGGCCGCGTCCCTTTGTTACTTCAGAAACTCTTCTTTTACTGTTCAATTCCACCATCTAGTGGACATTTCTAGCGAAGACACAGGGCAGCCATCCGCTGGGCAAGAGGGAAGGACAAGAGCTAGCACAGGACTTAAAGTACGCTATGCACCTTCCTCAAACAGCTGTTATTCCTGTATTATTTTGCATCTTCTGTAAGATCTGCCCAAACCTCTTTGTTACTCAGGGTAACAGATGCGTTCACTTTGCATTTTGGTGAAAACCTGATCAAGTTCAGAGCAAAAGTGTAGGCTCAGTAAAGGATTTGAACACTTTACACAAACCCTGTATTAATCCTGCACATGGAAACCTAAAGGAGCCATACAGAAGACCCAAGGGGAACATCGTGCTATGTGAAAGTGGCGATGACCCCACTTGTAAAAGGAGATTTTCTTCCCAAATCGAACTCTGTACAGTCTGCTTGACACTTGCCAATGACTCCACATCACCCCTGTTAAGTAAGTTTATTGCAATGAAACATCAGATGAAATCCAGTGGTCAGCACATCCTGAATACCAAACACAGAAGAGCTTCTCCAGCATGTTCCAAGGCCTGGGTGACCACTGCAGTGGCTTTGATCCACATGTTGATGGGAATGGGTCAGGAGAAATTAAAAAACTGGGATTTCTACAGTCTTCTCTACAGAAGAAAGAGCAGTGTCGTACCTCAGGTAGTACATGCCTCCATTACCAAGAGAGAACTGCCACTGCCACCACTGAAGAAGCCTTTTAGTAGACGTTTGGATCACAGTAGGAACTATATCATCACTGTTTCAGCAGCCACAGTAAGAACTGAGGGTGACTCTGGAGAAGGGCAGATGACAGTCACTCTTATGTCTTGATTTTTAGCTGCCTGCAACATTCTGCATTAAAAACAGCCAACGATGGTTTCCACAGGTACTCAGAGGCAGTCCAGGGCACTTCAGCAGCATGTGAGATGATAGAATAGAATAGACTACTTCAGTTGGAAGGGACGTACAACGATCATCTAGTCCAATGACCTCACCAGTTCAGGGCTGTCCAAAAGCTAAAGCATGTTATTAAGGGCATTGTCCAAGCTGAGAGGTTTGGGGCATTGACCACCTCTCTAGGAAGCCTGTTCCAGTGTTTAACCACTCTCTCGGTAAAGAAATGTTTCCTAACGTCCATGCTAAACCTCCCCTGGTGCAGCTTTGAACCATTGCCAAGCATCCTGTCACTGGATCCCAGGGAGAAGAGATCAGCACTGCCCTCTCCACATCCCCTTCTTGGGAAGTTGTAGGGAGCAATGAGGTCACCCCTCAGCCTCCTTCTCTCCAAACTAGACAAACGCAGAGTCCTTAGCTGCTCCTCACAGGACATGCCTTCCAGCCCTCCACCAGCTTTGTTGCCCTCCTCTGGACACACTGAAGGACCCTCACATTCTTCTTAAATGGTGGGTCCCAGAACTGCACACAGTGCTCAAGGTGAGGCCGCACCAGTGCTGAATACAGCAGGATAATCACCTCTTTTGACCGGCTGGTTCTACTGTCTTTGGTGTACCCCAGGATGTGGTTTGCCCTCTTGGCTGCCAGGGCACACTGCTGGCTGCTATTGAGCTGACAGCAGGCTCCAGAGGAGCCAGCAGTGTGCCCTGGCAGCCTGGAGATGCTCCATCTTGTCAATGGGAGGCTTTGTGAACTCCTCCCACTGAAGGGTAGCATTCGGACACATACTCTGCACAGCATTTCGGGTTGCTTCTCACGGTTTGCAGTATACAGTGGTGTAAGTGCCACACAAACCAGCCGGATCTGCATGAATTACTGCTTTCTGCAGGTGTTTCTTTGGTGTGCCCTGCACTGCATAGAGGAGAGCAGAGGGGTGGAGTAGCTGCACCTCCCGTATGTCTGCTAGTGCTGTGTAAATGTTCCTGCATGGCTGGGTGATGCCAAAGCCTTCTTGTCTGGGAGGGTGCATCAGGGTAAATGTTTTGCAGTTTTCTGTGAAGTTCTCAAACTGCACAGCACAGTCAAAAAAAAAAAAAGACAAATAAGAAGACTGAAAACTTTCATAAGCAGCAATAAGGGCAAGCGGTAGGGTTTTAAGCAAAACAAAAGGGCATTTGATTTCACAAGGCTTGGAGGGCTTGGCTCACCGCAGATACTATATCAAGCTCTTAGGGGCAGATCAGAGCTGGCTCTAGGCTCAGGCAGAGCAGGTGGCAGAGCAATGGGGTGATAGCCAGCTGATTCAGCTTAAACTAGAAAGGACAGGGAGTGAGTGTCCAGCCTGCCCTTGCTGATTCCAGCCTTCTCCTGCAAAGCCTTCTGCTGCCATCAAGAGATAGGTCAGGGTGGATGGGGATGGTGTCAGGGATGTCCTCACCCACACTGTTGGCATTTGGGGCATGTGGAGGGCATTTGGAGTAGGCAAAGAGCATGGAAGAGCATGAGCTGAAACCCACCCAACATGATATGAGCGAGACAGGTGCTAAATGTAAATACCAGACATGTATGGTGATATGCAATACCAATAACAACAAAGACAAAATGTTTTCTCTGCAGCGCTGCCCAGTGGTGGGGTGGCAGCGAGCCCACATAGCTGCCAGACTCTCTCCACAGGGTCTCAGCCAAGCTCCTGGATATCCCACCACTGTCAGAAACACTCCAGTGCAGGGCCATCTTTAGCTGCTTCTTTCACCGGTCATAGAGCAGAAGAGTTACTGGCCTGAACTGATAACCCATTCTCAAAATCTTGTTGCAATAGGTCACATTTTCATCTTCAGGAGTGACCACGCTACGAGGAGGCTGCAAAAGTCCCAACTGCGATAACTGTGTTCATCCTTACTAGAGAAGCAGATGCTTCTTGGATGTCAGCCATCCCTTCTCAGGGCAGCATCTCTGAGAGGTGCACGCCTCTCCACTGTCTGTAAGAGGAGTATAAACAACTAGCTTAGGGGAACACATCTATGCTGTAGGCACTGAATACCAAGTCAGCCAAGTCAGGCACTTGTAATTCCATCTGTGCTTGCTTGTTCTTTTGAAACTCAGGCTTGTTTCAATACTTACAAACACAGCCCTGCTTATCACACACCACCCAGGAACTGCTGCACGGTACCGCCTAGGCAGAGGGGGCTTTCTGCTTCTCGAGTGGAACTAGAGCCAAGAAATATGGCAAAGTCACAGTTGAAACTCTCTGTTTTGGCAGCAAGATCTCAGAATATGGGGCAACAGTGTGATTCAGGTTAGTGGACAACTGGCTGTCGTGGTTTAACCCCAGCCAGCAACTAAACGCCACGCAGCCGCTCACTCACTCCCCCCCACCCAGTGGGATGGGGGAGAAAATTGGGAAAAGAAGCAAAACCCGTGGGTTGAGATAAGAACGGTTTAATGGAACAGAAAAGAAGAAACTAATAATGATAATGATAACACTAATAAAATGACAACAGCAATAATGAAAGGAGTGGAATGTACAAACGATGCGCAGTGCAATTGCTCACCACCCGCCGACCGACACCCAGCCAGTCCCCGAGCGGTGATTCCCTGCCCCCACTTCCCCGTTCCTATACTGGATGGGATGTCCCATGGTATGGAATACCCCGTTGGCCAGTTTGGGCCAGGTGCCCTGGCTGTGTCCTGTGCCAACTTCTTGTGCCCCTCCAGCTTTCTCACCAGCTGGGCATGAGAAGCTGAAAAATCCTTGACATTAGTCTAAACACTACTGAGCAACCACTGAAAACATCAGTGTTATCAACATTCTTCGCTCTGAACTCAAAACATAGCACTGTACCAGCTACTAGGAAGACAGTTAACTCTATCCCAGCTGAAACCAGGACACTGGCTTACACCTGAAGGCTTAAGATAATTGGTTCTGCATGGGCCTTAAATGGTGATCCTGATTAGCGAATGCAGAAACAGAAGCTACAAAGGCATAGCCCCAGTGGGAAAGCAGAACATTCCCATCACCTCCAGCACTGTGGAGACAGCCCTTTTAAATGGCAGGGAGAAAGAACATCATGAGGTGCACACAAAGTAGTGGCCTTATGGACACCACCATCTCGCATCAATCCCCCCAACACATCTGCCAAGGTACCTGTAGCACACCCCGTCTCACACCACACTAAGCTGACTTCACTGTTGATGCACCAAAGGAGGGCACGCATCACCAATGTGCGACATTTTGCACTAACATGGCAAATAAAGTTCCATCACCTGCTTAAAAATGTTTGTGCACATTTCTCTTCTTCATCTGATAATTCTCCCAGGTACTCTTCGGGTGGATTTATGAGGGCCTGCAGAAGCAGGTTCAGCAGGCCTCCTTTTGTAGATCAGGACTTGCATCTTGCAGATATTATAATTAGGCAAAATCAACTTTTCTGTGGAATTTTAAGGCAATCAAAGAAAAAAATGCAAACCCCATGATGAACAAAGTGAACTTGTTAAGAAAAGCCCTCACTTGAAAAAAAAAAAAGTTAAATGTACCTTTCAGAGAATACACGAATCCCAATACCTATAATTGGGATTATAATACAATATAATGACAAACAATATCTTAATATATCAAAATACTAATATAATAATTTATTATTATTATCATAATCATTAATATTATATACATATAATATGATAATAAGCATTTCCCTGCATCAATAGGCACCTAGACAATAAGGAAGTTCAAGTGAGTATTTGAGGATTCCAGTATATTCTTTCCTTGCATAATCCCTGTAACACATTAATATTCACCAGAACTATGCCAGTCCTCTGAGCAATGCTTTGCAGTTAATTTGTTCTGCTGTGAATCAAATCCTGTTAAATAAACAGAGTGGATCCATTTCACCTCATTCACATTTCTGAAAGGAAAACATTCACAATCTGTATTCTACTGAGAGCTGAGAACAAGACGTTATAAGGGCAAAACTTATTAAGGGCAAAACTAAGGGTGAAACACCACCACCACTCTTCCCCACTTCTCCAGAATTTTGCATAACTTGAGATATTTTTGATTGACTTTTCTGGGTCATTTATTCCACACCATTTAATGTTCACAATAGCTCCCACTGAGTGTAGTTATCTCTTAAGCACCACTGGATATCCGACCTCTGAGGCCTTAATTAGGCACTGAGGGAATGATTTATGTGTGTAAAAGGAGATGCTCACATTTTTGTTACATACACCTCTGAAAGTAAGGACCTGCCTTCAGTCACAAAGCAGTTGCCACAGGCAGATGTCTTACGCTCCACTCATGAAATGGGAAAACCTGGGACGCCTAGACCCAGCCCTGGAACAGCTCAGCCTCCCTGTGTCTTACTGGGATGTGCCACTGGATGCTCACAGCCAGCTCACACAGACAGTGCATATACAACCCCCCACCGCCTTTCCTGCATTTGTGTCACCCCTTCATCAGACCCATCACCACTCCTTCCTTAAAAAAGGTGTTGGAAAATTATGTTGTTCTCACTTATGAGCTACTTGCATAACAGAAGAAAGCAAAAGGAGCCCTTCATGGAGAAAAAAACCAGCACTGCCAGGCAATTTGAAAGCAAATGCTTTCTCAGAGAAGGCACCAGACAGTGTGCAGTACTCCTGTGCACAGTCACTGCACACCAGCAGCAAGGGGAAACCTCCTGCCTCTGGGAAAAGCAAGAGGCAGCTTTGCTCCTACAACTGATCAACACACAGAAGAACATGTCCATGGAGAAATATTCCGGCAGGCCAGAGGAACACTGGAAGAGAAGATGACCGACAGTGACAGAATCCACCGTCACACACACGTCCACAGCACAGGCAACAGACAGGTAAATGCCCGCAAGGAGGGCCTGGAACAGCATCCCCCCCCCCCCCCCCAATCCCCGGCACAGCCACCTGGGGACATGGCAATGTGTCTAAACCCACCTCACAGGCTGGTAGGGCCTGCTCTGTGCTGGCCTCCACAAACACCAGGTGACCTGGAATAGAATCACAGAATCATTTAGGTTGGAAAAGACCCTTAAAATCATCAAGTCCAACCTCAACCTGGGCTCACCTCGGTCCCCAGGCAGGACAATATATGCTTGTGAAATCAGTGCATGCCTCACTGTGGTGGGGTGGCCCTGGCTGGACACCAGGTGCCCACCAGAGCTGCTCTATCACTTCCCCCTCAGCTGGACAGGGGAGAGAAAATATAACAAAAAGCTCGTGGGCTGAGGAAAGGACAGGGAGAGATCATTCACCAATTACCATCACAGGCAAAACAGACTCAGCTTGGGGAAATCAGTTTAATTTATTACCAATCAAATCAGAGCAGGATAATGAGAAATAATCCCAAATCTTAAAACCCCTTCCCCCTACCCCTCCCTCCTCCCTGGGTACAGCTTCACTCCCAGATTCTCTGCCTACCCCCCCAGCGGCACAGGGGCATGGGGAATGGGGGTTGGGGTCAGTTCATCACACATCATCTCTGCCACTCCTTCCTCCTCAGCGGGAGGACTCATCACATTCTTCCCCTGCTCCAGCATGGGGTCCCTCCCATGGGAGACAGTCCTCCATGAACTTCTTCAGCGTGAGTCCTTCCCACGGGCTGCAGTTCTTCATGAACTGCTCCAGCGTGGGTCCCTTCCACAGGCTCACAAGTCCTGCCAGAAAACCTGTGCCAGTGTGGGCTCCTCTATCCATGGGGCCACAGGTCCTGCCAGGAGCCTGCTCCAGCACGGGCTTCCCACGGGGTCACAGCTTCCTTCGGGCACCCACCTGCTCCGGCGTGGGGTCCTCCACGGGCTGCAGGTGGAGATCTGCTCCACTGTGGACCTCCCTGGGCTGCAGGGGGACAGCCTGCCTCACCATGGTCTTCCCCACGGGCTGCAGGGGAATCTCTGCTCTGGTGCCTGGAGCACCTCCTCCTCCTCCTTCTTCACTGACCTGGGGATCTGCAGGGCTGTTTCTCTTACATGTTCTCACTCCTCTCTCTCGCTGCAATTACTGCTGTGCAGGTGTTTTTTTCCTCTTCTTAAATCTCTTATCCCAGAGGTACTAGAACCGCCGCTGATGGGCTCAGCCTTGGCCAGCGGTGGGTCTGTCTTGGAGCTGGCTGGCACTGGCTCTGCCAGACATAGGGGAAGCTTCTAGCATCTTTTCACAGAAGCCACCCCTGTAGCCCCCCCTGCTACCAAAACCTTGCCACGTAAACCCAATATACTCACCCACACCAAATACTACTGCATCCGCTCCCTCCACAGCGGAGAGGGTGCTCACACTTCCCACGCTGGACAGGAACCCCCAGGCAAAAACCTCAACTGCGGAGGGACTGAGCATCCCACACACCCCAGGGGTACTCGTGCTGTAACCTTCCCTAGGCCAGGAACGCCTGGTGTAATGAGGCATTTTGATTTGGTGGACGGGGGGAAGTAACTTGGGCATATTAGCTGCAATCAACAGCAATGCATTTCACCCATAACCCATTCAGTGTGAATACACATAGGCGGCTTTTCCGATGTGCACACCACCCACCAAAATGTCAATAAGCTCGTCAGAGGAAAAACCCTCCAAGCATTTGGGTCAGGGAGCAGTATTTTTAATTTCTTAAATCATTGGAATATGCCTTTTGTATAGCCAGACAACTCCTCTTGCTGCGAAGGTTGTCACATTACCTGCACAGAAAGGGTAATACTTTTAACTAAGATTAAAGAGCACGAATTGTGGAAGAAGAACAGCTGGAAAGACTGCAGCGCTGAGGAGGAGGAGGAGCACAGCAACGGTCACAAAAGCGAGAAGCGATGCTTTTCAAACTGCAGGGACCTAACTGCAAGGAAGATGCATGACAAAGAAAGGAAGGTAGGAGAAAATAGAAGGCGATAAACAGCTTAAGGCAACATTAAGTAATATCACAAAACCAAGAGACTGAGTGATTTATTTCTTAAGACTGTACTTCCATGCAAGCAATCGCATTTGTCATAGACAAGCAGGGTGATTAAGACACACATAGATCAACTTACTGCTCCACAGCTAAAAATCTGTGAGAACATTTTGGATAACTTACAACCAGGTGAAACTGAGTAAAGGGAAAGAGGAAGATGTGTGCGGCGCATCAGGAGCCCGACAGTGAAATGGGTTGGTCTGTCCAACAGCCAAGAGAAATCCCTTCCTATGGGATGCCACTCCACATGCGGAAGGCAAAACACTGGCCTACTGAAGACCAAGGCAAAACTTCTGGACCTAACAGGGCCAGGGTTTCCCTCGATCCTCCCCTCCATTTGCTCAGGTGTATTCCTTTTCCTGCAGGAACCGGCTGCCTGGGTCCCACTCACCAGCTGGTTGGAAAAGAGCACAAAAGTGATTGCAAAGAAACTTTTCTGTGATACTTTGAGTTCCTTTCAGCTGCTTCCCTAGCACACAAAGAGCAGCTGTTAGCACCCAGTCTGAAGGGAGGCCGAATCCCCCCCACTCCTCCTGACAGGGCCAAGCCTCCCCAGGCTCCCCTCTGTTCTTGGACCGCCCTCGGTAGCCACCGCAAGGTCTCCTGGCCCAAGACCGGCGTTTGCAGAGCTGCAGATCACCCGCCCAGCTTCCCGCGGAGCTGCTGCCCTCCCACCCCGCGGCGCTGGAGCCCCCCGCCCCGGCCCTCGGGGATGGACAGGGTGACAGGCCCCAGCAGCTGGACGGGAGACCCGCCAAGTCCGGGCCCCGCTGGCACCGGACTCCTCCCGCTGCCGGCACAGAGCGCGCCGCCCGCTGAGGCGCTGGGGGCGGGGAGGGGCGCGGGGAGGGAGGGGCGCGGGGAGGGCGGGGCGGGGCGGGGCGCGGGGCGGCCGTTACCAGGGCCGCGCCCCGCCCCGCCCCGCCCGCTCCGCAGCGCGGTAGCCTCCCCTCTTCCCCCTACTGCGCAGGCGCAGCTCTCCCTCGGCGCCTGCGCTCCGCCGCGCGCCGGCCTCATGCGCTTCCCCGCCGAGCCGGCCGGCAGCAGCGCGGCGCGCGCTCCGTCCTTCACCCCGCCCGCCACGCACCCTCCGCGCGCCGCCCCGGGGGCCCGGCGGGCACAGGTGAGGGGCGGGGGGCGGCAGCGGACGGGACCACGCGGACCCCCGCGGAGGGGGGGCGACACAGGGGTGACACAGGGGTGGCGGGCGCTGATGGCTCAGCGGGGGCCGCGACTCCGGCGGGAACTTCTGGCGGGGGCGAGGGGGGGAGCGGCCCTCACCGACAGGTGGGGGAACTTGGGGGGCCGCTGACAGGGAGGGAATGGCGGGGGCTGGTCGCTGACTGGGGGGGGAATGGAGGTTTGGTGGCTGACAGGAGTGGCGGGGGCCCGGGGCTCCTCCAGGCAGCGGGTCTGTCCCCGCCTGCCCGGGGCAGAGCCCTCGCTGAGGCGGTGTCGGTGTCGGGCAGCGAGGCAGATGAAGTACATCCTGGTCACGGGCGGGGTGATCTCGGGCATCGGCAAGGGGATCATCGCCAGCAGCATCGGCACCATCCTCAAGTCCTGCGGGCTGCACGTCACCTCCATCAAGATCGACCCCTACATCAACATTGACGCCGGCACCTTCTCCCCATACGAGCACGGTGAGTGGCCTCGCGGGGCCGGGGCCGAGCTGTCAGCAGGCAGCCGGCCCTGAGCTGGGCACCGGGGTCTTCCAGGTGGGTCCTGGGGCTGGCTTTGCCTGGAAAGAACCATCTCCTTTGCATGGTGGAAGAGGTTGCATCTGGTCCTGTGTGTGGGGCCTGCAGGCTGAGCCTGTCAGCAGCTCCTGACTGACTGGTGGGGCTGATCGTGCCACCAGCAAACAGCAGGGATGAGCTCTCTGGTCTTTTATCATTGCTTCCTGGTCAAGGGATTCAGTCCTCTTCGTTATATAAGGCTTTTAGTTTTGTTAGCCACTCCTAAACTTGCTGCAGCAATCAAAGAAGGTGTTTCCTTACATTGAATTCTTCCAGCTGTCACAGGCAATACCAACAAATTGCTTATGTGGACCATTTCACCTTGACATGTGCGCTTGTGCCTTTTTCTGTGTGCTACAGGGGAGGTGTTTGTGCTAGATGATGGAGGGGAAGTGGACCTGGACCTTGGTAACTATGAGCGCTTCCTCGATATCCGACTGACCAAAGACAACAATCTGACTACTGGGAAGATCTACCAATATGTCATCAACAAGGAGAGGAAGGGAGACTATCTTGGCAAAACTGTCCAAGGTGACGTGAAGCTTCACTTCTGATGCTTAGTAATATGTTCTGTATTTCTGTCCTGGTTGGATGCTTCTGCATTTGTTAGATGCTGTCCTTGTGATTTTTTTGTTTGTTTGTTTGTTTGTTTTCTTTAAGAGGGCAAGTAGAAGACGCGCCAGTGCAGGTGTAGTAGTGCGTGCCACACTGAATCAGGTTACCTGTAAGCCCCTCAAACCTTTCCAGTGCACAGCAATATATGGCCTATTGTTTGGACTGTATGTTGGACTTGGGTCTGACTGTCTAACGTAGCCAATAGTAAATGCGAACAGACTTCAGACTAATACACCTGTGGATTATTTGTTAGCTGGTTAAAATGGTTATTGCTTTTGATAGCTGTCGCATTCTTAGAAAACCCAGAGGCTCTTTGAGGATCAGATCAGTCCCTTCTCTTTCTGAGCATCCTCCACAGCTGGTTTGGATAAGGACTTTTACAGACAGTTTAAAACAGAGTAAGTCACTCTGCTTAGAGCAAAGAACTGTTTGTACTTGAATCTTGCAGCTTAAAGGAAACATTGCTTACATGTGTTTAAATTGAGGCAGGATTACATTTCCTGCCAAGACACTTCTCTTGAAAATCACAGCCAAGAATAATCACTTCAAAAATGCATACTGCTTTAAAGTCACAAATCAGTGCTGAAGTGATATGGGAAGCACTGGCTAGTTATTTTCAATAATTTGCTCTGTAATTAGTTAGAGGGAAAAAAGTGCATGGGTTGTGGCTTTAACCCTTGCCTGGTTTTCTTTTTCAGTTGTTCCCCACATCACAGATGCTATACAAGAATGGGTAATGAGGCAGGCACGAATTCCTGTAGATGAAGATGGCGTTGAACCCCAAGTTTGTGTGATTGAGGTTTGTAGCTCTTAAAAAAAAAAAAAAACAACCAAAAAAAACCCCCTACAGTTTTGCTTCTTGTATGGAGTAAACTGAACTATATTTGGCATAGTAAAAATTTTTTACAGTAGTGTTCAACTTTGCGTGTTATTGAGTTGGTTAAAAATCCCCCTTGTTAGCATCACTTACTCAGTCTAATCTTTTGAATGCTCTATGTCTGAATCTGCACGTAGAAGGACTGAGGTCTTGGACAGTTATATTTTTGAGATGCTTTGCTCTCTAGTGTAATGTGAATTAGTCTATAGAATTAATTTTAGCTCTTGTAACTTTATATGCCAGAGTTGATGAGTTAATCATGCTGTGCCCATTTCTCCCTTGGTGGATAGAGGGAGGGTAGGTAAATCCCCTGGAAACAGTTGTCTTTCCTCCTTAGCGGTAAAGGAAGCCTTGGAGTGACTAGTTCAAGCATAGACCTAGAAAAGGGAATGGTACAAGTTAGTGGTGACAAACCTCGTGCAGTTTCCTGTGCATTGTATGGGACATCCTGCTGCCAGAGGAGACAGAGTAGGGCGAAGGCTCTGAGACTGCTGAGTTGGCTGGTGGGGTATGCTAATACAGGAGGGAGGGAGCTTGTCAGAGTGCCCGGGTCATGGTGACATAGGACTCTCCCTGCAGCTTGAATGCCAATTTCTTTTCCAGGATTTACAAGCCTGGATCCTGAAGTACCTAGGAGGCACTATCTGACAACGCACAGGAGGTTGTCAGTGCTCCAAAGAATGCCTTGTCTCTGTTCCTGCATGTGTCCAAAACTGCTCTATATCGTTATTAAAACTTAACAGAAATTTTGCTTCTCAGTTCCACCTAATGTTCATATATGATAATTTTAACATCTAAATTTTTTCTCTGAAGAGAGAATAGAGGTAAAGCTAATGTCCCTGGAGAGGTGCTGCCCATATGAGAAGCTGTTTTTCTTGTGGCGTTTTGATTTTGGGGGAAATCATGAGGGTAAAATAATAGTTGGGGTAGATTGGAGGCTGTAGAAGTAATACATATAACTGGCAAATACTGGTGCTTTTCATATTGGGTGTTGATGCTCCTTTAGGGAATCGGAGGGAGGTGATGGGGAGATGTTTTAGTGTTCTTTTATGTATGTTTTAGTATGCTTTAGTGTGCAAATTCAGTAGGTGATGTTTTGGTACTAACTTTAATTCTAAATGTCTTTGTGTTTTTTTAGCTTGGTGGGACAGTAGGCGATATTGAAAGCATGCCTTTTATTGAAGCTTTCCGCCAGTTCCAGTTCAAAGCCAAAAGAGAGAATTTTTGTAACATTCATGTCAGTCTAGTTCCCCAGGTAAGGACCCAAAATGTTTTGGTGGTCAGAGGCTTCCCCAATCCAACACTTGCTTCCTCAATATGTGTTTCTGAAATGCTATACCTATAGGCACTGTTATATTTGTATTTCTATATATAGAAACTTCTGGAAGACATGCAGAGAATATATGGTTATGTATTTAGAAAGGTTCGCAAAAAGTGAACAGAAACTTTTCAAAGTGTGTAAATGTGTAATAAATAGGTGAGAGTTGCAGCAAATGCAATTTTGCATCTTTAACTGCTGTTTTTCTCTATGGAATTATCTCCTAGCTTTTGCAGGTAAATTTGCTTTCTAGGGCTGAAAACTTCCAGTTTGCTTTCATTTGCCTAGCCTTTCATTTCTGCAAAGCTAATATAAAAGTCAGTGAAATAGCCAGACTTCACAGCCATTTAGACTTACTAATAAGATCATATTCCAAGCTTTTCCTGGAGTTCTTTAATATTTGTTGCTCTGTGCTTTTTTTTTTTTTTTCTTTTTTTCCCCATACAGATTTACATTAGCTGTAGTTCATGAAATAGGTCGGGTTACTTTTGTAATTTCAAAACATGATACTGTGTTCTGAAACATAATCTGGTTTGGTGTCGTCGTCCCCCCCCACCCCGAGTCAATATTTTTAGTGTGTGTTTTGATCTTTAACAGTAATTTCATAGATTCTCACATCTGATGCTATGTAAGCCATAACAATCTGAGTGGCAGTTGCCCTTGGTTCAGAGATTCAACTAAGAAAATGTATTATGAAGCAGTGCTATGATAAGAATCAGTTAATTAGGAATCACAAAGAAAAACAAAATATCCTTATGTGCCAAGTAGATGGGGTGAACTCCAGTTAATATCAAAAACATGTGAAGGTGTTTTATGCCATATAACGCATGATATAACCTCATCTGTATTATCTGCTCTAGTTTTGGAGACAATTTATGGTATTAACCAAACAAAAAAATCTCTACTGCAGGAGTCACTGCTGAAAAAATTCTTCCATGGTTATGTTAACAGTAGCAGAGAGTGTTCCTCATCTTGAAACTGGATGTAACAGAGCAGCTTGGTAGTTACTGGAGTGCAGATCAATCTTTGTTCTCTTCTCCTCTCTCTCTCTTCCTCTCCCCTTCTGTCCAGGCTAGGTGATTTACAGAGAAAAAATTAGAAATATGAAATACTAGGTATTTGGAGGGAGCAGTAGATAAAATCTTTAGGATCTCTGCGCTCTGCTTCCCTACCATAATGCATACCTACTCACTGTACAAACTTGAACTCTGCTTTCTGCCAGTTGCTTTCAGTCTTGGAGATTAAAATGATAGTGTACAGGGGTATTTAAACTTCATGTGAATTGTCTAAGAACTGGGTCAAAGTTTTTACAAGATGAATTGGGGTGGAGAGTCCCAATTAGCCTGACAAATCACTGCTACATATCATCACAATTTGATATACTAATTTCTGCTCTTCTCTGACCAGCCAAGCTCTACAGGCGAGCAGAAGACTAAACCCACCCAAAACAGTGTTCGTGAACTCAGAGGTCTTGGTCTCTCACCAGATCTGGTAAGGTTTGCTGCATGGCTTTGAATTTAAAAATGCAGTACTGGCATGTTGCAACAACGTCCTAGTCTAAATAATGCTTAGGTTGAGAGCTCTTGTATATTGGTAGTAAACAAGTAAGAGTAACTGAGTTGGGTTTTTTTCCCAAGCCGTGGAGACTGCAGAAGGGCAGCTTTTTAGAGGTTTATTATATGAATGTCTGAGTACTTCTGTTTTGCTTCACAACCTTGATGTTGCTGTTTTGTTAGATTGTTTGCAGGTGCTCCACTCCATTGGATACCTCAGTAAAAGAAAAGATTTCCATGTTCTGTCATGTTGAACCAGAACAGGTAAAGATTGCTGTCTGCACTTCTTTGCAATAAATATTCTAGCTGTTTGTCAAATGCTGAGTGGAGTTTTATCTGAGTGTAGTGTTTTTGTGTTCTAGCTGCATCTTTTGTTAGCTGCATAATTCATTTGCTGCTTTGTCTTACCTATGTTCCTTACACATGTAATGGCTGTAAAAATAGTCCTTTTTATGCCAGCACCCAGGTTTTCTTCCAAGATAGTTAGCGTAGGCTTACAGAATTCTATGTAATCCAAGGTATTTTCTGAATAGCTGTTTTTGACCTTAGTTATCCTTCCACATTCCTTCTGTGAATACAGAAGAATGAGATTTTCCAGTATTTAGATGCCGAAGAGTAGTTGCCCCAAATTAGGTTTAGAGGATATACGAATGTATTTTGTACACTGCTCTTTTCGTGGTATTATTCTTCTGCCTGAGATTTCATGAGGAGAGATTGCACAGAAAAGTTGAAATGGTATTTGAGAGAAGCATTGCTTCACTTGAATGTTACATGATATGCAAAAATTCCATGTTAGCATGATTCTTTTTACACTGAGACTACTCTGCATAGCATAGTCTGAGGTAGACCTTGAAAAATAGTCAAATGGTCTGTAGGTTAAATATTAGCATCTTCCAGTCCAGCTGGAGCTTGAAAAATTTTGTCTTTTTGTGAAAGATTGAGTATCACTTTGCAATTCCAGTCTGTCAAGTAATTTTTATTAATTTTCTGTACAGCAAGATCAAACTGAGTCTTGCAGTTTCAAGTATTACATTCAGAATTAGCTGGCAATAATATTGATGTGTTAGCAGTGCGATACCTACCTCTTGTTGGCCAGGAGTTGAAAGTAAGTTGGCTCTTGTCAGTCCCTTTCCAGGAAGTTTAGTGCAATTTTACATGGTTGTTTCTCTGACTGCAGTTGCACTTGAATCGAGAAGTAAATGCTATTGACTATAAGGGAGGAGAATTTGCAGCCTAAGGGGTTTACTGGTGCAGTGTTGAACTCTGCTTTCAATTTGAGTCCAGAGAAATGAGGATTTAAAAATAGTTGTGCCAGTATATTTTTGATCCTTAAAGTACAGTCTCATTCTTGATAGATAGGTGACAGTTGTCCAGAGCCATCTTTCCTTTTCTGAGGAAGCCCATTTCAGTGAACCAGAACTGTTGATGTAGATATTCCTCATTGACCTAAGAATTCTTTGCTCATAGTTGTTTAATCTGAAGTTTGATGAAGGACGCCCTGTAAAATTTATTGCTATATTGAGATCGCAGATTTCCCTGGGCTTTAATCAAACTGGGAGCCCTGGTTAAGAGCAACAATGGTGGGAAACGGGGAAGCTGGGCCTGTGGGCAGTTTAGCTGTAGTTTCAATTAAGATTGCCAAGAAGGCTGTATCATAGGAGAAGTCTCTTTGAAGTGTTCTTTGAACTTTGCTATGCGCTCACATAACTTGCGTACCAGCTGACTTTCTTACTGCTAGGTTATCATGTTACAGCCCTTCCCAAGGAGTTCCAGTGAGCAGTAATACCTGGGAAGTGTTGAACGGTGACCTTTTCAAGCATGTGGAAACTAGTATTAAGCTATTCATATGTTGTTCAACAGATACTATTTCCTGGAAGTTCAGGTGGTCATATGATTGTCTGCTAGAGACAGAAGCTCTCTGAATATCTGTCTTAAAATAATTGCACAGGCACTTAGATCTGTTTTAATGACATTCATTTTGTATGAACAGGTCATCTGTGTTCATGATGTCTCTTCTATCTATCGGGTTCCTCTGTTGTTAGAGGAGCAGGGAGTTGTTGACTACTTCAGACACAGGCTTGACCTTCCCATTGAGAGGCAGCCCAGGAGGATGCTCATGAAGTGGAAGGAAATGGCTGACAGGTGAGCTGCACCACTGGGCGTAGTTCGAGTTAAGGCTCCAGATTGGTTTCTCTTCTTGGTCGTTGGTTATTAGGTGATGAGTGTTACTTCATGTTCCTCAAGTGTTCTTATGTGCTCAAATTTTTTTCTTCCCCCTCCCCGCCAATGTATTTTCTTCCTAGATGTTTAACTGTTAGGAAAAAAAAATTCTTCAACATGAGAATCACAGAATCACAGAATGGTTTGGTTTGGAAGGGACCTTTAACAGTCATCTAGTCCAGCCCCCCTGCCATGAGCAGGGACATCTTCAACTAGATCAGGTTGCTCAGAGCCCCATCCAACCTGACCTTGAATGTTTCTAGGCATGGGGCATCGACCACCTCTCTGGGCAACCTGTGCCAGTGTTTCACCACCCTCATTGTAAAAGATCTCTTCCTTGTATCTAGTCTAAATCTACTCCCTTTTAGTTTAAAACCATTACCCCTTGTCCGATCGCTACAAACCCTACTAAAAAGTTTGTCCTCATCTTTCTTATAAGCCCCCTTTAAGTATTGAAAGGCCTCAAGAAGGTTTCCCTGGAGCCTTCTCTTCTCCAGGGCTGAACAACCCCAACTCTCTCAGCCTTTCTTCACAAAATCCTGTAAGATAATGTTACTGAGTTCCATATCTTGTGTTGGTAGTTTACTGTCTATGTCAAAATCAGTTTGAAGTAATTAAAACGTGGACAGCTCTGCCCTCCCTTTTTATACAAAAAACCCCAGTGATGTTACAAAGTGTTGAAATCCTTTTGTAGGCATATGTAGGAGTCATCAGGAGTGTCAATAAGAACATACCTTTTGAGTATGCTTTCAAGCAAGTGAAACGACTGTTTTGTAACTGTTCTGAGACTCCTAGGACAGAGTGGTTTTTTTCTTGTGGGGAATAGACTCCATGTTCATGGGGAAATAGTGAATTGTCTTCTCAGTCAGCATTCTGGCCCTTTCTGAAGCCTTAAATATGTTTGTCCTTTGTCCTGGTTTTGTCTGGGATAGAGTTAACTTTCTTTTCTAGTAGCTGGTATAGTGTTAGTTTTGGATTCAGTATGAGAAGAATGTTGATAACACTGATGTTTTCAGTTGTTGCTAAGTAATGCTTAGTCTAAAGTCAAGGATTTTTCAGCTTCTCATGCCCAGCCAGCAAGAAGGCTGGAGGGGCACAAGAAGCTGGGAGGGGACACAGCCACGGCAGCTGACCCAAACTGGGGGGAGTTGGCCCTGGGGAGGTGTGGATCACTGCTCAGGAGCTAACTGGGCATCGGTCGGCGAGTGGTGAGCAATTGCATTGTGCATCACTTGTTTTGTATATTCCAGGTCTTTTATTATTGTTAATATTATAATTATTATTTTCTTCCTTTCTGTTCTGTTAAACTCTTCTTATCTCAACCCTCAAGTTTTAGGGTTTTTTTCTGATTCTCTCCCTTATCCCACTGGGTGGGGGGAAAGTGAGTGAGCGGCTGCGTGGTGCTTAGCTGCTGGCTGGGGTTAAACCATGACATCCTTATACGTAATTAATTTTCAAGATCTAGGTATTTTCCTTTATGTGCCGGACACAAGCCACCACTGTCAATAACATTTTCTTTGGATGGGGAAAGCCCTCTGTAACCATCTTGGTTGAAGGTACTTAGCAATTCTGAAATAAACTTCAACAATCTCTTAGCTGTAGCCAAGAAAGCTGCGTAAATCCTGTGCTGCCAGGTGCTGAGGATTGAAAGTGTAGGCAGTACAGCCTTAGGACTCTAGAAGTCTGTGCTGGTTTTGGCTGGGATAGAGTTAATTTTCTTCATAGTAGCTAGTGCGGGGCTATGTTTTGGATTAGTTCTGAAAACAGTGTTGATTATATAGAGAGATATTTTCATTACTGCTGAGCGGTGCTCACACAGAGTCAAGGCCTTTTCTGCTTCTTACCCCACCCCACCAGCAAGTAGGCTGGGGGGGGCACAAGAAGTTGGGAGGGGACACAGCCAGGACAGCTGACCCCAACTGACCCAAGGGATATTCCATAGCATATGACATCATGCTCAATATATAAAGCTGGGGGAAGAAGAAGGAAGGGGGGGACGTTTGGAGTGATGGTGTTTGTCTTCCCAAGTAACCGTTATGCGTGATGGAGCCCTGCTTTCCTGGAGATGGCTGAATACCTGCCTGCCGATGGGCAGTGGTGAATGAATTCCTTGTTTTGCTTTGCTTGGGTGCGTGGCTTTTGCTTTACCGATTAAACTGTCTTTATCTCAACCCATGGGTTTTCTCACTTTTACCCTTCTGATTCTCTCCCCCATCTCACTGTGAGGGGCGGTAAGTGAGTGGCTGTGTTGTGCTTAGTTGCTGGCTGGGGTTAAACCACGACAAAAGGCCTTTCTGTATTTCTAGCTGTTGAAGTGAACTCAGTCAGAAGCAGCGTGGGAAGATGCTGTACAGTATAAACATATGCAGAGTTGTGCTTTGATCCTCTCTTCTAATAGTTTACTGCAGACTTTGAATCTAATACAGCTTCCTGAAAAGACAGTTTGGATCTACTCAAAATGGCTTTTCAGCATAAGGAGAGATGAGTTAATTTATACATGACTTTCTGCAACTGTTTTTCTCTGTCATTGTTTTTTTTCTTCTTTCTTTTAATCTTGCTTTGATGTTTTTAAGTCATAATTACTATAAAAGGTCATCTCTTCCAAAGTCATCATCTTTCTAGTTGGACGGACTTTCAAGAGCCCAACTGTTGATGTTACTTGAAAAGCTGAATAGAATGTGATTCTTGCCCCCATTTTCCTGTGAAATAACCGTTGTGTTTTGATTTTATGTAGGTATGACCGTCTCCTTGAAACATGTTCCATTGCGCTTGTTGGCAAATACACCAAGTTTTCAGATTCCTACGCATCTGTCATTAAAGCACTGGAGCATTCTGCACTGGCTATCAACCACAAACTTGACATTAAGGTAGGGGTGGGTGCGTGTGTGTTAAAATTTCTCCTCCATACTCCTTCCATATACAGTGCTACCCATCTTAATTAAGTTTTTCACAAACCCATAGACAGTAAGGGGGAGTTGATTCAGCCAGTGAACTTTAAAATTGTCCTTGGATTACAGCATGAAAACATCTGTTGTCAGGCATAAAACGGCTTCAAAGGAAACCAGCCTTTCATCCTGTAAAATATACAACGTGTCCGTATAATTGATGGGAACTCTTCAGTGCTCAGTGTTGCGTGCTGAACTGTGATAGAGTGGTAGATGTATTTGAGGAGGGCACTGTTTGCTTTAATTTCTCTGACAGTTGTTGAAAGTGATCCTTTTTTTAGGGTTGTTGCTGTTAGCCTTGTGGTACTCACGGGTTTTATGATGCTTCTGCCTCATGCTTTATTAAGGTTTTAATGCTGGTTTGGCTGCACAGGTGCTTCTAAGGGTCTTGGTTGTAGCTATATGCTCTGAAGAGGTGGAATATGTATCTGTTGTCAGAAATTTTACTTTCATTTAAATATACTTTTTAAATGCCTAGCCGTTTCATGATGCCAGTGAGTTATGGAAATAGGTGCTTGCTTTATAACAGTTCTATGTTTGGGTTACCTTTCAACTTACAAAATCGGTAGAGGAGAAAAGAAGAAAAACAAGTAAGACTGGTGAAGGGTAAACCCTGCGCGTGCATCCATTGGTACTTCCTGACACAGCTGTATTTGTATAGTTCAGAAGGGGAATGGGTTCTGTGAGCCCCAGGCATGGAGATCTTATGTTGGATTAAAGGAACTGTTTAGCAGTATTCCAACCTTAAAAAAAAAAAAAAGCCAAAGAACAAAAATGGTTGTTCAAAAGGGTTAGCAGACTGCCAGAACATTCAGAAGTTCAGAGATACTGGAATACTGGAGATGAGAAACTGGAAAATTTGCAGGTTTTTTCCATATGGAGCATTGGTCATAACATCCTTTAATTACAACAGCCTGTGTTTCACCATATCCTATTTTGTTCTTCAGCCCCTCTTGAAGATTAAATGATGTATATTTGAAGAGGTAGTGATTCAATTTTTTCCTGCTGTGTGGTTGTTTCTGCCTGCATAGCTGTGCGTTCCCATCTTGCTGTGCTCCGTTAAGGCTTCACATTTAATGAGTCTGGGTCTCATGGACTTCATGTATGTCACAGCAGAGCTGCAGAGAGGGGAAGACAGAAAACATGGTGTCTCTTTGTGCATCAGTAGTAGGATGGTGGGGGAAAGCAGTTTTGTTGACTAGTAGACAGGAAATCAGCCCAGAAAAAACATAAGCAGGTATCCAGTAGGAAACAATTCTAGAGCTATCCAGGAAGAATGATGACATCTTAATTTAATGAGAATGAAGGAGACCCTGTACGCTCTTGTGGCAGTATTTCATCATCCTTTTTTGGATTTCTTCCCAGTATATTGACTCTGCTGACTTGGAGCCAGATACTCTGCAGGAAGAACCTGTCCGATACCATGAAGCTTGGCAGAAGCTGTGTGGTGCTGAGTAAGACCAATACTTGCTATTTCTTTGGAGCATGTCTAATAAAATTGCTGCTATTGACAGTTTTGGAATTAAGAGCCTCACTGGAGACTATTTTCTTAGGCACTGTACCAGCACACTCTGACATTGCCCCAAATACCTCTCAGTGAAATTTAGGATAAGATGTAAAATGGAGAATTGTTAAATAAGTGAGGGAGTTTGTGAAAGGCAGCAGTAGGGGAGGTGATCATGCAGATGAGGATGTGTGCAGGCTTAGTGGGGAAACAGGGTGAAAGGAAATGAGGGGAAAGGATAGGTGCTGGCAAAGGCTATTAAAGCCAGAGAGAGGGGACAGAAGGTATAAATGTGGTATAAAGTTCTTTAGGAAGAAAGTGTGAGAACGGACAAAGTGTTAGGATGCAGAAGAATGCCACGAGTTAGCCCAGAAAACAAGAACAAGTAGGGCTTGGTAGCCCTCAGGGAGGCAGGCTTTGGGTGCTGCCAGGAGAACAAAGAACCTCCTGCAGAATTAGGTGTCCTTGTGCCTGCGGTTAGGACAACTTGATACTGCAGCCAGCAGCTTCCGCAGCATGAGCCTGACTGGATGATATGTTTGCAAACATGTTTGGTGCAGAGCATGTGGGTCGTGCAACATGAACCATTCTAGTATTGTAACCTGCATTGTATTTGAGGTTTCTTGGAAAGGTAAAATTTGCATTTCTAAAATGTTTCCCTGAAAATTCTGTGACGTTTTATATGATGTGAAGTCATATGGAAACCGTGCTGCAGACAGGCTTTGCCACACAGGGCACTTTAAAGCCCTTTTCAGGAGCAAGGTCTTCCAAGTCCAAGATTTTACAGGAGAGGGCTGGTATGTGGTTGGGGGGAACTACGCTGGTGAGCCCCATGTGAATAGAATCTTTTCATCCTCATACAGCGGAGTTCTGGTTCCTGGTGGATTTGGTGTTCGAGGGACAGAAGGCAAAATTCAAGCTATTTCCTGGGCAAGAAAACAGAAAAAACCCTTCTTAGGTGAGAAACATGTTTCATCCATAAGAAGGAGGATGTTGAATAACAGCCTAACTGGTCTGCAGCAAGAGCTTTACTGATTTTCATCAGTATCTAGACTGTACAATTCTGAAGATAATTGGCGGAGGAAGGCCAACCGGGTAATACAGCCATCATCTGTAGTTAGCTCTGAAGTGGTTGGAGTTGGCTGGGATGTGATGACAAGGAATCTCTATAATGAGGGGGTAGGAGTCTCCAAGGAAGTTTCAGAGGAGGCTGTGGTGATCTTGGCACAAAGAAATACGTGACTGCATTTAAACAAAATGAACACAATGAGAGACTGGAAATGTGTGAGCAGTGGATGGGGAAGGGAGGGGTGGAGTAAAACTTGTCAGAATTACTTGGTACAGAGTGAGCAGACCCCGAATTCCAAGTCAAAGGTCTGTCTCATCCATGTTTTCCTCTGACTCACGTCTGCTCTGTGAAGGTGTGTGTGCTTTGCAATATGGGCTCAGCGGTCCTTGTCTTGACTTGATCT
This sequence comes from Harpia harpyja, assembly GCF_026419915.1. Lineage (NCBI taxonomy): Eukaryota > Metazoa > Chordata > Aves > Accipitriformes > Accipitridae > Harpia > Harpia harpyja. The sequence goes on along the minus strand of NC_068955.1, from coordinate 7,845,023 downwards.
GTGTTCTGCCTTGCCTTCTGCAGGAGTTTGTTTGGGAATGCAGTTAGCAGTTGTGGAGTTTGCACGCAGTGTTCTTGGTTGGCAAGGTAATTGCATAAAAGCCTTTCTGGGTTTTCGTCATTTCTTTGATTGCTTAAGTAATACCTGTAATTTTTTTAATACCTGTAACTTTTAATTTTTCATTGCTAGGTAGATTTAAATTTTTTTTCTAGGCCTGTAAAATTCCCCATCTCCTTTGCTAATTCAAAGGAAAAAGAACAGTTTCCGTATCCTATTCAGATAAAAATCAATGGAGTAAGGCATGCTTATGACAGAAAACTTTCTGTTGCTTAGAGTTAGGTTCAGCTCCTGAATAAAACACCTCAGTGGAGTTGTGCTTGTGTATGCTGGACATCCTAAATTCCCGTTGTAGCCAGTGGGAATGAAGACCAAAAAGCAATTCAGCTGACCAGGCAGTTGCACCTACTGCACCAAGTTGAATTGCTTTCTGGGCTCCACTGCTTGGATTGACTAAGTCCCTCTTGTCAAAAGTCCCTTTACAGAGTACTAAATTTAGTTTCTCAGCCTGATTCTGAGTTTCACTAGTAGTGAAGATAGGGGAAAATGTGTTTCTCAGAGTACTTCTGCTCCCTTCTTGCTCCCTGGCTTTATTTAAAATATTCTAAGCTGTTGAATATGTGCTTTTCCTGAATGACCCTCACTTTCATCACCGATAGCACTAAACTGGTTGCCCTAAGATTGTAACCTCCAGGCAGTCTCAGAAATTCATGTCAAACAGTGCTGACAGAGTTCCGTTTCTGTTGTCTGGAGCTGAGCTGGTGGCTCTGTGCTCTGTGTAGGTGAGTGGCTCAGCACAGTTAAGGTCGCCACTTGCCAGAAGCGTGGGGACGAGCCGCAGCTGTACATGGGGGAGGTCCTGTACGTGCATGTCACGGTGTGAGGGACTTCATGTTTCTAATTGATGAACGTTACATTGCAGATGCTAACTCGACAGAATTTGACCCCAGAACTGCTCATCCAGTGGTGAGTTTATGATGACTTGCTTGTAATACCCTTTCTGTGCTAGACTTCTCTGCACATACCTGTTGGTACAGTTAAGAGCTTGGATTATTATTTCTCTTGGCTTTTAAGTCTGTCTTCCATCATTTACTAATCTGAAAAAATGTCTTTGCCTAGTTAACTGTATGGCAGTTGCTGCTTCATAGAAGATTGCAGTGCTTATTATAGGTGAAACACTGGTATTTTTTATTTTATTTTTATTTTTAATTGCACTTTTTCATAAAACAAGGTGTTTTCTAGGAGGTAAAATGTTCTTAAAGGGCAGTTTGAAAGCTAACTGATTTCACAGGTAAATGTTAAAGATTTGGTGATATCCAGATTCCACTGCATAACTGTTTAATTATGATCTCAGAAATTAACATAGACAGACATAAATTCCTTGGAACATTTGTGGACAGATTTCTGAACCTGCCTTTCTAAGACTGCAGGCTCTACGTGCCTTGTCCAGGGTCCACCATAATGATTTGCTTCTGCTATAATTTAAAATGCTACTGAAAAGGAAGAAGTTTTCAAAAAACACAGCTTATGAACTTATTTATCAAAGTATAAGGGATTCTGATTTGGGGGGTTTGTTTCTGTAAATTTGTTTTTGTTTTTTTTTTAACATTTGGTTCAGTAAATAGAACAGTATTTATTCGTACATGTGATCTGTGTAGGCTTTGACTGAGACCATTTCCTATGCTAAAGGTTCCTGAAAACCTGCAAACCTTCTGTATGTTCTGCAGAGCCTTTACTAGGATAACTCAGCTAACTAATCTAGTTCTGTTGGTCTACCTTGTCAAGACAGTGTTGCTTGGGTTAGTTTGCCTGTTTTCTGTACGGATGTTGTTTTTTTCCCCCTCGTTAATGTTTCAGAGTCTGCCTGGGACTGTTATCCCTTCCTCAGTCTCACCTTCCTCTCTGAATGCTTTTTGCAGGTCATAGACATGCCAGAACATAATCCTGGGCAAATGGGTGGGACCATGAGGCTTGGCAAGAGACGGACACTCTTCCAAACCAAGAATTCAGTCATGAGTAAGGCATTTCTTACCTCTTTTGGAAGTGTTTCCTGGGAATGATGTGCATGTGTGGTGGGCATGGGGAAGTGAGACCTGGGAGTGTTAAAGCATCCTTGAATGGTGGGTGTTTGCAGATTTTGTTCTGGTAGTGAAATGGAGATCAATGAATTTGGTCCCTTCTAGAAGTGGCAGATCTGGTGATGCTATTCATATGAACTTCTTAAAACTTGGCATCGTGCAAACTGTTCAGCATTTGCTCTAAGAAATGTCTTCCTTTTGGTGTAGGGAAGCTATATGGAGATCATGATTTCTTGGAAGAGAGACATAGACACAGATTTGAGGTAAAATTGCTGTTGTAGGTATTGAGCTTTTCTGTGTAATCCAAACACAAGAGATCATGGGTTTTCTTGCTTCTGGTCTTCTAGGTCAATCCAGAATTGAAGAAGTGTTTCGAAGAGCAAGGTTTGAAATTTGTAGGCCAGGATGAGGAGGGAGAGCGAATGGAAGTAGTTGAGTTGGAAGGTGGGTACTTAAGCAGTTAGTTTGTGGGTGTTGGTATTTACAGGGGAAAATGTTTGGAGGGTAATCAAGCAGGTTTTTGTGTGGGACACTAAAAGAAGAATCCCATGTGCCTGTCCATTTAGGGACAAAAGGCAGAAAAGAAATGACACTTCTTCCCCATCATCAGGGCTTCAGTGTGATCAGCACTTTCAACTGCAGTTCAGCCACAGGCTTAAGTGACTTGACATTAATATTTTCTGTTTCTTTCTCTTAGACCATCCTTTCTTCGTTGGTGTTCAGTACCACCCTGAATTCCTCTCTAGACCAATTAAGCCATCTCCCCCATACTTCGGCCTCCTCCTGGCATCTGCAGGAAGACTCACACATTATCTACAAAAGGGCTGCAGGCTCTCACCCAGGTAGGTTGAAGGAAGAGACCAGTCAGACCTTTCACAGGGCAGTGCTTCTTCCTACAGGATAAACCAGAGAATCCTCTTGGCACAAAGTTACTGTGTGGTAACTAGGGGGTATTTGCAACACCTCTTCTTTCCACTCTTTCTTTGAAACCTCTTGTCTTGCATTTTAAGATTGACTGTAGTGCCATAGAGCTGTCCCACAGTGAGGTCCTGACTTCAGGGAGAGTAACTCTGCAGTCTTGTGTTTGGGGAAACTGCAGCTGGGCCTGCTCTTCTAGATGATTGGAGACCTCGTGGGGTTTTCCCAATGTTCCTTGTACAAGTTCTAGGTACAGGTTGGTCCTTAAGAAACTTGTTCCTGTTGCTGGTTTAAAGAATGGGCCCTGGTGGTAGCAGCTTCATTTTTTTTTTTTTTCCTGCTGACTTAAGCTGTCTTTCTTCTCAGTTTGCAAAGCAACTAATGTTTTGGGTAGACTTAATGGTGCATTTACTTTCTTCTGCTACTCCCTAATGCCTTGCAGTTCTGCTCAGCAGTTGTGGCAATATGCAACAAATAAATGTCACTTTGGTAGTGACCCATTTTCCTCCTTGTGGAGGAGAACACAGAGGATTTGCTTGTGTAGCTGGAGTGCTAACATGCACTAAACAAAAACCCCCAAACTAAATGCAAAAGAGAAATAGCGCTGAATGTATTAAACTAAAGCAATGCAAAAAGGAAAGTATTGGCCTTTCTGGGTTGAGCTGCAATGCAGCTGCACCACAGGAATTCCTGAGTCAGTGTCTGGAGAATGGCTGTCAGTTGTGCTCTGACTGATCTGCTCTGAAGGGAGTTTCTCTGTGAAGGTGCCTCATTTCCATGCTTCCAAGGGTTGAGGGATATTTTAATTTCCTGCTTTTGCACATTTGAGTTTGAATTTACTTCTCACAGCAGAGGAGCTGAAGTTTCCTCTGTACTGCAGCATCCTAAGTTACTTTTATCTGCTCTTGGAGTCTTTTGTGATTGTGGTCACAAATTGTTTCATGGTTAGCATATTATCTAAAAATATTGGTGACAGTTATAGCCTAGCCTGTACTCCCCATTATTCCTGTGCTTTTGTAACTCTTGTCAAGTTTTCAGGTAAGTCTCGATCATTGCACTCTAATGAGGTTTGCATGTGACACCAAACTTGGGGGAACGGACTATACACTTGAGGATGGGGCCGCTCTTCCGAGGGACCTGGGCTGGAGGAGTGGGCCAACAGGAACCTGATGAGGCTTAACAAGGACAAATGCAGAGTCCTTCACCTAGGAACGCCTTGCAGTCACACAGGCTGGGGACTGAGCAGCTGGGCAGCAGCTCTGCTGACGAGGTCTTGGCGAACAGCAAACTGAACATGAACCAGCAGTGTGTGCTGGCAGCGAAGGAAGGACGAACAGCATCCTGGGCTGTATGAGTAAAAGCACAGCCAGTAGATGGAGAGAAGTGATTATGTCTCTTCACTTGGCATTTGTTAGACCACATCTAGAATATTCTGTGCAGTTTGGGGTTGCCCAGTAAAAGTAAAACATCAATAAATTGGAGAGAGGTTAGTGGAGGGCTACTGAGAAGGCCAGGAGGTTGGAGTACTTGCCCAGTGAGTAGAGGGCAAAGGAGCTGGGCTTGTTCAGCCTGGAGAAGGGAAGACTTTATGGGGCGCCTAGGAGCAGCCTGCCAACACCTACAAAAATGTTATCAAGAAGATGAAAACAGGATCTTTACAGAAGCGCATGGTGGGAGGATGAGACACAATGGACATAAATGGAAATAAGAGGTCCGACTGGATATAAGGAAAATCTTTTTCACCATTAGATCAGCTGTGCATTGGTGCAAGTTGCCCAGAAAGGCTGCACAGTCTCTGTCCTTGGAGAATTTCAGAATGTGACTGGATAAAGCCCTGAGCAGCCGTGTCTGATCTGATAGCTGTCCCTGTGGTGTAACTTTCCTGAGGTCCCTTCCAATCTGAATTATTTTGTGATTCTGAAGAAGCTGTTTAATGGATTAAAGGCAATCAGCTGTTACTGGGAAGCTGAAATAGAATGGCTTATGGGTGGTTAACCAGTCTCCTATTTCCTATTTAATGAATTTCATTTAGGATAACTTTGCCTTATAAAATACCTATTATATATATAATGATTTTAATTCACAAACCTTAAAATTGATGATGACTCAGCCCTATTTCCAAAGGGACCGCTACACTAGGAATTTTGTGTGCTCTGCTTTTCAACCTCAGCTAGCAGTACTTGCTACCAAACCCCACTAACTGCTGATGCAAATCTAGGTCTATAAAGCACTTGTGCTCTGTAAAACAAAATCTTTCTGAATTCTGCAGAGACACCTACAGTGACAGAAGTGGCAGCAGCTCGCCTGACTTGGAGATAACAGAGCTGAAGTTTCCATCAGTAAATCATGACTGATTCCTGGTAACTTCTAATGACCTCAACCTCCTTTACTTACGGAAAAAATTCCTTGCTCAGTCTTTCCTCCTGGCTTCTGAATGTTTCATATCAGTAGAAAACTAGCACACCATGAGAAGTGCTGGTGCTCACACACGTGTTCCAGCTGTGCTGCGGGGTTCATAATACCTCGTGTCTGTGTAACAGATGTGGGTGGGTATTTCCTTAGCAAATTGACACATATTAAAGTATAAAAATACATGTGGGAGTTTGAGATTAAATTCAAATAAAGAAACAAAGCACAAATACAGCACACATTCCTGAAAATGGAGGCAAAGCTGAGCAAGGGGTTACTGGATTTAGAAAGTTTAGTATTTTGGGAGCAATCTCTCACCTTTGCTAAAGAACTTTTTTGAAATTGCCATTCTCCCCCATCTCTTGAGACAGCAAGTTTCTCTGTCAAACCAGTGCACTTGAGCTCTGAATTGTAATAGCTGCTGCAGATGTTAGGTGGATGCGAAAATCAGATGTATATAATCCAGTCTTGGGGGGGGCACTAAAACCTAGAATTCAGACTTCACCAGCAAAAAAAGGTAGACTTAATTTTTAAATGAGTTCTCCCTTTGTGCAGTAGGTGATCGTGGATGTGACATTTTTTTACCTACTGCTCTAGCTGGTTTTATGTGTTGGTTTTCGAGAAGTTAAGCAGCATTTGTGCACACTCATGTCAAGTGAGAGCAGGGGTTTATTGCTGAATGCCAGGGGACCAAGGATGTCCAACTCTTCCCTCCTCCCCCTTTCCTTCATATAACAGATGCTTCCAAAGTTAACTGCAGAGTGAAAACGAGGGTTAGCCTGAGTCTAGCGCAGAATTACTTCCCCATCCATGGTCATGGGACTGGGCCTTTGCGGTGCTGAGGATAGCTGACATTGCTTGGTGTTGGGTTGTTCCAGTCTGGCACAGTAGCAAACTAAAAAGCTGAAGAATCCTCTCTGTAAATTTTTATCCTCCTTGAAGATATTCTGAACCTTTGGCTTGCTGACAGTATCCAGTGTGCTCCCTAATGTGACCAGTCTGGGTGCTGCATCGATACCTGACTGCTTGGAGGCCATCCCCAAATGAAGAAATTGTAGGGAAAATGACATTGCATGTGTGGCGTGTCCCCTGTCGGGCTGACTGGCCTGCTGGTACATGTCTCGGCTTGACTCTCTCTTAATAGCTGTATCATAATGAAGCTTTTCCTTTGGTACCGGCCATGGGCAGTGCTGGGAAGGGCAGGAAGTTAATTCTTAGCTTAACAGTGCTCACTCCCTACAATTTATTTACACGCTGACTTTGAGAAGGAGCTTGCTTAGGGGTGTAATACACTGGTCTTAATGTTGCTGTAGTGCCCCTCTAAAACTAATAGACATCTCTTGTCCTGGGAGGAAGAGTGTTGTCAGGTCCCATGTGTTAACGTTTGTCTAGAGTGACGTACATAAGACTCGGACTTCAGTGTGCTGGGCAGTTCCAGCCTGTTGCTCTTTGCTGTCAGTAATTTCCTGCTCCTTTTTTTTCTCTCTTCCTCCAGATGTGTCTTCGCTGAAGAGAAGAGTCTTCATTAGATTTTCCAGGCATTCTTATAGCAATAGCTTGAACACTGTCAGCTTTGGGCTTTCTTAAGTTATGGTTTTATAACTTTTGTTATGAAATCATGTCCCTTTTATTTCCTCAACTCTTTTGTCCTTGGTTTATCTTCTGCGTAGATTGTTTATTTCTGGAGGAGAGCTCATCACAGCACATGCACCTCTAGACTTTCTTCAGTTAGCACCATCTTGGAGATAAAAAGCAAATTTGGGTATGGGATTTGATGTATTGGGGAGAATCCAGCTGCACACTTCCTTCCTAATGCATAGTAACGCTGGCATGAGTTTATATCTTGGACACTGACAGTTCAGTTGCTTTCTCCAGCCTTTCTGCTCCCTCAGCAGTCTTTGTTACTTACTGGTGAAATTGTGTGGATGAGACTAGATTTTGGGGGCTTGCTCAGTTCTTTGAGCTGTGCTGTGCTGCGCTGCAGAGGATGGGTCTGTTCAGCTTTATGCAGTCTTTTTTTTGGGGGGGGGGGAGATATTTTGTTCTCTTTTGGTTTTTTTTTTCACTAGTATTTAAAAACGTTTGGCACTGGTGGTCTTGCTGCATTCATTGCCGGCAATGAACTTTTAACCAGGAAAATCTTCCTGGAATAGAGTTAATCTGGAACTTGATCAGCTCTAACTGTGATACGTCACTCTGCAGGGATGCAATTAACTTGGATCGTGTGGGGAAAAAAAAAGAAGAAGGAAAAAAAAAAAAAAGCAAAACTGTCAGGAAAGCCCATTGTTGCCTGAAATGAGGCGTAACTGTTAGCCCTTCCTATGCCAGTGTTTGCTGGTGCTGCTTCTTGGGCTGGGAACTTTCAACTCCTTGCATCAAGGGGGAGGTACAGAAAAGAAAGTGAACTACTTTCAGATGCTGCCTTTAACAGCTCCCGTGTGATTTGCCTTGGACTGAACAGTTCATGGTGCTTTTTTTCGTTGATTGGAAGTGGAGCCTTCCGTTGCCTTTTTTTATACGGCGGAGCCGCGTGTCCCGCACTCAATGCAATACAGAAGTGCTGTTTCCTGAGGGAGGGGCTTTGCCATTTGCCTGCAGTGTTACTCGGTTCAGTTTGTAGCGTGCTGTCCTGCGATGACGAGCTCAGCTTTGCAGTTCTGGGGTGGGAAATGCACTTGTTCCCTGCCCCCCCCCCCGCCTCCTGCTGCAGTGTAAGCAACAGAGTTTTTGGTCTTTGGTAATTTAGAAGAAAGGAAGAAAGTGTCTCAGTTGTCTGAAGTGTCATATGTTCAGATCTCTTCATTAAAGTTTGGAGAAAGCTGAACGTCTTGAGCCTGGCTGAGTACTAACTCCTGTGTTGTCTGATGCCAAACTTGATTAAACACTGTCCTGTCTCATCTTAAGTGATCTTCTCCACAGCCCCTCTTGCTTTGTTCCTCAATTATTTTAAACACACGCTGTAAAGCTGCTTTTAGCCCAGAAAGCTTTGAGCATTCTTCGTGTGTGCCAGTTACAACAGTTCTGCAAAAATGAGGAACCGAGTCGAGATGCTCTCCGTACTGAACAAACACCAGCCATGAAATGGCTGGTCCTCCAGCAGCGTGAGACCATTCCTTATCCGTAGCACAACTTTGTTTTCTTTCTTCTGAAATGTTTTTGTTTTGGCCAAAACTGTGCAACTGACTCGGTCATTAAATGCTTATTTGTAATAAAACGAGTAACTAGCCAAGAGCTTGCTATATTACTTCCATAGCTCAGAGGGAGGAAAAGGACTAAAGTATAATACTGTCTAATTTTGAATCAAACCAGTGTAAGCTAGAAAAAGTTTGTTAGCTGTACTTCAGTGGGTTTTAGACATGTATTTCCAAAGTCTGGCTGAAATTACGAGGCTTCCCCCCAGCAGTGGAGAAAAATCTGGGGAACCCGGACTGAGCCTACAGCCTCTGCAGGGTAGAAAAATGAGTTTTTAATTGATTTATGCTGCAAGCTGCCTGTTGGGTGGTTTGCTGCCTCTTCCTCCACAGCGGGGAGGGCCGCATGCCTGGCGCGCGCTGAGGGCTGGTGGGAACACGGGGATGGCCAGAGCCACATGGGGCCGTCGCTGCCGCCCTGTGCTGCGCTCGCCGCCCCAGGAGCAGCGTGACCCTCGCCTCGGCTGCGGGTGAAATCACCAGCTCCCCCCTGCCCAAAGCTGCCCTGGGGACAAGTGTCCCAGGGCTGCCCTCACCTGGGTGCGGGGCCCGGGGCACCCTGCGGGTGCTGACCGCTGCCCTGGGGTCTGGCGGGGAGCAGGGAAGCGCTTTGTCCCCTCACTCCTCATCTCGCTTCACGCCGTGCTCGGCGAGCACGGCGGCCAAGCGCCGTGGCTGGGCTCTCCCTGCCCTCCCCCAGCTGTGTGCTGCCCGCAGCCTGCGGGCACCTGGGTGCTCCACTCCCGAGAGGGACGGCTGTGTGTTTTCCTCAGTCGCTGTTAATTATCATGGTCATCAAGAGCGGGCTGATTGCCCCGAGCTGTGGCTGCTCCCTGGGAGCTGCTCGGTGGGGAGGAGGGCTTGGCTCCCCCCCGGGGACAAACCCCGCAGCCCTCCCTGGGCACCGGGTGCCAGCCCACCTCTCTCCTCTTGCCCTAAGGGAGGACGTGGCTGTCTCCACAGCCCGACTCGTGGCCGTGTTGGTAAAGCCCCCCCGAGCTGGGCTCCTGGCTCCTGCTGTGGTGGGACAGGGAGGAGGCAGCCCCTGGCTGTCCTGTTACGCCCTGGCAGGGCTGGGGCAGGCGCCCCAGGGTGGCAGCTGTTCTGCGCTTTGACACCCACCCTTAGCTGCTGCATTCTACCTCCTGGGCTGGGGCTGCAACAGAAAGGAGCATTTAAAAGAAGGATGATGCACTGAAATTTTACAAATAAAATGGGCCTCCTCGGGGCTCGGCATGGGGGTGTGGGAGCGTGGTCACTGTGGGACCTGGCTCAGGCACCACCGTGCGTCAACAGCTCAGCCCCTTCCAGCCCAAAAGGTGGAAGGATGCAGCCGCCACACAGGCTCTGCGGGGCTGGGGGCAGACACCCTCACTCCCGCGGCTGCTGAGGGAGGAGATGCTGGCTGTGGGGGGCAGGGCTGGCACGGCGGAGCCCCAGGTGCCCATCAGCTGGGGCTGGGAGCACCACGCTGCTGGCAAGCGGTCCGAGGGGCAGGTTTGGGCCAGAGGCACCCAAACAGAGGTCGTGTGGTGCCCAGCATGCCTCAAGACAGCAGAGCCAAGGCTGCAGGAGAGACCTGGGGTGCTTCTCCCACCTCATGTGGTGCTGGACCTCCAGGACCAGCCAAGACCCCTTCTCCCCAGCAGCACCCACCTCACTGCCCTCCCTGGGGCTGGGTGCCTCTCACCTGCCTTCTCCAACCACCAGCATCTTCACCACCAGCCCCTGAGCAGATGTCACAAGGTGCTCCAGGTGCATCTCGAGCCAGGACACAAACCCCAGGCTCACGGCACATGAAGGCGAGACCCACCTTGGCTTCGTCCCCACCTCGTTGTGGTGCTGCTGGAGGGCCAGCCCTGCTGAACCCAGGGACATGCGCGGAGCACCCCGGGGTGTGCTGTGGGTGCAGGTGCCCTTAGCATGGTGTGGGGCCTGGCTGAGCCCCCTTGGTCTCTGGCCCTTCTGTGTTGCCCAGCCCATGCCACCAGCCCCCCTCCCTGTGGGATGGAGCGGCCCCGACAGCTCACAGGGGCTCCTGGCTGACCTGCAGCCACCCAAGTGTGTGGTCCGTGGTCATGGCAATGGTCTGTGTTGGCGAGCAACATGGGGGGCTCAGCTGTCCCATCCCCCGACCTTGTGCCCACTGTCTGGCTGTGGGTGGTGTTTGCCCACCTGCTGTTACCTGCCTCAGGGCACCGTCGCAGGGCAGATGTGCAGATTTGAGGTGTGTTTGCACAGTAATGGGTTCAGGGACTGCAGCTGGGGGCTGCTCCCTGCCCCAACACTCCCCACGAGCTCCAGGCGGGAACAACGAATTGCGAAACCCTCTGCCTGCACCACTGCCAATCCCGCACATCCCTGAGAGCAGCCGCGCTCCTGGACCAGGAACTGGCGATGCCGGAGGGCTCTGAGCCAGCACTGGAAAGGTGGCCATGTTCGTGTAGCGACGGAGCCCCTCCACCGTGTGTGTGATGCAGTGCAGGGCCCTGCAGTGGGGATGCTCCTGGGGAAAAACATCCTGGGGAGCAGCGAACAGCTGCTTTGGGCGGGACCAAGCAACGCTGGAGGCTTTTGAGAGGCAGAGCTGCAAAGAGCAGGAGCCTGGGGGGGTGTCAGAGGGGCTGAGCAGAGATCGGGCAGAAGCCAATGCACCTTGCTATTGTCACTAACGAGCCCGGGTTCATTGCATCACCAGTTCGCTTGTTTTGCTTTTCTCAGCCCAGGTCTGGCCCAGCTCCCCCACAAACAGCACCGGAGGAGCAGGGCAGGAGCAGCCAGGGGTTTGTCCTGAAGCAACACCCCACGCCCTGTGCCCGTGCTCACCAGGGTCCCCCATGGCAGGCGCCCGCAGGGAGACACTGCCAGGGGCCCAGCCAAGCACTCCCATCAGTGCACACACAACCAGCAGGGAGGAACTTAGTTATCCTTTTATTTATAAACAAATCAACGTAAAATAAGTGCAGAGGAAAGCACTGGCTGACCCCGCACGGGGACCTGTCTGTAGTGGGCCAGCAGGATCAGCATCAGGTAAAAACGAGGGCCATCCCGGGGCTGATGCTGTGAGCAACGGGGCTCTGCGAGTGGCCAGAGCCCCACCTCCCTCCGACCACACCGGGGCAGCAGCAGGGACCGCAGCAGGGACTGCAGCACAGACTTTGCTGTACAACAAAAAGCCTTTTTATTACTTTGGGGTTTGGGTTTTGGGGTTTTTTTTTGTTTGTTTTTTTGCAACTTTTCCCCTTAGGGGTAAACCTGACCCAGTGCAAGAGACTGGAGGGTTGTTCACCAGGGCGCCCGTTCTGCTGCTGGCCAGGGCCCTCGAGGCTGGCGGGAAGAGGGTGTGAGACGTTGCTCTGGATGCACAGAGGGTGAGCTAAAGGCAGGAGAAGAAACAAGTGCTTGCGGTGGAGATCTCCGTCCCAGCCCTTTGGTCATTGCAGAAAGGAAGCGTGTGCGGGAGCGTGCTGTGGGTGCATGCGTGGGCACATGCCTGGGACAGCCCTCGCCGCCGCTGCACCTCTCCCCGTCAGCCCTTCCCCAGCTCCTCCCAGGCCGGGGCAGGCGATGCTCCAGGGAACCACACAGCCCCTGTCCCCCCAGGCAGCCCCAAGCCTGGCAGCCGCTGCCCAGGGGACAGGGTGGCACGGCTGGGTGGCCTCCGCTCCGATACTCCTCTTGCAGCTGCAGTAACATGCGTGGGACAGCGGGTTACTGCTCAAGTGCCATCAAAAATAAATACATTAGACTGTCTGAAACAAACAGGTGCCCCCAGGTAAGGCAAAGCCCTCGCAGGAAGAGCAACGCAAGGGCAGGTCACCACACCGGGATCCTCTGACTTGCCAGACCCAACACCCTCTCGCACACGCTGAGCTGGGACGGACCGAAACACCAGAGGACCGGGAGGGCCCCTGGGAAGATGAACCTTTGCATCTCTGGCTAAAAATCGCCAAGAGTTGCAAGTTCAGCAACAGGTAGAAAAATCATTTCATCATTTTAAACAGACAACTCCTTATAAAAAAAAAAAAAAAATCCCCCCAAAAGAAAAAAAATACTCAAAAAAAAAAGGAGAGAAGGATCAGTCGAGTCCTGCAGCATCCAGCCAGTCTCTGATGCCGACCCAGGTCCATCCTTGCCACGGGTATGCCAGACCCAGCCACGCTTCTCAGCTCTCCCGCAGCTCGCTCCACGCTCCTGGACAGTGCCGTGTGCCGCCCCACGGCCTCCCCAGTCAGAAATAAATACAAAGGCCTCCATTCCCGGCCCGGCGTCCCCAGCTGGAGGAAGGCTGGGAGCTGAGGGGCAGGTAGAGCTCGGGAGGTGAGCGGCCCCCGGGACAGGCGGATGGGCTCCCCCAAGGCGTGGAAGACGGGCATGGGGGCAGTCGTTGCTCTGAGCTCGGCGCGGTGCTATGGGGGCTGAGCGTGGGTCAGGGGCACCGTCCCCCTCGCAGCCGGGCTGCCCGGTGAAGCGCAAAGCGTCCAGCCCCCCCAGCCCACCACCCCTCCGAGGGGATGGGAGCCGAGGGCCGCCCCGAGCAGGCGAGACCGGGAGCGCACGAACAACAGCGAGAGGGAGAGGAGCCGGCGCGAGTGCCCTCTCCCCACAGGCTCTGCCCAGAGCCGCTGCTCCATCCCAGGGAAGCAGGACCAGGAGCCTGCAGAGAAGCGCTGGCTGGGCAGCAGGGAGAGACCCTCCGCTTCCAACAGGATGCCCATGACTCGAGTCCAGTGCGAAGGCCCGGGGCCAACTGTGCGCCAGCCTCCTCCCGAGCGCCTGCTGGGGCCTGGCTGCTGGCGCAGGGGCGGGCAGGCGGCTGGACCCCTGCAGCGGGGCCGGGGTGTCGGCAAGGTGTCCGTCTGTGGCGTAAATGGGTGTGTGTGCATGCGTACCTGTCAGCAGGCGAGCGCGGGTATGGATGGCCAGGAGCGGAGCTTCCAGGATCCGTCCTGCCAAGCGTCCTCTCAGAACTTGCCTTGCTTTAGTTTGTCGATGTGGTAAGTGAGCTTCAGGGCTGGCCCCAGCTTCAGCCCCATGTACTTCATCATCATGTCACTCCGCAGCAAGAGAAGGGCTTTCCCGTCGATCTCCTGCAAGGAGGGGGAAACAACAGCACTGGTGACTACACCTGTAAGCCCTAATCCTGGCTGCTGAGCCAGGCCGTGCCCAAAATGACGAGGGCTGAAGCAGCATGGCTGGGTGCGAGAGCACTGCTCAACAGTGGAGGTGGGTTGCACATAACTGCAGCATCCCAGCGCAGGCATCCCGCCTTGCCTGCAGCACGGGGGTTCAGCCCCGGACCCCTGTGTGGCGGTGGGAAATCTGCTGGGTGATAAACACCCAGGAGCCATGTCCAGCTGGTCAGCAAATCCTGAGGGGAGGCATGGAGGAAGGAAAAGACAGGGGTTTCCCTGACAGGGGAACGGTTGAGACAGTGGCAGTGCAAGGGAGCAGTCTCACTCAAGAGCATCGTCATCCCGCTGCAGGAGAGATCTCCCAGCACAGGATGTGTTGACCCTGATGGCAGTCCTGCCATGACACACGCAGCCCTGAAGTCAAGGTTGAAGAAGGAGGCAAGGGACCAAACCTCGTAAACCCAAAAAGACTGCCACTGTGTGCAAAGCAAATTTCTGGAGTTCCTAAGTCCCAGCAGCTGGCAGAGTAAGGGTGGAGCATCTCACCTCCAGCTGGGCTGATTTCAACATCACAGCTTTCAAAAGTATCTGATGCTTTACAGCTGAGCCAGATGAGTCCCTCACCGAAGCTCAGGAGGGCAGGGATCACAAAGCTCAAAATAAACAGACAGCAGCTTTGCACTTAGCATCTGTGAGTGGAAGATTTCAGTCCCTTGCAGCACTCCTTTCCTTGACCTGGTCCAGGCTTGGCCCAGAGTTTTGCAGTGGACAGTTTTCCATGAAGAAAACGTTAATAGACTTACAAATGAAAAATAAAAGTCACAACCTTGAACAACAGAAAATCCTGTCCTATGTCGATGCTCAGTTAGGTCTCACACTTGGTAAGATCTCCAGTACCAGGTTCGTTCTGCTTTTCCCTTCTTCAGATGAAAGCGAAGTTCTTCCTCAGGATTGCAAATACAGAGGACTTTCATCCCTTAGCAGAGCTGAGCACTCTCTTGCATAATTAAAACAAAACATTTTTCAATTACTGGTGGTTCTAAAATAGAACTAATTAAAAAAAAAAAAAAAAAGAGAGTGTTGTCTCAGCCTAGCACAGATTAAGAAGCATCCCATCTGCCTCTCCTGCCTGGGGAAGGCGGGTATTTTCTCCTACTGCTCTTCTGACTTCACGAGCACCACCAGGTATAACATGGAATTAATCAAAAGGCAGAGGGAAGACGAACTGTCTGGCAGGAATCAGGACATGGAGCTGCCAAAATTTTTGTAGCTTTAATTGTACAAACTCCATGCTGTATGTCTGCAGCTATTTTACACTTAAAGACATGCACAAGAGCCAGAGCCTTAAGAGAATCCTCTTTATAGGAAACGGGGGTGGTGGTGGGGGGTGCGTTTAGCAGCAACGCACTCAATGAATTCCACTTGGAACATGCTTCTTGCCAGGAGAAATTTGTTATGAGGTGAATATTAAGACTCCAGGATGAACAGGGTTTTGTGTTTTCAGTGCTAGGTTTCAAATCCAACTAAGAGCTGAGCTCTCCATATGCACAAAGGTGGCAGTGCTTGGAGCGTTAGGTGGGCTGCGATGTCTTCCCCTCGACGATTTCTAAGTAAGAGGATCCCAAGCCTGAACACCATACGAGCAGGATTTATGAGGACGTTTTTCTTAGCACAAAAACTCCAGCTGGTACAAAGTGCTGCTGTTCTTCTGACTCTCCTAGATCTTCCTTGTGTGATGATCTGTCCCCTCCCATATATAATATACACATGTATATACACACACACATACGTATATATACATATACAGACATACTTACATGTTTTCGAAAGAGGTCAGCGTGGGGTCCCAGCTGTGGATCCGATTCCCGTATGAACTGCATCACCTCCTCCACTGTCCAGGACGAGGGGTCGCGGCTGCTCAGCCGCGACACATCTCGAGATCCAAGGTATCTATCTGAGCCTGGGGGGGAATTGTGAGAAAGCAGCCATTACTCCAAGTATCCCCACAGCATCGCTCCGCAGTTATTCACCCTTGATCTACCACTCAGTCTCCTCTCTCAAAGCAATGGCAGAGACAACGCAAAGGGCACATTCCAACTGTGCCCCAGAGATTCCTGCAGCACACGTCTAGCACCAAAGCCTTATTCTCTTTCCTTAGGCCTTACTTTTCGAGGCAGCCTTCTAAACTGAGCCCTTTTGCTCACTCTAAACTCCAATTTCCCCTTGCCCCCCTTCAGCTGAGTTTGGCCCCCCTGTTCCCACTCTTCCTTGCCCAACTGCTGATGGTTCCCACCTTTGCAGAAAACAATCCTCCATTCCCACTTCTCTCCCCACGCACCACTTCTCCCCTCGCTCCCCAGCTCCGAACACCACCTTTAGCAAATTTAACATGGCAAAGCTGTTTTATGTTTTCATCGGCTGCATTTTCTGACGGACTGAGCCCATATGTGAAATTCTGTTGTCTTGAAGCACTGCCCGAGCTAACAGAAGTCCTGCTCCCAACGTGCCAGCATCGGCACAGCCCGTTATGTCAGCTCTCTCTGCCTGCATACACAGATGTGGGGGGAGGCAGACGGACCAAGGCATCAGCAGCCTGACCTTTTTAGAGGCTTTTATTGATGCCGTGCACCTAAAATTACAACTTTTTTTTGCAAGCACCTAGATTTGACAAGTGCTGATTTACTGCAGTGAACAGCTCTCCTGCCCCTATTCCTCCAGACAGACAAGTGCTGTTCACGCATCCGCCCATTGTCCTGGCCACCCGCCCCAGCTCCCAGCCTCATCGGGCAGTTTTTGACTCCCTGGCCATTCCCAATCCATCCTCATGGACTCGGATGCCCATTTATCGCTTTGACAGCCCGCTGCCCATCCTTGCAAGTTCAGCTCCTGTCCACTCCTTCCTCTCCACCGACCTCCAGGTCCATCTAGTCACCACGCCAAACGAGTGACCCTGCAAGCATCACCTCTCCGTATTTCCACCCGCCCATCTGCCATGTCTCTAGAGCTACCGTTAAACCTAACAGACTACCTGTTTAACAGTGTAGAGGCCAGTCTCTGGTACTTGCTGAAGTTAGAAAGGTGTAACTGGAGTTAGAAAAGCCCTTTATTGCCAAATTTACAATCGGAGGGCTGGCTTCTTAACTCTCTTACCCCCAGAGCTAAGCCTACGCAAGGCAGAGGTACTGCCCTGGGTGAGGCTAGAGGGTTGGTGCAGGTGCCTGTATCCTTGCAGGCGATAGTCTCTGGAGCTCCTGCTGTGGCTGGATGAATTGACAGAGTTCAAGGCTGAGTCCATGGGGTCCAGGCGAGGCTCCAAGGGCCCTGGGAGGCCATCTCCCAGAACAAAGGTTTCACCTAGAACGCACCAAGCTGCAGTCAGTGCACCCGAACGCCACGCAGCCCGAAGTTACCGCTTGGCGGCAGAAAGCAGAACCGCAGCAAAGGCAGCGCTTGCGCACGGCTGCGGGAGCAGGGCCGAACCACCACATTGGCGGTCTCCTCCAAAGCACGGAAATTAAAACAGGCACTGCTAAAGAGCTGCAGCCTGGTGTTTGCCTGGCAAACAGCAGTCCATCCAGTTCGCGTTAGTGATAATGGTTGGTAGCCATACTGGAGCAACAGCTCCTCTGTTAATGCCACCACCAGCTCCGGCTGCAGTCCCATGTCCTTACTGCTTCCAGAAGCCTTTCTGTGGCAGTGGGGCACCGCGGTGGCAGGCTGTGGAGCGCTGCCCGTTCTGGATGCCAACGGACACAGGACTCACACAACAGCCCTGACTGGGGAGAGGAGGCTCCCCGAGGGGTCAAGCGCCGCTCATCACCCACATTAGTGTGCAAGGTAACGGACCAGGCATTTGGGGTTGTGGGGCATATTTAGTAAGACTCATGCTGTAGCCTGGATAGCAGCACACATGCAGAGCAGGATGGAGCAGCAGGCTCCTCTGAGCAGCTCAGCTGCACCGTCATGGCCTTGCAACACTCTCACACCGTGCTGATCCTCCAGCCCCAAAAGCAAGGTGCCAGTGACCAGCTGCTCACCCCTCCTGACCTCTTGCTGGGCCCTTTTTCATTGCCTAACCAAGATGGTGACCAACACCCTTTGCTGGGACATGCGCAGAGGGCTCTCCCTGAGGAGGGGTCCCAGCGTGAGACTGGCTTCCTCAACTTCTCTTCCAGAAACATTTAATTTTCAGCTGTCAATGGCAGTATTAGGATGGAGAGGCTGAGGAAACTATCTGGGGTGCTATATTGTATTGGCTGAGCCTGCAAGATCTCCCTTTGCTGTTACGCTGTGACAGCTTCATCCTAGGACCACGTGTTTGTAGATTTTACTATGGCATGCATAACCTAGTCTGAGTCCAGGTGGACCTGATGCCTCATGAGTCAGCCTCAAATACCTGTGTTATTTATTATGAAATACCTGGCAAGTTCGTACAGCCAAAAAGGAAAGCAGCTCCTACAACGAGGGGTACTGCCTGTGCACTCTAGGCTGGGCCGCTGCATCTGGCTGCGAGCTGGAGCTCCTCTACCAGCGTCCATAGAGGAGACCCTGAGGGCAGCTCACAGTCCTGAGCTGCTGCCACTCAAACACCACGGTAGGTGAAAAGGATGAAGAAACCTGAGCAACTGCCCCAGCCAGGCCCTGGGTTTCTTCCCTGGGACTTCCCAGACCACAGCAGCAGCAGGTGAGAAGCCAGCACAGTGACATAGTGCTGACCTGGGATGGTGGTGAGGGTGCAGAGTCGATACTGCAGCCTGTGAGACCCAAAAGCTGTTGAGATCTTCCCAAACTTTCCCGCTAAGCTGATGCTGCCATGTTCCAGTGAAGGGAGATGCAGCTTGCCAGGGCCTGAAGTGGTACCTGAGCACTGCAGAGGCGAGACCCCACCAACTGGGGCAACCTCTCTTGTAGGCACATTATTTTCCTCTGGTTTCTATGAACTACAGGACCATTCTGTGAACTGGGATCCTCTGGTTTCAGTGCTTCTGCTGTCTGTGTTTGAGCAGAGATCCCAGAGGTGACTTCAGCTGGAGGCAGCCAGCCCATACCTTCCCTGGCTTCATCTCATAAGGCTACAGAATGGAAACATCCCTCTTGACTAGCTGTTTGGCAATTCAGTGCAGCAGATATGAGGTTATCATCTGCATAACTGCAACCCTTTATCTCATGGGCTTTGTTACTCTGCACTTCAGGCATTTCTGCCTTTCTTTGCTTTTAGGTCTCTGGGATGCTCTCAGAAACCAGCAGCACATCCTTAAAATCTCATGTAGAAACAGTACTAGTGTGAAGACTGTTATGCGACCTGTGCTGTGTGCTGGCCCACATGTCACTAGCTTCCCGCGTGGGTAGATGTGTTTTCACCTGTTCTCTATGCATAAACGAAGGCTTTCTGACTCATGACTATTCCTGAATAACTTTGAACCCCTCCTTCACTCTCTCACCACTTTCCCACCATCCCATTTCAGCACAAGACCAGATGCAAACCCAGCACTGAGGTGGCTGCTCTGGCCCAGGGGTGCATAGAGATTCCATGGCCCAGGCACAGAGAGACTGACACAGTGGATGTGACTTATACCAGTGGCACTCCATAGGAGCTTCTTCACATTTGGTCTCCTCTCCAACAGGACAGTTTTGCTTAAAACCCAAACCACTTCCCGTTAAAGATCTGTGCAAAAGGGTGATGTCTGACTCGCAGGAAAGTGCCGAGGCATGAGAGGGGTCAGTGGGCACAGCCCTCTGCACCGGTCTGGATGCTCTGTAACAGGACGGTGGCTGTGAGCATGGGAACAGGTCTGTGCTGCAATCTCCATCCTCCAAGGAAAGCCAGTATCCCCTGCGAGGTGACACACAGCTTCAACTTGCCAGGAACTCCCGGGACACTCGCCCCAGATGTGCTGGGTCAGGCAAACGTGCGCGTCTAACTGCTCGTGAAGACCCCAAAGCTCACACAGAGGGGGGTCGTGTCAGCAGAAGGAATTTCTGGGCTCAGCTAGAAAAGACTACAGCTTGGAAGGCTGGAAGACCATGTGCACAGGTTCATGTCAGTGCAATGCTAAGGATCCAAAACTCACTCTCAGAAAATATTTACCTCGACAATTAACACACTGTCGTTATTCTGATGTGAATGCACTGTGATGCATTCTTCAAATATGTGATCATGTTCTCACACGTGCTTATGATCATACATCCGAAGAAGAGGATGAGGCCATGCAACTGGGGAGCACTACTTTGTTTTGCCCAAGAGGTAGAATTGAAGCTGCATGTTCATCCTTGGGTTACCTATCTCTGGATTGGTGAGTGCTTGGTTGTGCTGTAAATATTGCAGCAGAGCTGGAGGCTTCTTGGCAGAGTCAATGCAAGAGAGATTTAGGATTTTCTTAAAAATACACACACACAGAGAACTGCTCAGATGAATCATACCTCCAGAAAGAGGAGAGGGAAACAAAGCAAGAAGGGAATGATTACTAGCCCTGTGAATCATCTGTAGCAGAAGACAACACGCTTCTGCAAGTGGCAGGGCACAGACTCTGTTCAGGCATATACACTATCCAGAATCCTTTCGCTCTTGGTAACTAGCTTCAGAGCAAGGAGGAGGTGCCTAATTCTTAGGCAGATTTCCTTATACAAACTGCTAGTTTTAAATAAAGGCTTGCATTTAGAGCATTGTAAGAAAACATGCCACGATTAGTGGCAGAGAGGCAGGGAGCAGATAATTAAAGTTTAATTAAACAAATAGTGCTATAGATTCAAGAGTGTTGTTTTACTGCTAAAACATGGAGTTTGGCCACAAGCATAAATCTGATTTGCACAACTACTAAACACCCACTGTTTCCAACAAATGATAGTCTTTGAAAAGCAGGTCCCCACTGTGCTGGAACTGCAGCTTTTTAGCAGAAAGCTACATAAATGCCACTGGATGCAAGAGGAAAAACAATGTAAGAAGTGAGATCCCCTCCTCGTCTTTCTGACTTCTTGCCAAAGGCTCCATGAACGAAGACTTCCCACTGCTACTCGCTGCCTTCTGTTTGGCAAACTGGAAACTGTTCAGGTACTGTTGTCTGTCACACTGCTGAAGCCAGAATGCGCTCTGCTGGGGGAGTTCATCACCGTAAGAAGAGGTACCTCCTTGCTCGAGAAATATTCAGTATCTGGGTATTTCAGGCTCATATTCTTAAAATATATCCTCTGAAATGCCAATATTCCCACCCGTACTTAAATTTCATGGTGGAGGAGGATGAATAGGCTTTCAGCTGTGGGATAAAAATTAATTTCTAGACAGAATTTGGAACTGCACCTCATTTCCCCCTGCCCTGTACTGTATTTTGCCCTGCTTGGACCAAGAACAGAACAAGACCAAGTTGCTGTAGGAAGTTCACACACCAACAGGATCATCACCCTCACATGAAGGCACGCCTTCTGCCCACTTGTCTCTACTTTTACAGAAGAGGCTGGAGTATTCTGGGCATCCAGATGGCATGACCCATTCAAAGGCCAAGAGATAATTGAATAGACTTTGAAGTAGACTAAGAATCAATCTTGTAGACAACCTAATATAGGTTCCTCCTTGGAATTACCCATTACAGAAGCCTTCTCTCTTCACTGGCAATACAGAGAGTGTACAATATTCACCACCCAACCAAGGCACCTTAGCCTTTAGAGCACACCACTGCACTTCAAGAACAGGCCAAACACTGCATGTTCCACCTGCTGATAGAGGAGGAGCGGACAGGCTTTGCTAATGGTTACCTAAGTGCAGCAGTTGATGTATTAAAGGAGAATGTCAAGGAGACCAGCAAGGACGTGTATCTAGAGGTGAGAAACAGACTGGGCCTCAGGGAACAATTTTTGACTTGTCAATATGCTGGAATAGATGAGACAGTCCCACACCTCACCCTGTTCTTTGCTTCAGCTATGTGACAAACCTACAATTTTAATCAATGCAGATACCAAGGCCACTAGAAACTGTCCATCATAGGGTGCAAGTTCAGATCAGCTGTGCTTAGATACGGGGTCAGTAACCCTGAAGAGCACAGGGCACAGTGATGGATGGAGACTAAAATTACACTACAGCGCCGGGAGGCTGTGCACTTTCAAATCTGGGTTCAACAACCCAAGCCCAGCAAACTCAGCAAGAACCAGGGAAATGGTGATTCTAAAAGGACAGCAACAGAGCACAAACCCGCTGAACTATAAGCCCAGCCAAGAGTCTCCAGCAATTTTTCAGGGACATATTACAAAGAATTGAGACTAACACCTTGGCAGATTTCACCATTAATTAATTAAAAGGCTTCAGTAAGGTTAAATCTCCAGCCTGCATTACGGAGTGTTTGCAGTTCAAAACAAAAGGGAAGGTGGAAGTGTATTTATTGAAGGCTCCTGCTCAGGCTCAGGTGGTCCTCCAGCTACCCGGACCCCCTGGAAATCTCCCACCTGCAAGGGACACCTGTGGACCACATACCAAAGACGACATTTCTGCAATTGCTTTTGAGAATGTGGCACAGCACATCTGTACCAGCATTACCCAACAGACACTGCAGGAAGCAGCAGCACTGCGGGATGTGATTTGATCTGGTTCAGCTGGTGGAGCACACACTAGTGAGACCCTCCCTGCTATTTAGGGAGGATTGTGAGGAACAAGATGGGATCCTGGGAAAGGGCAGCATGTTCCTGGCCGTACAGCTGCACATCAGCATCTGTACAATACACTGCAGCAAACCATCATGGAAAAATTCAGGGGAAGATTGACTGAAGCAACTGGGGCAGTTTTATGACTGTTAATACCATGCAGACCAATGGAAGCTAAAATACGGGTAATTAAATCCCAGATTATATGGTATTAGATGATGACTATCAGGGTTAGAAGGAATTCTCCCTGCGTTCCACACGCCTTACACAACTGCTTGGGGAACTTGCCTTGGCATAAAGTGGTTTCTTCACTTCTCTCTGAAACACCAAGCACCGATCCATGCCACAGACAAAGCAAAACAGACTTCCTAAACCCACGGCTCGATTTGGCACGGCAAATCTAATCCTGCTGTATCCATTACAAGTTGCTATAAACAGCCTGCTTTGGGAAGAGACGCAGTGCTCACCTTCCAAAGGGTGACGGTCATTCTTTGGTAACTTGGGGGAGAGAGGAGCACTGTATGGAGGGGAATCTTGGGAATATCGCTTTGTACCCCGGCCTGGTCCCTGCAGAGTGCCGTCTAACGAACTGCTTCTGTCTAGGAAAAGAGAACAAGCCCTATTTAGGAGTGGAGACTTTCTGGGAAATTCAGTCTTGCCAGAGTCAATTCAGACTCGCGTGCATTGCCAGCCTGGTAACAGCCTGTTAAAACTGCAATCCAGCACATCTGTCAGTGCTTAACATTTTATATTTTGCTTTGCAAGTTTTGTCAGAGAAAAAGGGTGGTGAGAAACCTAATGAAGAACCTTAGCCACGTTTTGCCATATTTCACCCCAAATATCACCTCTGATTGACTTAATTCCATTTCTCCTCATTCTACCCCTTGGCTCATCCCGCATGATTCCTGCTCCTCCCCACTCTTCACCTTTCAGACGCACATAACCCTTGGACGATTTGCAAACGCTCTGTGCCATACACAGTGCTTGATTAAACTGTACTCAAATTTTCAATCTTTCCCCAAATGGATCCCTCAAGCGTCCCAGCTGTCGCTGCTGCTCTTCTCCAAATGCTTCCCAACGATGGGGTTCTCCGTATTGTACATGGCAGATGAGACATCAGGCTGGGCTGCGAGACGTCTCTTTGCAGACGGCTAAAGGCTGCGCAGAAAGTGTCAGGGGGTGGATGAACACAGAGAATGGAATGGGAACAGCAGCCAGGCAAGCGATTCAGTGGGTGGCAGACCATGCCCCATCTGGACAAGGCATGGTCAATTGTGAAGCAATGAAGAGGTTACCCACCAGCCGCTGCCTGCCCACGTGGGCCACCGGTGCTCCCGGCTGGCCCCTTCCAGCTGCCCCGAGCACGGGCGACACGTGTGAGCCTGCAGTGTTCGAGGTGTGCGGGGAGAGACGGGTGAAATGCTCATAGACAAATGTTGGGAGCTGGACAACACCACGGAGCAGCCCCAGCTGCCGATGCAGGGCAGGAACGGGTGCTGGAGGGGTGACAGAAATACGGTGGGGAGCGATTGGGACCGGACACCAAGGGAGATGCATCATGCCAAAGAAAGAAATGAAGGTACAGATGGCTGGGAAGCATCAGACAGTCACAATTTAGTTGACTAAAGAGAAATAGAAAGGTAGAGAAAAGTATCTGTTCTATCAAAATCCTTTGGGGAAACAAAAGATAAGCTGCTTATACTGAGGTCCTGGGACTCCATACAAGTATGATCCAAAATCACTGTAACATGATTAGAAAAGACAAATACTGTCCTCAGGACAAGTCCCTGTAAAAAACATTCATTGCCCAGACATAGATGAGAAACAAATGCTCTTAATCATGTATCTGGGTATCTCTAAATGTAAAACTGCATGACTTTCTTCACCAAACAGTCACAGAACCACAACAAAAGGGGATGCTTTTTAAAGGTTTCATCAGGTTTTGTTTTGGATTATTTTTTTTAAATTGGTTGATTTTTAAAGTAATGCAAACACAGAAGGTCAGGTTGTAGAAGATAACCCAGAGAATCAGAAGTTAGGTCAGTATAAATTAATGGAAGGATAAACCAAAAGTAGGTCTGTAGTTAGGGTGTCCGATTTTAAAGGACTAATTTTAAGAAAATAAAGAAATGGAGTAATATATAGAGCTGCGCTCAGCACTCACAATGCAGATCATCAGGAAAAAAAGAAAATACCTTCAGTTCAAAAGATGCCATAAACATCATGAATGTGTATCATCAGTGAGGAAATAATCTGGGAGGAAAGGACCCCAAATCTAAGTGGATAAATGTTTACTTTGAGAATGATGCTGAGAACAAGCAGATCATCTACTGGACATGAAAAGGACCTGCTCAGCATGTAGTTGTATACCTCAGAGGATGGTGAGTACAGGGACAAAGTGAACTTTTAAACTCATTCTGTCTTCTGACACAGTGCAAAGGAAAAGACAGGACCGCATTTTCAGCTACAGAAGTAACAAGCGCATGGGAACGGAGCGAGAGGATACTGTGCAGAAAGGTAAGGATTGAGAAAAAGGACAAAAAGGTTGTCCTTGCCTGCAAATGATGGGACAGCTTTGAGGGATATTTCACCTCACCTAGCTTGGGAGGCTGGTGGGGAGGAAGAGAAGCACATCTGCCCATGCCTGGGTTTGTGCTGTTGGCCATCCCAAGGCAGTCCGGACAGATGCCTTTACAGTCAGTGAGAGTCTGCTCACCTCATCAAGTCAAAGTCAAGGCTCCTACTTTAGGATGCTGTAACTTGCACTGATTGCACTGGTGCCTTCTCCTCAACTGCACAGCGTGCCTACACAACTAGCTCAGGTGTTGATGCCTCTGTGACATCCACCTGCGTTCAGTAAAACAAATCCCACCCTTCAGTTCCAGTTGCAGCCATGCTGAACACCAGGGCAAGGCTCAAGGGATAAAAGAAACAGGACAGGAACAAAAATATACACCGTTGACTAAGAAGTGGAAGTCAAATAACTGAATGTACTCAAACCGGGGACATGAGGGTGCACAGGATGCCAAAATGTAACTTAAGAAAGAAGGCGCACATGAAACCCTGGGTCTGCTGCAGCAAACTGTAACAAAACTCAGTGACGCACTGCTCAGAGTGACTGGAAACATGGTGCTAACATTTAGAAAAGAAGGTGAAAAAATGATTTTGGCAACAAAATGCTCACGTCTGACCACAGCAGTACTGCAAGGGTTGTAAGAGGTTCTGAAGGAAAGGGTAGGGAAAATCTTGCAATTGCACATGGCACATACTGCGGTAGGCGTTCATCAAAGGAGACTAACCCAATAGCTTCCTTATCATGGGAAAATAAAATCTAATAAAATCTATCAGACAAAGGAAGAGCGGTCAATCTCATTTACCTGGAATTCAGCAAGGCGTTTGATATGGAGAACCACTAGCTGAGACAGAGAACGTGAGGATTACCAGAAGCCTTGTTATATGAACAAACATCTGATTTGAGGGAAAAATCAGTCAGCAGAGCACTAAGCCACAACATGAGGCTGGAAAGCAATTGCTAATAAATTTTCTTGAGGATCATTCTTGAGCCCAGTGTCATTTAATATTTTTATTTATAACTTTGGCACAAATTTTAGAGGTTCATCAATGAAATCTGCTCATGTCTTCCCACATCAGGCCAGATAAAGTAGCATTTGAAATTATGCAGAAAAAATATATATAGAACAGAGTAACAGAACGGAGGTAAATCCAGCAGCAAAACACAGATGTGCACTTGAAACATTGTCCCATGAGCTGGGAACTTGCAGTTGAAAATAATGGGTAAGAAGAACAGAGTATGCAACCAGGACGGGTTGATCATCACCTGCTACAAGGATACAGTGACGAAAAGAGGCTTCCAGAGACATTTATTGTGAACATGGTGGTGCCAGTGCTGTGGCACCAGGTCCCCATGAGCTCTTCCCCAGAGTGCTAGGTGGCACTCTGGTCACCTCATGAAGTTTAATTCAAACCAACACTAGATGAAGAGAGCACAGAGCCTTTCTTACCAGAGCAGCCAAAAGGTGAGCTCCCCTGAAGGATACAACTGCTCTCTAACTACTTCCAGAAGAAGGAAAACTGGGTTAAACTAAAAGACAATGTTAAGACAAGGAGACATGGATACCAAGCTGCCCAAGAACAAATCTGGGCTAGAAACTACAACATAGTTTCTAAAAATTCAGCAAAAAACCTTGGAGCAGGCTCCAGCAGAAAAGCAAAATCCCCAAATCCAGAGTTAGTTAAAGCAACACTGTATGCTGTGGTGCCCGTAATAACAGGACCCAAGGCTCAGTGGTCCAGAAGGTCCCTCCAGTCCTATGTTTTCAGATGGCTTCAGATCAGACCTACCTGTTCACAACATTTCACAGTCCATCCCTGTTCCTATTAACAGCAATTAACTTCCCATTTTCTTGCAACTCTACTGTTTCCTGATGTACAACTTGATCTATTTCCCCGTATTTCCATGATTATGCCTTACATAGCAAGAGAAAATGCTAGGATGCAGCTGACCTAAGGCCTGCTGCAGACCTTCCCTCTTTTGCCCCAAGCACACACACGAATTCTCCACGGCATCCACATTGGTGCTCCTGTAAAGCGAGTTTGTTCTGGGAATTGAGACCAGCTCCCAGTCCTAACCAGTGATAGTTTTTTCTAAGAGCCAGCCCCATTCAGGCACACAAGCACCTGTACTGTAGAGGAAACAAGGCAGGACACACAGAGCTGAAGGTGAGAACAGGGCAGCCTTGACACTTGGTGTGATTTAAGCTGATGTTCAACTGCATCCTCATTCTTCCATGACCAGCCCTAACCTCTCAAAATCGCCGGTACTGTTTCTTTGCCCTCACCAAAAGCCACTGTAATGCGTAGATAACAATGTTTATCATCTTCTTTAAGGTGCTTGAGAAAGGTGTTAGATGACCAGATGCCCAACAATCCCTGAGATATCAGTATAGACTACAGGACTAGGTGTTATCACTTCTCTTGACTGTTGTTAATCTTTCTTTAATCCCTGCAAACACCCTAAAGAAGAGTTCAGGATGGGCAAGTCTCAGCATCGTGTCATATCTGGTGCTCTGCCTGAGATCCCTGAATTCTGACTTTGCTCTTTATACTTTTCTACCCTGCCAGGCAACCCAGCTCTCAGCACAGACACCACTGACATCTCATGGTGGCTTGAAACCATGTGTGTGAGCTACAGGACCCTCTCCATCCAAGCCTGCTACCATGCCCAGACCCTGGGTCCTCTTCCTCCCATTCTGGTTTTGCTCTCTCTCATGACAACAGGATACTTCCACACTGAAACATGGGGATTTCTTCTAATTGAGGATTCCCTAGAGGGGTAACCTCTAGTCCCAGTACCTAGACATGCTGCTCCTTTACTTGCCACAGCAGCCAACCCACTTCCTACAGCTCCTCTTCCTACAGCACAGCATGGCTCCCTGCTCCTGGCATTGCTGGCTCCAGCATGGCTCTGCACAGCCCCAGCCTGCAGGCAGCTGATCAGCCATGGAGGAAGCAGGGGACAGTCACTCCAAGATCCTCACGCTCTTTAGACTCTTGCTAATCCCTTCCCCTGAGTACTGGTGCTTCGTGAGATGCAATGAAGCACTGTGGCATTATGCTGCTGCCCCTAAGCTTCATGCTTAGCAACTTTTTCTTTAACAGTTCTTCCTAAGTGCTTATTCTTTTACATTAGAAATTCTTGCTTTTCTCATCAGAGCCATAATTATCCAAAGGATTAACTTTGGAAAGACCTCAAACAGTACAACAGCTATTTGCTGACTCGGGGGGCAGAAAGACCGTGGACAAAATAAGACAGGAGAGCAGATCAGCACAAGACACTTGTCAACTACCTAAAGAGGGTGCAGATAGCTTTTATCCTCTCCACAACTGGCATTCCTACAGCAGTAGTTCCCCCAGAGGCTCACAGCTAGCATGGGGAGGCAGCTATCACCCCAGGGGTTTCTGCCACTACACAGCACTGCGGGGAAAACTACTGGTCTTCTTGTTTTCCACCGCTTTCATTTAAGAGCAACTTTGCAGCCTGACAATTTGCATTGTGGCATGAACTATCTTGCCAGGGGTGTGTTGCTTCAACGCAGAGGAGCATTAGCCATGCCAAGAAAAACAAAGCCACTTATGCCTCAGATCGCTGCAGCGTACATCATCCCTGAACAGGCTATGCTTTCACCAAGGGCTGGATGTGCTCTCTGCTGGCAGCAGATTCATGGCCAGTGTGTAAACCACTCTGCTAGGTTTTAATTCCATTTCTAATTACAGTTTACCTGCTGCACGTTATCACTCTTCTACTTCTCATGCAGTCTTTCACCTTAATTCCTAACTGGATGAAGTCACTATAATCAGATTGCAGGAAGTGGGAAGGACTGGGGGACAAGGAGAGGAGGGAAGACAAGGAGACAGCACGGATGAGCGGAAACCTACAGGCAGAGATGGAAATCAGACCGACAGGCAGAAAATACGGCAACTTGAATCCTGCGCAAAAAGAGCCCTGCGGGCATGTGCATGACACTGGGTGTGATGCAATGAACCCTGCAGAGAGGGCTCTGGAACACACGCCTGCCTCCTGAGATAAAGATAAAATCTGGGTTAAGAGCACCTGGGGTCCCTACAATGCCGCCCCCGCCCCAGCTCCTACCTGGTAGATACCTGTCGTGGTCGTACTCGTGTGAGCGCTGCATGTGGCTGTTCTGAGTGAAAGGCTGGTTCCCAAAGAGGTTGTCACTGCGAAGATTGTGGCAGAGCTTCTCCAGGAAGCGGAGGACGTAGGTGATACTGTTTACTGCTGGCAGGTTCAGAGTGTGCTGTTCCCGATCAAACACAGCTGGAGACAGAAACAAACAGAGCCCAACACGTAAACCCCCAGCAAAGGCAGGAGCCTACGCCCAGGGCTGCACAGCCAGCTTCTGTATCTCAGCATCACTGGTCTAGACTAGAGCAAACAAAAGCCACTGCCTTCCGCTGGCTGAGCGCTGGCGAGCTTGCTTCCCTGGGACAGGCTAAAACCAGTCTGCTGCACCCAGCATCAGGTATGGGGCTGCAGCGCCTGAGAAGCTGCGTTTGAGGGAATGGAAAGGCATTCAAGGAGGGGCCTGCACTTCCAGCATCCGGGTAAACACAGACTTAAAAGCAAAATTAAAAACCGGGGTGTTTCTTGTCTTTCCATCAGGAGTTCAGAAAATCCCACCCGATCTGCCTCCTCCTGGGGGCTCGGGCAGTGCTGGGGGATGATAGGTGAAGCATAACGCTGCCCAGGCTGATACCAGGGCTGCATGCTGCCTTCTCCAGCAGCTGTGCCTGGAGGCCACACTAACTGCTCTGCTCTGAATCAGCTGCTAGCTGTTGCTTCACTGACACAGATGTTTGGCAAGAAAGAGAAGACAGAAATCTTCTGTCTGCCCCTGGCCCATGACTGCACCAAGCTTCAGGAGAGACATCTTCCAACGAGCGAATTCTTGCAATGACATCTCTGAAGGCAAAGTGCTGCGGGCCAGTTCTCACCTGAGATGACCTCTCCCCCGTGGCCTTGTTTTAAGAAGGAGAAGACTGTTTTCTGATGATAAGCGCAATCAATGCAGGCCTGTACTGCTTGCTGCAGGACAACAGAAGCTCGAGCTGGTCCAAAATGGTCCGGCAGCTGCTGAACCTTCTTCTTGTCTAGGTGGGGCCCAGTGCTGCCATTCTTGTTCAAGTAAATGCAAACTGCCAAGATGAGAAATGTGTTTGCCATTAACCCACTCAAGAAAGCAAGAAACAGATGCCTAAAAGCCAACCTGAGAGATGCTGAGATTTTAAGACGGTCAAGTCACTCACAAAGGGGAATCCACCATGACTGCCTGTCTGCATCCTAACAGCAGAGCCACTTATAGAGGGGAATCGCCTCCAAAACCTTCCTGCCTCACACTCACCTTCCAAGCTGCTGCTGTTTCTCCTATGCTTTGCCCAGCACTCAGGCTCCCAAAGGCAGGCTGCAAAGTGGCTCCCATGCCTGTGAGGTAAGGTGGCCACGATGTTCAAAGGAGATGAAGGCACACAGCCTCCACTTTTTAGGGAAACTGGGTTCTTTAGGTTCCTCTGAAAACAGGCCAATTATGTTCTGGGGAAACAGAGGGCTCAGACCATATCCAGTGCTTGACTGAACATATAAAAAGCAGTTTTGCATTAGACTTTCCCGCCCAGATTCATCTTCAGCTACATCTCACAGGTGTAGCAGAGCATATAGTCTGCACTGCTGCTCCTACTACTTCCCTTGCTCCCTCTTGTCCCCGTTTGCCTTGATAACCTGGCTGAAGCTGAACAGATCATTGCCACTGTCATTCAGCAGTTGTTCTGCATCTTGCTGTAGCTTCAGCAGCTGTGCCTGGCATGGTTTGGGAGAGCTCGCACTCTGGACTCACGAGAGGTGCTGCACACCGTACTGCCTCTGGGCATGATGGGCCACAAGAAATGCCCTTCGAGAGCTGTGGAGTCACTAGCATGCACGTGGTAACTCAGGGAAAGGGGTCCCTGCACTGAACAGATGGACTCGCAATCTTCCTATGACTTCATTATTTCCAAAATGGACAGAGAGATAAATGAACAGCTGTCCTGAACTCGTGTGCCTCTCTTTTCCTCCCGACACACTCTCTATTAGGCCAGCCTTTCTGGAATTGTAACATTTGCTGGTTTACAGGTTTAGGAAGAAATGGGAGTATCTTGGTGTGTCACTTTCTGACTGATGCAGCTCCTAACTGTGCAATCTTGTCAAGAATGTGGTTCGAGACCCTTACCTGTGGGAGCCTGCATGGCAGAGCTGGGGATTGTAGCAGCATCCTGGGGCACAGTGCTTGTGTCTGGTTCTGGGGTACTGGTTGTTGGAGAGGTGGGTGCTGGGTTCAGCAATGTCCTAGGTTTCCTCTGCAGAAAAAGAGGAGATATTTCTCCTTTTATCCCTGCTCTCCTTTACGACCCATGATCACTACACTCTCTCCTCTGCATCCAACAGACAAGGCACTGTGGAACATGACACACTTCTGATGGTGATGACGGGGAGACGGGTTCTCAAGAACCTAGTAATCAATATGTGTGTATTTTATAAACCACAATCCTAAAAAAATAACAAGCCTGAGATCTGCCACCTCTGCTTGACTTAGACTAGCTACACACGATGGACGAAAGAGCTTATTCCACCGTTTGGCCATCCTGTCATGATCACAGCATCTGCCATGCTACTTCACAGCTAATGAAGCTTTGCAGCTCCAAAGACACGGTTTCTTGATGGAAATGATCTTTAGGACACAGACATTCTCTACAGCTCTGGGGCTGGACTCTGAGGGATATTCCCAGCCCACAAACCCCTTTTGTCTCCTACTTGCTGCAGTCATACAGCCAGAGGTTGAGACAAACGTGCACAACACACGCATGCACCATCCCATGGCAGAACTTGCAGCACCTGCTTTTCACCCGCCTGCATCAGCATCAGCTTTTACCTTACTGCCAGGCTTGGGGCCTCTCTTTCTGGGGAATTTCAAAGGCTCCACTGACTTGGAGGGTGTAGGCATGGGGTGATGGATTAGCGCTTTGGTCGTTCGACCACGCTTCTTCCCTGTTTTGCGACGCCTTTGCCCTTGTTGATGCCCCAAAACAGTCTTTGTGCTACTGTGCATGCTAGGTTTCTCCGAGTTTACTTCGGAGGCAGGTAAAGGGCTCTTTGGAATCACAACTGAAATAAAAAGAGAAAAAGCAAATATAATTAAATCAGGCGAGAATCAAAACAAGACCAGCCTCCATCTTCATACAGTGTCACATGGAAAAACCTGAAGTATTCAGAGCCCCCTGAATGGAGGCTACTGCTCTCCATGCCAGAATAAAAACCAAACGCACTGATCCTTGGTTCAGCACTGGAGCTGTGGGACACTGGGCTTAGCCTGGGTGGGCTGAACTCCAGAAGGATCACACTTTCAGCCATACCTTCCTTCCTGAAAATAAATGGCACCTACACCTCTTCCTTCTGCGAGTGGTGACCTGCCAGCAATCATGTAAAATGCACTCAAAAGCATTCCTAGGGGAAGGATCAGTCAAGACCTGCCTGATTGTCACAGAGCCAGTGCTGTGCTGGAAATCCCCTCTTTCAAGGCAGAAGTCAAATTTGCTCTGTCCCTAAATTACCAGTGAACTGCAGTGGAAGGTACCAGCTCCAACCTCGATGCCTGCAAGGACTATTGCTCCTGGCCCTGAGTAAAAGCTCATCTCAGTTGGATCAGCTGACCTGCTCCTATCACATACTGCCAGAGGTAAGCAAAGTGCCAGCACACAGTCCATTCCTTCTTATCTTCTCATGCTTTCCATAACAAAAGCAGGTTTCTGGTGTTATTTGCCCACGAATCCCCTGAATTTGGTCATTCATCTTTCCCAAGTCCTGCTAAAGGCTAAAGATGAGCTGGCCCAGCTCAGCAGACCAGTATTTCCTTTAGATTTAAACTTCTGCTAAAAAGAAACAAAACAAAACCCTCCTAGATTTTGAAAAATGCACAGTGACCTTTAGGATGTCTTGTTTCTCAGACCTGGAAACCTCACTCTGTATTCAACATGGGGGCTCTGAATTCAAAAAAAAACCCCACTTCTGAAGTGAGGGGCTTTATAGCTAAGTAGAAAATCTTGGCCAAGGAAACAGAATACAATAAAAGATTGATACCAGGATGGCACGCAGCCCTAACAGTGGCAAAACTGTGGGTATATAAAGAGATTTTTAAGGTTTTTCTAACGAGCGTTTTATGAGCAGTTACTGTGAGCAAGGACTCATTCCCTTGGCACAAAGACACCGTTTCCTGCCGACAGCTCAGAAGGAGCGAACTGAGCTGCGTCCAACTTTCTAGGGGTCTGGAGAAGATCAGTGGGCTGCGAGGTGACAGCAGCAAGCCCAGAGTCAGGGGATACTCCAGGGATGGGGCAGTGAGCCGACGGCTGTTAACTACTTCACTGCTAACCAAAGCACAGACCAAGCAAACGGCATAGAATCATAAAATTGTTTAGGTTGGAAAAGACCTTTAAGATCATCGAGTCCAACCATAAACTAGCATTGCCAAGTCCACCACTAAACCATGTCCCTGAGCACCACATCCACACATCTTTGAAATACCTCCAGGGGTGGTGACTCAACCACTTCCCTGGGCAGCCTGCTCCAGTGCTTGACAGCCCTTTCGGTGAAGGAGTTTTTCCTAATACCCAATGTAAACCTCCCCTGGTGCAACTTGAGGCCATTTCCTCTCATCCTATCACTTGTTACTTTGAAAAAGAGACCAACACCCACCTCACTACAACCTCCTTTCAGGTAGTTGTAGAGCATGATAAGGTCTCCCCTCAGCCTCCTTTTCTCCAGGCTAAACAACGCCAGCTCCCTCAGACACTCCTTGTAAGACTCGTGCTTTAGAGCCTTCACCAGCTTTGTTGCCCTCCTTTGGACACACTCCAGCACCTCAACGTCTTTCTTGTAGTGAGGGGCCCAAAACTGAACACAGTATTTGAGGTGCAGCCTCACCAGTGCCAAGTACAGGGGGACGATCCCTTCCCTAGTCCTGCTGGCCACACTATTTCTGATAGAAGCCAGGATGCTATTGGCCTTCTTGGCCACTGGGCACACTGCTGGCTCATATTCAGCCGGCTGTCGACCAACACCCCCAGGTCCTTTTCTGCTCGGCAGCCTTCCAGCCACTCTTCCCCAAGCCTGTAGCGCTGCATGGGGTTGTTGTGACCCAAGTGCAGGACCCAGCACTGAGCCTTGTTGAACCTCATACAACTGGCCTGGGCCCATTGATCCAGCCTCTCCAGATCCCTCTGCAGAGCCTTCCTACCCTCAAGCAGATCAACACTCCTGCCCAGCTTGGTGTCATCTGCAAAGTGACTGAGAGTACACTCAATCCCCTCATCCAGATCACTGATAAAGATATTAAATAGAACTGGCCCCAATACTGAGCCCCGGGGAACACCACTTGTGACTGGCTGCAAACTGGATTTAACTCCATTCTCCACCACTCTTTGGCCCCGGCCATCCAGCCTGTTTTTTACCCAGTGAAGAGTACACCCATCCAAGCCAGGAGCAGCCAGGTTCTCCAGGAGAATGCTGTGGGAAATGGCGTCAAAGGCTTTACTAAAGCTGTTGTCTAGGTAGACAACATCCACAGCCTTCCCCTCATCCACTAAGCAGATCGCCTTGTCATAGAAGGACATCAGGTTGGTCAAGCAGGACCTGCCTTTCACAAACCCATGCTGACTGGGTCTGATCATCTGGTTGTCCTGTATGTGCCATGCGATGGCACTCAGGATGACCTTCTCCATAACCTTCCCCAGCACCGAGGTCAGGCTGACAGGCCTGCAGCTCCCCGGATCCTCCTTCCGTCCCTTCTTGCAGATGGGTGTCACATTTGCTAACCTCCAGTCAACCGGGACCTCCCTGGTTAGTCAGGACTGCTGATAAATGATGGAGAGTGGATCGGTGAGCTCTTCCGCCAGCTCCCTCAGTGCCCTTGGGTGGATCCCATCCAGCCCCAGAGACCTGTGTGTGTGTCTAAGTGGTGTAGCAGGTCACTAACCAATTCCCCTTGGATTATGGGGGCTTCATTCTGCTCCCCATCCCTGTTTTCCAGCTCAGGGGGCTGGGTACCCTGAGAACAACTGGTCAACCCATGGCGACTGGGCCTCATCACCTGGCATGGCTGGTATGAGAAGATGTGTATAAGGTCCCATCAGTGGCAGCTCATTTTGGTCTTAAGTGAACAAGCCACTGGAGGTGAAGGATCCATTCACCAGCTTTAACTCTGGGCTACCCTGTGCTCTCCACAGGGAGACTGGGCGTGAATGAACCTGGCTGCCAGGTCCAAGAAAATCTGAGCAAATAGTTCATTCAGGCAGCTCGAAACCAGGACTGGTGTTATCTCACAGCAGGACTAGACAACTTCACATGGGCAGATGCACCAGCCAGGCACTCCTCCAGGTCTAAGCAGCCACCAGGACTCCCAGCCTCCAGCCATGCGGGCATCTCTGTCTCATGGCAGTGCCAAAGACGGCCGTGTAGGGGGCAGGAGGGCAGACAGAGCTGACCCCCAGCTGCCAGCTCAGTGTCACGGCGAGGCTGCCTAGCCAGGGCACATTTAGGAAGCAGAGGTCAGCAAGTACCACAGAGATGGGCCAGGAACACCAGGTGGTACTCCTCCTGCTGACGACTGCTGCCACTGGCAAATCTTGTGTACGCTTCCACTCGCTGCTGTGAGATGATGAACTCTGTCTCTGCCCTATCGCACTGAGCTCCTGGGTGCTGCTGCGAGTAACCTGCACAAAAAGTGAAGTGCAGAATTGTCTTCAATTGGACCTGCAGTTGTCTTCAGGTGGTTTACACCCACCCTAACCTCACTTTGCACTGGCGCAAATAACACAGTGCATGGTGCATCCAGGAACTGACCCCATTCTGCTTGTCACGTAGGCAGGGTAGAGATTTCTGGTGCCCTCAATTTTTTTGTTTAGTTTTAATTTTATTTCCTTGCTTTTGTGCATTAGCATTCTGTTTCAGATGCTGGGGAGAAGTACACTGTCATTCAGGCATCTATCTAACTTCCCAAGTAATGTCTTTTGTGTCAGGCAGATACAGAGAATCACAGTAGAAGTAGGGTTTTACTAGTCCTTGTTTGAGATGTTAATATTAACGGCAAGGCTACTTTGCTGGCAAGAAAAGGAATATGATAGCTCAAATGCTTCTTACAGTTGATGGTTTTCTAGGACAGTGTCACCTTCTACAGGTGACATCTGGAAGCGAGCAGTGCTAGCAGAGAGGAATGGCACAGATAGGACAGGCACTGATCACTGAATTGCTGTGCCTCCTGCCTTACATGTGCACGGCTGATCTCAGTGGAGAAATATTTGTATTAAAGGATTTACTAGAATCCCACAAGTTGATAAAACAAGGATAAACACAGGTAAAATGCTCTGTACTTCAAAGAAACTCATCAAAGGAATGTGTAAACCAATGTGGGGGGCTTTCTGTTTGCAATCTGCACCAATGCTAAGTGTCTAAACCAAGCTGTGCTGCAATAAGGTTTCTCTAACCTGGAAGAGAAATTGAGGATTCTACAGACAAGCTGTGAACCAAACACACAATCTCAGTTTTACTAGTGAAAAACCCACAGAAATGGTGCATTTGGAAGTTGGGATGCAGCAGGCAGAGCAGCTGAACTGCACTCGGCTCCCAGGCTGGAACCATGTTGGAGAGAAATCCCAGTGCCAGGGAAAAAGAGACTGATGTCAGGTGAACTCCTAGTGTGCAAGCTTTCACTGTATAATTTTATAATAAAAAATGGTTTCATCTTTTGGTGCAATAAATGCTAGGAAGATCTATTGTCCACTTCAGCCGTAAAGATATTACAGGTAACACTAATTTGCCAAGCTTAAGGAATCAG
Source organism: Harpia harpyja (assembly GCF_026419915.1). Classification (NCBI taxonomy): domain Eukaryota; kingdom Metazoa; phylum Chordata; class Aves; order Accipitriformes; family Accipitridae; genus Harpia; species Harpia harpyja. The sequence goes on along the minus strand of NC_068955.1, from coordinate 7,808,154 downwards.
TTTTGGTTTTAGAGCAGTGAAAGCTTGTAACTCGGTGCAGACAGACCACACAATAGGAAACCTCATTTCATTCAGCCACACCAGAGGAATTTCCACTGTGCCTGCAGCCCCTGGCAGCACGTCCCTGCCACAGCCACAGCTCCCGCCGGGATGGAGGAGCTGCTACACCTCAGAAGACTGTTCAAAGAAACAGGCTAAGTTACATCTAAATGTGCAGCCAGCCCAGGGCATAAATACACAGAAAATGACATAGATTGTTACTTTGTGCCTAGTAGTATTGCTGAATATGCACTACTATTTTTTCCTGTGGCTGCTTCAATGAGACTGATACAATGCATAGATATTTTCCTGACCTAGAGTGATTTAATGAAACGAGGTCTTATAATCCCACGATCTAACACCATTCAGCAGACTTGCCTGGCTTTTTGTTTGATTTTAAGCAGGATCTGAGAAAACACCAGCCAGTCCTAATTCATTTCTCTTGCCCCTGCCAGATGTACTGAGCTGCACGCAATCAGCGTGACGAGGAGACACCAACCACTTCAGAGCAGAGTCGTCCCACCGGCTGCACCTCCACAGCAACGGCACAGCCCCAAAAACACAGAGGTATGGCTGGCCATGCTGCTGTCTTGTCACCAAGGCATTCATAACCACTTCCAGTGACTAGATGCTTCCTAAAGAAGCCTAAAGTTTTTGCCAGCTGCCTGTTAACTTTCCTTCAGGATTTCAGCCCCTGATGTTACAAGGACATGGTTAAGCAGCACGGGATTGCTGCAGCAAGGAGCAGTGCAGAGTGCTCAGCCCTGCTTGCACCCACTGAGCTCCAGCAGTGGTAACAGCTGTGCCCAGCAGGCAGGCTCATCTTGCAGCTGCAAACCATTGCCCACAAATCCTTTGACTGCCAAAAGCTTCAATTTACTGCATCTTATTCAGCTGGTGATGGTGCCAGCCCAACAGTGAGCATCTGCCAGGGACATCCTCACCTTTTTCTTCCTTGTACCACTGTCTTCACGCCATGGTGAGCCACCGAGAGGAGCCAAATTTTCAGAAAACCACGTGAGGTTCTCTTACTTAAAAGAATCAACAATTTGCTGTAGCTGAGAAAAGCAACGTCTCTCTGCCCCACAGCTTTGGTGCTCCCATGAGCTCTGAGCAATCTAACGCAACTCCAAAGCTGGCCTTGCTTTAGGCAAGGAGTTGGGCCATGCAACATCCAGAGATCCCTTCTAACCTGAATTATTCTGTGATCTGAACTCATGGTTAATCATTTCAGCTCATTAATGGAACAGAAAACAAAATGAATGAAGGTTTTCTGCTGGCTGAACTGTTTTGTTTTGGGTCATACAGGCATCCGGTACAAGGGTTGACATGGAGGAATGGGCCAGCTCCTTGTTGGGCTGTCTGGCATCAGATTAGTTTGGCTGCAGTGAGAAACATCACCCTAAGGAGGCAGCATCAAACATTGCTGAACTCAAAGCCAAAGAAAAGACAAGCACCACTGACTGGGCTATTAATCACTGAAGGATTATTTTAAACAAGAGCTCTGAGCTTCCTGCAGAAACAAAGAGACTTGACAGAGAATTCAAGACTTTAGGGTCTATTTCCTAATGCCAAAATATCCCTTGCCAGTTGATACACAGCACCAGCAGCACCTGCAGCTGCCCACCGCACTGTGACTCAAACTATTATTTACAGAAGACTCTCTAAAGTTGCCGTCCACACTTTGAGGGTTAGCCAATACTAGAAAGCAGCATTTGTCACTCATCAGCTTATCTCAGGCTTGTCACAGCTTGAAGAAGACAAAATTATGTCCTTGGCATAAGAATAACAAAGCTAAAACATGTAGGAAAATAAGGAATAGAAGAGTTGAAGATGGAGAACAGTTTCCTACCTTTCTCTCCAATACACCAGCTATTTAACAGTCTGCATTTACTAACAGCTGCTGGACCACAAAACCTGAAATCTCCATTTTACCTGCTAAGGGCTACTGTACTCTCAGATGCAGCTGTAGCTCACACTCCTTCTCTCTAGAGATATCAGTAATGACCATTACAGTGTCCTGAAACACAGGGGGTGGTTTCTGGGAAGACTGAACACACCATTCATACCCATTTTAAAGCATCTATGAAGAATGCCCTGTAGGCCACCTGTCCAGTGGTTCTTTGGTACTCCAGCTGCCCCTTGTCCCATCTTCAGCAGTTCACGGTCAGAAGCATGACTCAAAGAGGTAGATTAGAGACACATTTAATTTGCCAGAGAACAGAAATCTTGTTGAGATCTGGCTAAATCCTTCCCTGGATGCAGCAGTTCAAACCTAGACATCTTGAAGGCTGGAGCTGGACACGAAACAGAGCTCAGTGCCCGTCTGAGAGCAAGATGTGAAAGCTTCAAACCTCTGTGATTCTTCCCAAAGCAGAGACCATCATCACTGGCCAACATGAGCATGACTGGGACATAAATGTGGGCTCTGGGAAGGCTCAAGACTTGGTATGACCTGAGCTCTCAGCAGGCTAGGCAGACAGAACACAGGAGAAAAGATCAGAGCATGGGTGGAAGACACGGGCTCCTTGCAAAGATGGGGATTAAGGACAATCCTTCAAATCCTGGAATTTGAAAGTCAGAATGCAATTATTCTGATAATTCAGTATTTCCTGCAGGGATTCCTGCTCTCCAGCCTAAAACATCTGCTTGAGCTAAGGCTGAGAGACCAGAGGATACATCTAATACAATAATACAGCAAGAGGACCCAAGCGCTGTATGATTCAGCATGTTCTAGATGTTCTCATGATCAGTTATCTTAACTCTCAAAGATGCATCTTCTTTTTACAAAAGATTTGTCTAGATTCAGCTTTCGACTACTGAAACTTGCTGTTGCCTTTGCTGGAAGCCATGAGGTGTTTATTCACCGATCCCCTCCCACACCTCACTGGCCAGTGGTTACACAGCAGCACGCACAAAAATGCAAACCCACAGTCCCTAAAACTGTCTCATCCTGCCTATCCTGACGATCGTGTTGCATTTTAATGTCCGGTTTTGGGCTGGACATCCATAGGCACATGAGGAAGAGAGGTTACTTAAAACTAAAGCAATGCCTTATGCATTTGTTGAACCTGAGAAAGGCTCTGAACATTCACCATGAGCGTCTCATTTCTTAAAGGCTTAGAAATCTGCACAGTCTGCAGCAGCAATTTTCTTATTTTAATTGTTTGCATGTGCTTGGATGAGCTCTGTGCACTGTAGATGCCACTGTACATCCCACTGGCACAAGCTGTAGCATTTTTATGGTTGTTTTATTTACAAAAATAAGTCTCAAGAGTCACAGTGATACCAGCAACTGCTATTTGCTTTTTGCACAAGTCTTACATTTACAGCTCTCAAGGCAGCATTCCTGTGTGTCCTAAACCATATTGGTAATTACACTCAGCACTTTCCGAAGGCAGTGCAGCCAGGGATCTTAAAAACCTTCCCAGGCATTCAATGTACCTTGCAACACATCTCAGAGATGCTGGGCAGCCCACTGACAGCCGGAGGTTTAGTGACTTGCCTGAAGTGCCAGACCAATAACAGCATTGCAAAATGTCCCAAGTGTCCTACCTCTAATTATAACCACATACAGATACGTGAAAAAGAACAAGTGAAGACTGCAGTCCATGCTACTCCAGCTGAAGACGAGAAAAACCCTATTCTGGACCTGCAGGGTCTGCTTACATGGATCAAACAACAGAACTTGCAACCCAAAGAGACCTCTCCATCACCAAGGCTGCCCTTCTGAGCATCTCCATCTGCCCCATTCACCCAGTCATTTGCTAAATCCAAGTAGCTAATTTTACCCAAGCACAAAGTGTATATGGCTAAAACATTTTCCAAAACAAAACTGAGGCTTTATCTATTAACACGGCCCCAAAGAGGAATCTGACCTATTTGGGCAGTGCCAATACAGCTTCTATAACAGAAACTCAGTCTTGTGAACCCGGAAGGGTCTGGACTGGTCAGCGACCACGTGGACGGACGTGACACAGCCTACCTGCCTTTCCACAAAGTCTCTGAGAACCTTACCAAAGGCTTTTATAAAAACTAAAGAGCCATGGGGTAAGAGGAAAGGCTTCTATAAGGATAAATCAAGGGTTAGAAGAGGTAGGGGTAAACAGTCATTCTTGTGGAGGAGAGAGATCTATGTGGAGGACACAGGGATCTGCACTGCTCAGCGTATTCATGAGTGACCTGGGGAGGGGATAAGCTCAGTTTTCTAATGATCCACACTTCCCAGGGCAGATAGGATGATGGCAGCCCATGAGCAGTTCCAGACTGAAGCTAGGAGACTGAGTTTCAGGGCAAGAAAACAGCAGGTGACCATCACGCCGATAAATATAAAGCAATGAATGTGGAGAAAAAGAATCCTACCTTCAAATGCAAAATGATGGGCTCTGAGCTGCCTGGTGCTCCTTCAGGAGGGAGAACTTGGGCTGTAATGTTCACTGCACAAGAACATCAGCTCAAAGCACAGCAGTGGCCAGAAAGAGCCAGGGAAAAAGATTCCACTTTGGAAAAATGAGAGATCAGGACATTGGACGTCACGGTAGAAACCAACTGAAAAGAAAGCCTCATTACACTAGTTAAAAATCAAGCAAAAAGCCCCCAAACCTGCAGCCGATCCCTGGATTCTCATTTTCACAGAGTTCCAGCCTTTCCGGGGATATCTTCAGCCAGGGCTAAGCTCTGCCTTGCCCCGCTGCATGCCGAGAGCCACTCCGCGTCTGCCCTTCACTGATCCTATTAAGAAAACTCTTTGATCAGATTGAGCATTTTTAAGAGTTCCTTCACACTGCTTTGGCTCTTCTGCTTAGCATACAATGTAAAATATCTTTTAATGTTTTTAACCGGTTTCCAGCATCATTTCAGAGACAGTAACTCTTATTATTACTTAGCAGTTATTGACGCTTTTTAGAGTATAAATGTACGTGTGCAGATATTCCCCAATGCAGGGGGAAAGTGCTCTGAGACCCACCACAACAAGTGTTATGGATGTGCAACACAATAGACTTATTCATCAAAATGCCCTGGGGGTCAGCACAGTCCCCATTCTGCTGATGGCAAAATAAACAGAGATAAGTGACTGGCTCATGATCAGAGACAAAGACAGTGACAGTGCTGTGGAGAGCAAGGATGCCCAAATCATTGTCCTCAGCAAAAGTCATTTTCAGTTTAGTGCTGAGCACACAGATTTACTTAGTCCCGAAACCCAGGTCTTAATTTCTCCCCCATACAGGAAAGAAATTAACTGCTTTCTATCCACTGGGTAGCATTATAAAATGAATGGGTAAACTGAGTTATGCATCTTTTTTATAAAATACTGCAAAGGCTAGCATTTGGGTAAGGGAAAATGGCATCATGCCTGCCACCACTGGAGCAGTCAAGCAAGCTTCTCCACGAATAGCAGTTCACAAGCCCCCCATCTCTCAGCACCTTTGCTGTAGAACATCTGCACAACCAGCCATAAACATCTCACATTCCTGCTTCTTCAGCCCCTCTTTTCCCTGCCATCCTCTCTTCCAGCTCCCAGAAGGCAAAGCAAAGGAGCAAAACGACCGTGCTGGGAATGAACCTGGCACAGGCATTTACACTGTAGAGAAAAATGGCAGTTTTGGATGGTGGGGCTGGTTCCAGTGATTTAGTGTGAAGATCTGGATTGCACAGGAAGCCCTCAACAGAATTACAGCCCATACTGCAAGAGCACTATTATTTATTCTATGCAGAGTATCCTCATCACCCTTAGAGAAATACTTGCTTGTATGAGCCAGGGTCCAGCAATCTTTGCAGCCCATTTTTATGAAGGTGGTGGCCTTGGCTTGCACTCTTTGTGCCAGCATCATTTTTTATTTCTTCAGTGATCAGACAACTTAACTCTGGGTCCAGTTCTGCAAGGTCAGTTAGATACTCCTTTGCAGGTGCAGCCAAGAGAACGGGTGCTACCAGCTCCCCCAGCCTGTCTGAAGCACAGCTACCAGGTCGGACAACAAGGAGCTGCAATGAACCTACAGGGGCATATGGTTCAAATGCAGAGGACAAGCAAATGCCAAATTTGTCTATAATCACCCTCTTCACATCCCAAACCAGCAGTTTTCCTCCTGTCCCCATTCCTCTACCTCTTATTCCAAACAAACTGGCTGCAACACAACCTGTGTTCTTGCTTGTGATCCCCTTATTAGCCTCATCTTCTCCAGTCCACTGCAAAAATAAAGCTGTTGTAACAATGTGTTGTTTTAATCAGCTGTGAAGCAGCTATGGAATTAAAACAGAGAAATTCTGAACTACAAAAAGGAGATGAGAACTGAGCTGGGCAGCTCCAGCATGAGAAACGCATCAGCAGAGTTGAAACTCAAACCCCTGACTGAAGGGATGCACTAGCAAGTGAAAGAACACATACAGGGGCAATCAGGGAGCACCAAGAGAAATGGCAATGCCAATATTTATTGGCAAAGTCAGAACAAAATCAAGTAAAAATCTGAACTTCAATACTCAAGCTTAATCTGATTACCCCAAAGCCAGGCTGATATTGTCTCCTGCATGACAGTGCCCATGGACACATAGTGAGTACTCCAGCAGCAACTGCAAGAACCCACCTGTGAGGCCCCAGAATTGTTCAGTAGATGGTACATGAGCAGAACTGGCACTTTTGGTCCTGACACAGACACCGACAACGTAAATAAACTTGTTTCCACACCTCAGGAAAACCATCATACTGCAGCTCTTCCAGGCTTAGTGCTTCAGGAGAGGGCATCAGCAGAGCGTGTACTCGTAGAGGGCTGCCAAAAGCACCAGGGATGACTGACACATGTCTGGTCCACATAGCAGTCCTCAAGAAAATCCCAGAGCCATGGTCTTAGGAAGCAAGCAACCTGCAGACTGGGTAAGACTTCAGCTTGTGTAAGCATGCCCAAGCCAACCTGAACTACACCTGCAGCAGGACAGAGGTCACTAGCTTCTTCACAGATTTACAGCCTGTGGGAAGTTTGCAACGGCATGGCTATACTGCTATTTATATCCAGCTAGCTCAAGGACATACATTCCATGAGAATATGTGGCATGAGTGGCCACCACAGTCTATCTACTGACTGATCACGTCTTCTGCCCCTGGGAGTTAATTACCAGTGGGTTTCCAAAACCCCATGTTGAGAATGGTTCTGTAGTCTTGCCATATTCAGGCTATTCAGGACCGTTCCTGGGGTTTCTGCTTGTTCTGATCTTCTCTGAAGCTCTTTTTTTAGCTTTGGCTTCCTGGTTAAATATTAGCAGAACACCTTCAACATATCAGTCCAGAAAGAACAAGGAGACTGCTAGGTGGGTGCAGTTTATTCCACCTTTTGTTCTTTTTTAAAGCTGTTCAGAAGCTATAAAAACACCGAAGATCAAGAGGAGAACCATGACAAGCCACAAAAGGTCCGATCTTTATAACAAGTGGGGCTGTATGTTCAGTACAAAGTTCCTAGATTCAATAAAAATGCACGCCATGGCAACATATACCTGTTCGCCAAAGCCAGGGTCAGAGCTAGGCTCAACAGCATTTACTTCCCCTCTCCAAAAAATGGGGCGGAAACAAGAAAATGAAGAAACTACCCAGTAGGTCACAAGAAGAGGATGTAATGTTCTTGCTCCCATAGAATCACTGTGAAAAATCCCACCCAAATGGGTCCATTTCTCCCATACGTGCATACGCTGCTCTGACCACAACCATCCCATTAACCGTGCACAGCCTTTACAGACTTTTGTGAGAAGAGTCTGGTCGATGATTTTGTTTGCTCTGGCACTTACCCGCATCAGAAGCGGCATCTCTCCAAGGGACCAAGCTCCTGTCACCAACGGCTGGCATATGTAGGCTGGTGACAGGCTGAAACAAGGTGTGGAGCCCTAAAGCCTTGATGCGAAGCTTCTTAAGGGTTTAAAACACTTCGTCTAGATGGGAAACTGTGCTCTCCCTGTGGCTCTCCTAAAGTTATACAAACTGTTACACTGGGCATACTTTAAGCTTATTTAACTCTGCTTCCAAACCTGGCAGCAGAAGATGGTTAGGCAGAAACACCAGCCCTTCTTGTAACCAGCAACTCAGGATATCCTGAGTCAGACACTTTTAGACCCCCAGAAATAAAAGCCCCGGACAGCTGCTCTTCCTTGAGTTTGTCCAATTCTACCCTGAAAGCACTCAGACCTTCGGCCTACACAAGCACAGCCCCGTACCATGTCCCATCAGCAGAAGCATTGTAACTGGTCAGAGATCTTGCAGAAATGGAGCAGCGACCCCAGTGCTATTCACCCGAAGAGAGGAAGGTTTCAACAGTGAGGCTCCTGTTGAAACGTCCTGCCAAGACTCAGTAATGCCCTGAGATTTTGAAACCCTGTTTTGGGCCAGGAAGTAGGATAGAAAAGGGAAGGAAACATCCTGAATACAACCCAGGCTCTCTGGGTTATGAAGCATCTTAGAATAAAACACACGAGAAAAAGTCAAGTTGGGAGGAAGGCCTAGACACTGATATTAAGGACAGGCTGGGGGATAGCGGAAACTCTGCCTTTCCCAGGTCAGCTCCTCTTCTCAGAGGCTCTTGCCAGCCCCAAGACATCACACAGTAATATCAGGTCTCTGAAATGCCAGATCCACCATTCCCGCTGAGCCACAGATTTGCTGTTTGTTGAGCCACGGGCACCATCAGCATCCAAAGAGGGCTGGGGGAGCAGCACACCCTCCTGCAGCGCTGGGCTGCTCTCGTCCGAGCCCCCAGACCTCCAAAGCCATAGTGTATTCCAGACCACACATTTGAGCCAAGCCAGGATTACTGCTAAGTGCCTTGGCTCTGTGCTCTGAACAGCTCAAGAGTTTTTTCATGGGATCTTCCAATAGCAGTCACGAAGGCAGCAACACCCAGGTACCATGACTGCACATGCATTAGACTCGCACATAAAAGAGAAAATGCTGAACTTCTTTGCGTAACCTTCTGTCAGTACATAAGCTCTGCCTGTGTGGTCCCAAATCCAGCCACCCCAACACAAACAAGTGTCACCCAGCTTGATGTATGAGCTCCAAATCCCAGCTCAGTCCTGAATTGACAGTAATTAATATTTTTCCATTTCCTCCAAGCAGGAAAGCACAGAAGCACCTGAGCGTTACCCTGCCAGCTACCCCTGATGAGGATCCTCCACCCACCGCTGTGTTCTCGCCCCGAAGGAGAAGAGAAACCAAGCAACATCAAAAATAAAGAAAAGCCATAAAATACACATTACCTTTGCCCATGGGCAGAAAATCTAGCATCTGATCATCCTCTCCATTTGAAGACACCAAGCAGTTAACCAATAAATCACATGGCAGCAACGGTGGCGAGAGATGAAGAACTTCATGAACTTTCTACCCAGGGTCAGCATTTTCTGCCTCTCTGTTACCTCCTGGAGTTATCACTCCTGGCGCAGCACCCACGCAAGGGCAGCCCAGGCCCTGCCGGCACACTCCAGTCTCTTCGGCGGGCTGTGTAAAGCATGCAACAGATGGCGAGTCCAGGAGTGGATGTGAGCTCCACTTCAACATATCCCCATGGTAACTATCTAAAACTATTAACTTTTGCTTGCTTTGCAAGCCGAGGGAAATGCTTTCAAGGCAGCCAAGCCCAGAGAGAGGGAGCAGTGTGCTGACAGCTCGCAGCAGACCCGGGAGAAGGCAGTCAAGGCAAGTGCCTGCTGTTTAACCGCGCCGAGCACCAGGGTCTCCGCTGCCCTCACTGCAGCTCCCCATCGGCCTTGGCACAGCAGCCAGAAGGACATGCTCTGCGTTAGCTCTCCCTGACCCAGCTGAGTGTGGGGCCTCTCCGCCAGCGAGGCTCGTGCCAAGGCAGCAACTCCACTCCTCCAAATTCCAGCGCTGGAGCTGCTTCCAGCTCTGCCCGCCCAGCCTTAACGCTTTCACTGCTGCCCCTCTCCCACACCCAGCACGGCGTCACCCCTCTCTCTGTTACAGAGCATCCAGAAGTGTGGAAAAGGGCGTTAACAAACCCACCAGGGAACTCCAGAGGAACTTGGCATCAGCCAGAGGCATAGCCCAAATGGAAGAATGGCGCAGGAACCTTCTGAGTTACAGACTTTAATGGCTATACTTGTGACTGTGGGCAGGTTGGTGCAGGCTGCATGTGTCCCTGCATCCTTGTTTTTAAGGTTACAGTATTTCCCTGCCCTCCAGCAGTGATGTACAAAACATGGTGGAGCAGACTTAAGGGACGCTATTACAGTGGAAGAGGTGTGTGTATGCATGTGTGTGTGGGGAAGGTCCTTGTGCAGGTATGGACTAGATCTGGATTTCTCAGGACCTGGAAAATGAGCTGCTTTTCAAAAGGCCAGAAAAGACTGTCCCTACCACAGCATCTTCCAGCAGCAGTACTGTTGGGATCATGCACAGAGCCACCAGCGCTCAGCTGTAAGAAGGGCTCCTGTAAACGTCTCACAATTTTTGAGGCAAATCGCTGCTAAAGTAGCATAAACACAAGAAAAATGCATGTGTTTCTTTGAAATTTAAAGCTAATGTTTAAATAAGAGTTCTACAAGCTTTCTTGTGTAAAGACCCAGATCTTGCAGAAAATCTCGGATTCCTGTGCCCACAATCAGCACATATAGGCAGAAAGCCCTGATCCCTTCTGCTCAGTCTCTTTTTCCCAACTGGTGTCCTTTTGCTGGCGTAGATAGACTCTTCAGTGCATCACCTCCTTGGGTGAAGAGCTCAGAGCTGGAAGCTGCCTTGCAGAGGTACCTGAGAAGACCCCAGTTTGGTTTCTCTTCCCCCAGGGGCTCACAGCTCTCCACCCCACAAACCACTTCAGAAAGGAAAATAACTGCTCATGGAACCTCTTCCAATGTGTTTCCCTGACTACAAAGGACTGAACTTCACTCTAGCCTGTGATCAGTTGTGAAAACCCAAATTTCCCATGGATAACAGAAGCAGACACATCTCTCTACAAGACCATGCCTTGGCTGATGGGGGATTTCCCTCAGCCCCCCTCCCCGCTGAGGTTTCCAGGGCAGGTGGCCCTGGAAACTACAATCATTAACCAGCTTCTTACTTCCTCTTTTCTTCTCAGTGATTTTTATCCCAGTCTCATATTTCCCTCTTCAATCCATTTTGCCCTGAACCTTAGCAGCAGCACCTCCATTTGTGTGTGCATCTGTTGCTCTTTCTCCCCAGACATGATTTAAAGTAACTAAGCAACAATCCTCATTCTTTAGGTTGATCCTAAATATTGATTTTCTGTACGGCTTACAATGGAGAGGGACTCTCCAAAGCAGCTTTCCGAATCTGCGCTCCATTTATGTCAGTGACCTGAGAGCAGGATTGTTTCTGTCCCATTTAAGAGCCATGAAAGCTTGAATTGCCCCCAGACTCCCCAAGGAGCAGGAAGTTTAGAAAAAGTAAAATGCATGCAAAGTTTTTCAGAAGTACTGTACTGGTTTTGGCTGTGCTAGAGTTAACTTTCTTTAGTAATAGCTCTTATGGTGCTGTGTTTCGGATTTGTGGCCAAAACAGCGCTGATAACACACCCATGGTTTAGCTATTGCTGAGCTGGGCTTGCGCAGTGTCAAGGTCTTCTCTGTTTCTCACAGCGAGCAGGCTGGGGGTGCACAAGATGCTGGGAGGGGGCACAGCTGTGACAACTGACCCCAACTGACCAAAGGGATATTCCATACCACGTGACACCGTGCTCATCAAGAGAAGCTGGGGGAAAGAAGGAGGAAGGGGGGGATGATCGGAGCAATGGCATTTGTCTTCCCAAGTCACCATTACACGTGATGGAGCCCTGCTTTCCTGGAGATGGCTGAACACCCGCCTGTCGATGGCAAGCAGTGAACGAACACCTGGCTTTGCCTTGCATGTACAGCTTTTTCTTTACCTATTAAGCTGTCTGTATCTCAACCCACAAGTTTTCACACCTTTACCCTTCTGATTCTCTGCCCCATCCCACTGCGGGGGTGAGCAAGTAGCAGAGGGGGGCTCAGCTGTCTACCAGGGCTAACCCACAACAGCTGACCCACGTATTTTACCCCTTCAATCTCTGCTTTCCTTCCAATTTACACTTCTACCTAACATTGCCACAGTGCACAGACCTGTACACTCCTTGTATGCATCACAACTTAATCTAGACCTTGAAGCTCTCAGCTTGAGAAATATCAGCTACCTCCTGCACTGTATCTACTACAATGTCAGTTGAGTCACTACATAACTCATACAGAAAAGCACGCAGGCCTGGCAGATGGGGATAATTCCTTCCCTACCCAACACACCTTCAGGGTCTTCTGTTGAAAAAATCAACGTTGTTAGTAATGTGCACGCAGTGTATTTTGGCCCCGCTTTTGTGTGCTGCAATATCTAAATATGGGGAAAACACCATTCTCCTCTGTTTGCCCTAATTCTGAAACTCTGACCCCATCATGCAACAGGAAGGTTCAAAACCTTTGCAGTATGTTTGGGTTCAATGCCCCACGCAACCTTAATTCAGCTGTTTTATGTATATGCTCTGTGATAGATAAATGTTTCTCAATCAATATTTCTCTAGGGTGACTGCCTGACTCTGAATGGATGTGCAAACAGCTCTTTTGGAAAGTCAAAAAAAGCTAATTTCTAAAACTCTGAAGTGAACCCACAAGTCACGAGCACCTAGTGTACAGGGTAACTGCAGAAACTATCATTAACACAGTCTGCCCTTTGAGCAGAGCTCAAAGCTGCAATCCAGTGCTTAGTTTAATAGGAAGTCCACCTCACCTTATATTCCTAAAAGCCCAGGATATGCATTTAAGGGTAAAAAAGCACGTGTGTAAGAGGCATGAGAAGACATATAAGACGCTGTACACTACATGTGAAGAGTGGAGTGGGGATTCCTGGCCAAGAGACAACCCTGGGAGTGCCCCGCTGGCATGGGTGGGAAGCTGGAGGAAGCCTGCTGCGCACCCATAGAAACCCCCCTCCCTTTGGGATGGTCACGGGGACCTGCCTTCCCCTACTGCTGCCAAGCTGGTGTGAAGAAGCTGAGGATGCACAGGATATGCTCAGGATGCACAGGCATTTCGCCTTGCTCTGTAAGCCCAGCAGAGCTGACCTCCAACACCAGCCCGCAGGCTTACATGGGGCAGAGAGGATCAGGACCGACCGCATGTGTAGGCATCCCTGGAGCTACGTTTCCCCTGTGGTGTGTGTTTATTTGAACCCCCCAGCTCCAAGCTGTGTTGCGTCAAGAGAGGAGCTCCAGGAGACGCCCGGGAGCCTGCAGCCATCTGGCCACCGGCCGCAGCGGAGCTCTCCCAGCAGGCCACCTCACAGACAGCACATCCTGAGAGCGATGTAATTACCAACCTGGTGCGCAGAGAGCTGTTCCTCCTCGCTGTTTGACCTCCCTTTCCTCCCTTCACACACATGTGCCCTTCTGAAAGCTCCCCTCGGCGTGGCTGGCCTGGCCCAAGCTCCACCAGCACCCTGCCCAGCCGCCCCAGCTAAGCAAACACTGGTGGGAGTGGGAGGCCCCGGAGCTGGAGAGGGGATGTGCCTGGGAGAAGCCCTGCACTCCTCCACCTCTGCTGGCAACCAGCAGAAGGGACAGATTAGAGCTGAATTAAGTTACCAGCATTAAACAAACATGCCTGGCCTCTTTGAAGTTCTGCTTCCCTTGAACGTGAACTCATTTTGCGAGGCCTCTTTTCGCTCAGCCCCAGGAAGCCATCAGTCTCGCTGGAGTTAACTCTTCACAGGACTTCTCAGCTCTCCCTGCTGGTACCCATCAGCTCAGGGCAAGGCTGTCAGTCTGGTATGTGAGCAGAGCCCGGTATCACCACGGTTAGCACTGACCTCCTGCATGTCTCCCTGGGTCTCCCTGATTTAAGGGGAATTCCCACCAGGAAAGGGAACCTGCCCAACTCCACCATGTGGTCCTGCAGGCTCCAGGCTGGCACACAGGGAAGCTTTATTGGAGCTGAAGGAAAGGGGGATCCCTCTGTGGTGAAGCATCCTCCAACCCTGCCAAAGGCAGCACTCTCAGGTCCTGGGAGGACTGTGCTCAACCCTCCTCCAAAGCAGGGCTGAGGAGTAAAGGAACAAGGGAGGAATTTAATTACAGATGAGGAAAGTTCCCAGTGCTCCTTTCTTTTGGTTTAATCCCACAAAGTGGAAACTGGAAAGACTGGGGCAGGAAAGGGAGGGGGTAGCCACAGAGAGGAAAGTAAAATACCACAAAGACAAGGCTGATCCCGACTCCACGGCATTTTTACATGGCTCATGCAACCTCTGCCAATCCCTGCTCTTGCCCCAGTACTTGAAAAACACAGCAAAGAGAGCAGAAATCTGCCCGAGAGCAAGGGCTGCCTCTGCCTGGGAGTGGGGAGATGTGACTTTCAGGGTTCACTATTTTTGTACATAAGCGGGAACTGCAGAGTTGCTGCCGATGGAGCCAATGCGAGAGGGAGAGCCTGTCACTGCTGCCTGCCAAAGGGGGAAGCAAATGCTTCTCAAGATGGCTCCAAGTTACCACGGTGTTGCCCCCATGATGGGGTGTTATTTCTGGATTCTCTGCTTGCTCCCAGCTTCAGCCCCTGGCACAGGGAGGCTGGAGAGGAACAGAGCTGCCTGCGCTGCATGCTGCGAGTCAGAGGGAGGTTCCCACTTCTCCTGGGAAGGCAGCTTCCACCTTGCTCCTGAAACCTTCCACCCCCAGTTGACTGCCAGGAAATCTCCCACCCAACACAAACATGTCTTTAGCCACTCATGCAGTACCTGAGAAGCACCTTGGAGATGCTGGGCGAGAGCCCCTGACTCCAGGGTACCACTGGAGAGGTCAGCCACCGGCTGGGAGGTCCCCAGCAGCTCTGCGGAGCCTGCAGGGCGGCAGCAGGCGGGACACAAACAAACAGCAGGAAGCAAGGGAGAGGCTGGGAACATCAAGGCCAAATGCATAAATCCAAGATAAACAGCGAGAGTGCCTTTCAGTTCCCAACCATGACAGAAATCATCTCTATCCAAGGGGAGCCCGCAGCTTGGCTTGCACACAGGCCATGCGAGACAACCTAAGGCAATCCACCCCGACACCAGACTTGCAGCAGAGGACAGAACAGGCTCACATCAAGGGACAGCAGGAAAGCACAGCCTGACGGGTTAGCACAAGCTGACCCTGGATTTTCAAGAGGAACAGTCTTATCGCAAAAATGCCTTTCCTAAGTAATCCTTCAGCTCCAGTAGAGAGGTTGCTTTCCTGCTTCTCATTTCATTGACAGGCATGCGTCAGACTTGCCAGCCAGCAAATGCCAGAAGCATGTGCATGTGGACAATGACAGCTCCCCTGGTTCTAAACACAACTGCAATGCTAGCAAGCTAGAGACACATCTGAAAATCTCAACAGCCAATGCTCAGACCTTTGCAAGGCAGCAAGTTCCCCAATACCATTCCTAACCAACAATCATGGTTCTAGGAACAAGGCAAGTACAACCTCATTCAGACCTGCTTTTTCCATGTTCACAGTAGAGATCACAGCATAAGGCAAAGCAAGATAACTGTCAGAAGTACAGGCAGGCGCAGTCCTGCAACTTAGTTCTCATTATTCCCTTATATCCACAAATAGCCCAGTCCCCCTGTGAAAAAGTCCCTAGGAACGTGTGTTCCAAAGACGCAGGAAAGACTCCAAGGAAATTCCTGAAGAGGAGCAGACCTCAGCAATGTTGTACAGCACCACTATCCCTCCAGAAAGCCATCACCCTGCCCATCTTTATGGATGGCTGTTCCTTAGCACCTTGACGCCAGGCTGTTACACTGCTAATAGGTATGATCGTCTGTACCTTTACCACGCATGAAGCAACATAAGAAAGCCAGACAGGGCACCCAGATGTCCTTGCTACTAGCCTCTGCCTGTTTTTCTGCTCTTTGAGAGCTGAGTGGAGGAGGAAGACAGCTAAGCAACAACGTGGGCCTTACCTTTTGTCCCAGGGGGCTGCAGATTATCTCCAGTCAGCGAGCACCAGCCTACGGGAAAGATGTCCCGGGAATCATATCGGCACCAGTAATCGAAGGCACCTCTCCAGCCATCAAATGTTATGAGGACCTCAGAACCTCTCACCTCCCCAATGGTGGCCGGGCAGATGAAGTGAGGGTTCTTCCTGTCCACTGCTTCCAGCTTCATACCTGTCTTGAAGAAGTTTTGGGATGGAGATGGTGGTTCCTACAAGGAGAAGTTGAAAATGTGCTCAAAGAGGATATGCCAGTGCCTCCCCAGACCAGGGCTGTCCCCTCCATCAGCAAAATCACCTCCACAAGCAGGTGAAGAAGGGAGCTAGTGAGGTGGACTTGAACCCCAATTAGGTGTTCACACGCTGGCCTATCTATGCAACCACATGCCCTTTAAGTCAAGAGGCAACAAAGTCCACTACCGACTGCTCTGCCATCACCTGGCTGCTGGACCAAATCCAGACAGTGCTGTGTTAACACTGCACCCTGTGACAACTGTCACGGAACACAGGCAGAAAATAGAGGTCCAAAGAAAAGAGCCTCTATAGGATACTCTCACCTTGTTATCTCAGAGCAGGAAAACCTGAGATATGACAGTCTCTCTCTCTCATTCTTCCCCTACCTTCAGCTTTGCTAGACACGTGAGAGATCCACCATCCATCCTGATGTGGGGCTTGCTCTTCCTAGTGTTTTATACCTGAGATACACTAAAGCCACACCAACCATCCCATACCACAGCACACGGCTCTAGACTGGCTTCTGACTCTCTCTGACTTCACTAGGGGTGTGAGAATAGTGTTGCCTCACAGCAATATTTGCACTCCTTACAAGCTCTGGTACACTAAAAGGTTTCAGAGAGGTGCTTTCACATATTGCATTCCTGACTTTGAGTAGCACCTGCAGCCCAAGTGAAAAACAAGCACATCTCTCAAGCCCAAGTGTTGAAGCCCAGGACACTTTCTTAGCAGACCTCTGTCTGCATCCTGACACTGCTACAACACAGCCGCAGAGGGGCCGGGTCTCTACTAGAGAAGCAGCACTCTGGCAAAGCTGGGCAATGTTCACCTCCTCTGCGATCAGAAGATCTCATGTGAGATGCCAGCTGTGATTTTGGTGCTTTGCAGTAAAGGGGACATGCCAGAAGGATGTCTTCACAAACAGTACGGTAAAATACCTTGTGAAAAATCCGGACAGGAGCCATCTCTGCTCCATTCAGAGTCTTCAGAAGGAACATGGGCCAAGAGGAGGCATTCAGCCGAAAGCCTGCAGAGAAGGAAGCAGAGATGGAGTCTTTAAGGCTGTGGGGGCCACTGGATCTGGCAGCACATGCCTGCTCTGATGGGAACTTTGCAAGCGGGCACATACCGTGATCCCACACCACCCTCCTCCTCAGGCTGGACAGTCAGGTTTGACCTTTTCCAGGTACTCTGAACACAAAACATTATGTTGTTGAAAAGAAACATCTGGAAATGGATTTTTGACTGCAATATTTGCTTATCATAACAAAAGTCTGTACATCAACCATACAGGCAGAGCACTATGTGCAGCACTAGTGCTGGCGGCACTATCCTACTACAGGGGAGACATGAATCAGCAAGTGCACACTCAGGCTATAAAATTTCTTCTTCAATAGGGAATCTCAGTTTCTGGGTGGCCTCCTCCACCTTTTAGAGTGAGCTGCAGGCAAGCTAACCTGAAGAAATAAAGAGGCTGTGACTTGGCTGGGAAACAGATTTAACCATTACAGGAAAGGATAGCAGTTTTTGGCTCAACACCTTCTGTGAAAAAAAGTAGAGAAATAACAGGAAGGGGCTTATGGGAAGAAAAAAGCAAATTCACATGCTGTGAGTCTATGGCACTGCGTATGACTGCACAACTGACAAAAGTCTCCCGATACCACAAAACACCATCTTTGCTGAATGTGCATCTTCCTGTACAGGCAATTTCTGCTGCTCAGCTGAACAAGGCACCGCACTTTCTGTATTTACTGTGTTTTGACGGTAACCCTGGGACTGCACCTACATGGAAAGCATCCCATTGTCTTGGTTTCAGCTGGGATAGAGTTAATTTGCTGGCTGGGGTTAAACCACAACAGTGCATGATGATTAACATGGCAAAGTTTTGCCAGGGTCGAAATGCCAGAACACAGCCAGCTCATTACAGGCCACCCTGCCAGCCCTGCAACTCTGACAGAGCAGCTTGGAAACCAAACAAGCTAGCCACAAACCTAAGCTCCCTGAGGGGCAAAGATAATCTTTTACATGAATTATCTACGTAAAGGGGAGCAGCAGTGGATGTGTACATATGGAAAATACTACAAAGAACACAGAAAATCTTTGCTGGGTCTTCTGGGCCCTTGCACTCTGCAGGCAGAAACGACAACTGCAAAACTAGCTATTTGTTACCTGTTATTATGCTGGGTGCACAGAACCATTCTTGTCTGGCCCACGGTTAAGCAGGCAATACGGATCAGAACTGGGCACACAGGCTTCTTCCAGCGTATGAACCCTCTCCTTTGGCACAGTCGGAAATCGAGTTTTGCTCTCAACTCGATTACACTTATTGCCATCTGCTGGCAAAACCCAGACAAGGCACAGGAGGAACCCATCACTGCCAGCTAGGACAGGTACCCATGCCTGCTGGGCAGGCCGCAACAGAGCTGTGAGCTGCACCCTAGGACCAAGGTTTCAAGGAGATGTCTGCAAATGGACAGCGGCATGCATAAAAGTAATATATAAAATGGCAGCTTTAATGTTAATAGCTGCAGCAGGTTTTGTCTGTAGCAATTAGGAAGGGAAAGAGTGTAATTAGACTTGCATATACACAGCTTCGTGTGGTGTGATGTGCCAAAACATGCACCTGCTGATGTTTCTTCCTTCTTCAGAATGGTCAGTCCCAAGTGTCCCATTGCAATTTAGACTGTACTTCCACCAAAGCTCACAAATGGTGCTCCAGGAAAAAACATGAATAAAAATATTCCTAACTCAAGGTATGCTATTGAAGGTTTCTTGCATCACTATAGATCAGCTTGATATTATTTGGGGATTTGCTAATTGAGAGACAGATTTATGAAGACGCTTCAAAAATAATGGGCAGCAGAATGCAAAAGCAGATTAATCTTGCTGCTTAATCAGGAAAGAACCAGCAAATCAGCTCATCATTTGGCCAGTGTCAAAAAAAAATAAAAAAAAATAAATGTGTGTTTAACTGAAGACAAGACTGGAAGAAGTGTTCGACTGTCCAGGTTATTTATAAAGGTGTAGCCAAGCAAAATTAAATAAACAAACAGATGAAATATCGCAAATGTCCCTTCATGTGAGACAGTACTTAAATCACTGGGAACCTTTTCAGACATTATGTTTCCCCATCAGACGGTCTCCAGTGAACCTGCTATTGCCCCAAAGACACTTGGACACAAATACACTTAGACAGCATGAATGAAAATTTAAATGCTTTTGAAATCACAGTGTCAGGATTAGCAGTGATACAGCAGATGCCTCAGCCCTAATTGCCCTCTTGGTTATTCTCTACATCAGTTTTACAGACGCCCAGCAAAGCACCTCCACCCAGACACCAGTACTGTGCTCAGCTCGAAGGGGGAGTGCAGGGGAAAGCACTGATGGATGGCAGCCATTTCATGTCAAGCACACCTTTGAGATGACAGTGCTTGCAAGCAGGATCAGAAGCCTAAAGCAATGGGCAATGGCCAGAGATTGAGCCATTGCTAGAGCTATGTGCCAGCACTGCCTGTGTGACTGTGTGGTGTCTCCCAGCAAAAAAGAACCTGGATTCATTCTGTCCTTATACAGGCAATCACCCAGCAAAGGCCATCACAGTTGTTCTGCCTTCAACACTACCGCCCACACCCTGGTCACCAGGACTTTGGGGTGCCCCTTGATTGCTTGTGTGTCCTCTGGGAAATGGAGTGGCTCTGGCATCCTTTCACACGAATGTACGGAAAATGTGTTTTCCCTTTGAGGTACACAGGGAGAATTTCAGAAGGCTTAAGAGCATGGTCAGCATGTGCTAATCCTGAGCTTGAGCTGCAAAGAGTGCAAGCAGCTCACTTAGGTGCAAAGAACTCTTTCATCTACACTCTAAAGCATCTCCCTATCCATGCCGTGGTGTCCATGTGGAAATACAGACCTGGTGTAGGATACATCTGTTTAACAGTCCAAGCTAACAGGGCTAGTCTACAACACAGTGGTAGGCAGGGGCAGTCCACGGGTCTCTGTCCCAAGCACAGAAATATAAAAAACCCTAGGGTTTTCCCCACAGATAATGTAGGCGCTTGCTGGACAGTTGAACTTCAGCTCACCCAGTGGAGGCTGCAGCATCCCTCCATTCTTCTCACAGTTTCCTATAGGCTGGATTTCAGCTGAGTCCACCAGCCGCCAGAAGTCATTCTTGTTATCGCTGCCATCAAGGCGCAGGCGGAGGCGTGCACCTGTCAGACCCACCACTGTGGCAATGCAAGTGGAGGTGGTGTTCCTGGGGTCCTGGGCTTCTAGTTTCATGCTGATCTTGAATTCATTTGCGGGTGGAGTGTATGACTGCAAAGAGAAAAACAGGGACGCAGTTAGAGCTAGGATTTCCAATATACGCACCACCTCAGTCATAAAGCTTAAGCCGTAAGAGCATCAAAACTGATTCTACCGAAGACTGACAGCATCCTCCAAGCACAGCATGGGAGCAGACACCACAGAGCAGCAAAGAAAGTTTGTCAAGCCCTGGCAGTTCTGTAACCCAGACAATCATCTTTTGGTACTGCATCATCTAGACAACTAGACCTACATTTTCCTCTTAGCCCTCTTCCCAGGAGAATCACCCAGCCAACCTAAGACCCAAACAGATACTCCTTTCTGCTGCTGCCCCTCCATCTGGACCCAGGTGTACCATGCTGATTCACTCCTGTATCCCCTGTACTCAACATGACCACGTCTGTGCTCAAATACCTGATGCCCAGTGGGCTGCTATTCCATTCACAAAGATCAGGTGAATTCTGCAGAAAATCTCCATGCTGGGCAGGATCCACCAAAAGCTGGGTCACAGCCTACTCAGAACATTTTCTCCAAGGGCCAGTGCTTGGCAGAGTAAAAACATTGTTGTGTTCCTATCCATGCACAGCTGACAGTAAAATCTTCTGTGCTACTCTAACATTTGCAGCGCCTAAATGTATCTTTTTTGGTTTTGCTTCAGCACACTTGGATTTCTATTAAGTCTCCGGTATCCTTAAGCATTTTCCTTGACAAGAAGGGGCCTATCCCAGGCACAGAACTCCTGGGTCACCAATGCACCATCACCCTTGACCTTTCTTGTTTTCACCCTCTTACCTGCTTGAAGCAATGGGCAGGAGCTGGGATGGCACATGTCTCTTTCAGGTATTTCTCCCAGGTGAAGTGACCTGAGAAGAGAAAACAAAAGGATTCAAATAGGAACTGATGAGCAAAAAGCCCAGAAAAAGAGATGGCTGGACTCCTAACGCCAGCAGTTCTCCAATTCTCACAGAGGAGGTGCTCACAGGCAACATGTTTTCATCAAGATCCTCTGATGTTTGTGACCACAGAAGATTTACAACTGCAGCTGACAGGCAGAACAAAGCATGGCGTTGCCTACGGCATCTTACTGCCTCTGCACTGCCAAGAAGGGTCTGCAAAAGGTGAAGATAACAACTTACAACTTAATATAAAATACCTAGCACAGATGGGAATCCGGGGAGTCTTCCAGAGAAATGCCCCTTAAAAATCATTTGTTAAACACACTGCTCAGTCTGGGGACTAAGAACAGTCGCTGTGGGCTAAAAGCAGCCCAAATCAACAGGAAACTGCACTGTGCTGTGCATGGTCCAGCATGCACACAGCCTGCCCCACGAGCCAGCAGCTCGAAGCAGGTATCAGCCCATCCCCAGCAACTAGTGTACAGGTCAGTAATTAATTTCCTGAAGCAGACACGGGGCCCATAGCTTAGGCAGGATGGAAGCAGGGATCCTCCAAATGGGGATTTACTGAACACAATGGCTCACATCCAACACCAAAGCCCCTTCCACTGAGTGCTGCTGCTGGGGGAAGTGCATTTTATCCTTGCCTGCACCTTTCCCATGTACAGCAGGAAGGGTAAAAGCAATATGCCATCCAGGGAAACCTGTTATTAAATTAGGAATTAAAAGCTCCTGTGATCCAAGCAAATCATGACTTTTGCCATTTAAGCTGAGCAGCTGGGAAAGGATCCTTCCAGCATGACATTAGCTTGTATTCATCTGAATGGCTCCCAGGAGACCACTGTTTTCAAGTCATTTCGAGAGCATTGGTGGCAGCACAATTAAAGAGTCAGCTACCGCTTCCCCTATTCACGTCAAGTTTTTAATCGGTCTATTTTCAAAACAAAAGCTACGTTAAAAGCCATTTTAGCTACTGCAGTGCACACCACACCTCTAAAAATTCGGGCATTAAGGTCAGTACACGTTACTTTATTTCTGCCTCACGTGCACAGAGAAGCCTTAAGGGCTTGATAATCTACTAGCTTCAAATAAATAAAAGAAATGCTGCTTTCTTGCCCTCCCATGCAGACGACTAGCACACTGGTAAATACAGTGGAAAAGAACAGAAAAAAAATAGTTTCGTTGCCACACTGGCTGAATATAATTCTGTTTACAGACTCTGACAGCAGCTCTCCATTCCTCAGAGTACGCATTTCCATCCATTGGCACGTATTTTCTTTTCAGCCAACGGTCTCACACCAGGACGAATGAAGAAATTCAGTGATTTACTGCAATGATGCTCTCACAAAACCAAATTTCTTTTGCTTTAATTGAAGATATGATTTTACACTCTGTTACGTCAATGAAACTCTTTGTATGAATAATGTGTAATAAATACCCAGGCAAAGCAAACCCAGGCACTCCTGGCATGGAAATGCCTTATGCATCCCACCCCTTTACTCTGGTTGCTGATCTGGGCTCATCTCAGACTGCGGTGGCCCTTCAGAGGCCCTTGTCCATGAAGCACAGAGGATGCCCATGGTAACAGGACAAGGAGTGCAAGCCTCAGCCCCAGGGCCTGAGCAAGTATCTTGAAAAGGATCAGCTGCGCTTGACAATTTTATTTCAAAAAGGAAACCTACCCTCCCCTCAGCTGGTTTCAATCCCTCGCTATTAAAAGTAGTCATGGTTTTAATCCTTCCACTTTTCACTCACTCTGCACCAAGTGAGGCCGTTCTGCTCCCTGCAGCAGCTCACGCTGCTGTTGAGATTGACGCTGCACAATCCCAGCAGGAGCAGCAAATTTCTGAGGCAGCTGCGTGCCTCTAAAAATAGTGTTTGGACATGGAACTTATTGGAGATTAATTCTAGAGCCTGTTGGGACCCAACCACCGTACAAAGACACACACAACACCAGAACTGCAGCTACTTACGACTCACAGTTCTGGTGACTTATTTTGCAAAGAAAAGTAGGAGCAGCAGAAAGACTTCTCTAAACTCTAAGAAAAGACAGAGCAGATACAACAGAGTTAAGCCTTCCTTCCTCCTCTGTTCACTGTTGGCCATTTCTTTGCATAAAGATGGCATGACAAGCACAATTAAAGACTGCACTTCTTTTTCAGGATTACTCTCAAACCAGGACAGAAACTGCGTATTGAAATTGGAGGCTGCCACCATTGCCTTAGCGTGAGAGGAAGCCTTGCACAGAATGTAGGGAATAGTTTTAAATGAATTATTAGTTAATTAGTTCACAATACAATGTTTTTCAAGCAGGAATTTCAAAGTACACTTAAACTTAACCAAATACCATCAGCTTCAACCGAAGAACTGCTGGAAGAATCAGAAGAAAATGGCATAACACAGAAGTTGGGGTTTTCTTTTTACAACAAAGGGAGAGCTGCCAATAAAACAGAAAAAAGCAGCAGGCGCTTAAGGCTTTTTTAATCGGGGAACAGAGAACAAGCCCTGAGCTCTGTACTTGAGAAAGAGTGCATATACTTGAAGATGGACACATCACACTTGGCCCTCTCAACCTTAACTCCTCTGGACCATACCCAAATCCTGCTCGCCCTACTGATCCCCACTCAATTCCAACACTCAGCTCCAAATGGATCTATTCTGGACCCTCCAAGCCAGGCATGCTGTTGGCCAGGACACCAAAGCTGCTGGCTGATGCCATTTTACAGGCGCCCTGTGTATGGAGGTTATAAGACCAGAGGGAAACATTGAGAATATCTTGCTTGGCTTTCTCATTAGCACAGACCAACTATCTTGTATTTTATATTCTCTCAATATTCTTATTCATATTAATAAATTGGATGCCTTACTGTAGAGGGATAGGACATTTTAGTCTGCAAGATGATTGTTTCTTATCTGGCCTGGGCAGGTAACACTGGAGAATGTTTTCTGAGTGTTGGTCAAAAAACCCTGGTGACTTTTCTCCAATTGCCAGTGAATTACTTTGCTTCACAAAAACCCAGCACTTCAGCCAGTCCTAAAGTATCCCTTTTACTAGTAATGGAGCAGGAGTGTCCAAGGACAGGGCTGACTATAGGGACTGAAATCCTCTCTCACCCTGAAAAGCAAAGGGGAACACTTGCTCCGCTGCTGCTGCTGGCTTCCAGTACAATATGTAAAATGTCCTACCAGCCCTAAAATCACCGTCTCTTGCCTGGTCTCTGCCTTCCCTTTTGTGTTCTCTCCCCCACCTTGCAAAGCACACCATATTCCCACAGACTTGAAGGATCACTGTTTGAATGGACTGGGTTCCTCTGTATAACATACACCAGATCTTTACAGGAAGAAACGAGAGAACGGCACTTAATGAGAAACACCACAGTTTTGTAATTGCATCTGTGAGCTAAACAAAAGCCAAGGATTGTAAACCTATATGACTCCCTGTAACTCGGCTGTGAAAATGCCTACTAAGGGTGACTGTCTATCACTTTTGCTTGCCTTTGGAAAGCTCCTTACTGTGCGCTTGTGCCAAAGGGAGATATTACTTGCAGGCAGAGTGTCAGATTTGGACTCTGATGTCTTAACCTTCAAAAATATTTACTACAAAAAAAACACTCCACACACCCAAGGGGTCAAACTACAGTAGTTGTGAACAATGCAACTCTGCACTCTTGTGTTTGGATTCTCATCATGTTGCATTTAACGTTGATCTTTTGCCCAGAATTTAAATGAAGACGGAGTTTCTGTTTATATCTTTAACTGAAGTCTGGTTTGGGCTCCATTAGCATTTCGGCTCCCAAGGGGTCATCAATCCAACTGAAACGATACATGTGCGTTTCAGGTCACATCTGTGAAGGAGAACGTGCCCTACGCAGATCAAGGCATCCCATTAAAGTCTGCAGCCCATATGTGTGTCTGCTAACAAGCATCAAGGCAGCACATGAAAGCAGCACAGTTTGAGCCAACTCAGTATGAAAATTAGCAGAGTATTGTCTCTGCTCGCAGATCCAAAGGCGACAGCGGTGTTCCACTACGTCTGGCTGCAGCTTCTCAAGGGGTCAGCTCTCCCACCATGATGGCAGAGCTCCTGCATGTCCTACCTGTTATAATTTCCAGGCACTTTGCTCAGCCATCAAACCGGCTGCACATTCTCCACTGGTAACAGCTACAACCGATAACATGATCCCACTTACTCACTGTCTTGCTCAGAAGAAACTCGAGAATGTGTGAGCCAAAACTAATAGGTTTCAAACACCAGGATGCTGTCTGCTTTGCTTCTTCTCAGTTGTGTCCCAATTCAGTATTAGCTTTGAGCAGAAATCCTTTCAGCCTGGATTACAGGGTGCTCTGTGCCAGAAAGCTGCTGCAGTTTCACCCCCCTCACCGTGTCCCCAAGCTTCGGGCAGTGATGAGCTGCTCAGAGTTTCTCGCAGGGAGACAATCCCTGAACCTCGCTGCTACACCATGTGCTTGTCAAGCAGACACATGCACATTGGCCTATCTGCAGCATTTCCTCCCTAGGCCAGCAAGCCCTGCGATGAAGTGAGGCGTGGAGGTTGGTGTACTGGGTTACCATGAGCACTGATGGGAAAGCACGCCTCTGAATTTCACAGAAAGCTCCATTTCAGGTTGGCATTGCCACTGAACAACAGCCAGTCCTCTGACATCTGCAAACAGTGCAGCGCATGGAGCAGAGGGGAAACTGCAATGGAGCCTCCAACACCCCAAAGGCTGGCTATACACAGGCCATGTGAGCTGTGACGGTGCCCCATAATATCATGTGGAGATCAGCACAGGGCGACAGAGGACCCAGGACTTTATTGGAGGTGCTAATAAACTTCCTCCTCTTGGAGAAGGTCCTTCCCAAACTGTGATGCATATTAGTTCAGTGTAAGGGCAGACAAGGACCGACAAGATGGCCCGAAAGAAAACGGTGAGGGCTGATGGTGGCCCACAGTGCAACATGCCCGAGAACCACCAGCCTGAGTCTCACCTCAGGGCCCAGGACAACTGAGCCCTTGAGGCACAGCAGCCACCTCAACTCTCCCAGGGGCTCTAAGACAGGAGAGCCTTTCACAAAGGCAAACACGTTTCCTGTTAGAAATGGCTTAACTCAGGCAATCGTTTAGTTTATTGTTGCTCTGTACTTGGTGGGAAGTATGGACATCACCTTCTTAATATAAGGACATGGAGAATATAAGGACATAAGGACATCACCTTCTTATATTCTGTAAGTAAAATACAGGTCCTAAAATCTTTTACTAAATTATACAAGCCTTACATAAACCTCCTAAAGTCAGAAGTCACCTGCATATCCCCCCTGAGAGATAGCAGGAGCTACCAGTTTTATGAACTCAACCTGCAGGCATTGTGCACAGGGCCACAGCCCACCCTGCCTGTGCACGGGACACCTCATCTCCAAAGAGAGCAAGAAGTGACCAATTCCTGTGCTGCTACTGCCAGCCTTCACCCAGCGCTCCACTGAGCCAGCCAGCATCGCCTCTATTGGGGTAAGGGCCAAATTCCTGCCACTGGGGAAGGAGGAGTGCAGGTCACACCATGTTTCTGCTACAGCAACAATGACTGGGCTAGCCGCTGCTGTGAACGTGGAAGAGGACCTTGTGGAGGAGTAAGAGGCTCCTTATGCCCAGCACACATGTGAAAATGTGGGCAGAGTCACTCCTCGGCACTCACAGCTGGGCAGTAAAAAACATCTGCTCAATCCTGTCTGATTTAAAAATGAGCCAGCTCAGCTGTGTGCTTACCCTGGTGTCTTCTCAGCCATTTTTGACTCTGGTCAGAATTAAACACACGAGGACTGTCCAAAAGCAGTTTTCATCTGTAAACTAATTTGGCATGCTGCAGTTTCCCACATCAGGAGAAGGGAGGGAGCTCTCTTACCTTGGTACTGGGAAGGAGACTCTGACGGGCGGCCATACTTGTGCTTTTTACCATCTTTCCAGTCTATGGCTGAGACAAGAAATAAAGCATTTGTGTCAGTGAAAGAAGCCAGCTAATGCACTCTTCAACATTATCTGCTCATGTCACTTGCTTTACAGGCACTTCAGAGGAGAGGAGTGACCACCCTGTCCTCCCTGTCATGACCCCAAGTAACATGGACCATTTACCTAAATCTGTGGGGTGTGCTCCCTTCCTCCACATAGCTCAAGAGAAGACCTGACATGAGGTATCTGCATTTGCATCTTAGTTTCTGCCTAGTCCTCACCAACTGGTGTTCTTCCACAATGGCAAGCAATAATGTAAAAAGCAGCAAACTGCTAGAGCTTCATAATTTTAACTATGTGAAGAGGTGGCAAGGCTCGAGAGGAACAAATGCGAAAGCCACTAAAAACGGCTCATGTGGAACTTCTATGCCGAGAATTGGAGCCTGAATTGCTCCTTGTTTATGAACTCCAGGTTACTGCAGCTAGCCTTACTCACACAAACAGCCTCAACCCTCTCTGGTGATGGGTGACTTCTCTGAAAGTCTGCACAACTGCCCTTTCCATATGCAACACTGGGTTACCACCACCTGTCCTGCACAGCTCACAGGAGAGCACAGCAAAGTAGCACCAGCTCTGAAGAGCATCTCATCTGAGATATCTTTGCTCACGACAGCTTTGGGCCTCAGAGCAACAAAAAGATAAAGTTCCCAAGACAGCTCTGGAAAAAATGACAGAGCAAGAAGCAGGGGATGCCCATCCCTGCTTCTAGCAGCCTCCAGCCCAACGGAGGGATGCCAGATCAGCGTGCCACGGCAGAGCTTTCCCTGAGTGAGCTCCTCCACCCGCTGCTGCCTGACTGATGCACCCTGGGAGCGCTGCTGCAGTCCAGCTCATTTTACAAAGCATTTTTAGGGCTATTATAAACAACAATTTGGTAGTGCTCTACAAAACGCACCTTGCCCCCACGAAAAGCAGTTCCTTGTGAAAGGAAGAAAAAAGAAAACAGGAAAAGTTTTGAAATCTCCTGACAAGCAGCTGAAAGAGGCAGGCCATGAGCTGCTGCTAGAGTGGCCTCATGGGTCTTAAGATGTCTGAAATTGCTTTTGGATCATTATTTTTGCAATCTTCTCTTCTTGACATACTTTTTAATACAATGGACAGGAGGATGGCATGTAGGTTTTATCCCTTAAATGAACGCGAGGGACATATGGAGCGTGGCCACAGCATCCAGACATGGACCAGACAAAGAGCCTCCTTGGAGAGGCACAAATGAATGAAAAGGATGGAAGGACACCTTTCCCATAAATGTATTCCTATGAAGGACAGCATTCTGCCAGCTCCTTAAGAAAGCAAGAATAAAGGACACAAAGTATTTAAGTTGGAAGCAAAAAAGCCCCCCAGGATGGGTAATGCTCCTCTCAAGTGTTGCAGGATAGCTCTCTAATAGCATCTGTGCACTCAAAGTAGCCCTTCGCCATACTCTGCAGGTGAAGTTACATTTTACTTTTAACCTTTAACATGCAAAAATCCTCATTAAGCATGCTGCAAAAGCAGCAGAGAGGGAAAGAAACAAGAATTTCTGCAGGCAAATAAAGAAAAAGGAAAAGTTCAATGCATTATTAAAAAAACAGGTAAGTAGGACAGAAACCCATGTGTGCACGATGCAGGTGTTGCTTCTGCAACCTATGGCACGGTATTCACAGCACAGGTCACACAGCTACACTGGCTGGAGGCACCCTGCTCTACGAGGCAGAGAGGACAAGCTGTGTGCAAGGCTAAATTCAGCCAGCCTGGTCCATGGCCACACTGCTGACTAATCAACCTGCCTCTTTTATTACCAAGCCCTCCAGCTGCCTCGCAGCAGGCTCTCCCCATTCCCTGCTTTCCTTCATTTATTTTCACTTCATTAAAGGACAAGCAGTGTTAGGAAGAGGATAATGCTTCTGTAAGATGAACCACTAGAGAAGCAAAGGAGACATTTAAAAAAAATAAAGGAAGGAGAGAAATTGAGCATAGAAATCTCCTGCAATAAACCTTGTGAGCATGTAGCAGATGTGAACAAAGAACTGCAGAGGATGCTCCATCCTCTACGCTTCTCCCTTCCCCCATCCTCTGAAGTGCATGTGATGAGATCACTCCAGTCAAACACACATGCATGGCACAACACTAAAGGAAATCAATATTTTTGTTAAGCACACGAAGTCTGAGCAGCCCAGCTACAGGCAGCCTGCTTGACTTCACCGTTTTTGTTGGGGCAAGCAGGACACAGGCAGCATGCGCGCGGCCACCCTGAGCTCTACGGCTGCCACTGCGTGTAACAGGATGAGACACTCGGGTGGCGAGAGGTAAGCGTCCGTAACAGATTTCATCTCCACAAGGTAGGCTGGTCTTTGGTTTCACGCCTCATTAGAAGGGGGAGGCTTGTGCCAGCGGAGAAGCAGTTTGCCTCACGCTGGGAGCACTAGCAGATGGTGCGTGCTGCAGGCTCTGCAGAGCACCCTTGCCGCCTGACACTGTGCCCCACAAGCTGCAGGGGTGCACCTGGCAAGGGACTCTTCCTCCGCCCGTCTTGGGGGTGGATTGATGAAGTGTTCTCTGCATGCTGTCGGAGAAACAAGCGGCTCCGTTTCAAGCTTGCAAGCACATGTCCCCCACACTCCCACCCCATCGCTGGCCTCCCAACGTGCTCGGTTGTTCGGTCCGCGCCAGCTTGCTACCGGGCCTTTGGCTGTGCCAAGCATCACTGCTTACCTTTTTGAGGGCCTGGTTTCCGCATTATATCACCTGCTGCTGTCCTTATTCTGGAACTGGCTTGCTTTTAGACAACTGAAGATGTCTAGGACAAAAGAAACAAACATGAGAAAATTCCCCATTCTGGAGCACACAGTCATCTGCAACATTAAGTAATCACACAGTGGGGAGAAAATAAATGCTCTTTCACCCTGGGTTGCACAGAACATCTACTGAACACAGACAATTCATTTCAACCCCCCTGAAACTACAAGTCTTTCTCCAATATGTGGACAACTTCAAATTTATGGCAGCGGGAGTGGCATAAATAAGTGAGAGGAGCATATGCCAGTCTTCGTGCTAACTCTACAGCGAGTCCCGAGTGTGTGCATGGAAGTGGGGGCTGCTCCTGCTCACTAACAAAGGGAGATAGAGCTGAAATTTATGAAAGAAAACACATGGAAGCATAACATTAACTCTGGCAAAGCAGCACCACAATCCCCAGCTCACCACTTGCAATTCAAATTGCTCACAGCAGTTGTGGGTAATAAGGATGAGAAATTGGACAGTGACCCAGGAAATATTTTTGCTGTTAGTACTGCAACGAGTGTCCAAGTTGCGCTGCATTTTTTTCTTCCTGGTTGGAGGAAAACTGGCTGGACTGTTCCCAACAAGAAAAAGCATTTGCCTTCTTGTTATAAGCAAATGTTACTGAAAATCAGAGCTCTTGGGAGATGTGTGCTGGACATGCAGACAGAGACCAGTGCTCCTACACAGCCAGTCTCGCAGGGCAGTGCCTACTGCATACACCGAGCCTTGCCAAGCCCTGACAGAAAATATCTAAATGAATGGCTGAGCTGCAAACAAGCCCTTAGGAAAGCTAGTAAAAGCATGTTTTGACACTACACTAACTAATGAAAGATTAATTGTGTCAATATAACTCCATTTTGTTCACAGTGGGGCAGTCAGGCAGGAGGATGTAAGAGGAAGTTGTCTCAGGACGCAATGCTGCGTTTCTGCTTAAAGGGTTATTTACAGATCCAACTTGGCAAGAAGTTTTGATTTTGAAAACCAGCCTTCTTCCAAACCTAAGAGAAATAAAGAGTTTAATTTTTTTATAAAAGCACTGCAAACTTCAGCCCTTACATGCAGTGCTTGCAACATTGAGCAATACTCTGAGAAGGAAAATACTAAAGGAATATTAAGTACTAAAGGAAAAAAAAAAGCCTAGTTGTTTTTTAATCCAAATCAAAAGGTATATAGTAGTTTCTTATTGCCTCTCTCATAAATAGCGTGTTTGTACATACTTGTGAAAGGAGTAAAGTTTCTTTTCCTTTCAACAGCGGAAGGTAATCTACATGTGAAAGCTTATTTACAACTTTTAATGCTTCTTTTCATAATTTTCTTCAGTCATTTTTATTAAAAGCTAGCAGTCATGGTAGGAAAAGTCCCCCAGCCATAAAACCCAGGGTGAAAGGTGTTACATAAAGGCACCAGACAAGCATTGACCATCCCTGGCTCTGCACCTCTGCTTTCTGCTCGGCTCCCCCAGATGTGGGACTTTCTGAAGTATCTGAACACTAATCATAAACCTCATGCGTTTGGCACAGGACGGGTGCTCCTGTGCCACTCAGATGGCTTTTGAAAAGCTGCTTCAGCCTGAGCACTTTGAGCCTTACCCGGCAGGGATGTGTAACCCTTCTCTGTGTAAGTATTTGGAGGAAAAATTTGTGACCACTTATGAGATGCTCAGATACAACTTGTGGAAGGCTGAATCTCAGGAGGAGAGGTGAAACTCCTGCACCCTCTGTCCTTGTGCAGATGGCAATGGGAGTAACCGTAACTACTTGTAAAGCACACAGATGACTGCTGGTGTCCCTCAGCCAACACTGTAGTGGGCTCCCAGCAAGATCTCATGTGGTGGAAGAGAATGAGACATTGTAAATGTTGCTCCTATTAAAAAAAAAAAAAAAAAAAAAAAAGGCAACTCTGCCCCAGAGGAGAAGATTTAGGCTCCATGGGGACTCCCACTCTGCTGAGAGCCACATGGGTGCCAGCCTGCGGACAGTATGCTCCAAAACCTGCTTCCAAGAAACTGTCCAAATGAGATGGCCTCATGACTCCTGCCACCCTTCGCAGTCCTCCACCGCAGCTTTGCACCATCCAGCTCCCCCGTACATTCTCATACCACAGGACAGAAACACATGGTTTCATCCTGCAAAATCATAACTCAAAAAATGGAGAAAACAAAAAAGCAAAATAATTAGTGTGTTTCAGGGCCTTATAATGCCCAGAGAAGAGCCAGAGCCAAACTCCACAATGCGTGGCTTCAGCCTGCTTGCCCTGGTGGCAGCTAGCCCTGCGTAACTCAGATGCCAGCCACCAGAGCCACCAGAGCCACCAGCCTCATCACATCCCAGGGACAGGGACTGGTCCCTGCCCATTCTTCTTTAGCCACAGAGACATAGCCCACGTACCCCAGCCCTCCTGAAACTGGTATAAGGTGGGCTTTACTAACATAGGGCTTGGGAATTGGTAATTCTCACTGGCTATAATTTCATTCTGTAGTTGCGCAGAGAAGCCGTAAAATCTCCATCCTTGGAGATACTCCAAGCGTCACCAGCTACCATCCTGAGCAGCCTGATCTAACCTTGAAGTTGGGTCTGACCTCAAAGCCAGCCCAGCTCTGCGTGCGGGGCTGGACCAGACAACCTCCAAAAGTTCATTCCAACCTGAAATACTGTATGATTTTATTTCACTGACAACTGATTGGAAGGCAAGCAGAATTGCCCTATAAGCTTTAGCAAGCCTGAAACACCCCAGTGAAGAAGGCAGACTTCAGTCTAGAGAGAAGAAAGGGAACGGCAGAACAGGCAAGCTAACAGGCACTGCAGGACAGGGAGAAATGCAGTATGGATGTATGTGGTCTTTACACTGTTCAGGGATTGAAGACTAAAAAAAAAAATCTTAAAGTAATAAATAGTAGAAGCTACAGTTTGATATCCAGGGGGGAAAAATGGGCTATCCACACAGGTAGATCTTCCTGAATGACCTTAGACACAAACATGCCCTAATGAGAACTTGTCAGCTGGGTCAGTGACACAAAGGAGACAATCTTACTTTTGCATCAGATAAAGCATTGGAGATTTACATAGCCCAGCACATGCTGCAACATTCCATCTCCAGAACCTGACACTTGTACAAAGCTGCATACCAGAGTTAAAACTCCCCTCTTTTTCAAAAGCTGTATTTCTCATGCTTGTGGATATCAAGACAATCTTGCAAGCATGGACCGCAGTTTTACATGGCGTTGCTTTCCAGAATTTATACCCTGAAAGGACAGATCAATGTGCAAACTCATTTCAGCAAGATGCTACCTTAAAATCTAAAAAGGCCAACTGATTTGCTGCCTTTTTTAGCAGATAAAGTGCCTTTCCCACAGTTTCAAACAACTTCCACTCACCGAGATATCAAAAGTGCCAACGGCTCCACTGAACTGTCATGGGCTCTAGTTCCCCATCATTCCTACAAGACAGCAAAGTCAGTACAAGTACTGCGGCATATCAAAACCTGAAAGCATAGAGACAAAATGAAAAAGTTTGCATTTAATTGCAGAAAGGCTAGGTTACCAGTTACATTATTCATGTTCATATTTAATTCATTTAAAACATCCAAATTTAAACTTAAAGACAGCTGCAACAAACATTCCCACTTGCCATAGCAAAGCAGCGCAGAACTTGACACAATTTAAGTTCAGCTTGCAATGAGTACACGGGACTGCAGCTGTTAAACACCTTTGATATGAGTAAGATCACATCAACTGAGTTGGTATAAACTAGTTCAGCTTTTGTAAAATGAAACTATCACACAAAGATGGATTTAAAAGACTAGACCTGATTAGTAATAAAAAGGAGAGACGCCACAGGAGAGGCATATAAAATAACGAATAGCACGAAGGGAGTGAACTGTGGACTCCAAATTATCCCTTCCACAGTGCAGCAGGGCAAACCTATAATACTAAAAAACCCCAAGTATATACCAGGGAGAAGGAAATTTTGTTTATTGGAAACTGACAGACATGCAAATTCCTCATGGAGGATGTTATCAAGACAAGTAAACAAGTAGCACTAAAAAAGGACAAAGACATTCAAAAGCAAAACAGCATTTATGACTGTATCAAAGTATGAAATGCACAAGCCATTGGTACTCACACCTCAAGAAAAAGCTGACTGAAAGGTGAGGTGACCAGCCAAATCCTGCTCACCACATTACCACGTTAGCTGCTGCACTTTGCCAAAGAAAAGCCAAGCACTTCCCTTGCTGCCAGGCTGCCGGCACCGGGTTGCGACCAGAGGCAGGACACCAGTTTGAGACGCAGTTTTGTTAGCACACCAGTGACTCCCTGCATTGGTTTACACCAAGATTTACACCTCGGATGTATTTTCCTTTTTCTTGTTCAAAAAATAAAGGCAGCACAGAGGCAGCCAGGGCTGGGAAGAGCATCCCAGGGCATCCCGAGCTCAGACTGCCGTTCTCTCCGGCGGCCACACTGCACAAACCTCAGCATAAACATCACCGAAATGCATCTTAATCTAATTACGTTCTCCCCCCCACTGCTCTTACCAACAGGCTCTTCCAAAAGTTCATCCTTATCATCCCTAAGGGGAGAATGATTCAATTTACCTGTGCCAGATTGGAAAGGACCTTCAGGGTTACAGGGTAGCCTCTCTGCAATATTCTTCCACTAAACGGTGCAACGGCAATGTCAGTAAAGCAAAAAGTGTGAAAATGTGGGTGGAAGATACTGTCACATCTATACAGACCTCATAAGATGCATGTAATCTCTTTATCTACAAAGCCTCCGCTCCTTCAGAGTGCATAATTATGAAAAGAGTTAAAGCTGAGGTTCTTAATGTCTCTTCTAGGCAGTTCTTTATTCGACTAAAGGCACCACTCGCATCTGAATTATTTCCTGGGGTTGTTTGGACTTCCTATTATACGAGGAAGATTATGGTGAACCTTGGGATGGAGGCCAAGTCAGTTCACAGCGCTACCATGTTTGATTGAAAGGGTAACTGAAGTTTTGTTGACAGCGTGCCAAGCTTCAAACCTCTTTGCACAATGCAGATGCCAGCAGGCAAGATGTTTTCAGAAAGAAGAGGAAGAAAACTACCAACAGTGAAACTGAAAAATGGTTTTATTAGGTCAGATACATACCCCACAGATTAGGATCATGAAAAAAAAGAAAACTCTGCATATTGCCAGAGGACTGTGAGAATGATGCTTCTTGGAAATCCCATGGGACAGCAACAAGAGAATCCTGATGGTTTCTCATAATGCAGTCATTGATTTTTTTCCCCACAAAAGCATGGGTCTTGAGCACCATGACCAGTCCAGCTAGTAA
Organism: Harpia harpyja; assembly: GCF_026419915.1. NCBI lineage: Eukaryota > Metazoa > Chordata > Aves > Accipitriformes > Accipitridae > Harpia > Harpia harpyja. The sequence continues at coordinate 7,772,641 of NC_068955.1, read as the reverse complement.
AAATCCCTTCCACATAACCTCTGCTTCAACCTTCTGAGTTTTTTCTTCACAGGTATCTTTCCATCAAACACTATCAATGTTTCCAATAATGAAGAGCGACCCCTTACAAATTCCCTCGGGGAAATGTGAGGGCAGCATTGTAAGTTCCTGCCTGTCAAGGGTGACCGTGGTGCTATCATTCCAGCTTCCCAGCTGGAGGCTCAGGCCATGCTGGCTCCTGTTTCAGCACCGTTCTGGAAGCCCATACATGCGTCACAGGTTACACGGGAGCATCCAGTTGCATCCCGACCTGATCAGAAAAGCAGGCACAGAGACATGATGAGCAGATGCATATAACCACCTCAGCCCGCTCATTTAACATCTTTTTTTGCCATTTTTAATTTCTATGGTGGAGAAAGAAAGGCACTTTCAGCACACTTGAGAAATTAGAGGACTGCCAGCATGTGATTTGAAACACTTCTTACCTCTTTTGGTTTTCATACCAGGCTTAGCTCCTCAGATTTCTGCCCGACCTGCGGACACTGTAACTTTTGCTGGTCTAAAATCATGGTTCTCCCCCTCAAAGCAAGCTCTGATGAGGCAGCCAACTGACTCCTCTTCTGGCTAGAAGCCAATGACCAGCAGACAGCTTCCAGCACCAGCCTGAACACCAACCTCCTCAGAGCCAGCCACAACCAACAAGGAGTACTGAAACAAAATGACAAACAAATGCTTACATGGGACCTGAAGGAAACTCTCAAGAGCAACCAGCTGCAAAGTTTGAAGAGGCAAATCAGAATTTGTCTTGACCAACAGGTTTATTTCCTTCCACCTCCCTGTTACTGTCTTCCTGGACAAGACCAGAGTTTTACTTCTTGTTTCACATTTTGGCAGCTCTGAACAAAGGCTGATGAAGCTACAGCTCCTCTGAAAGCATCTCCCCTCATTAGGTCTCGAGGGTCCCTACATTCATGCTAGGAAATTTTTCAAAGAAACACTGTAACAATGAATGTTCCTATTTCCATCTGGAGTACTGATCCCCTTGTGTGATCTGAAATATCTGATGGCTGCAAACCATTACTCCTCCTTCTACCAGGATTTTGTGTCCTTTCCAACATCTCTCTTTCTCTGGAACTAATTTTATCTTTCTACCATGTAAGAAGTTGACTGATAAACTCCAGACTTCATGACTGGCTCCTCAGAAACACATTCTTGTGAAAGATGTTAAGACACTGAGGTGTCTCAAAGATGTGATCATGAGCAACACACTTCCTTAGCCCCTGAGCCAAGACTCAGGGGAGAACATACTTTAAGAGAGACAAAAACATGTAAAAAACTTGGACAGACCATGTTTCTACAATGAAAATATCAACTTTATGACTTCCTTTTGAACACCTTCAGGCTGGAGGGGAGAGGAGATGGGTCAACCTCCTAGCAAATGACAGCTGGATCATCAGACACTGCCGAGTCGAGCTCAAGGGAAAGCCAACAGCTCAGGATGAGGGTGAAAACCAAGGACCACTGGAAGGAATTACTCACCACCGTGAGGGAGGCTGCAGCAGTTACCATGTCTCATACTGTGGAGGAAATGAAACAAAACCTTGCAGGATTCCAATAAAGGTTTCCTTCTCTCTCAAAAAACCCCCAACATGAGCCTTGGCTCAAAATAGAAACATCTTGCCACGTATCACTGCAAGCAGACCTTGCTCTCCACGAAGATTCAAGAAGTTGCAATAAAAACTACGTTTGGCATGCTCCAGGAACAGGATACCCAGGCCGAGAAAAATGGAGAGAGGAAAGGGCTTAAAAAAAAAAGCTAGGTGAGATAGTCCGGCTTGAGTCTGTTAAGAGGAAGCCCCTTAACATGTGGAATCTTCTCAGTACAGACTCTTCTACTGATGAGCTGAGAGTTAAAAGCCAGCCTGGTCCATCCACATCTGCCATTTCTGTAGTGATGGGAGTGAGCACTCTGGCCCTTCAAATCATCTTTGACTGCTGTAAGAAATTCACACATTGTTGAAAAATCAGAACTGCTTTTGTTTTAAGACCGGTGTTGCTTTGCTTCTTAAAAAAACCCCACACAAATGAAAAGAAAACAGTGCAAAACCTAAAGCTTCCCCATGCAGGGCAACACAGAACCACAGAATGGTTTGGGTTGGAAGGGACCTTAAAGATCATCTAGTTCCCACACCCCTGCCATGGGCAGGGATAAACATCAAGCAGACGATCCTGTGTTGCTCCTCCCCAAGGCAGTACTGCGTTGAAGGCTTGGAGCAAAGACCTGGGCTGCCTCCCATTGCCAGGGAGACAGGGAATGGCCCACCATGAAGACTGGCTGATAGGGCATAGACTTAAGCTAATCATACAAAACCAATCCCCTGTCATTACAGTTGGGCTTAAGGAAGCTTCATTATGCTCTGGAATTTTTTCAGAGGATCCCTTCATTGCCGGTCCCGCTGCTGAACTGACTTTCAGGCTTTGCATTGCCGTTGTTTCCCCTTGAGTGAGCAAAGTTGCTGGGTTAAACCACGACAGCGGTACACAGGCATTGCTGTGAACGAGGCCACCAAGACCACAGCTCACCATAAATGTTCTGAAGGAGCTTTGGGAAAAGCAGCAGGTCTCTGTTTCTGCGTGTTAAGCAGAAACATTTCTGACCCGTACCACCACTGTACCTCCAGTTGAGCTCTCCCAAATGCACTGTAACAGAAACCAACACAGAAGACTGACTTTTGGGGCAGATGAGGCATCTTTTACATGTAGAAAACCGATGGACTGATGGACTTACCAAGTGCTGTATGGGAAGGACATGCCAAAGCAAGGAATTGAATCTGTGTGCCCTAGGCTGATGTTTCTGCCACTGAACCACCTGCGTTATAACTATTCGGTGTCAGCAGGACTCACACAGTCAAAAGTTAAAGTTTTCTCCCTTTAGAAGAGGAATGGTTTGGGCTACAGCAGTGGAAGCTATCTAGAGTGGCATGCCAGCGTACCCAACACCCAACCCACAGAGGTCACCTTGAAGCAGAGAGAAAATTTCACACACATGCGGCACTCTGTAGTCCTGAGCCCAGCATATTCTGACCATACCCTGACACCCTGATGGCTGGGAGCCAGGCCACGTGCCAGTTTTGCACATAGCTGGGTTTCCTTTCAAAGCAATCCCAGGAGCACGTAGAGGTGCAGACACGGTGCACCCCAGCACGCCTCTGCGCTGGGTCACACATCCCCCATCACCCAGGGAGAAGCTGGAGGGCACACACTGAGAGCAGGGTGTAACGCAGAGCACCCTCTCCCATGAGGGTGCACCCAGCCTGCGAAGGCTCAATGGGAAGGCCAAACTGATGCAGGAGGTAAAGAAAGTTTTGCAGAAATGTGGCTATTTTAATCTGCACTGAGCCACATGCCAAATCCAAAAGCTATTAATGAAAGCAGATGGCTTACAGAAGACCTTGAAATGGGATTCTGCCCATGATGGTTACAAAGTCACCCCATACAAAAGCACATAATAGGATGCTTCAAAGTCTTTAAATAAGAATTTAAACAGGAGTGCATGGTTTCCATATCATCACCAGGCTGTAAGAGAGGCACAACCTTCTCTCCCAGCTACATAACAGGCTAATACAGCATCCCTCCCACAGTAAATCATGACTGCTTTTCCAGACGCCAGAAATGTGCCCCAACGTGTAAACTCTTCACAGGTCCCTGTTCAACACCCAGTATATATATTCTACAAAAACCTGGTTAATCAGCCTTGTATTTATTCTCTGCTGGACTGTGTCTTCTTAAAAATTAAGCTCTTTATGGGATGGGAGATATGGGAAGGAAGTATCAGGTGGATAAATATATACATGATTTGTAATACTAACTGATGAAATGAATGTACCTTAACTCCTGGAAGATATTATATACCCATGTCTCTAGCAAGGGGAAACAAGAGGCAATCCAGAAAGAAAAGTCTGACTTCCAGTTGTGTCTCTATTGGAAATATCATGACAGACTGTACAACGATGCTGCAAGCTGGATGTGAGAATTCCTGAAAGAAGATTTTGCATTAACTATTTCTAGTAATGTAAGTTTGATAAAGTTTCAGCATAGCATTCTCAGGAGACCATAAGCAGGAAAAGGCAGCTCGAGGGGGAATAAAAAAACCAAAGGGATGGTAATTAGGGGACACAACAGAAATGTAAATGGAGAAAGCCTTGGAAAGAGAGGGGAAGGAGATGATCTGATCCCTTACATTACCATGTATCTTGCAAGCACTCCAGCACAAAGGAGGAGGATGCTCCCCAGGGACAGACACACAGGGCAAGGTGTTTCCACTGAAACAGCAGAAAGGGAGATGAGAGCTCAGGGAATGGACAAGAGCAAACCAGCCCTGAAGAAAAGGTAAAGGACAAAATCACCACTCTCTAATGAGCTAAAATACTAGAGACGTGGGGTATGATGATGGTTACATACACCTAGAATTGCATTTTGCTGTCTTCTGCTTTCTTTCTATAACTGATCCTAACAATTAAATTGAATGCTTAGCAATAACCCTTGGGAAAATATACAGGATGAAAACTTTCATCCTTAAGCCTCACATGGCATCAAAGCAATCACTAAGCATGTTACTTAGAGCGCTTAAGGTGCTCTCTTCCCGCACCCAGCACAAAGTAATGACCTGCTCTGGAGTTAAGTATTTTTTAACTTCCTGGGGTCCAGCACCAAAACAGTCACATCCTTACTGGAAAGCAGCACTGGGGACACATGCGACTCAAGTCACGCTCAGGGGTGAATTCTTCATAGATCCGTATACAAAACCCTGTCCCTGTCTCAACACCCATACAGCCAACCTTCCCAGACCTGCCAAATACAACTCTCTCTGCCCTCCTGAACCTGTTTTCTCAGAGAAGACAAGGTAAGATGATCCCTTTAGTATATATATCCTTAGAGTGACAAAACTCAGGGTCTCCCCTGCCAAGCAGTACAGCCAGATTCAGAATCAAGCGCTTCCCTCCAACACTCCCAGCAGCTGATTCTTCTTGTGCAAACAGAGGACAGACAAGAAGAAGTTCCTACTGATCTGCCCCACCTGCGAAAGAAATGAAAAAAAAAAAATATCCGAACCCTCACAGTATGGAGCAGAGCCACACAAACCTGGATTTAGCCCTGCTAGAGCTGGAGAGGAGTTGGTCTCTGCCGCTTGGAGCATGGAGACAGAAATCCAGTCCCTGATAGGGGGAAAGAGTGATGTCCGGGTGGGCAAAGGGAGAGGCTGTGCCATTACTTCTGCTGCCTGGCCTCCTTGAGCCCAGCAGCAGCCTGCCAAGGCAACAGGGCTGCACGGGAGAAGAGAGCTCACAGAAACTCACTGTACCCCAAGGGAGTGGCGTGCCGGGGCAGGAAGCAAGCATCTTTGTTTTATTTTCTTGCTCATGTAGGGAGATAATAATTCATCTATTTCTTCAGAAAAGGAAAGGAAATTGCAGCAGTGCAACATGTCAAGAGAGAAGAGAAGAGCCAGGCTCACCGAGGATGGGTATTAATTACTGCTTTCTATTTTTATCCTGTGTATAACTCTGGTCTCGTCTGTGACTTAAGGAGCTAAAATCTCAGGAGTTGAAACTGTAAATCTATTGAAATAGGTGAAATATCCTCTATGGGCTGCAAAGTCTGGATACAAAGAAATTCTAACAAGTGCACATCAAAAATTCTGTAAATTTTAATAAGAAAAGAGAAAGCAATCTAGCAGTACACAGAAATATTATCTCAAGAGAATTACTCCCAGAGAGGAAAAATCACTAGCCAGTTCCTGCAAGAAATGCTGAACAGATTGCTTTTAATTACGTAAAGAAAAAGTTGTTAGGCTGCTTTACATTCCTGAAGGGCCAAGAGTTTGGAAAACTAAAAAATACATTGTGAGGCCCTCCACTGTTGTCTGTACAAGACACTACGAAATCTCTTATTTTGGCAACAACATGTACATATGGTAGATGCCAATATAAAAAAAAAAAAACCAACCATGACCACAAGCAACCAAAAGTCCATCCTGCAGCTATGAAAGTATGTTCAGTGTCTGCCAAAGAGCTAATGAAAAAAACGCACTCTTATAGAGTGTATCTGCTAGATGTTAAACTACCTGCTGGACATTTTGTACAGCTTATAAAGCCATAAAGTATCACGGGGCATTTACAGATTTTCCAGCTGACAACAACATGAAATAACTGAACAGACCCAGAACAGACCAGGTCCTCTGGTCAGGCACAGTGGATAATGCTGAATATATACTGCCACATATACAACTAGAAATTATGCCAGCAATGCACAAGACAAGAGCAAAGCTCTTGATGGAAAATGAGCCAAGATAACAAAGCCATCCCTCACCCCCACTGTAATGCTGGACAACAGTGGGACTGTCAGATTTACAGTGTAGGGGCTTGGATAATGCCCAAGTGGAATCAGTTCCTCCTGCCCTGTCTGGGGCACAGGCAATTCACCGTCAAGCAAGCTGCTACCTCCTGCCATGCTGGGGGACATGTGGCATTGTACAGCCACCCAACAACCTCCATTTTGGGACTGCAGAAATGACAACATGGACTTCACCTCTGAAGACATGTGACAAGCCAGGAAGATCGGCCATCTGTCACGGTTTATTTCCCCTGTGGTAAGAGTCAAGGGCTCCAGGCAAGCAGCAAGGTGGTGGCCTCGCAGGTTAGAGATGATACCTGTTGCCAATCAGTCACCAATATCTTCTGGATGATGTTATGTCAACTGTACATAACATGAGGTACAGCAGATATTCTGCTACAGGGAAGAAAAACATTTTACTGACTAATCTGCACACAAGGAGAGAAATACTAATAGCACCAAAACCTGAAAGATGTAAACTTCCACCACCTAGGGAACAATGTGGGAACCATGCATTATGCTGTTACTGAACTAGAAAGAACTACTAACAGAGATGTAAATTAACAACAATCCCAACATTTGGTGGCTGATAGCACATCACTACACATTAGCAGAGTTTTCAATCTTCCATTCACAGCTGATACTCTAATGGAAACCCCCACCTGAAAACTTTTTTTTAATGATGCTACACTACCACAAATAGTTATTTTCTTTAAGAGTCTGACTAACAACTCGGACGCAAGCTGATGACAAGGGTGTCTCCACAGCCTTTTTGCAGGCAGGCGCAAGCTTGCCAGACACCAGAAACTCTGAGCTGGAACTGTGCAATTGCAATCAGTACACCGCTGCCCAGCCCAAACGCAGCATCATGCAGCTACAAGGCTCCCAGTTCAGGGCTGCCTTGCACTGGGCTTGCTACCAGCAAAAAGCAGGGAGTATTGCTTTCCACCTGCCAGGTACCTTTCAACAGTCTTGCAGGTCTGGAGAGCTAGCATAGGCACACACAGAAGGGCATTTCTTATCAGGCTGTAGAGACATCCAGCCACCAGAAGCGTTCAGACAACTGCCTGACAACACGAATGTGCTCTACGTACACGTAACAGTGAAAAGTTTCACCAAGGACTTCTGCAGAAGCAAAATGGAAATAAAATTATGAGGTTTAATACATAATGAGACTAAAGACTACAGTGGCAATGATTTCCAGGAGCTGGGCAGATAGGAGGGCAGGAGCACCATAAAGGCATTGTGCACATTTGCACATTGCTGAAGTCTCCTCTTGCAGGGCTGCAGGAACAGTCAAAAACAGGAACAGTACAAAAACACAATCCAGGAAAACATATGAGCCCCAGGGATAACAATTAGCAGATACTAGTGGCTAGAAAATACAGTAAAGAAGCAGGATAACTGTGTTACAGAAATATTCATGCAACACAGAGGTCTTCAATATTGTTACTGCTTTACGGCTAGGAGTCCACCCCAGCCCATCCGGGCATTGCGAGGCAGTAACTCTCATCCCAGGAATAATTTGAGAGTGCCTCATCCCTTTTTTTTCCCCTTTCTGAAAAAAAAAATCACAGCCTATTTCAACTGTAGATCCCTCCCTGAAATGCATCGTAACAATTTTATCAATGATTGAAATGAAGAAATGTTCTAACACCTTGAAGTTATTAGAAAGACCCATCGTAGCATGGAAAGGTATGGGAAATCAGCTGCAGATTGTGAAGTTCCACAGCAAATGCACATTTCATAAAATGTTCAACCACAGGCAAAGGAGACAAAACCCCACTCCGTGACAGAAAACAATATTCTGCTCCTTCCTACCCAGCGACAGTTTTATCAGCAGCATCTCTATATGACGTTTTGAAGTAATGTAACTTTTAATGTCATATTATTGAATTTTATAAAATGTATTACTAACCAAAAACTCTGTAAGATGTTTGAGATGTGCATTTTGCTATAGAAGTATGAGACAGCCATGGAATTTGTGATATACAATTTTAATAAAACACACATCACTTCAAGTACCACACTTTCACTGACATCAGTTATGGCCAATACAGCACAAAGAGTCGGGACTAGGGCTTCCCGGCTGCCACACACATGTAATTAAATATACGGCAGTGCACGAGGGCCAGCAGATGCTCTCTGAACACAGAAGGGAAAGGTAGAAAGGAAGATCAAACTCTACACAAATGATTGTTTTTACATTTACAGAATTTTTCATCTCTTTGGTAGCCTGCCAGAGAGAAGGTTAAATGTCAAAATGATGGGGGTTAAAGTACAGCAATACCAGCCTGAAATCAAGCAAAGCTCCTTAATCATCTGAATAGTCAGGCACTGGAGTAGATTGCCGAGGAAAGTCTGAATCACCATCATTGGAAATCTTTAAGAACAGCTTAGACAAACCTCTAGGAAACAGTACGTGTAGGTAATCTTTCAAGGTCACTTCTAGAAATACTGAAACAACCAAGACTCTCTTCATAAGCATATATCTGATCACACAACTACTGCAGTATTTCAATGGACTGTAGCACACTTTTTAAAAATTTGCTGGAACAAGACAAAAAAAAAAAAAAGCAAACAAACTCAGCATACACAGAGAGCAGCAGCCTCCAGGCTGCGGGAACATTCGCTTGACTTATTTTTAGAAAGTGGAATTGGTGCAACTTCCTCCTCTGTCCGCATCAGACTTCATCAGCTCTTCTGCCTGCTCGTTGCGCCTTCACTTAAATAATGCTCCATGTGTGTAGAGCAGAAATTTCTCCTACCTTACGTGTGCCACTTGGGCAGGAAAGGCCACACTCTGGCGAAAGAGGGGAGCGGAGAGGCGAGGGCCTCTTTGCAGCAGCGACAGCAGGGAGGGGAGCGCCTGCTAGGAGATGCCCAAACACGCTGTGGAGCCCACCCAGCGCGTTCAACCCGAGCTTGGGGAGCCAGCCTCACCCTAACGCCGCCACCTCTGCAGACCGGCCGGTTTCAGGAACATAAAGCAGCACGGTGTGGACAGCATTTCGTGTCGCTGGGAGCCAGAGCCAAGCCCGCGTTCTCGCCTCGGAGAAGTGCTGCTCATCCCCGTCCCCCCACGTGCAGCCCAGCCCGGCTTCCTAAGGACTCTGCTCGCTGGCGGCTGGCCTCCCCCGCGGGCTGCAGGCAGCAGCAGGCTGCAGGCAGCAGGGGACACGGGGAGGGCAGGCAGCCTCTGGCAAGCGGCCCAGGGAGGCTCTCCGACCGCCAACAGCCAGGAGGTAGTAGTGGAGAGGGAACACAAGCCGCCCCCCCACCCCGCTCGCCGGAGACGCAGCTGGACACGCGTCCCACCGCAGGCGGAGAGGGCTCAGCGTGGTGGGAGGAGGCAGGGGCTTGCTCGAAATGGGGAAGGGAAAGAGAGGCCCAGGAGCAGGAGATGAGGTGCGGCCGTCGCACAGGGGGAGGTCAGGGCAGACAAAAACTGGCACTGGATGCTGGCTCCTGGGAGGTATTGCAGCACTGCTTCTTCCAGGCGGGCGGTGGGCAAGGCGATTGCAAACGGCATCCGAAAGGACCGTGGCTCCCTCGGTGCAAACCAGCTGCGGGCCGAAGCAACGCTGGGCTTTTCACCCTGTGCAGCGCTCTGCCAATGCCAAACTGAAAGAAACGGCACAAGCGTCCTCCAGCGTCCTCCAGCTCCCCCCGAGACACAAATTCCTTGCTGGAAAGCAACCACTTTTCCCAGCAGGACCCTTCCCTGGAGCCAAACACCAGCAGTACCCTGGGGGAGCTCAGAAGGGTGAGCCTACCCCCCACAAACCCAAGCAAACTGCAGCAGATGTAGCTCCAGCAATGTGTGAACCAAATTTGTCCCCTTGCCACGATAGCCAGGAGAAGGGACCTGACAGAGTGTCCGGTGCAATGCTGGAAGGGCCAGGAGAGGGGAGGAATTGCATGTGTTTCTCAATGGGCAAAGATGGAGCTTCACAAATTTCCACTGGCATCTACTCCTACGCTTTCCATTGTTAAAAACAAAACCGAGCCACAGGGAGGTTTCTAGACTGTTCACACTGTGTCAGTCTGGAAAACTTAAGAGCTAATTGAAGTTGGGTAACTCGGAGCACACTGGCTGGGAGAAGGTACCTCCAAAAGGAGGTAGGCTTCTGACTGGTGCTAATACCATTTGATTTATAACACATACAAAAAAACTTCTGAGCAAGAAACGGACAGGGGTGTATGTAATTCAGAAGCACAAGCTTGTCCCAGGGGAAAAAAAAAACCAAAAACCAAACAGTCCTGCGCTGAACTCTCATGTCAGCTCCCTCGTGTTGGTAATGGCCATATTGACTTATCTCTACTCTCGTTTCCTTATCTCCAATGACCAGTTACCAACCAGACAGAGGAGCTGCAAGGGTGGCTTACCGCTGCTGATAAAGTCATCTCAGGAAGACAAGTGCTGGTAGACTCCTCTACAGCAGCTTAAGACATCACCCCGTCCATCTGGCCTGTTGGACAAGGCTGCCCGTGCAAACAGTGGAGGCAGCAAAACGGACATTCATCTTTTCCTTCAGTTCACAGCCAAATTCTTGAACTTTTGCTCAGGATGAGTCTGCATAAAACCGTGAGACTGTGCACAGCAAGAGCGGAGGCACAGACACAAACTCTGCTTAAATCCCTGCTACAGTGGCAGAAACATTTGGTAGGTGTCTGAGTGAACCCAGCAGATTACAATACTGTATATCACAGCGTCTAAATCTGCTAGAGGTTGTCTGCCAGAAACCTTTGTAAAAGAGCTAAGTATTATTCTGTTTTTTTAAGGAAATTTAACGCAGATGGAGATCTCTGGGAATTAAAGTTTTCAGCACCAGCCAGGCTGCAGCGATGCCCCTGCATGGAACTCTCCTTCTGCTTGGTGAGAGCTCACAACTGAAGCTACCTCTAAATTTCCTATTAACAGAGACTGCTATGCAGGACAATCAGCAAAGAGCACAGCTTCACAAACGAGAAGCACTGGTGATCTCCAGTGCTCATGTGCCCCCACCAGATACTGGTTTGACACCACCAGCTCAGGCCACTAGACATGGACAAGTCCTGTTTGCTCCAAGCCCAAGCCCAGTGAGACCTGGTGACACAGATGGAAGATTTCATGTGTTTCCTGCTACTTTCAGGCTTGCATTATCACTTTAAACATTGAGCAAGCATTTTATAAAAGTCTCCCCTGTTAGATTATTTAAGCTTGGTAAGAAAGGAATTCTTTACAAACGTATTTTAAAAAAAAGGCATTTTCCTTTAGGACTAGACCCTGTCAACCTGCAAATAAAGTGGGATGAAACATAGTTCATGTCACACAGCTTAGAGTGCATGTGCTACACCAGGGCATACCACTGAGGCAAAGGAAAGGGTCAGAGTTACAGTTCCACTACACTAAGAGTTTAACCGTGGGGATGATTTTTACCTTGGCCTGTTTCTGAATTATATAAAATAGACACATATGCAGGAGATTAACCACCTTGCAAAAGAAACTGGCAGCCAGAGCTGCTGCTCTCTCCTCAATGCATTTTGCTTCATTTCTCATGGACCCCTCCTGGCCATCTTGTTAGGAAACTTTTCAAACATATATGGACAAGTAAACAACTCAAAATCTGCTTGTCTCATCACAAACTGCATTTCAGTCGCAGCCAAGAAAAAAAAGGAAAAAAGACAGGAGGCTAGATGCAAACATTATGGCTTTAAGAGACCCAAACATGCCAAGCTTTAACTTACACCAGCTCCGAGCCCACACCGCTAGAACGCTACTCCAGGTTTTGCAAACATGAGTTCACCAAGCCACTCCAAGTCCTTTGCCACAAACGCACAGTTCAACATGCAAATACGCAAGCGTCTGATCTGCATTCTTTTTTCACATAACAGTACTTAGACATACCCAAAATGGGGTCATTTGGGCCCACTTATTACAACCGCTCCACAGAAGCTCAACTAACACAGTCCTACCAAGCCCAGCGTGACCACAGCGCTTTAAGGAAAGTGTGGATTGACAGCAGAGTCCAGAGAGGGGCAGAGATCAGCTGTGCAGGCAACAAGCCAATGTGAAAAGAGCAGAGAAACAGAGCTTGTTCAGCTTAGGAAGAGAAAAAAAAGTCTTCAAATACTTCAAATTTAGATGCAGAGATGTAGGGAGTAGAGTGTTGTCCATGTGCCCTGGAGATCAGAGAAGGAACAGACTTAAAGTGCAAGACAAAGATTTAGATTAAACACCACAAAAATATCTCTAATGGTGAGGAGGCCCGAGTCTCGGCATACATCATCTGCACAGGATGTGAACTGCCAGCAGGAAGAGCCTTAAAAGAAGAAACATTACTCAGGGAGGGTTTAGCTGTGTACCTGACCTTACGCCCAGGTTGGGAAACAACGATGACATCTCTGGAGGTCCTCCCTAGATACACTGTGCCTGAGGCTATGAAGCAAAGTCTCAGATATTTAATATCTAATTTAAAGGTAGATTAGATATACCGCAAGGACACAAGCCCCAGATCACCCACATCCTAGTCTGAAACACAGCTACTTGATGAATAACATCAACATTTTATACTCTAACAGCATCTCTCGTTTAAAGACACCAAACTGTGCTGCAAAATTCATGAGAAGTGACTCAAGAGTTAAACATTATTAAAATTTTAGACACAGGAAAACCAGGGGGCACAGGCTCATAACTTGCAGGGGATGCCACTTGTGCTCCTGTTCTAAACTGTGCATTTGCTTTCTTTTAATTAGCTAATGATCTGATTTATTTAATACCAAATATTTGACTAAAAAGCAGATTATCAAGATGTAGATTTATCATTTCCTAAGATGTAAATACTGAAACAGGAGGATCAAGGGTCAATGTATCTCTCTCAGATAAAACTCACTTTAACCCTTAATAAAATAAATGCTTTAAACAACACAGAAATACCTGTATTTCCCTATTGCCCATTGTAAAGGACTCCCCTATTTTTGTCTGCATTTTCATACCATCTACTGGGCAGATTCTGAACTACCCAACGACACAGCACAGGCCCTGCAAGGCTGCATCCCATGGCAGTTCATCCCCAGCTGAGCCCCCCAGGAGCCAAGTTTTATTCCCTGCATTAGCAGCAAGCCACAAGCCAGTGCTTGCTATGAAGCGCAAGGGAGGTATGAAACCACCATCCCATACTCCAAATATTTCCAGCGAGCGCATGGGGACACTGCAGCCCAGCCAGAAAAAGCACGAGGGGAAGAGAAGAGGAAGGCAGAGAGGAGGAGGAGAGGCGGCCGTCCCTCTGCCAGCAGCCTCAGTACAATCCGCTGCATGCCGTCGCTCAGGCAGTTGAACCGAGGTGGGAGAATATTTTTCCCCAATATTACTGGCTGCTGAAGAGGAGCTACCACATGGCTGTTCTCAGCCACTCAGTGCACAGTGTTTACTATAAACAACAACAGTAAACAGAAACAGAGCCAAAAATCAAAGCTGGGTACCCCAGAGCTGGGTCTCCACATCCTGACTTCACCCATGGAAACAGTTTAGTATTCAGCTGCTGAACCCAAAACATCCAAGGCCAACGACAGGCAAGTTGCTCAGCGCATCCGAAACTTAGGCTGCCTGTTTAGATTTGCTATTTCTACCTGTAGTAGTCAAGACTCCAAACTGCTGCCACAGTTTTACACTGGAGCTTCAAAGAGCCTGCGGATTAAACCTGAACGGCATGTGGCAGGAGCCAGCCTGACACCGTATGTATTTTTAACCACCTCACTGTGCACAAAAAGCTCAAACCTTGTCTTACCCCCAGCTCTGTTCAAGCGCTCGACTCGGGGGGGGCTGTGAAGTTGGCGCAGACGTTTCCCCAGGGAGGGTGGTTATGGGATTTCTCCGTCCGGTTCCCGGGACCACCCTTGACACCTCCAGCGGCAGGGACCTGGCGGCAGGTCCTGCTCAGGGCATCACCGTCCGTCTCCACAACACACCGCGGTGACAAGAGGGTTTCACCGATGTCCTAAAGGACTCGGGGGGGAGGGAAGGGCACAGACCTTCCCCGGGCACAACCCGCAGGCAGGGGCCACCTCCTGCGAATCCTCCACCAGCTCGGTCTTGCTTCCCTTTTCATGCAAGGAGTGTCCGGCAGATAATAAACGGCGCCGGGGAGCAGGGCAGGCTCAGGCGGTCCGCAAAAACCGCTCTGAGGCCTTCGGGTGAACATGATAACCGTGGCCCGGTGCTGCTGGAAGAGCTGCTGCGCCCCGTCCCCCCGCGCTGGCAGGGCCGTCCCGGTCGAGCCCTGCCCGGGGACACCGGGAAGAACAACAAAGCCCCTCGAAGGTGCTTTACCGGGAGCTACAGCCCGCCCGGGAAGAGGCAGGCTGCCGCCGGGCAGGCGGGGGGGGGAGGCCGGCGCAGACAGTGTGTCCCCCCCCCCCCCGGGCCTCTGCCCCGCCGCCGGCGGGAGCCGCGGCGCCGGCGGGGAGGCCCCGGGGGGGGGGGCGGGGCGGGCCCTGACGGGCACCAACAGGTGTCGGCGGTGACAGGCCGCCTCCGGCCCCCGGCCCCCGCGGTCCGGCCCCGCGGGTGAGGCGGCGGCCGGGCCGCGCTGACAGGCGGGATCCGCGGCCGGGCCGGGCCTGCCGCGCTGCCGCCGCGGGGCCTACGCGCCCGACCCCCGGCCGGCCTCCGGCAGCGCCTCACCGGGCCGGGCCGGGCCGGGCCGGGCCGCAGCGCACGGTGCCGCCCCCGCCGCCCCCCTCACCTGCGCGGCCGCCGAGCGCTGGGGCTGCTCAGTCCCTCGCCGCCGCCATGTTTCCGATGCGCAGTGAAGGCGGGGAGCGGGGGAGGGAGCGCGGACAGACCCGGCCCGGCCCGGCCCGGCCCCGCGCCGCCCCCTGCCGCCCGGGACGGCGCCGCCACGCGACGCTGGGGGGCAGTTCGTGAGGGCCGGGCCGGGCTCGGCTCGGCTGGGCTCGGCGCGGCTCGGCTCGGCTCGGCTCGGCTCCGCTCGGCTCGGTTCGGTTCGGTTCGGCCGGGCTCGGCTCGGCTCGGCCCTCACGAACTCCCCCCGGGCGTTGCTGAGCACTGCGGGCGGCCCCACGCCGTGTCCACTCGGGACTGGTCCTCACGCAGGGGTAGACCCCCGTCCTCACCCCACACTCTGGGCACGGGGCAGACGCTCACCGTGTTCCCCACGCCTGCGGAGGAACCCCCCTGTACCCACCCGGGACCCTCTGGGCACAGGGCAGACCCCCGCCATGATCTCCAGCCTGGGTACGGAGCACGCCATGCCCACCCAGGACCTTCCGGGATCAGGGCAGACCCCCACTGTGAGCCCCAGCCAGGGGATGGACCCCCAGCGACCACCAGAGACCCTCTGGGTACCGGAGAGTGATGTCCATTCATGTCTGGGTCCCCACTGGGGACAGCCCTGTGCCTGCCCCAGGCCCCACTGGAGACACCCGGGACCGAGGTGGACCCCATGCAGCACAGCCAGGCCCTGGGGACAGACAACCCCCAGATATTCCCTTTCCTCCCACCCCGAGCAGGACCTCGCCCTGCACGCCGCCCTGCAGCACCCTTCCAGCTAGAGACACCACAGATGTACCTCAGTGCCCCAAATCCCCCCCAGACAGAGTAAGACCCCTTTGACTCCTGGCTAAAAGGATACCTCATGCTGCTGTTGTATCTCATTACCTTCACGGCACCATCCCCAGCTTGCATCCAGTGAGACCCCTGTGCAAGCCAACCCCATGAGCACCCGTGAACCTTGATGACCTCTCCTGGCCCAAGACAGACCTCCCTGTAGACCTCCTCTGTCCTGTAGAGCAACCAGAGCCTACACTTTGTACCCCCAAAACATCCCCTAGCACCTCTTAGCTAGGGAACCCCCTATGTGACACATGGCTACTGCAAGGGCCACCTTTGCCCCCACGACCCCCCATCAGCGATGTCTTCCCCCACATCCCTTTGAGCCCCTTGCACCGACACACCCACAGCCGCCTCACCAACACATCTATGCGTAGCAGAGCCCACCATCTGTTCGCCCCAAGCCCTCCACCCTCTGTCCATTGTAGCCACCTCCCATCCTTGCCAGTCAGGACACAGTGTTCCCGGAGCCAGGTTCCCAGCTGAGAATGCCATTTCCCATTTGCTCTATGCAAATATTCTGGCTGCTGGGTTTGCCATGCTGAAGACCCAACTGTCACAACTAAAGAAAGCCATTCATCTTAAATGGCAAGCAGGTCACGCTGCAGCTGGATACAGAGTATGAGATCATGTCCTCTCTCTGCTTGCTGGATTGCCAGGAGAAAAAAAATTAAGAAATTATTGGGTTCTGGAGGTCCAGTTCTCATCTTCTAAGCTGCTTATGTGAATGGTCGGTGGATCTAAAGGACCCCTGCTAGGTAACAGCGACTTCTCATGACCCAGATATTTCACTGGGCCAATGGAGACATCACTTTGGAGTGACTCACAGACATATGTGACAAGTCTTCTCAGGGAGAAAGCACCTGAACGCTTTCCAAAGTGTGTGTAGTGACATGGCCAACATCTGAGTCTCTCCCTGAATGATTTCTTGTTCTGGGGGATTACATGGAAACTTGTGTGTTTTAGGTCAAAACTGAAGCAAAAGATCAGAAGGAAGCATCCCTGGTGCAGACAGGGCTTGGTGGAGTTTGGAAAGGCTGTGCATGAGAAAGCTGTGCCAAATGCAGGGCTTCCTACAGTAAGTTGCTTTGTTATATGCGATGGAGGGAAGGTAGAGCCATGATTCATCTGTTTACTGCCCACTGCCAAATCTGTGATACCTCCCGTTCCTGGCCAGGAGCCCACGCTGATGCTGAGCAGAGAGGCACACAGCGAGCAAGGGCTCTGGTGGTGCAACGAGAGGGGGGACCTTCCCACTGCTGCCCATGGGGCAACCCATCAGGGAGGTCTGAAACCACCTCAGCCCATTCCTGTGCTCTTGCCTTTTTCTTCAGGGAAGTTAATGCCATCTCCTGTGCTGGGCAGAAGGCTGCAGGAGGGTTCCCAAAGAACAGAAATGGATGGCTGGCCTCTGTCTACTGAAGACAAGAGGCAACACAATGTAGGTGCTAACGCTGTCCTGGTTCAGATGCTGGACTTGGTCCAGCCTATGCGAGGCTTAAGATCCTGCCCAAGGCCAAATAAGCTTCTGCCTGGCCAGTAGCTAACCTCCGGGGTCCAGCAACTAGTCCACAGCTCTTCAATCCCTTTCTCAGGAAAAAAAAAGGGATCAGTACTCTCAGAGCAAAATACAACCTGTATTTGCCTGTTTCTCCCCCTGAAAAATTAAATAAAGACCTATACTTCATCGAATGGGGTGGAATTTCTAAAGCCTGCGAAGAAAACTCTCAAAGAGTGAGCTGTTCCAGAACTGCTGTTTGGAGGTTTCTCATGTCTTTTTCTGAACAGCAGTACTGACCACTGCTGAAGACGAGCACTGGCCTGGAAAACCTCTTGTTCCTAAAATATTCACATTGAAGGGATGGACAGTTGGAAATGCTGGTGAGGACTTTTTTTTTTTAATATGTGGAATACTCAGTTATGGTAGGACACAGAGGTGTGTTTACTTCCATATCAGGGCTTCATGGTGCTGCCTATCAACTTGGCATCTGAGCACCTTCCCTATAAATTCAGAAGTACTATCAATGCTCCTCATGGGTTTCATCAACTCTGGTATTTCCTCATTTCCACAATAATCGGGATTTCATGAATGGAATAAATGCGCACAAGCTAAGAGCTGCAAGATGCAGACAGGAGAGAAATTTCCCCATTGACTTCAATTTGGAGTTAGCAGCAGCTGACTTCAGAAGGATTTACATATGACATCCATATGAGCACCACAGGAATTCAGTTTGATTAATATTACAATGGAAACGAGCCGCAGAAATGGTTTGCCATTTATTATGAAGTGTTGCCAAAAAAGCTCAAGCACATTTGCAGTCTGCTTTGGGCCAGCTCTTGGAGAGTGCCAGCACAATGAATGACTGGGAGCTAACCACTACAAAAGGGCACCGATACCCTGATGCATGTGGTTTCACACACACCGGAGCAGGACCTTCAGAAGGAGAGGATGGAGGTGAATATAAGGCAATGTGACTGGGAAGAAAACCTCCTGCTGTCTGTACTTCTCCCCTCCCTCTTCCTCGCTCGTTAGTGCCTTTCAGCAATCCGGGACCAGACTTCCTCCTAGGCTGGTTCCCACTATTTGCAATGTTCCCATTATATCATTGACTTTGTTTTCTGCCAGAAATTGATCCTGAATCTGGCATGGATGGTATAAATATAGACCATGTTCTGCTAGAAAAAAAGCCTAACATCCCATGATCCATGACCTTCTTATCCTGAATCTGATATTTAATAAAAAGGTGAATAATAGGGCACAGGGACGGATGCAGAGGAGGATGATCTAAAGGAACATGTGCACACAGTAATCCTGGCTCTCTCATCGATATGTTTTTTGACCTGACATCTCCCTTGGAGAGAGAAGGTGGGAATCTCCTCCCCATGCCTTTAAAAGGCAGGAGGAAAGGTTATTTACAGAGTTGAAAGCCCCGACAAGCAGCAGATCACCTTGCAGGACCTCCTGTACATTCCCTTTCCCAAAGCAGTCTCATATTGAGACCAGCTGTTGAATTGACCTGGGATATGTCTTCCCAAAAGGGTTCATTTTTGTTCCAAAGACTTCATGGGCTGTAAAATCACCCTGTATTCACAAGTAAGCTCTTTTGGTAGTGAGAAATCATCTGGCTTCATGTCCCAAATGTTTGCAGGCAGCTCTGCCTTTCCCTGCCAGATTGCGGAGTGATCCTCTACAGGAAGGCTGCACGCTGCAAAACCATGCAAACCCACTCCCCTTTCAATCTCCTTGTGAGGCAAAAGAACAAATTTTCTCACTATAACACATTTCTCTTTCTCCTATTTCTGATAGCTCTTTTCAACTATTTCTATCTATGTGGAAAACCACATCCACTGTGGACACCAAGCTTGGGTGCAAAGCACCAAGGTGTTACCGTGCCATATTCAGAGCTCACCCCCCCCGTTCATCATACCCACTCCTCTCCAGTATATGCACCCAAATTTAAGCTAAACCCCCTGTGTTACAGGGTCACTCCTGCAGTACAGGTCTGCTTTTCTCACCCCTAACTTCTTCCCAGAATTGCTGCTTTCTTGAGCACAATTGCCTATCCCATCCACCATGCTTTTGTTGCTCAGCACCCCACCAAGCTAGGGTGCATATATATCATCTTTCTGTTATTCTAGTATCAAACTAGCCAGCCCATAATTATCTGATTTCAGGCTCTTGCTCAGCAGTTGTTTGGTATTTCAAAAGCCCACTATATACCTCCGCCAACTCTTCAAGGATGCTTCTGTTTAGGTTATCCAGGCCTCAGTGTAAAAAATAACTTTATTTTGAGTGTATGTTATTTAAATTTCTTGGCTAATAGCAGTCTTGCAAGTGCCTCATCAGCCTTATGTATTACAAGAAAAATGATCCAGTTTCTCTGCAAAAGCAGAACTTAGGAAGTTGTTGAACACCTGATTTGTTACCGCTGTTAATAAATTCCCTATGTCTGTTAATAGATTCATATGGGTTTGAATTTTCTTTGTTCCTAGATTATTCTAAACATTTCCTACTGTTGCTCTTTAACCCCACCAGCCACGAAGACTTTCCCTAACAGCTTGTTTCTTCTATTCGTACCCTTCACAAATTACTGCACATCTTAATCCAAGCTGACCTCTCATCCTCCCGTAGGGATTCACGACTCAAGAGTCCTCTTTGATCCACCTATGGGAAAGAAACGCCGTTCCCCAGGACATAACAAGCTGCTGCGGATGGGTCAATAGCGCTGCCACTGCTGGCTCGCAGGCTGCCAGCCAGGCGGCATGGGGTGAGTCAATCCCTCGGTCTGCAGGGAAGGGGCAGGGGGTGTGGGACTGAGCAGCAGGGACACGGAAGAGCCGAGGCACGCTCGCTTGCTGCTCAGTGGCCTGTGTCAAGAGAGCGGAGGGATCCTTCCTGATGCTCGCAGGCGCAGCTGGATGTGGGACAATATAAATCACATCCGTAAGTCCTGTCCTCCGATGCCTGGCACACAGGGGTAGCACTAAGCAGGTCAGAGCTGGATGAAAATTTTCATCAGTTTTCTCTTGCACAAAAAAAGAAAAAAAACCCCAAACCCCAACCTTCCTCTTCCCGTCCCGTCCGACCTTTGAAACCAATTGTTTGAGGTATTTAATTTAGTAGGGAAAGTTCTCATGTTCAGTCCTCCTCTCGCACTTTCTCCCTTCTTTCCTTCTTGCCATTTTTCCCAGCACAACACCTGCTTTGCTTTTCAAATTATTGTAGAAAATTTCAAGCAAAATATTTTTCTTTTCAGAATCATAATAAACTATTGGAATGAGGAAACAGCTCAGGTTATTGATTCAATTTGATTCATCTTTTCTTAACTGCCCGGTGCATTTCTGGCATTGCTCACATTCAGGGTCATCTTGGACTCATTGAACTTGGATGATATAAAATGTTATTATTTATATGTCCTGCTATTTGTTTGCCCTTACTGCTCTTTGACACATATGTATCAATTTGTGATGATCAATTTACCGTTTTTTCCCCTCCTTTTCCAGTGAAACAGGACAGGATTCCTGTTGCTCTCCTCCCAATGTTGTGACCATTCTGAGTATCTGAAAAAGTTTCTCCAGGAAGTCCTCACCTTTGTTCAATTTTTCTGACCAAATTTTACCTCCCCCAAAATCTGGCCAATAGCTTGCAGCTCCTTCAGAGCAACAGACTCATAGACTGCTGGCTGGGATCACCCTCCCAGTGAGCATGGCACCCTTCTAGTCTCTTCAGAATAGAATATCCCTTTAGAATACAAAAAAATTATTAATTATTTCATGCTAATTTAAGGACTACATAATCAACAAACCAGAATGTAGATGGAAGTCCACAAGTGATGGAAGGTTGTATGTGTCTTTTTGGGTAGCTTTTCTTTGTGAATCTGGTATGAGTTCATCTAAGTACTACTCCAGCTTGGCTGGTTGTCCTTGGAAAATCTGTCATTTTGCATCAAGGACGGTGCAAGCTCAATGACACTGGATATTTTCAAGTTGACACTCTGGAAAACCTAAACCCAGGACTCACAACAGAGTTAGCTGGGAAGCTGAGTTATGAATGGTGAGATTTAGCAAGCCTTGAAAACTTGGAAAATCCCAAGGGACTGGGGGATTACAAAATTTTCATGATGGTTTGAGAAAGGAAGCCACGAACCCAGATCAAATCGTGGGAAGGATAATTGAGTTTCTACAGCTAAGTGTTGGCTAAACAATGTAATTAATGACTTTTGGTGTGGAAAGCAGGTCTTGCTAGACAAATTTATGGTCTTTGCTGTGAGAGATTGGAGCTGGTGAAAACATCCACGCTGGTCCAGGCCATGTCCGAGCAGTTTAAGCAGGCACCTTGGCAGTACCATGAGATAGGGAGACTGAATACAAGTCAGCGTGGAAATGGTACCACCAAGGAAATCATTAAATGCTCTAAACTAGGAATGTTAAATGTTAGCTGTCTGTCTCTGGCTTCATGACGGATCTCCCTACCAACACCAGCACCTTGAGATGAAGGAGAGATGCTGTTCCTACTGGGACTAGAAATTAGAAAGACAGAGCTATGGATTCATTTTATTAAAGATGTAGATGACAATCATAAAATCTACAGTAACGTTTGCAGATGAAAAAAAGACTGAGCAGAACAGGTTACTGCTGCAAAACCATCAGGATCATGAAATAGTCCCAGTCCAGCTGCTGTGTTTGAAGAGCCATCCACAAAACCACACCCGAGAGCCAGGAAAACACGTTCCCCAGGATGAGAGACTCTGTCTCACAAAGCATCATTCAGGGCGGCTTCAGAGTCATTCTGTGCATCTGCCTGACATCGGGTTTATAAAAGAATAGCAAGAAGTCAGGAGTGACCTAGATCTTTCACACAGCATCGGAAAAGCTATTACAGGAACACCGCGGCAGCTCTGCTGTCAGCTTCCGATGAGGCCTGTATGAGCACAAAAGAGAGTTGGAAGAAAAGCTACAAAAGTCTTCAGGGGGCTGGAACACATCCTTGACTTCAGGTCAAGGAGCTTTTCACGCTCGGCACAGAGAGCTGAAAGATCTTCGCCATGGCGTGCCCCTCTTGTGGGGAAGCGGCTGGATGGTGCAATGGGATGGAGGGCCTGGGAATGGAAACATGGGTGATGCAGAGTGGGAAGAGCTGCCTGTGTTGGGGGTGGCCTGACCAGGGCCAGGGAAACTGAGCACCTCCAGCCAGGCAGTGCTCCGAGTCACGTTTTTGGGCTTTACCCCTTCACTGCTGACCCTGGTGGAACAGGGGAATTCCTGCACTGAAGCAGTGATTATATTTAAATACCACACACTGAGCTTCCGTTTTTATCTGCAGAAAGACTTGTCGTGCCTTTCTGGGTTTTCCTTTCTCCAAATTATTGCAGATCCATCCCACCTGGAGATGGAGCGTGGTGGACCCTGCTTTCACCTATGATGGAGAGTCTCCACTGGCCCTGACCAATGCCTTTTAACCAAGCACAAACCCCGGGAGGAATCTGCTCCGCAGGCTGGCAGAGACCTGAGGGGTTTCCATCTCACTGAAAGCACGTGGTTTGCCGTGTTCACCTGTGCGGGTGTCATGGTGGATCCCACCTGATGCAGTGGTCCTCCTGGTCCCTTTTTGCTGGCAGCTGGGTCTTACAGGATTGAAATAGTTAGCCTCACTACAGTCTTTGGGCTCAGTAGAGAGTATTTGGGTGAGACTATGATGTAGGACAGATAAAGTAAGTGCAGTAAGTAATTGTTACTTTTGGCTTTAATTCTTGCAGCCCCTCTGTGGGTAGAAATAGCTGCTCAGCCCATTCATCTCTTCCAAATTAAATAAAATTATTTGCTGTTTGCATGTGAAGAGCCTCTTGCAGGTCAACAGATCTCAGCCGCTTTCACTCACCCCGTGCCCGGCTGCCGTGGTGCCATGGCCCGGTGGGGGTAAATCCTGTAGCTAGTGATAGTGGGAAAGCAGGGCCAGCCCTCCGTCCTTCCCACGGAGCTGGCAGTGCTCCGAACTCCCCTGCTTCAGGCAAGCCCTCGCCGCAAGCTCCTTGCTCCGGCAGCATCAGCCGCGGTGCCCCCCAGCCGCTCACCGTGCTGCTGCGGGCGATGCTCCCCGCTGAGCTCGCCTGCTCGCTGGATCGACAGTTGGCAACCATTTCTAGTCTGCATTTGCCTTTTTCTCGTCACTACTTGCAGGAGATCCTTGGATGCGTGCTCCGCTCAAAGCCGGTTGGAAAAATCATTTTGGCGAATTAATTTGAGCGAGTTGTTCATTCTGATTATTGACGGGTGACTGGGCGCTGCGGGGGCGCAGCTCCCAGCACAGGCGGGTGCTGGTGGCCATGGGGAGCCCTGGGGTTGGGCTTGTAAAAGCGATTTCCAGGGCACCACTTTGTTTTCCTACAGATATGTCGCTTCCTTATTTATCGCCCATCTAGACATACAAGAATGCAGAGACTGAGGTAAAGAAAGGGGGAGGCGTTCCCGTGCAGTCCTGCTGGTAAATGGCTTACAGGGCTATTTCAGGACATGAACTTGGAAATCAGGCTGTTCAATATGGAAATGGAGCAGTCTCTGTTTTCAAAAGTACTTTTCCTACATAACGTCTTAGCTCTCCTCGGGACGTTGCTTTCAACCCCTGCCAGCGTGCTGAGGAGACTTGCATGAGAATTTTTTTTTTTTACTTTCCAGGGGTAACGCAGGGTTTGCAGCCGCCCAAACCAGGCACCAGCCGATCCCCCTCCTGCCCAGGACGGGCCGTGCTGCGCGGGGGGGGGTCAGCAGGCGGCTGTTCCCTATGGCCCACGCTCCGGCTTCACGTCTTCAGCCCCCTGAGCTCACCCTCGGCTCCAGGGTCTCCGGGCTCAACGCTGCGCTCCCGGGGCAAAGCGCTGCCACCGCAAGGGCTCGAACTGGGGGGGGGGGGGGGAACCCCGCCCGGGGCGGGGGGGGGGGGGGCTGAGGGCAGCGACGGGGCCGAAGCGGGGCCCGGCCGGGCGGGGAGGGGCGGGCGGGGGGGGGGAGCCGAGGCCGCCGACGGCCTCACACCGGGGGGCGGCTCCGCGCCCGCTGACCGCCCCGCCCCCTCCCCGCCCCCTCCCCTCCCGGCTCGGCGCCCCGCGGCGCCGGGCACGGACGGCAGGGGGCGCCGCAGCACCGGGCACTGCCCGCGGCCCCGGGCCCCGCCTGCACCTGCCCTGCCTGCAGCACCCTGTGCCGCCGGCACCGCGCGCTGCCTGCCTTACGCACTGCCGGCAGCACTGGGCACCGCTCTGCACCCGCTCTGCCTGCTGCCCGCACCTCCTGTGCCCCGTGCTGCCTGGAGGGCCCGGCACTGCCTGTGCTGTGCGTTGCCTGCAGCGCTCTGCTCTCTCTGTAGCGCTAGTCGCTGCCTGCAGCGCCACGCACTGCCAGCCCTGTGCACTGCCTGCACCACGCGCCGTCGCGCTGCCTGCTGCCCCATGCAAGTGCCTGCACCCTGCGCTGCCCGCGCTCTGTACCCCCTGCAGCACCATGCGCGCCTCCAGTGCTGTGCATCGACTGGTGCCCTGGGCGCTGCCTGCAGTGCTGGGCACTGCCCACAGCACCGCGCACCGCCTGCCCGCACCGCCTGTAGCTCTGTGTGGGACGTTGCATTGCGCACCGCCTGCACCATCCGTTGCCTGCAGCGACGGCCTCTGCTTCGCACCACGCACCCCCTTGCAGTGCTACAAACTGCCCTGCCCTGCAGTGCAGCACTTGCAGAGCCCAGAGCCTGGGCCACGCTCCCTCGCCGCGGGGGAGCTGCAGGCTGCGGTGAGACTGGTAGCATTACTCAGCTATCCCGAGGCATGCTGCGTAGCTGAGCACAGGTAGGTGCAGCAGGGTGGGGAGAAGGTGTGAGCAGTGCACTGCAGCATGCGGGAGGCTGGGAGCCACATGCAGGTTTGGAAGAAGGGGCGAGGGGGTGTTTGGCAATGGGCTCGCTGGGATTGCTCAGTGTGTTAAGGAGCTTGGCCACTGTCGTGGTTTAACCCCAGCCAGCAACTAAGCACCACGCAGCCGCTCACTCACTTCCCCCCACCACCACACAGTGGCATAGGGGAGAGAATCGGGAAAAAAAGTAAAACTCGAGGATTGAGATAAGAGCAGTTTAATAGAACAGAAAGGAAGAAACTAATAATGATAATAACAATAACAAAATGACAATAATAATACTAAAAGGATTGGAATATACAAGTGATGCACAATGCGAATTGCTCACCACTCTGACTGATGCCCAGTTACTTCCGGAGCAGTGATCTGCACGGCCCCCAACCCAGCCAACCCCCCCCCCAGTTTGTGTACTGGGCATGGTGTCACACGGTATGGAATACCCCTTTGGCCAGTTTGGGTCAGCTGCCCTGGCTGTGTCCCCTCCCAACTTCTTGTGCCCCTCCAGCCTTCTTGCTGACTGGGCACGAGAAGCTGAAAAATCCTTCACTTTGGAGTAAACATTGCTTAGCAACGACTGAAAACATCAGTGTGTTATCAACATTCTTCTCATATGAACGCAGAACATAGCACTATACCAGCTACTAGGCAGACAATTAACTCTATCCCAGCCGAAACCAGGACAGTCATCCATGTGCACCCAAAACATGGCCAGGCTGTCATGGTGCTGTGACAGCTGCCCTGAGCTGCTGTGTGCATTTCACCCTGCAGCACTGCATGGAGCGCTAGCGGCTTTTGCCTCCCTCTGCAACGCGTGTCCCACTGTTTGGGTGATCTGGCCTCCCTGTGCTGTGGGTGACTCTCTGTGGGGAGTTGGGATCTCTTTGTCATCTGAGTCTGTGACCAAGTTTGGAAATGCTGCCAGAGAGCATGAGAAAGCCTATGGCTGTATCACAGCCTGGCAGCTCTGTAGGACCAAAAGGACTTTGCCAAATGCCATGTTGTGTTTTCTGAGGACTGGGCAGGAGCCTGTCGTGTTGCTGGTGTGGGGAGGCAGCAACACGGAGCCCCACCCCTGCTTTTCCTCCGTGCTTGCACCCAATGCAGGGGGTCCATTTGATCACGGCCAGCTTGGGCATCTCTGCCATCACCTGGGCCATTTAGGACAGCAAATGCCAGATGTGTCACAATGGGGAGTTGCTGCTGCAGCGTGCCTGGTCCTGCTCTCTTTCCACCTGAGTACTTCAATGCCCAGGACAACATCACAGCTTTCCTTACACCTGATGTCTCAGACCTTCTGCAAAGTTGCATATCCTGAAGATTATCAGTAAGCTGCCTTGCAGGAGAGAAAAACTTCAGCAGCACCAGCCTGGCGGGCGGACGAGCTGTGAGGCCTGGGAGAGCTGGGAAAGGGCCTGTGCGCCTGGAAGCACCTGCTGCATGGGGTGTGCCTGCTGATGCCAGCCCCAATGCCAGGGGAAGGGGCTGCAAAACAAACCCCTGGCAGAAGAGCAAGGCCTGGAAGATCCCTGGGTCAGCGATGCAGTGCTATGAGCAGCCAGTGCTTGCACAGACTTGGGAGGGCGATGTGCACAAGTGCAGACCCACCAACACTGCAGTGCTGTCAGGGCCTGATGGCACATTTGCAAAGCTGACTTTTTGCTTAAAAAAGGCTGAAACAGAAGTAGGATTTCCTCTAAGGCACTTTATGTCCATTGTGGTATGCTGTACCTCATGAAAACGGACCTCCAGAGAAGAATTCAGCCATGCACTGAGGGACACTCCAACCCATGGCCTGCAGGGACATTTTGGCACAAGCACAGGCTAAAAAGAAAAAACTTTCTCTGTATCTTGATTTGCAAGTGGTCATTTCACTCATTAGAAGTGAAGGGCTTTGCCTTTCTCCTGAAATAGCAGCATCTGTAAGAAAACATTTGATAGCAGTCTTCCCCTGTTACACTCCATGGTGGAGTAACTGTTGCAAAGTGTCTGGGCTCATCTTGGAGCCATCGTGATAATTAAGCAGCTGGTTTTAATGCTGGTGCCTAAAATGATCTGTGCAGCTCCCGGGAGAAGCCTTGGGGCGGGCTTCAGGGAGCCGACCCGGTGCTGCTGGAGGAGTGGAGAAGGATGTCCCAGCAGTGCAGTTTTCTGGAAGTCCTTCTCCGTGTGCCTGGGTTGGCGAGGGCAGCATGGGCAGTGCAGGCAGCACGGGCAGTGCAGGCAGCATGGTCAGCGTGGTGACACGACCACACTGGGTGACCCACCAGGCTCAAGTAGCCTCAAACCTGAGCCTGTCTGGGCTACTCGGAGTGGAAGAAAATGCTGTTTGCCCCCACCTTCCCCCTTCCTCCAGGCTTGACCTCATGGACCACCAAATCAGGATTGTTTTGGGCACTTCTGGGAATTTGTGGACAGATTTGGGGGTCTATTCCCTTGTCCTGGCTTGCAGTGGGATGCTCCAGCACTGCATGCCTGAGCAATGACAACAAGCACTTCGGCTCCAGCCAGCCTGTCTTGCCCCAGGCTGGCAGGCAGTGTCGGATGTGGCTGTACCTGGGAATCCGGCCGGCAGCTGGGAAATGGGATGTGCAGATGAGCCACTTTGCTCTCGCCAGCCAGCAGTCATGCATGAGTTGCGATGCTTCTCCAGCAGCTTGCTCTGCCCCGGGGCTGTAATGCTGCAGCCCACAGGTCTTGTGTGGCCTCTTCCCAGTATCTCCCTGGCTGTGGCCATGGTGGAAGAGCTGGGTCCTGCTCCCGTGAAGCTCTGCAGGCTCCTGGAGGAGATGTGTCCCTGCTCTAAGGCAATGCAGCATCCTGCCATGGTGGCTTTCAGTTGTTCTCCCAGCTCTGCTTGTGCTGCTTTGGCTGCAGACTGGGGGAAACAGGGACGCCAGTGGGAAAAATGGTCCATAAGATTAGTATTAGGTTCCTTCCTTTCTCCCGGCATTCATTACCAGGTTGGTTGTTTCTGAAACACTGAAGGACACGAGTTCCTTCGTGCTGGCAAGTGTCAGCTGAGCAAAATGGGACCAGAAGACTCCTCTTTGCCACGGGGCCCTGGTTGTCTTTTAAGACCAGCTCCCTTATTATGCTCTTCAATTGCAGCATCCTACTGCTTCTGTGAGCAAAAAATCCAATGGCCACACGCACAACTGAGTAACATCATCTGATTTGATTCATATTTTAAAATCTATAGAGGCCAAACACGATGCACTCAATAGCAGGCAGATTTACAGATGAATTGTCACGCTGCACCCACTACCTCCTAGTTTCAGGAGGAGTTAAGTGCTGTTATGTGATACAAAGAGTGTTTCAAGGCACGCCTGAAGTCTCCCCCTGGTTATTTAGGGAATCTCTGTGTGTTTGGGGTTTTGTCTTGATTCTCTCTGAGCCATTGAGAAAGGCCGTGCAAGACTTTCCCCCTTTGTGGGAACTTGCTTTGCTGAGAATGGAGGGTCCTGGGGCTTCTAATTTGCCTCTCCCAGAACATTAATTGAATTGCAGATATAAACTGATATTAGAGTATTCTGGAAATAAGATATAAAAAGATTTCCTGGCATGGTGCTGCAGATTTTTCTTCATTAACATTGTGCAGAGAACAAAATATGACTCACAAATACCTGCTATTAGTTTCACTGTTTATTACGGTGTCACCAACCGTACAACAGGCATGAGATTTGTAGGATGGAGCCTCAGAGCTTGTGGTGGCCTACAGGAGACAAGAGGATGGGCATTGCCAGTGCCTTGAGTTCCTGATCCTGCTTTCCAATAATTAGGTAAAATAAGGAGATGAATAGGAGGTGAGGAGTGCTCCTGATGTGAAGGAAGCAAAAACTCCAGTGGTCCTTGGCAGATCAGGAAGGATAGGTCCCTTCTTGACCCAAATCTTGTGAAGGGGAAGACATCGTAGCAGTGGTCACACAATGGTTGAAAATTACAAAATTGCTCTTTTTTAAGAGCTCTGCCTCCTCCTTAGGGAGCATTCCTTATTTTAGGAGCAAAATAGTGCTGAGCTAAGCTTGAGGCTGCTTGTGGCATCGTCGAGCATGGCCGACAGTGATTTCCCACTGATGACCCTGAAGGGCACGACATGTCTGCGTGGCAAGAGCAGTGCGAGACAGGCTCCAGGAGGGGCTCAAAGGAGATCAAACATTTTCCGAGAAACTATGTCTGTAAGTGGCCGCGGCAATTTAAACATGGGAAGAGATACAAGAGTGTGCCTGAGCACTAGGAGGAAAAAACCTTGGGGAATTTTAGCAAGGGAGAAGCAACAAGCCCATAAAAAAAATCCTAGAAAAAGTGATCTGCAGATGTGTAAGTTCATATCAGGATACTGATGGTATACAGGAAAAATGTCTAAAGAGGAAGAGCCAAAGTACAGCAATGCATGGGACAACTCCAGCGGGACTTATGAGTTTGAAAGATGAAAGAAACACATGATACTCATGAGAAAGAGAGAGAAAAACAGATAGGAGATGAAAGCCTCACAGGTACCATGGTTCTCCATCTGCTTTCATAGGTAGGAGACACGCTGGTGGTGCTGAGCAGCCTGGAAGCACAGCTGCTCAGAGTTATGTTTCCCTTGCAACAGTGCCTTTTGTTAAATAAGAAAAAGCAAGCCTGGAGAAGCTTATTTTTTACATTTCCATTTTGACAAAATTGGAAATGAAGAAAAGACAGTTTTGGGATCTTGCTTTCATCCTTTCTAGTGTACAGTGTTTCAGTGGCAAGGCACAGGATGAAGAAAAGGGGGGAGAAAACGCTTAGAAGAGAAAAGGCAAACAACATATGAAACATAGGGTAGGAAAAACCATATTGTTTGAAACTGATGAAATTAGTGATATCAAGGTTTTTAAAAGAATTGCTATTTTCCCTTCCAGCTAAAGCAATCTTCAAAGGCCTGGACTTGACTCTCCTCTTAGTCCCAGAGAAGGAAATAAGTAGGTGAAGCTGTGAAAAACAGACTGGCAGTACTGAAGGGGATGTGAGAGAGATGGGGGTACCATAAAAAAGCAAGCGCTGCTCCTGCATGCCCTTACAGTTGGCTGTGACCCACCCTGTGCCCAGCTCTCTGGGGGCTTATGAGATGGTCCAAGGCAGTGCTTGATGCTCAAAGGTGTTGCATCCCCATCCAGACCTGATGCAGTGGTGTTGTGCAGTGCTGGCATTGGAGCTCTATTGCCTTCTGCGATGTGAAATGAGGGAGGTCGGGAAAGGAGAGGGTCCTGCGGGAGACTGGCTTTGATCTGAGGATGGTAAAATCTTGGTAAACCTTCCCTGAAGCCTGGCAGTTTGAACAGCTTTTAGCAAGTCCAGGTCTAGCAAGTGTGGAGTGACAGCTGCTGCAGGAGGAGCAGGGTCTTGCTTTCTACCTTCATCCCTGTGCCTGTTGGCATGGGCTGTGGTTACCCGACCAAGTCCCTGTGGGGAAGCCATCCTTAGAGCAAAAGGAGTTAAACCAAATCCACTTCCAGCATTAATTCATCCCCATCCCCGATCTCCCCTGTGTTTGAGACAGCAG
Source organism: Harpia harpyja (assembly GCF_026419915.1). Taxonomy (NCBI): domain Eukaryota; kingdom Metazoa; phylum Chordata; class Aves; order Accipitriformes; family Accipitridae; genus Harpia; species Harpia harpyja. The sequence goes on along the minus strand of NC_068955.1, from coordinate 7,741,736 downwards.
AGCCCTTGCACACAGAGGTCTCCACATGCTCTGTCCCAGCATGTGGGTGACCCATGTTGGGCTGCATGGTGGAGAGAGCACCGGCTCAGGGTCTCCTGGTGGGTCTCTTCGTGGTGGCACCCAGGGATTTGGCCCTGCGATGGGCGCTGCTGCCCAGCTGAGCCCCACGCAGACAGGCTCCTGTGGTGCCTGGGCAGCAGTGGGACCAGCTGGGGCTGCGTGTGGACACCCAGAAGCCAGGAGAGGCTTTAGGGTGCCATGGTCATCCACAAGCCTCCCTTGGGAAACCAGATAGCTCTGCTCGTGCTGCTGCATTGGGGTCAGAGGAGCTTTATGTTCCTCAGCTCCTCTGTACCAGATTATAAGGTAGAGGCTGAGGCAGCTCCTTCTTGGGCTCGCCTGGCACCCAGGGCAGTGGAGAGATGATCCTTCTGCAAAGCCAGAGAGGTCTTTGCTTCTTGTAGCTGGACTGAGATGAAGCACTGTCAGAGTTGGGGGCATTTTTTTAGCCCAAGCAGAGAGAAAGAACAATTTTGAATCTCTGGTAAAAGCAGCAAAGCTCTTGTGACCATCACTGCCATCCCCACCTCTAGCTCCTCCATCCGAGGAGAGGATGCTCTAACACACCCAGTTGGGGCTAACCCCAGCCAACAAGCTAAACCCCAGTCCAATACTGACCCAGCACAGCTAGGAGATTTAAAACTTAACCAGGTTAATTTCTTTCCTGCCTCTAAAAGTTTCCCTGCCCAAGTTCCCTGCCGTGCTGCAGAGCTGGTGGCACAGGCGCTTTGCCAGGAGGGAGCAGGACAGAGGGGCAGGTGAGACTACAGGGGACCCCAGCTGCTACGTTTCTTGGTACCTCGCCTGGGCTCGGGCTGTTCCTTTGCTTTTGGGGCCAGCCATGTTTGTTAGGTAATGGAAAGGCTCCCTCACTGCTCTGAATCACTGCTGGAGCACGTTAGTGTGAGGCTCCAGCTCCCTAGTATTAATTAGAGCCAGCCGGATTTGCAGTGAGCTCATGACAGTAGCGACGTCAGCTGCAGATTTCTCAAGTCCCTTTGAAACCTGGAGCTGCTTTCGCACCGCCTGTGGCTGGGCAGAGCCCCATGCCGTGTCACCTGCCCTGCGCCTGATCGAAGCTCCCCTGGGCTCAGTGTGGTGTGATCAGCTGCACAGGGTCCTTCACTTGAAGGGGAGGCCGGTGCTTATGGCAGTACTTCAGAAGACGATTTCTCTCAATCTTGGGGAAAAAAAAACCCAAACCTGCTGTTTTCCTGCATTTTTCAAGGTGCATTCTAGACTTTTCATGTGCTAGTTGACTTTCCTTAAAACTGCATTTTCCTTTAGCTTTGTTTTAGCCACTTCAGCTCCTTGTTGCCCGTGCTCCTTCCTTGCTAGACATACAGACCCGTGCAGCAATAACCCCTTGTGCCATTGCTGCTGCCAGCGAGGGAAGGGCTCTCCATGGGCCTGGGGACCACAACGCTCTGGAGGTGGGAAGGTGCGGTGCTGCCTTCAGCAGATTTCATATCCCAAGGACCTGGCTCCTGACCCAAATGGCTCCCAGCTACCTCCTCTCCTTTCTTCCAAAAAGACCCTTGACTGCACCCATCACCAGGTGCAACAACCTGGAAAAAGATCTGGGCTGGCCGTGAGAGGTGGGTTAAGTTGAGGCTGATTTTTGAAGAGCCTAGGACCTGGCCATATTAAAAGACCACTGCTGGATCGATGGGCTGAGGCCAATCGTATGAAGTTCAACGAGGCCAAGTGCCGGGTCCTGCACTTCGGTCACAGCAACCCCACGCAGCGCTACAGGCTTGGGGAAGAGTGGCTGGAAGGCTGCCGAGCAGAAAAGGACCTGGGGGTGCTGGTTGACAGCCGGCTGAATATGAGCCAGCAGTGTGCCCAGGTGGCCAAGAAGGCCAACGGCATCCTGGCCTGTATCAGGAACAGTGTGGCCAGCAGGAGCAGGGAGGTGGTTGTTCCCCTGTACTCGGCACTGGCGAGGCCGCACCTCGAGTCCTGTGTTCAGTTTTGGGCCCCTCACTGCACGAAAGACATTGAGGTGCTGGACTGTGTCCAGAGAAGGGCAACCAAGTTGGTGAGGGGCCTGGAGCACAAGTCTTATGAGGAGCGGCTGAGGGATCTGAGGTTGTTCAGTCTAGAAAAGAGGAGGCTGAGGGGAGACCTTATCGCTCTCTACAACTACCTGAAAGGGGGTTGTAGTGAGGTGGGGGTCGGTCTCTTCTGTCAGGTGGCTGGAGATAGGACAAGAGGAAATGGCCTCAAGTTGAGGCAAGGGAGATTTAGGTTAGATATTAGGAAAAATTTCTTTACTGAGAGGGTTGTCAAACATTGGAATGGGCTGCCCAGGGAAGTGGTTGATTCACCATCCCTGGAGGTATTCAAAAAGCGAGTGGACAGGGTACTTCAGAACATGGTTTAGGGGGCATGGTTAGTGGTTGGACTCGATGATCTTGAAGGTCTTTTCCAACCAAAATGATTCTATGATTCTATGAGGGAACAGGAAAAGGAAATGGGTTAAAGAGCTTGTTCTGAGATGGGGATAGGGATGCTTTTTAGAAAATAAAGTAGTTTGTTTGAGTCTTTGGTGCTGGACAATTTTTAGTGCCCAAGAGGGGGAAACTGAGGCAGCACGAGAATTTGGGGAGCTCCCTGCTGCACTTCTTATCGGTCACACCAAGTGACCAGACTCTTCGGATACACTGCAGGCTCTGCACAGTCCTGTCATTTTCTTCTTGATTTACATATTTCATTGCAGAAAGGCCAGTTGGGAACATCCAGAACAGACACTCCTGATGCAAAGCCTTCAGTTTCTACTCTTTGATTCAAGAAAGACTGAGTTGACTGTTTTAGCCCTACAACAGCCAAAGATGTGGCTTGGATGGTGTCACTTTTAATATGGATGGTTCATTTATTATAATCCCCCACCTGGAAGTCAAATAAGGGGTCCAGGACTGGGCTGTGCTACTGCAGCTCTCCCCATATCTGAGCACCTGGACCACAGCGTGGTCCTGTTTGCTGCGTTTCTGCCCTCCAAGGGGACAGGCAGGCTGGCAGCAGGAGGAGGAGGACACAGATGCCCTGGGGAGGCATCGGTCCTGTGTCTACCTCGTCCCCTCACACCCACCGGGCTGCAGCTCTGCGGTGCCATGCACTCCTGGCACGGCAGGTCCCTGTGCCCGAGCAGAGAGGCTGAGGCTACAGCTGTGTGAGCCCAAGCTGAGCTCTTTCTGCCCTGTTGGGCTCTAGCAAGGGATGGCAGCAGCAACCTGCTGGAGGGGGTAAAAGCTGCAGGTTGCTGCAGAAGAGAAATACAGCCTGTAATAATAGCGAGCATCCACCTACTGCCCCTTTATAGGAGGCAATAAATCCTGCCAGACCTTTTCCAGGCTGCTCCTGCTTGCAGTAAGCGGAGAGGTGAGCTCCTGCCATCCGGCTGGCCATGGGAGCCCCTGCTCCCTGTGGCAGCGCACTCGCAAGGTGAAATATCTCCAAATTACACACACTTGATTGTGCCATGAATTATTAGCAACTGTTGTTGGAAAGTGTGGTTCATGCAAGAGGAGCAAATGGTCTTTCTTCTCCCCAGTACGGGCAATTTTACAGCCAGCTGAAACCACAAGAAACGCGGGCAGGAATTCAGGCTGTTGGAGGTAGAAAGAGACACGGTTTCCAAGAGCTGATTAAAAAAAAAAGCTTGCAATGTGTGTTCTTTCGAAACCAAGCAAAGGAAGGACTAACTGCCATGCCAGCTTTGTCCTTTATTGCGCACTGCACAGTGCAGCCTCCTTCCATGCCTCTGTGGCAGATTATATTTGGTCATCTGGCCCCAAGGTCTGAGGAGGCTTCACCTCCCGGTCCCACCGCAGTGCCCAGGCTGAGCAGCATTGTCTCTTGAGCAGAGGGGACAGGGCTGGAAAAAGACTGACATCCTGACAGATGCTGTAAGGGAATTCAGATGAGTGGGGCCAACTCTCCCCAGTGCACACGGGTCTCTTGCCTCGTGCCCTGGGATGCTCTGCTCCATGGACGGTGGTTTTATAACTAGGCTGGGCCTGCGGACTGTCCGTAACAGCTGGGTTGTGTGGTAACTGGGAGGGCTCAAACCAGAAATTAACAGGCCCGGTCCTGCAAACCTCCTCTGAAGTCATTGAAAGCCTCCTCTGAACAAGAGCAGCAGAACCGGAGCTGGTTTGAACCCAGCTTAGGAAGCAACCTGCTGGACAGGCGCTGGGTGTCTGTGAAAGCCTCATGCTGGGAGGTCAGCAATGACACCAGCAGTGTTGGACCCGCTGGCTCAGGCTCCATCTTCCTCTACAAGGTTTGCTCAGGGGTAACGCTGCACCCTGCTAGCTCCAAGCCAGCCAGCACCTCCACTCCCAAAGGAGCTCACTCCAACTTCAGGTTGATTGTGTGTGGAAAGTTTGCAGGATCTGGGCTGTAACTGTTACCATCCTGATGCTTATTAGTAAGCCATCAGTAGTTTAAGAAACTGCTGCAGCTAACGCCAGAGACCACTTACATCCATTTTTTTAGATGTTCGTAATTGTCTGAAACATCCAGCTGAGATTCCCACACGCTCTCTGTGCCAGAGGATGAGCTGTTTTGGAAAAACCAAAGGAAAATTACCATGATACTTCTGAGGATATGAGGAGGCAGATATTATTTCCCCGTTGTTTATAAACAACTTCTTGTGCCTTCAAAAAGTTCAGCTCTACAGCTAGAAGAGCCCATGGGGAGATGCTGGAGTTCAGCAGCGATGTGGTCCCCACCAAGGCTGCGCTGACGGGGGGCTTGGTGCGCCCAGCAGCTCCAGCACCAAGCCCTGATACTTGAGATGGGTCACCAAGCTTTGAAATGGGAAATTGTGGGGAGCAGTGGTCTTGAGCACTGGGGCCAGGCAGGCAGCATGGATGACATGCCCAGGGAGGGTGCGGGAAGGTGCAGGCAGTGCCACTGGTGCAGCAGCTCTCCAGAGCCTCAGGAGATGGTGTATGGCCATGAACCTGCAGGATACACCAGCCGTTTGGTACAGAGCTGCAACGGCCTGGCTGGAGATGTGGTTCAAGGATAACTTTGCAATTGCAGCCTGGAGAGTTGTGAAGTCCTGACGGGTGAGGGAGCTTCCTCCCTAGGTTGATTTCCTGAAATATGAGTGTGGCTCAGGCAGTGTTTGGGGCTCTCCAGCCCCTGCCAAGCTTGCTGAAACTCCTGGCAGCGACCTGCAGGATGCTCTGCCTGCCTCCCAGCTCCACCCCACTGGCACTGGGAGCCGGGGCTCCTCCGCTGCCCAGCGCTTGCCAGGCCGGCAGATGGGCACCCATGGCTTCCAGGTTCGCTGAGTCCTCAGCAGCTTGCCACACAGGTTGCTGCAGAGTGGGGATTGCCAAACCGCTCCACAGCTTGCCAGATGGACCACCAGGCTGGCAGAAATTGTCTGCTCCTTGCTGCCCGCTTGGCAGGCTGTCGGCATCCCTGGGCTAGCCCGCTCCCCGGGGTGCCTTGGCCCAGCTCTGTGGCAACCTGGAAGGATGCTCAGCAGCTGGGACTGTCAGGACTTCCAGGTGCCTGCCTGGCCAGCCGCCGCGGAGCGGGAAAGCTGTGAGTTCAGGGAGCCCCAGAAACTAAATCCCATCTCTAGCACTGCAGCACTTTGGGGTTCTTCCTCTGCTGCTGCATCTAGCAGGGTGCCACTGAGGCAGGGATGCTGTTGTCCCCACTTGCTGGCACCCCTCGTCCACTGTCAGAGCCTTCCCGGCTGGGACACAGTGCAGGTCCCTCCATGAGCTGCTGGGGAAGGGTCTGGGCTCTGCACTGACCTGCTGGTGTGCAATAGGGAGCTGCACGCCACTGAGCCTGGGGATCCTGGCTCCTCTGGAGCTTGTCCATCCTTGCAGTGCTGGACTGAGGGGTTGTCCCATGTCCATGATCTCCTCTGCCCTTCATTCATCCGGGCTCCAACAATGCAGCCAAAATGGGCTCGGGTCTGCTGCAGGAGATTAATGGGTCTCTTTTCACACACACCCTCGCCCCCGAATGCACAGGGGCCGAAAGTCTGCCAGGCAATTACATCCAGGAACATAAGCAAGTTATTGAAAAGCCTTGCTGGCAGAAACATCAGGATCTAATTTCAGCGTGTGAGTGAAAATATTATTCTCCAGTGTGAGGGGAGAAGTGATGAAAGAACAAGAGGCTTTTTGAGACGAGTCGGCAACACCAAGTTACACCAGGACAAAAGTTGAGCAGCGATTTCCCAAACCCCAAACTTCCTGCAGAAAGGTTTTGGTTGTGATTAAACCATTGTCAGGAGCTTTCCTCTGGTCCAGGGTGTGATTTCTGGTCCTGGGAGACTGCAGAGGAGGTTAGCCAAGGTTGGAGCAGGAGCCGGTGGATAGCTGGGAGTTTGTAGGAGTTGGGGGATGCCACGAGTGGGAGAGGCCGGGGCCGTGCATCGTCTTGTGCAGTCGCTGTGAGTATGGCCTTGTCTGCTGTAGGTTCAGGAAGGAGAACTGTGCTCGGGCACTGTGCTGGGGAGCAGAAGAAGAAGGTTGCACCTTGCCACAGGTCTCCTGGATTGTGGTCAGTGCAGCCAAAGCAGGTTTGCAAAGCAGAGAGGTAGGGTCTAGTGGGTGCATCAGACCCGCAGGGATGAGACTTGGCACAGCCCCCCAGAGGTCTCAGGGCTCAATTGCCCTGTCGGGGGGTGGTCCATGTCTGCTTCGGTGGCAGCCTGGCGCGGCGGAGGGATGGGGCAAGCCGCCCTGCCCCAGGCAGGGTGCACAGCCCTGCCCTCACCTGCCACGGGGGGAACTGGGGCTGCAACTGCTGGTCCCTGCAAAAGGCCAGGGCAGGGAGAAGAGGTGTTGGGACAGTGCCGGGGGGCCCTGCTACTCTTCCTCCCCACGTCCCCACACACGAGGCCCTTGGGGCCGGTGCTGGCATGCGGCTGCTCTCCCTGCGACATGGGGTGTGCGGCACGTGTCTCCAGCAGCTCCCTGGCTCAAGCCAGGCCCCTTCCCAGGCAGCTAATCCTCTCAAACACTCGCAGCCCCCAGTACAATAGCAGCCTTTCAAACCCCAGCGCCCAGGAGAGCGGGGAAGATCACACGTGTCGCAGGAAAGGGCTGGGGGTGCGTAGAAGGACGTTTTTTTCTCCCTGAGCTGGGCTTTGGCTGCTCACAAGCTGCCTGCCTTTCATGTGCTTTCAAAGGCAGCGCTGATATCTGGAGAAGCAGCTCTTTCAAATTACAGAACTTCTCTGCCTGCCTGTGTTGTGCTGAGAGCTGCAATCCCAGGCAGGGAGCTGCAGGGGGAGAGACACTCACATGGACACACACGCACACCATGGCTAGACACGCGTGCACAGGCATGCGCTTGGTGACACACACACACGTAAGGATGCTCTGAGCAGAGCTTGGAACAGACCATCTCCAGAGGTTCCTTCCAGCCTCAGCTGTTCTGTCATCTGTGAAAGGTTTTATCCTTTGCAGGAAATGCATGGAGATACAGCAGAACTGCCAACCACACACACAGCTCTGCTTGGGCTCTCGTTACAGTGTCAGGCTGCAGGGAGATGTGGTCAGATGAGCTGAGCCTCTGAACAGGTCAAATCTCCATGGCTGTCCTGGGCAGGACCTGTGGTCCTGGAGTGGAGCTGTACAGGCAGGACCAGTCTGGCTGTGTGCAGCAAGGACCTACAAGCCTGGGGTGAGATGGGAGAGAGGGTGGCTGGTGGACTGCAATGCTTTGCCTTCCTGCCCAGCATGAGGGATGTCCACACCAAGACCTCTCCAGCACTGTGTATGTACGCCATGTGCTGTGTACACCTGGCTTGGCCACTGTGGCAGAGGGTCCTCGCTCCCATGCAAAGTGCGGAGGAGGTGAATGCCCTGGGGCAGCTCCAAGCCCTGGCTGGCGTCCTCTTCTCCAGCCCACAGGCTGCTCCCTGCCAGCGACCCCATGCCAGCAGCAAGACCCAGAGGGGCCCTGGGGGCTGTGCTTGGCTCTCGCTTGGCATCGCCTGCCCTGACCCGATGCCTGTGCCAATGGAGCCACGGTGCCAGCAGGATGCAGCTGATGCCAAAGGGCTCCTTACCAAGAGGCTGACCTGCCTCAGCAGCACACCCCACGTGTCCCAGTATGGTAGAGGCTGTGAGGGTTGATCTCTCCACCCCATTGCTCTGGATTAATTTTTGGCCCACGGGGCAGTAGCTGAGGGCTGCCAGATCTGGGTGCAGGATGTACCTGACTGGAGACAGCGTGGGGTAAGAGAGGTGCATGTGGGAGGAGCATCCTTGGGCTGGAGTGGAGTCAAAGATGAAGGGACGAAGTCCTGTCCTGCATCGTGGGGGCCAGACTAGGTCTGGGTGACATGCAATGTGCCAGTCGGACTGAGCATCAGGCAGGGGCAGCAGGCAGCTTCCTGGGACTGAATGGAGGCAGAAACCTGCTTGCTGTCAGTGCTGGGCAGAGGAGAGGGTCCTTGCACCGAGCCCTGCTACAGCTCTGCCAGAAAACATCCAGGGAAGGCAGGGAGGAGACATGCAAGTGCCCAAGCACCAGGGAGCCTGTAAGCTCTTCCTCCAGGTGGCAAAAATTTTTGGGCCCAGTTCCTTCGCTTTGAGTGCACTTCACATGATATTTTATTTGGAAGAAGGCGAGAAGATAGGAGCCAGGAGTGGACACGCTTCTATCCCTGCTGCTGGCTAGAATTGGGGCTGTCCCAGGGAGCAGCGTGCTGGCACTCCCCTCTCCTTGGGCTCGTGACAGTCAGCACCCATGGGAGGTTTGGGGATGGGAGGTTTGGGAATGGGAGGTCTCGGTGGTGTACGTCAGTCTTCAGCATGCCTGGACCCTGCTGGGCAGCTCTTGGCTGAGGATGGCTGTGCCCTGCTCCTGCTGGTCCCAGCCCAGGCACATGGACTGGTGGGCAGTGGGAGGAGCAGGTGGAGGAGAAAGGCTCTGCAGGATTAATAAATCATCTCTTTCCCCTTCTCTGCCTGTTCTCGCTGCCTTTTGCACCCCTCCTGTGGGGCTGTGCCCATCTCCTCTGTTTGCTTCTGATGCAGGAGTTATGCTGGGCACAGCAGAAACAGGGCTGCTGCGGCTGTGCTGGGCTGTCTCACCTGGACCATGCAGCCGTCACTGCTATGGAGGCGGGATGGGGTTGGTCCCTCCTGTCCCTGCCATGGGATGACACTGCCCCGCTGCTGCCTCAGGCCCCCAGCTAAGTGCTGGGCTAGGTCTGCACAGGGTAGATGAAAGACATGTCCAAGTGAACACCCAAACCATGCAACCAGCTCCCTTGGATGAGCAAATCTTCACAACAAGATGCGGAGAAGGTCATGGAAACAGGATTCCTCCTTCTTCAGGGCCCCAGCATGACTCCAGGGCCTTCCCAGGAATGTGTCCAGGCACCAGGAGAACTCAACTGCCAAGGGCTGCTCCAGCCTACCCCAAGCCCCTGGCTGCTCCCAGGGGATGGAGAGGAGATGTGGGCAGGCAGGCAGTCCTGTGGGGCTGGGGGAAGCTGCACTGTGGGCAGGGGAGAGTTGTGGATGGGCATGGATTCTTCACTGGCTTGTACCTCGTTTCATGGAGCAACCAGTCCAGCCTGGGAGCATGACATGGGATATCCAGGGGACATCTGCAGTGTGGGGGGAACAAGGCTTTCCTTGGTGCCCTTCCTTGCTGGAAGAAGGTGATTTTTGGCGGAGGGGGGGGGGAATAGTACTGCGTGATATTGCAATGCAGGGCAGACAGTGACTGGAGAAACCCCAGGGGCTGGTCCCTGGCTGCCACCAGGTCACTGCGGACCCCTCCAAAGGCTGTACGTGCATGGGTGTTCCCGAAATGAGCAGGAATGGCCTAGAAGGACTGAAGTCCTGAAGATCAGGGCCTTTCCCCCAAACTGAAGAGGTGAGTGTTTGACCTTCCTCTGCTCAGTGCCAGTCCAGGGGACCACTGGAGAGGAACTGGGACACCCAGGACCAGGGGTTCGTGTGGGAAAAGGCCAACGCTGTGCTGTTGGAGCAGTTAAGATGGGGGGGGGGGGGCAGTTCACGGTGGGATGGGTGACGGGCAGCCGTGCCCTCCCCCAGCCGTGTGCCTTCCCCGCACGCCTGGCACCCCCAGCCCGCCCCTTGGCCCGTGACCTGAGGACCCGGGTGGGAGCTGCCCTCCCTCCCCGTCCCTCGGTCCCACCGCCCGGGGCTCGGAGAAGCCGAAGGCATCGCTGGACCGGCGCCGAGGAGCGGAACGTCCCGTTTCCCTGGCAACCGAGTGTCTCCCGGCGGAGGGAGATCCCCACCAGAGGGCACTGGGCGCCCGCGGATGCGCCGCTGCCCCGGGGAGGGGCCGGGCTGGGGGGGACGGGGGGCGGCGGGGGGCAGCCGGCCCCGCTGCCGGTCCCGGGTCGCAGGGTGGGGTCCCAGGGTGGGGTCCCAGGCCTCGGCCCTCCACGCCGGAGGCCTTTGCAGCCCGCCGCGGGGAAGGAGCTCCGGGGATCGGACGGTAGCACCCCACGGGTGGCGGGGCGCGCACCCCGCTCATCTCCGGGGCACCCGGTGCCGTTCTCGGCTGTGAGCTCGGGGAGCCCTGGGGTCAGCCCGGGGACATGGACCTGCTGGGGTGGTGAGCATCTTCTCCTCCTTGCGGGTCCTCTGGTTCAGCCGACGGCAGGCACTGACGTTGGCACCTGCAGGGCTGAGCCGCCACCTTCTCCCAGCCCGCTGCACCGCTCGCTCATTTAATCTCCCTTGTATTCCCTCGGAAGTGAGACCCACACTGGTCTGAGCCCTGCTGCCTCCCACGGACCTTCCCTAAAACCTCCTTTAAACTAAGGTGCTCGAACAGTTATTTCCAGTGAAACCGGTGCAGATCTGAGTCTGGATGGTCCCTCCGACAGCTCCCAGGGGAGGAGCTCAGGTCATCCCAAGGGAGCCACGCCATGCTGGAGGGGGCTGATTCCTAACCTGATGGGGCAAGACCCCTTCTCAGCTCCCTTACCCCTCTCCAGCTCCATCCTGTCTTTGCACTGAAGCCATCTGAACTGGTGCCAAACGCACATCACCACCAACATTAACATTACTAAGACAAGCCCTCTATTTACATATTTTATAGCATTAAACATGCACTGCAGCCCACACAACACATCACAGGGGCTTTGTGTCCCCTCGACAGCAGCTCCTCTGCTTGCTGGGGACACCAGCTGGCTCTCCCCATGTGTGACCCATCCATTCTGAAGGAAAACACCAAGGAGGATCCCCCATCCTGGGTGCTACAAGGGAGGACGATGACTAGTAAATCCTCCTGCTCTCACAGAAAGGCCTGTTTTGCTCTAGCAGCAGGATGGCCAGGAGCTTTCCCTGCCTTCAGTCCTGTGCTTTAAATGATGCTGTGCTCAAAATTTCTACCCCCTGCCTGCCTCCCCAGATCTGGCTGCGCTGTCTCCAGTCCCATCATCTCCCAGTGCCTTGGCCTTACAAGGATGGCTGCATGACTGGGGGGGGTGGAGGTAAGCTGGGGGATCTCTGCAGCACCTTGTGGCCCATGGCTAGAGAGTGCCTATATGGACATCACCTAGCTGCATGGGGGAAATCAGGAGACTGGCATTTTAACCAGATCCTGTGTGAATTTGCAAGAGTCAGAGGGAAAGTGTGTGTGGATTTCAGTCCTCGTTTGAATGCAGCTCAGTGCCACAGCATTCCCAGGCTGAGAAGGAGTTTTCCCCGGTCCCTTGCATGGCTCTGTAGCCTCAGGCACACAAGCACAACAAGAAACATCTGTCCTTCTTTCATGCAATCAGTTTCAATCACTAATAATTATCTCTCCTCTTCCTTTTTCCTCCTCTGCTGGCTGCTGTCCTAGCGCAGCGTGGAACTACTGGAGACCAGGTATCCACCTGCCTCGTGCCAGGGCTCACGCAGCATGTGGAGACCGAGCCCTGCTTCTTTTTTCTGGCCAGCCTTGGCCAGGGCTTAGCCTTGCTTGCCAGACCCTGCAGTCTTGGGGATTTTGTTGAAAACCCCAGCTCTTGGAAGCAGGTGATGGGAGGATCTCAGCTCTCCTTGCTGGATAAAGGCAGTTTCCTGCTTGATGGGGAAGAAAGCTGTGAGTACAGACCGACAAAGCAAAGGCACCAACATTTCTTGCCCTCTTTAAAAGAGATTTCCGGACACTCTCCTGTTTTTTGGGGGCATGATCATGGTAATGTAGCCCTTGGAGCCATCGTTCATCTTCTCCCTCTGGAGCAGGCAGGAAAGTGAGGATGGTTTCTTAACACTGCAGGAAAACACAACCCCCAAACCGCATCATTCTTGTGGCAGGAGAGTTTGGGGTGAGTCCTCAGCTGGAGGGGTCACCCTCCTGCTTGTGGGCTGATTCTGGCATCAGCTGTCCTGGGAAGCTCTGCAACCTCAACCTGGACAGCAGAGCAAAAGCAGGCTGTGGGGAGCTAGCAGGGCTAGGGATGGGGCTGGCTTTTGCGGAACAGCAGGCTCCAAAGTCTCGCTGCTGGGCTCCAGCCATGTGGGGCTGCGTTGTGCAAATGGCAGCGCAACAGGGTGATGTTTGTGTGGCTGGCAAGGCAAGGTGTCAGGTTAGATCTGGGTTTACACTCAGCTTATTGGGTTAGATCTGGGCTTGTTTTAAACACTGGCAAGTGGTGAGCTCCTGGCTCTGAATACCTGTGAAGATGAGACATATATATATTTACACATCTGTTATTAACCTAAAAATATAATCGAGTGGCAGATTACCTGTCTTGGTTTTTCATGGAAATTCAGAGACCTTGCAGAGAACAGAAAAGGACTGATCAACCCTGCAGGTCTCCAGAGCTGGTCCATGCCCAGCTTGTCGGTGCCAATGCAGCACAGGATGACACTGTGAAATGGGCACGGTGGGAAGAAACCCTGAGGATGCCCAGTCCATGTTTGGATGCACAGCATTTAGCACAGCTCAGCTCTTCCCCCAGAGCAGTGGGTATCACACAGGTCTCCCACACCAGCTACCAGAGCAGGTTCCCCTGCTGCAGACAGAGGGAGCCCTGGGGAATCCCAGTTCTCAGCACCTTCTCTTCTGCAATTATCTCAGTGCCCATCTGAGTTCCTGGCTTCCCACAAAAGAGGGTAGGATCACTGATTTCCAGGGCTGCTGGACCATGTAGTTTGACCTCCCACCACCTAAGTGGCCCCAAGATGTCCTGACAGCACAGCTCCCCAAGAGCTTCTCGTGGTGGCAGGTGATATTCACCTCTCCTTTTCAATCTGCTGGGAGAGAGGAATGGGTTCACCCCCAGTCCGCGGTTCCCTTCCAGAGCTGGTTTCTGCTGGAGTGTTCTTCAGCAGTGTGTGATGTTCCCTGAGCAGGCGAATCAGTGGCTACCTCTGAAGTCATTACATTTGGTCATCAAATCGGTGCATCTTGTCCCCTGCAGCCTTGGCCTGGCAGGGAGATGCTCCCTACGTGCTGTAAGCACCTCAGGGACAGTGGGTGCCTGCGCACTGAGCTCTAGGACTGTTGCTCTTCCAGCAGCACTTCTTCCAGCTGCCTGTATGGTGTCTGGGCATCCCTCTATTTCCATCAGCGGGAGTAGATCACCAGGATTGCTACAGTTATGGCACCTACCTAACTGGGGAGCTAGCTCTCTCAACTGGAAATTGTAAGCAGATCATGAACTGCAGTGGTGGCTGAAGGTGAAAGCTGTGCAGGGATGTGGGGACCTCTGGTTTTTATATTTGAGATTTTGCACTCGCATCTTGGTGGAAGGCTCCTGGCTCACATAGCATCCCTGCCCACCTCACCAGGATGACCTGCTGGCCCTGCTGCCGTGGTGTCCAGCCAGCCTTGCTGCAGTGGCTCTGGGTACATCCCTCACCCAGGGCCACCGTGGTAATCTTCAGGAGAAGGAACCTTCAGGGTACGGTAGTCTTCTGGAGAAGAATGGACAGGAACTATTTAACCCACCAGAGCAAGACCTCCTCCCAAACCTATCCATGCATGCCGCCATTGAGAGGTCTCATGAAATGCAGCCTCACCCTCTTGGAGCCAAGGCGTGCAGATCTGGGACTCATTCCCACCATCAGCAACCCAAGGTGGTCCATGCGGTCAAAGCCAACCACGCAGGCTGCCTTGGAGGCAGGCAGCAAAGGGCCATCCCTGAAGGTGGTGCCTTGTTTTATCTTAGACACTGTCCTGGCCCTCTCAGAGAGCCTGCCTTGCCCTGGAGTTGATGGTGTCCCTTCGCTGGGCTGAAATATCTCTGACTTTAGGGGACCACAATGAGATGAATCCCATCCCAACGTACATGCTGAGAGTGTCCAGATGGAGAATTAGCGTAGAATATCAGATGCTCTTCACGTCTTTCCAGAGAAACCTTTGAGTCATTTGCTCCAAGGCTGTGTGGGTGTGTGAGTATTTGTGCTCATGCACGTGGGCTCGCACCTGGCTACTTGTGCAGACAAATTCATCCCGTGTCCATGCGTGCGCTCTGTGGGCATACTCAGGCCCTGTGTTGTGCCCCTGCAAGCTCGGGCACCTGGTGCGTGTCTGCAGGGAGGGGGCAGCTGAAGAACATGGGCAGACCCCCGTGCAGCCGCCGGCTTTCCTTGCAGGCAGCAGCAGGTGAGGTGAGGCTCCCAGTGTGGCCACTATGGCTCTGCGCACTAATGCTCTCAGAGCAAGCTGGCAGAGACAAGATAACATGCCATGGGGAGCAAAGCCACTTGGATCACCTCTAAAATGCCTTATGCGATCAGACACTTATCACCTTAAATCCCTAGCTTGTCCTAGGTCACGTACCACAACCGGTCTGTTACTAATATCATTAAGATCCCTTTGCTGGCTTCTAAATAATAAGCATAGGCGGGGACGCCGTGATTAATGGAGGGCTGATGGATGAAACCCCCTGTCACCATTTAATACCTGTAACAATAGATTCATTAACTAGGATTAGTTTCAGACATAAGCTTTCTATACCCATGGCTATTACTCACTCAGTTCATTAACAGGACAGCATTAGTTCTGGTACCTTTGAGCTAGAATACATCCTGCATACAAATGATGCCCGGCACTGTAACTTTCAGGAAATCTGAAGACTGTTTATAAAAGCTGGAATCTCTTAATTCAAACCTGTCAGCGAAGGCATTTCTGCTCTCATTTTCTGCATGCTTCGTTTCTGAAGGTGAAGGATGGAGGTGATGTGCCAAAATACAGCTTCCCACTGGCCCAGCTCTTGCCCTCGGCTAGAGGCTGAGGGCTGGGGTGGCCACCCGGGGCGATGCGTGGGGTGAGCTCTCTGTGCTTGCCGTGCGCTCACCACGGCGTGGCACTCTTGTTTCCCAGGAATTAACTCCAGAGAGTTTTACACAGTGCTTATTTCCCCATGCCACCAAATGTGCTTAAAGGGACTGGCTGACAAGCTGGCTGTGGGTTGCTGCGTCCTGAGGATTTATTCCCACACAGCATCCTCCCAGGTTTGACCAGTCTGTGGGAAGAAGGAAAACACTTTTTTACCATATATGGTGTGGTTTTAAGCATATTTCTGCTCGTGGTCCTTGGAGGCAGGTGGTTGGACACTACTTGGTGGGGATGTGATGGATGCAGGTGATGGAGGATCTCTGGTGTCTGGAGAAATGTGCAACCAAGTGTCTGCAAAAGGTGATTGGGGAGGTCGAGGTAGCACTGGGCGAGTGCAGTCAAGGAGATGCAGAGGCTTTGGGATGTAGCTGGCCGGTGTGGGATACAAGGGGATGTGTTTGCTGCCCTCACTGATTGTCACACAGGGAAATGCTCCAGCTGTAATTGCCAGATGTTTGCTTAGCTTGGGATTTTGCAGTGGCGGCTTAGCTGTGGTGGGGCATTAGGCGAATGAGTCTTCTTGTCTCATCTTGCTTAGCAAGAGAGCAAAGCTACAGGGATATCTGCCTGGCTTAGTTTTCCAGAGGCTCTCCAATGCCTCCTGCTAATCGGGAACCCAAGGGATGGTGTTCAAGAGGGGGGATGATTTCTGCAGTGCAGCTCAGTGGGTGGTTGCACAGGCTGGGTGGGATGTCCTGGCAGGCGGGGGGGCTGAAAAGCCCCTCTGCCTTGGGTAGTCGCAGGGTTGGGACTGGACTTATCCTAGAGTGGCGAAATAAACATTTTCCAGTACTTCTATGCAGGGTATCCAGTTCCTATGCAGGGTAAGTAATGCCCTGGCACTGCCCAGGGAGCAAGGACAACAGCATCAGCCGCCCACTCCCAGCACACGGAGGAGTGGTGAGAGGTCCCGTCGTTTGGGGCTTAGCTGCTGCACTCACACAAAGACTAGCTGCAGACAGGATACTCCCCTTGTCAGAAAAGCCATGGAAAAATGTATGTGTATCCAAAAATATTTGAGAATTGAAGTCAGTCTGCGGGATTTTAGTCTACTGTGGAAAGTGCCTTCTCAGTTTATCATAATAAGTGTGATAAGTTCATTGTTACAGAAAATGCACAATATGTTTGGCCCAAAAAGCAAAATAAGGCTTCTGAGGATGCAGAAGCAAAGCTGAGTTCTTGCATTTTGATACATTTCAATCTCAGCCTCCTCCCTATTAGTATGCAGTGCTGAGCCAGGGGGGGTAGGAGCTGCGATTTTGCACATATGGAAAGATAGGAAAGATAACCCATTTCCTCCAAGAACATTAACATGGGCTGGAAGAAATCACTCCGGGATTGAGAGAGAGGAACTGGGGGGGGGGGGGGAGGAGGGGGAAGGAGGAGAGGTAATTACATTTCATAGATAACGATTTAGATGGCATGAACCAAGAACAAGAACCCTGGCCCTGTGGTCAGGAGGCAGGAGGGGGTGCATGGACAGCAGTGGGGCTGCGGGGCATGCCTCTGAGCAGCACGCTGTGGCAAGTGCTCCTGGTCCACTTGTGAATGACGAGGATTATGAAGGTCTTTGAAGATGCCATGCTTATAGTGCTATGTGTGTTTACAACACGAGGTGGGAATGGTGCATTTGAGTAGAGGTTAATTTGAGGGGCAGCTTCAGGTCAAGTACGGAAAGAAATTAGGAGCTGCGAGCTCTGGTGCACACCAGCTGGCTGGTTCAGCTGCTGGTGAAAAGTGATTCAGCCAGAGCTGCTTGATTTCTGTTGAGGGCAATGAGGAGTACAGAGTAGTGCACCTGGGGCAGATTAGCTGGGTGCACTGGTCCCGACTGGGACATGACTGGCTGAGCAGCAGGCTATGGAGGACCTGGAGGTTACGGTGGAGACTGGACTGTGTTAGCCAACAACGCATGCTCACTGCGTGTAAGGCGAATGTACCATGGTATGCTGGGACAGCCACAGCTGGCAGATCGAGGGCAGTTATCCCCTCTGCACAGCATGGGTGAGGCTGCATCTGGAGTACTGTGTCCAGTGCCAGGCCTCCAGTTCAGAAGGGACACGAGGAAACTGGAAGGAAGAGATGGTGATGGGCCTGGGGCACACGACCTGCAAGGAGAGCGGGAGGGAGCTGGGCTGGGTTAGTCTGGGGAAATGCGAGCTGGTAACAGCCTGCAGCTACCTGAAGGGTCAATAAAAAGATGACGGAGCCAAACTCTTCTTGCTTGTGGCAGACACAATAACAAGGGGCAGTGTCCACAGATTGCAGCTTGGGAGGTTCAGGTTGGATAGGAGGGAAACCTTTTTCCCCAGGAGGGTGGTGCAGCTCTGAGAAGGGTCACAGAGACACAGGCATCTCCATCCTTGGTGAGACTTGGCTAGGAAAAGCCATGGCTACCCTGATCTAGTGCTGGTGACAGTCCTGTTCCGAGAGGGAGGATGGACTGGGACCTCCAGATGTGCCCACCACCAGCACTGCTGTGACTCTGCGAAGACTGGGGGAGGTTGGGCAGATGGAGCAGACAAGCCGTGCAGCCAGACACAGCCCTGGGGAGACCCCACCAGCGGGCACCTGATGCCACCAGCATGCCAGCTCCTGCCGATATCCCAGCTTGGTCACAACAGCCAAGGATGGCAGCAAGCACCTGGTCTGAACTTGCTGTTAGACTTCTGCAGTGCTTGTGGGGTCAGCGAGGAGCCGGCATGGCTAGGCGATGCTCCTGCTTTCTTTCCCTGGGAGAAATGAGCCCCCGCTCCATCCCACGCAGCAGGCAATCCTGCAGACCAGCAACGGGAATTTTCTGTAAGGAGGATTTCAATAAAAATGGGGAGGAGGGGTGGGAAGGGATGGAGGGAAATATCTAATTTTTTTTTTCCACTGCAGATTTCAGCTTTTAATCAAAAACCAGAAACAGACTTTGACAATTTTGGCTCATTCTGATGAAAGATTTTTAATGAAAACTGGAACTGTCCATAGGGAATAGAAGCTTAAAAAAGCAGTAAATAATGAAGTCGATCAGCTGTCCAACCAAATTTGAGCCACAAACAAGTTTAATAAGAAAGTGGGAAGAAATAGTGTGACAGTGATGGGAAGGGTGTTGGGATGCGTGGCCATGATGGAGATTTTTTTTTTTTTTGCCATGATGGTGGACAAGTGGCAGGAAGATTTGGGACATGCAGAATTGCACTGTGTGATGTGGGGTGCTCCCCCGGGCTGAAGGGTTTGCTCACATCCCATCACTAGCTGCTGTCTGGTCTGGCTGCGACAGGCACGTGGGGACACTGGATGTCCACAGCTCCAGGGACAGTGGCTGCACTGGGTCATGGCTGCTTCAGCCCATGGCAGGTCAGCAGTGCGGTTTGCCTGCACATCTGCCGGACACTGCCCGCTGCATCCCTTCCAGAAATGCACAAGGCATTTTCTAGCACACGCATGTTCTCGGTGCACACACACATCCATGGACATACACATGTTTATGTACTGAAGAAGGGGTGCAGCTCAGATGGTTTCACCACTAAAGGGGTAGATAGCAAACCCAGTGAGAGGAAGGTGACAATCCCCTTGGAGAATGAGCATGGAGATGGAGGAGGAAGCTCTTGCATCCTACCCCAGCGGTGCTGCAACATGCACGCTTCCATGAAATTAGCTCAACCCTTATTTTTGCGTCTTTACATGAGAAAGGATCAGACCCCAGCTGTGCCTGTCTCAAACACAGGTTCACTTGGAAACGACAGAGGAAGCGAAGCTTGCACCTGACCCTGGTCCTAATCCAAGAAGAGCTGAGGCAAGTCAGAAAGCAGGTCCCACCCGTGGTAAGTAGTAGGTACCCTGTGTTTATGGTAATAACAATAATTTACCCTTCACTATCACCTTCCAGCTGAAGAGCATAAAGCCCTTTGCAGGCATTAATTATCATTAGCCTAATGACACGGTTGATGAAACGGAGGCTGTGAAAGCTGGAGTGATTCACCCAAGGTCCCAAGGCCCCTGCGGTGGCAGAGGCAGGAGTTACAGGCAGGTCTCCTCGGTGCAGGCAGGGGGTGCAGGGCAGGCTCTGGGGTCAGGGGGGGGCACCAAGAGCTTCGCCTTTGTCTTGGGGAAGTCGGAGGTTAGCTGGCTGGTTGCGGGTTGGAGGTGTGCCGTATTCCCACCTCCTCCCAGGGACATCCTTGCTGGCTGGTGATTGCTCCACGGAGGTTGAGTCGGTGGCAGCGGGTGAGCAGGCAGGTAGACAGGCAGCACGGGCTCCCCACGAGCCTGACAGTGGCTGGAGGAGCCCCACGGTGCTGGGGACCACAGTGCTGCGATCCTCCTGGGGATGCCCAGAGCTGGATGCGATGGCAGCACAGACAGCCGAGGAGCTGGGGACCTTTGCCTGGGCACTGCAGGGAAGGTGTGGGCAGAGCTGCTGGACCTCCCCCAGCTGCAGAGGGCAGCAGGGGCAGGGCAGAGCACCCACCGTGGGGTGCAGAGCCCAGCTCAGCACGGGGCTGGCAGCAAGGGCTGGGGCACAGGAGGCTGTTAACACCGCATAGAAATTTTCTTTTAAGGCGTGGAGTGATTTATGGGTTATTACTGGCTGTGACAGGGTCGGCTGCCAGGCCTGGGTGATTTGGGGTTGGGGGGTGCGGGAGGATAATGGGGACAAATTGGGGCCTGAAGGAATGTGCACCATGCGGAGCAGGGGGAGGCAGGGGGGCAGAGGAGGTGCCGCCTTCTCCTCCGTTCCCAGACACAACCTGCTCTCATTATCCTGAGCCACCACAGGCGCTAACGCACACAAATATATTCTAATTTATTAGAGCTGGCAAAGATCTCTTTGCAGAGAGCGAACGTTTTATTTTTGAGGCTCAGTGGTTCAAGTGTTTGAAAGGGCAGCATTCTCTGTGCCTCCAATGTGGGGCTAATGATAATCTAAATTAGTTATTGGAAATAATTACCAAGGCTTTATTGTGCCAAGCATAGCAGAGCCCTGGAGAGCAGTCGCGCTCAGACACGGCCATGCAGCTAAAAGCTTTGATGCTTCATTAATATTCAAGGGGAGTCTTTGGCTGTTTTCCCTCCTCCCCTCGCGAGCTGCCGCAGCTCTCTGAATGAACCCGAGGCCTCCGGTGACACCGGCGAGGAGCCTGCCGATTGAAATTAGCAGTGGTACAATATCAAAGTTCACTGCACTCCTAATCTCAAATGGAAAAGGTGGGTTTCGGAAGATGCTATCGCTCCGCACAGCGGCAAGGATTCAGTGCCGAGACGGCTTCTTCTGGCTCCAGGCGCCTGGTTCCGGGCTGAGATAATGCTGGAGAGGTAGCATCTCCAAGGTTGTCCTACACAGCTGGGTTTTATGATATAATGGACCAAACCGGCTGCATAATTAATCAGCCTATATTTTTCCCCTAGTAAATCTTCCTGTGATGGGCAAACAGAAGCCCTGGAGCTGTGTTTGCCTGCCAGATCCATGGTGGTGCATGTGTGTCTTTTTCTTCTCCCCATCTCTCTTTTGGAATAAATGCTGTGATTTGAAAGTGACTCCAGCGCTGTTCACGAGGATGCGGGGATCTCAGGGCTGCTATTATTTTTTGCATGCGAAGCAGCTGCAGCCTCCCTTCCAAAAACCTTTGGGCTCTGAGCAGGATGGCAGGATGTATTTTTGGATGCAGACTTGGCCTGGCAGGGCTCCAGGGAGAATTTCCTCTCCTTGCTCGGGATTCTGCACTAATCAACAATTCAGTCCTGGTGCCTGCGGGCAGGGCTCAGAGCAGAGGTACCGTCCATCTCGGAGATGATAACCATGCTCAGCACATCTCCACAGAGCCCTGCGGGCTTGACCCGCCACCGTCAGAAGCAATGGCAGGATTCCTCTGGTTTAGCGAGGGCTGGGTGTAAAGAACAAATCCTTCTAGCTTGCAAGATGGGGGACAGCCACTGTGCCTGTTTTCTGGGCGAGCAGCATCATAAATGGGGACAACCCAGTAATTTCCTCACCCCGCCCCCCACTTACAACCTGGACTATGCAATGGCTAAAACCACCGTGAGCCCCATAAATCTTTGAGCGAATCCTGCCACGGTCTGCAAGGCTTTTGTGCCACGCTGGAGGTGTGGGATGGGGATGGACCCCACGCCTGCCCCGGGAGCCCGCGGGCTGGCGGGGGTGGTCGGCATGCGGGGAGCCCCAGTGCCGCGGCAGGATGCGGCGTGCGGTGAGTCATTCCTCGCTCGCCGGGTCGCGCTTCCATCCCACGCCGTCTCGGCGGGTGAGTTATGGGACTTCTCCTCTGCTGAGCAGGCACAAATCATCGGGGCTTGTCAGGAGTCAGGATGAAGTGGGCTGGCTGGAGAGTCCACACTAGTCCTTTAACAAGATTGATGCTTTGCTGCTTCCCAGGTCTGAGTTCAAGAATCTATATTTTATTCCTTCCCTTCTCTCCCTTCTCCCTGCCCCGTTTGCCACTGCAGAAACCTGCTCTTACAATTCCTGGTCAGGTTTGTGTGTGCAAGGTGGTAATGTGTCTCCCTGGGAAGAAAAAAAATTGTTTCTAAGAAAGATTTGTGAGGAATGAATTATTTAACCTCACACTCCTGGTCACCCCCATGCCTGCCTGCCAGCACAGACTCCAGGACCAGAGAACTCTGTCTAAGGAAGACCAGGTCTGGATGGTCCAACGTGTGACTGATGCTGCCCAGAACATGGTGTGGAGCTCACTGGGGACCCAGGTGGGGAGAAGCCAAAGCCTACGCTGGGTCTGCAAGCTGCACATGCCCCCCCCACTCCTCCCAGGTGCCCCTGCCCAGCTGCAGCCATGGCTGCCTGCCTGTCCTCGAGAGCACTGTGGGGGCAGGTGGAGAGCAGGGAGAAAACCAGAGGTGAACATCTGGTAAAACATCTGGATTGGCCTGCTGCCAAGGCAGGGCATCTCTGCCCCACCAGCACAGGATGCCATGGTAGAGCTCTACTGGCATGGCTCCTCTCTTGGCCAAATCCCAAAGCCATATCCATCACCCAGGCTTGGAGCCTCCCTCCATGTCTTTGACTTCATGGGAGCCAGAGGAACCCAGCCTGAACCCCACAGGAGCAATGGGGCAGCACGGGGAGGTGGTGTGCTGGGCAGCAAAGGGGGCAGGCAGCAGGAATGGTACAGGCAGGGCTGGTGTGGGAGCACGGTGCTGGTTGTTGCTGGTGGTTGGTGCATGGCAGGGCTAGGAACACAAAGCAGCCCAGCCCAGGGTTTTGCAGACCTGGGGCAAACCGAAAGGGACAAAACGTGTTTGCAAGACATTTTTCCCTTGAAAATGATGATTTCTGCAGGAAGTGCCTGTCTGCAGTGAATTTCCAGAAAGAGAAAAAACACACACAAAAAATCAGTTTGTGCGAATTGAAAACACAAACCTGCCAGACGTTCTCTGCTCCTCACTCGCCCGCCCCCTCGAAGAAATATTGGCAGAAGATGGGGAAGGGAAGCCAGAAAACTTTTGAAGAAAAATATTAATGAAAACCAAATCCTTTCTGCTTCTTTTTTAATTTCCAAAGGGGAGATAAAGGGCTCCCTGCTCTGCCCTCTGGACTTGCTGCTGACCCTGGAGCGAGGACGGGAGTGATGCTGGTTCAGCCCTGTTGCCACTTGTCAAAGAGCCAGCCCAGAGCCCCTGGGCCTGGGCATGTCTTGCTCTTCTGACCCCTCTGCCTTGGTCCTGGAGCGGCTTCTGATCCCTGGGAAGCATTTGGGAATGGGTCCTGTCTGGGGAACTTGGTGATGTCCCAGGCAGGAGAGGAGCCGCGGCACAATGGGGAGCTGGGCAGAGATACTGTGTTTGGAGAGGAGTGGATGGAGATCAGATGTCCATGCTGGAGGTGTGGAGTAAAGGAGAGAATGGATTGCTCAGGTGTCTGGAGAACCTTAGCCAGCATAAGAGTGGCCTGCCTGAGTAAAAGACCCTGGAAACCCCAAAAGGAGTCCCAGCTGCCAGCCTGCCTGGGGACATGGTGTTTAGCCTAGAGATAGAGCCACTGTCAGGGAGTCCCATGGCTCCAGCCCCACTGCACAGCAGCAGCAGGAGAGGTGGGAAGGGTTTTCTTTCCAGCCATAAGCCGAGAGGGCAAGGAGGAGGTCAGGCATGAACATGACAGGAAGATTTGACGGGGGCAATGGAGTTCACAATGTTTCTCTTGCAAAATGTGCTGAAGGACTCAACACCTGCTTTCTGAAGACTGCTTCTCCACACCCCAGGGCCCTCGCCACAATACAGCACCGTGATGGAGGGGAGACAACCCCAAATGCCAGCGTCCTTAGCATCAGCTCCTGAAATACCTGACTTTGCTGCTGCAGCAGACACCGGTCATGGACAGCATCAGGCAGAGTCCCTGCCAGATGACCTGCTGATGGGAAGAAGTTACCTCCAGGACAGCCAGATGGGTGTGAAGAATGGGGAGAGGAGGGAGTAGCAGAGGGAAGCAGAGGGGTCTGCTGGCACCGCTGCATACGGTGGTATAGTGGGATCCTCCACAGCCAAGCACTGGAGTCCCACGGTGCAGCGGGGTCCAGCAGGGTCCTGCTGTGCAGCAGGGTGATTTGGGCATCCGGGGATCCCACCATGTCACTGGTGGGGCAGACTGGGATGCTAGAGTGCATAGGGGGTTATATACTGGATTCCACTGGAGTATCCTGGGAGGATGAGATGTAGTGTGGGAGTCCTTCCTTGGGGTGGACTTCACCGGGCAGTGGCACAGTAGGGCTGTGCAGGTAGATGGGATATACTGGGGTCACTAGGATGTAGTAGTTTTTCAAAAGACAGCAGGATGAGCAGGCAGCGCTGTGCAGCAGCTCCTTGGTGACAACAGGACTGTCACGAAATGGCATCTGCTCTTGAGGAAAGGGCAAGACAGGCAACTCACCCTTCTCAGTTCATGAAGGTTTGATCAGGGAGATGGTACCTCCCGGCTTGCTGTGCAAGGGCAGAGTCAGGCCCTCTTGCCTGATTTTGCAGGATGCTTGTTCCCCCAGACAAGTCCTGCCAGCACTGCCTTTAGACTTCCCAGCCAAGTGTCATGGCAGTACAGAAGCAGGTCCTGCGAGGGGACTCCAGGGCCAAGGGGGTCTGAGAGGGGGCTGTGGAGGTGAACTGCAGTTGCAGACATTATTGGTGGGGCTTGAACAGTCAGGATGAAGGAAGGGGTATCCCTATTCCTCTCTTTCACACATGGGGTGTGCGATGTGCACTCCAGGTCTGCACTCATCTCCACTCAGGACTCACTGACTTCCTTCTCTGTGCAGCCACCTACTTCTACCACTGCAAAACACATCCACCTTCCTCCTGCAGCTGCCCCTAATCCCTCTCCTGCATCTCTCGGGCTCCTTGGGAAAAAGAATAAGGAGTCAGGAGAAGACATGGTCCTACTCCTATGTGGGTAGGGGAGAAGAAGCTGTAGGAACTGGTCAGGATGAGCTCTGCTCCCATTGCTGCGGGAGCTGGGGTGGGCATGGCTGTTGCAGCACTTGCTGCCCCCGAGGCATGGTATGCACAGCAGGTGCTGAGGCAGGCAGGATGCTGTGCTCCTCCATGCAGGCAGCTGCCCAGTGCTGCTCTGAAGAGATGGGGTTGCATCATGTAGCTCTATCTGGAGAGTACCACTCTCCATCCTCTCACAGAAATCCTCCACCCCTCCAGAGAAGCCCAAATGCTCAGTGGAGACTTAACCCAGCCAGCAAGGTGCTTGGGAAAGCCAGGAGCAGGAGGGGCAGCTAACAGCGTCTGGGGCAGGAGGAATACAGAGTAATTCCACCCCGCACTGCACAGTCAGTCAGGTCTGCTGGAAGGGCGGCTCCATCATGGGGAAGCAGCACGGAGCGGTGCTACCTTGGCCAGGATGAGCAGAACCCATCTGCTTTTATATGCCATGAGTTCATCAGGTCTCTCTCACCCTTGCTGCCCCTCAAACCCAGCCATCATGGCTGGGCTTATCCTGGGAGCAAACCTGCAGGCACTAGTGCTGCACCAGGGCAGGGACCTGCCTCCATCACCCTGCTGTCAGTACACTGACCACCCCAGGACCATAGCAAAGCAGGGATTTTTAAATGCCACAAAAGCTCTGCAAATACTCTTTTGTGGTAACCAGCCACATGGCTTCAGTCCGCAGATATCTCTGAGCATGCACAAAAAGCATTACAAGGCACACAAGAAGGATTACACTTTACAACGTGCATACATGCGCTGTATGCACACAGTCATGCTTACGCCTTGTGCATCCAAAACAATGCTCAAAGACACCCACAATAATGCCTCCAGCTTTCAGTTAAAACTAATTTTAACCAGCAAACACCTGCCAAATTGATTTTACGGGTTTGACACCGGTAAATCACTTGAAATTTCAAGCCTCCACAAAATTTGCATTCTGCTATTTTCACATCTCTTGGAAATTCTCGACTTTGGCTGGTTTCACTGTGGAACTTTTTTACAAAGCAGCCCAGAGGCCAGGAGGCAAGGAGCAGAAAAATGGCAACACGAATGACTGCTGGGAAACCCTGAATGGTTTGTGCTGTATATTTGGATCTGACATCTGGGTCTGGTTTATCCTGAGTTTGATGGACTTGTCTATAGGTGAACAAATCCTTCATCTGATGGAATCTGGCTTGTGGATGGAGTTCCTTGTGGTTATCTCCCAAAACAAATTACGCTGTTGTACATCTGGGTGGCTCAGGAGGGCAGCTTTGCTGTACCCTGTTTATAATGAGCTTGGAGCCTGCACTTCATGTATTCTGTTTTGCTCAAGAGAAGGATGAAATTGGATGAAATCCACAAGTGATTGTGATGGTCCTGACTGATAAAATCATCTCACAACAGTCCCTTCCATGGAAATCGTTACAGGGGTAGTGTATCACTTGACTTTTGGTGTATCTCTGCATAGCTGGATGAGCTGGGCCCAAAGAATACCCATAAAACCAGGTGTTATTCCTTCTGACCCTGATGTGTTAAGTAGCTAATGGTGCTTGTGTGGAGAGTTGTTCTGTTGCTTTTGTATAACAAGGACATAAGAAATGAAAAATCAAAGCATCTTTAAGGTGTTCCTGAAAACAACAATGCTGCTAGAGGAGGATTTTTATCTTTGAGCTTTTTAATGGGATGGATATCTTACACTTCAGTATCCCAGCTGTTGTGTGGCTGAATGTGTCCTGCAGTTTCTTTCTTTTCTAAGTAGGCTGCTTGTGGCGAAGGGTCAGAGTGGTGTAGCCTTTGCTGTATGTATTACATGGCCTGATTCCTTTCTCGCAGCCACGCAGAAAAGGAAGAACAGAGATGATGTATACAGGACAAAGTGGATATAAGCTAGAAAAGAATACCCTTATTCTGATCCCAGAGCTGCCCACCCCCTTGTCCTGCCGGTGCTTGTAAGTGAAGTGGGGTTATGTCCAGAGAGCATCGTGGAAGAGAAACCCAGAAGTATAGAAACAGCTGGGTAACGTGGTGGAGTGAAATGGGAAATTTAAAACAATATAGAAAGGGAGAAAGGAGGAACCATAAGAAAACTGAAGAACTGCAGATATCTGCTGTGTGAAAAGATCTGAAGGGCAGTCTGAACAAGGATTGACACCTTCAGAAACAGGGTTAGGAACCCAAGGCAAAAGGAGGAGGCAGGTAGTAGAACAGAAAATGGAGCAGAGACCTAGATTTGGTGCACCAGAACTCAGGGAGGAGAAACAGAAGGTAGGCCATAAAAAAGAAAAAAGCAGCTAGTCCCAAAAGAATAAAGAAGGAGATAATAATGTTAACCAAGAAACAGAGGTTGGGGTGAAAGGGGGCATGCAGAGAAGACTGAGAGAGGACAGAGCAGACGAAGAGGTGTGGACTCTCCCGGCAGGGACAAACGGTGGACAGGTTTCTGCTTTCACATGTCAAGGGTGTCTAGGCCAAGGGGGGGAAGATGAGCAAAGAGAAGAAAGATTTGGGTGATTTGGTGGGAAGAAAGCTCCAACAGTTTAATGCACTGAAATTGTGAGGAACCAGCTTGCCTCTGCCTCAGAGTCCTGGAAGAATTGGTTCATGAAGGAGCAGAACTGGTAGCAAGGAGTCAGTCCAAGGCACTGCCACCGTACTGAAGACTGTAAAGCATGTATCTTAACCTGTAAAGGCAGGGTAGATAATCTGGCCTCTGTCACATATAAGGTTTTTGAGCTTATATTAAATAGGACAACAGTTAAAGTCGCTGAGATGTGTGGAAAAATGGAATAAAATGCAACATGGGTTCTCCAAAGGTAGCTTGTCAGAGACTAAGCAAGCCATGGCTTTTCTGCACAAAGGCAATGCATTGCATTGCATCTGTCTAAATTTAAACAACTATCGGATAAAGCACCCATGGGAAATTATTAGCTAACCTAGAGAAGATGGGATCACAGAATTAAAGTGGATAAAGAACTTGTGAAGGGTGAGTCTGCAGTGGATAATATTAAAAGGAGGTTATCAGGAGGAAGAGAGATAAGTAGTGATGTTCCCTGTGGATGTGTCTTGGGACTGTCTCAGTGAGTATTTCCTTTCTTGGCCGTGGTTGCACCCTGCCTGGAATACACATACAGCAGAAGGATGACCATGTCAGTAGGAGCAGGGCAACCAAGAAAGGAAGAGCAGAGAGCAGCAAGGAATGGGAGAGCACTTACCTTGCCAAAAACCGACGTCAGGCAGGCCTTCCAGCCAGCAAATGGACGGCACCTCCTCGGCTGAGAGCTCAGATAAGACCAGGCAGAAACAGTTCAAGTATTTCTGTACTTATGCCAGGAACATGAGCAATAAAATGGAAGAATTAGAAGGCCTCATCCAGGAGGAATGAGTAATCCTGGGAACTGTGGATACGGGAGAACTTATCTTCCAGGGCATAGATGGCAGAACAAGTGCTACAGAGATCCTTGATCACAGTCAGATTGCTCTACCAGCCAGAAACAGGGGAGATGACTTTAGAGGTTGTTTTGCTAACGAGCAAAAAAAGAGAATTTGGTCTTGATGAGAACCTCAGCTTGAACTGCCATGATTTGGTTTGGTATCTCTTAAATGGGCTGGGGTGGACATGAATTGGTCTCTACCCAAGGTTTGGATGTTGGCATGCAGGCTTTGAGAAATGAAGCAAATCAGATAATGAGGCTGCCTGGCCAGGGGAGCTCAGAGGGTGAGTATGGACAAATGGCTGGTTCTGCCTGGAGCCTGCATCCCCGTGGGAGGAAAGGGCTGGAGGGAAGTGTTCCAGGTCCCCACCACAGACGTGCCCTAAGCCAGGCACAGCCAGAGAGCTGGCAGGAAACAGCAAGACCGGGAGGGGAGGGAGGCTGAGGCCAGGAAAGGTGGGATACAAGTAGGAAGAGCCACTGCAAGGCCTTTGTAAGGAAAACCTAGAGGCAGGAAATCTATGGTTTCTGTGGGCAAGAGAGAACAGGCAGGGGGCTGCCTGCGTGGCACCAGGAATATTTTCTCCTGCTGCATAATGAGGTTCCCAAGACTGGAAGTGACTACTGGCCTGCTTGATGCTGGTGCACTGATGGCACTCGGCTGGTGAGAGTTACTTGCAGGTTCAAGGTTAAGATGGGACAGTCACCTTGGCTTTGCTTTTCTCTTGGCTGTGAGAGTTTCACCCATGCTGCTGCTGGGGTACCTCTGCTCTAGGGCATGCTGTAGCCTCCAGACTTTCTGTAGGCATTGGGGGTGAGCTCGAGAAGTTGTTGGAAGGGAGGAAAAGAGTATCCCGGCCCTAGTCCCTATTCTCCAGTTGCTTGCCAATTTGTGAACTGGACTCAGTGGCCCATCCCTACTCCTTTGGGCAGTGTAACAAGGCCAGTCCCCTGCACCATGGGGACTGCACTGCTCTGTCGAGTCAATGGCTGCAGAAGCCCTTGCTTACTGGCACGTTTACTGGCATATTTCCTGGCAGCAGTGCCCCAGCCCCTCTGCCCTGATCCGGGCCAGCTCGGTAGCACCTGCGGTAGCCCCCAGAAGGGCTGGAGAGCAAAGCATTGCACAGGCTGCTTGTCCAAAGCCATTAGTGCTTGGCACCCTACTTCTAGGCAAATGAGCCAGTTAACCTGATCAACTGAACATGTGGGCACAAACACAGGCAGCCAGCAGAGCATTACCTTCCTTGTCCTACACATGAGGCTCCTGCTAATACAGCCCTCTCGTGTGACAGTGTTGCAGGGCTGACTCAGACGGAGTGTGTCACCGTGCCAGCCCCCGGCTCCCCGTCTGTGCAGAGATGCTCTCGCCCGGCTCCATGCCCTGCTCTGGGAGCCACTTTGCCTTCCCCTTCCAGCATGATTTAGGGTTACTTCAGTCCCCTTTCCAGGGTGCCTGGGGGAAGGCTGGGCTCGTGCTGTGCCCACAGAAGCATTTCATCATTTGCTTCCTCGTCTCCACCTCCTCATCCCACTGCTGCTGGGCAGCACCTCTGCATCTAGGTCAGGCGGAAGATTTGGCTTTACCTCCTGACTTCCACCACACCTTAGGTGTGTGGGCAATTACCCAGTAACTCTGCACACACCCTGTCAGCT
Source organism: Harpia harpyja (assembly GCF_026419915.1). NCBI lineage: Eukaryota > Metazoa > Chordata > Aves > Accipitriformes > Accipitridae > Harpia > Harpia harpyja. The sequence goes on along the minus strand of NC_068955.1, from coordinate 7,711,839 downwards.
CTAATTACCCGGCAGAGGCAGCGCAAGAACAGAGCAGCAAACTGTGTCATCTTCCAGCTGCCCTTTGCCGAGGGAGGCTGGCGTGGGTAATGCAGTGGGCATTGATGACTCAGTCTCCCTCACCTGGCTTGCATCTGTGGCTGGGAACCATAGCACCATCCCTCAGTCCTGCAGGATCACCACACAGCCAACAGGCGATTTGATGGACCCACCATGGACCAGGAGCTCATCAGGAACAAAAGGTCCATGGTGCCAAATGTTCCCTTTAGCAATGGCAGAGTAGCCCCAGGACCTCTGTGTCTCTTCTTGCCTATGGTAAATGTGGATGCTCTGCAGGTCACTGGCTCTCTGTCCAGAGCTGTGCCAGTCCTGCCAGAGCTGCACCCCTCCCTGCTTCCCCCAGAGCAGAGCATCTCTAGAGCCGAGGCCAGCAGTCTGAGGACCACGCACATCCCTGCATTAGGCAAAGCTGCACCGCAAACAACTGTACCCCCCCAAAACTGCACAAATCTTCTCTTCAAACCAATCTCCTCTGCAGTCATTCCCAGAACATCATGAACCTCGAGGTTTGCTCAGCTTGCTGCACACCAGCATCTCCATAGCTTTCTGGGGGCTGGGGTGGAGCTGGCTCATCCATCAGAGTGGGTCTTGTCTTCATGTCAGACCCTCATGTCACTGTTCAGTGCCTGGGCTCTTACGGGTATGGGGAAAAGTTTGGAGTGAAGATTATAGTCTGAGAGAATTCCAGTCAAAATACTGCAGGATTTTGTTGCTGATGGTTGGTAAAGGAGCCCCAAATGCCATTTTGATCAGACTGAAGCTGGGTGCGAGGGCTGCATTCAGTGTACAACTGCAGGAATAAAGGAAAATGAAAACATTTTATTTGTGCGTTTTCTAAATGAAACTTTTTTTATTGTAAAAGCCCCCCTAAAAGAAGAAATAAAAGGAAAAAGAAAGGTAGAAAAAGAAAGGCTTGTAAAACATTTCATTTCCTGTAGAACGAATGCTTTGGCATGACCCAAATTCACTCTTCTGATTTCCATTTCTTGCAAGTTAAAACGCTTCTCTTTTGATTTGCCTCAGCCTGTATCTCCCCCCTTCAGGTTCTCTGCTGGCAAGTGGACCGAGAAATTCCCCCATGTCCCTGCGCCAACAACGTCCCTGTTGCTTCACCCTGACAGCTCTTGGTGCCTGATTCCCCCATTGCTGCCCAGAGCTGGGTGCAGGCAGGGTCTGCCCCACTGTGAGCCAGAAAATCCTTCCCCAGGGGGGTCCCAGGAAAGCTGATGGAAAATCTCTTGTGCTCAGAGGTGGGATATGAAGGAAAGTGGTTTCCAGCACTGTATATGCTGAGCCCCATCAGAGAGGGGTGGCTTTCCTTCATGGGAGCAGGGTAAGCTGGTGGTGGGTGGTGATGGGCTAAGGGTCCACCAGGCTCCATTTCTTGCTATTTGAGCATGACCAAGCCCAGATCCCTGGGTGGGAGCATTTCTATAAATGCGAATAAATAAAGGAAGTAAATGACAGTCATTTTGGACGTTTTCCTGTATGTAAATGCGTTTCCTTGGTAATCACATCTCTAGTATTTCTGTTTATTTTTATACATCTGTTTTCGGTTAGCACACAGAGCTCTGTGCCGAAGCACATCAATATCCTTAGATGTCCCTCACCTTGGCACAGGAGAGGGGCCACGCAGTCTCGCACACGCAAGTGTGCTAAGACACAGACCCCCCCCCCCCATGTATGTCCACTTGCACACACATGTGCACGCACACCCATGTGGGGGGATCCCTGCCACCACCAACGATCTCACGCGCACTTGGCAGGGAGACACAATGCCACAGGCAGCGGGATTGCTGGAACTGGGTTTTTGTGTCCCTGCCTTGTAGTTTGTTTGTGGCATGCTGCTGCTCTCAATGACACATTTTTAATTGTGCCTGTTAAGTTGCCTGGAGGCTTTTTAAACCCTGGGATTTGAAACACTACTTCAGTATCTGAAGATGACTGCTGGTCCGTGAGTGCCAGACCAGGACACTGGCAAGTGTGTCCCCTGCTGCTCCCCTGATCTGCTCTGGGCTGAGCGGGGTGAGGGCAGGACACAATGCCCTGGCTTCAAGCCCAGCTGTGTCAGGCTTTTTAAACACCCAGCCCAGAGCTCCGTGCTGGGATGTCCCTGCCCCACAGCGCACCACGCTGCCCTGCTTCTGATGCTCCACTTGTCTTGGCCCCTCGGCACCGCCCCGATGAGCTGTGAAGTGAGGGTGAGAAGTGGTACAGAGCAGGATGGAGGGCTGATGGCCCCATCCCCTCATTCCCAGCATGCTTTTGACCTGTGTGAATGGCTCTCTGTTGATGGTCCCTGGCACCTGGAAGCCGCCTTGCCTGGACCACGTTGCCTGGACCAATATGTGGTTTTGTGGAGAGACTGGGAGGTTGGATGTTTAGGGCTGATTCCCACAGCCCTGGGCTGGTCCTGGAGTACAGAGACCAGCATGTCCCTTCTAAGACACCACCTGTGAGACCTGGGACAGCCAGTGGGACCAACATGTCCATGAACTGCAACAGTCACGGCACGGTCCAAAGAGCTGGTGTGTCCTTCCTATGACAGCACTTCACACCACAAACTCCAAAGCGTCCAGAAATTTGCCATCTCAGGTCCCCACTAATCTGCAACACACCAGCTGACCATGAAATCTTCATGGTCCCCATGATCTTCCATCACTGTCACCCCTGTGTCACTGCTGGGAGCCCTGGGTTGTCTGAGCTTTGCCTCATGGTCCCACTTTGTGACTATGTTTGTAGGTGCTTGGCTCTCAGCCCATGAAGGAAGGTTGTGAGTGAGCACTGCAGACACAGCCTGGGTTCCTTAACCTGATCCTCACTGTGCAACAGATGAACAGATTACCTCTCTAGGAATAGACATCAATGCCCAGGATTGTCAGTGCCATGCATCATTAAACCGTAATACAGACTCTGCAACACCATGTGGCCAGGAAAAGGTATGTCCTTTTGTCTGATGGGGTCTTTATCCACTGCCAGACCCTTGGAGGATAGTTGTTCCACTATTACTGGTGCTTTTCTTTCACTCCAGCTGTTCTTACAGCCCTCCTGACTCCAGAAGCTGAGGCTTCCCATCCCCTTCCCTCCCAAGCATAACACAAAATGAGGTGTGCCCCCCGGGAGAGCCCTCAGGGGTGGGAAACCTATGTCTCCCTTCCTTGATGCTCTTCTACCATCCAGCTGGGCAGGCTGTGACCTCCTGGGACAGTCTGTGCTTGCACTGGGACATGGTGATGGCCATAAAGCACCACAAGGACAGAGTCTCGTGGAGGGTAAGGGCTCAGCTGGCCATGCTGCTCTGCAAAAGGCCCAGCAGCACCAGCCATGCAGGGCTGCAGCTGCCTTCAGCACACCCCATACAGCAAGGCAGGTGCTGGCTGGCACCCCCAAGTCAGTGCTGGGTGAAGGACCCCCCTCAGCAGGGCAGCTCCTTGCTGATGCACCGAGCAATGCATGTGGTCCCTACTCTTCCATCTTCCCAGCCCACTCACCCTCTTCTCAGTGCTGCCCCTTTGGTGAGGCTGGGGGGATGAAGAAAAGTCTGCGAGGTGGGCAGGGACCATGTTGGGTGGGTCCCCAGGGCCCAAGTCTGTCTCTCTTGGGCAATGCCCTGGGGGCACCCCTGTTGTTGTTCAGCCGTTTGCAATGCCTCAAGATAAATTGAGAGCTGAAATGCAGCTTAGATGCTGGCTGGCATCTCACCGAAAGACTGGAGAATAAACCTTTCCGGTTTTGTTAAGGGTTTTCCCCTAATTTAAGCTAAAAAAGAACATCCTTAATATCAGCAGTAGCTCACATGCATCTTGTCTCTCCATGCACATCCTGACAGTCACAGCATCGCAGAAAGAAAGTCGGCATTTGCTCTGTGCCATACACATCCCCCTCCTGCATTGTAACCTTGCACAAGATCCATATCCAGCCAAATAAGGTACCACCTCTGAGTGATAAATAAACGGGGGAGAACTCGCCAAGTTAAGCGGCTGTCTTCCTACCACGCAGCACCTGATAAAAGTTACTGCTGCGAGCATAATCTCAACCAGCACATGGCATTAACCCAAAGAAAAGCAGCATTTTCTCATTCACCTAAAATTATCCACCCACTGAAATAGGTACTATATTCTAGTGATAAACAGGAGCCGGCTGCTAGTTTAAGCACATGTTCTCCTACAATGCAGCACAAAAAAAGCCTGCTGCTCAGTATCATCTGCATGGCTGTAATGTCTTCTGCATCTCCATGTAGCTAGTCAGCTGGAAATAGCTGGTGTTTGGTGTTCATTTCAGATGCAAGCTTTTTGATAATGCCTGTACACATGCCGATACACATATTCACACTGTTTCCAGTCACTTGTTTTGCTTTTTCATTACCCCTCAAGCCCAGTGTTTATTATTTGTGCATTTAACTGTATCCCAGCTAGAGACCCCGACCCTGTTGTGTCAGGCGCTGTACAAGCCCTCGAACTGAATGGCAGTTCTTGCCTCTGAGAGCTGGCAGTCTCATAACCATTTTTGGATAGAAAAATATAACACTGCAAGAAAAAAAATAAAACCTTGGATTGCATGTAAAGAAATAAAGCAAAATGCTATTCCCCCACTCCTGCTGTCTGTGCTCAAGCCTTCCAAGAAGTTCCTGTCCTCATCTGTTAGGGTATCATTTTACAGCTCGATGACAAACACAGAACTTGCCAGTTTAAACATATAGGTCTCGTTTTTGCTCTCTGGTACACACACGCACTTACCTCTCCGTTGCAGAGGTGGGTGGGAGAGCAGCTTTAGTCCCTGCTCCCCCGCAGTCTGTGGACAGAGGTGCAGCGACATGTTGGAGTGACAGGAGTGTTGCCCCCAAGTCCTTTCCCACGTGCCTCCCACCAGCCCCATGGTGCTCTCCTCTCACCTGGACCACACGTGTTCATACTCGGCTCCTGATCATGTCCACCCTGTTCATATTCACGGGGCTCCTGATCTCCTGCTCCTCATCTGCCGGGCTTGTATTTACCAGAGCCCGAAGGGTGCTGCGATTCATCCCCACCACTCAGGGAGGCAGGGAACCCAGCAAAGTCCCAATCCCCTTACAGTCTTACACATGGAGAAAACAAACCAAGCAATTAGAGTAAACAAATCATATTAAATGGCGCATTACCTATGAAATGGCATTGAGTGCACACCACAGCCAGCCAGGAAGATGCTAGTCATGCAACTTTTTGCGGCACCCGGGCACTCTCCCCGGCCCTGCAGATGCTCTGCCCGGTGGACGGGGGGGCTGCAGCGCGCCCACATTGCGCTGCTCAGCCTCTCCCAACAGCTGCTTTCTGCTGCTCCACAGCATGACTTTGCCTCACGAGTCATCTGCTCACACATGGGTGCAAGGAGCACGCAGGCCCCTGCATCCTGAGACAGCCAGCCAAATGCACAGTGCTCCCCGGACCCCCCCATGCCACCCCGGGGGGGGTAAGCGCAGCTCCATGGCAGGGTTGCCTGGCTGCAGCGGTGGGGTTGGTGTACAGAGAGCAGCAGGAGTGCAGTCAGCACGCAGCAAAGCACATCTAATTGCAGCAAATGCTGCAGCATGATAGATGGCCTGTGGATGCATTAGCCATTACAGACTGCAAGGCATTGTTCTGAGATAAGGGGCCTTATACTACTGACTGATTTATGCCTCCCTCACTTTCTTGCCTTTTTTTCCAGGAGCTTTAAAAGGATGGAGCAGCCAAGCCCAAATGTTGAACCATCTAAGCTCTCCTCCAGTGTGTCAGATGGGACTTGCAGGAAGAGCTGAGCCGGGCGTGGGCCAAACAGCATTTGCTGTAGAGTAACTCCATGCCCAGCGATGCTGGCCTCAGGAGGTGCAGCGGGGTGCCCTGGTCCTGACATCCCAGTGTGACCCAACGTGGCCTCAGGGCACGGCGAGATGGGACGTCTCTGCTGGAGGAGATGCTGACCCCAGGGACCCCCAGGGCTGGGCAACTTGAACAGTCCAAATGTTCTGCTGAAAACCCAGCAAACTAATTTTTCCACATTAGTTTTAGTTTCAGGTGTCCAGTATAAACATGCTGTGTCACATTCATGTAGCAACAGTCATAGCACTGAAAAATGGATTATTTCACTGCACTTGTGCTTAAAAAAGAAAAAAAAATACATTATCCCAGGTCTAACAACAAGCCAGGGTGAGCTGTGGTGGAGGCCGTTGGGTTAGATCCTGCTTGTTTTAGAGGGAACATGGGGTTGTGCCTGTTTCTCTGCTGTGACTGTAAAATCAGTGTAGCTGTGCTGGCAGGACCCGTGCTCTCCCTGTGTGCAAGGTGATGGATCCCAGCCCCTTCTCCTCACCCTGGCATGAGCCCCATGGGCTGCAGCGAAGATGCTCCCGGACAGCAAGGACAGTGGTGGTTAGAGGAGGGTGCCTGTCCCTGTTTTCATCCATCTCGCTGTTCAGTGCCAGAAGAAAGTCATACTTTCTCTGATCTTCTCATGAGTCACTTCATAGCAAAGGAGTGAGCCAGCTCCCACAGGTCTCAATGTGAGGATTTTGCTGAGAACTGGGTGCTCAAAGAGCCAGTTGGTGGCTGGGGGTTGTTTTTGGGAGGCATTTCCTTGGGATGTTTAAAGTGGAGCAACACAAAGGCACTACTATTACCCCCCCCCCCCCTTTCCTCTGCTTGACAAAAGCCGACTGGATTTTCTGCATATTCCTGGCTTTCTGCAGAGGGAAATGGCAGGGGCTACGGAGAGATCACAAGCACTGTCTCCTTGCAGCACAACCGCTCCAAGTACGCGGTCACCGCTCCACGCCATGAAGCACACGTCCGCGCGACATCCCTCCTCGGGGCGGCGAAGGCAGGACGCAGGCAGCTGCCATGCCCCCGTGCATACCTGCCGCCGGGGCCAACCCCGCCGGCGTGGGCCAGGGGAGCCAGTCATGGCACCATGCTCCGTGTGATGCCCGCTGCATCCTCAGCAGGGCCAGCACTGCCGGCGGCTCGCGGGAACCCGCTAGCACTGTCCCGGCAGGTTTTGCTGGAGAGCTGGAGGAATCCAGCCCTGTGACAGGCAGTACTCCAGGTTCCCAGCCTGCTACAGCAGCCAAGCACTTGGATAGCTGGCACTAGACTCCCTCCTTGAATTACTCATCTTTTCCATTACGAGGCCTCCCATACTCCAGCAATCCATCTGTTTGGTGGTGCAATTTCAGGATCGTGCCTTTTGTCAGTGATGTTAATTTTGGCAGTCAGCAGCAGACGCGGTGCTGAAGCTCCCTGCTGAGGCCTCGCTGCCTTTTACTGGGCATCTGGCAACGTGCTTGGAGGTGCCAGTGGAGATGGCAGCCTCCTCCCCTGCTCATCCGGGTTTTGTGCCGGGTGGTGACTTCTGAGACTGCCAAAGGGCTTGGTGGTATCAGTGCTTGCTGCTGGTAGTCGCACCCATGAGAAAGCCAAACACAGGGAGGTTTGATGCCCTGCACCCAGTGTGTAACAGGCTGTCAAACACTCTGATCACATTTTGCTCTCTAGCTGCAGCCCTCTGATGACCTGCCACATCTTTGCCCATCTCCCCAGGATTTACCTGTCTTGTGTCCACCTTGGTCATGACTGATGCTGGGACACTCATGGACCAGACTGCAGACACTGGGCTAGCAAATGACTGGAGATGCACTGCCATGGCAGCTGCTCAGCACCTCAGGGGGACCTTAAGTGACCAGATCCCATAGATGTGTGATTGCACCTGAACCATCTTCAGGAGCTGGATGAACAGCACATCAGTTGCTTCCTCCGCCTGCTTCTCCTCAGTGATCTGCCTCATCCTCTCTGGCATCCTCCCTTCTTTTGGTCCCCTCTGCTCTTGGATGGCTACAGACTGCATTTTCCCCTAATTCAGCCTGTCCCAGGGACCAACAGGCAGACCATGCCCAGGATGATGGGACTCCATCTGGGTACTCATCTGGGGTACCCAGAGCTGATGTGCAGGATTTATCAGGACCGTCTTACTGCAGTGAGGTCTGGGGGAACAGGATGGGGAGAGGATGAGAAGCCAGGCTCTGCTGAGCTCCTGAACAGGGTTCCCTGGACAACATGGCACACCCCTGCCACGTTGCCTCAAGGAGGATCGCCCAGCAGGGACCATGGGGACAACCTGTCTGTGCAAGGGGATGCACAGCATGCTCAGCTTTGGGGTAGGGGTTGCTACCTGTAATTGGGCATGTGAGTGGAGATGTCTGCTCTATTCCCATCACCTTGGTGTCCCTCACTGCACTTTTTCCCTGGCAAGGCTCTCAGCTTTAAAGCTGAACTCTTGGTAAAGAGCTTTGGTATAGGCTTGCACCTAAAATTGTGCTCCTGTAAGGCTGGTCCAACTCCCAAAACTGAGCTCAGCAGGGAAAGGGGTTCTGGAGCATCTTTCTGGGGAGCTGAGCCACAGGCCTCAGGGTTGTCCCCAAGATGCTACTCTGTAGCCATCAGTGTTAGTGATGCACGAGCTCTGAGGGAGGCTATTTTGGATGGGACATGCACCCACCATCTCCTTGCCCAGGTGACTCCCCAGGGAGGGGCTTTGTGTGTTTTTGCGCAGCCGCGCAGCAAACACTTTCCCTGGGCATTGCAAAAGCTGACAAGTGGGGAAAATCCTTTTCCATGCCACCAGAACCCCCCCGGCAGAGCAAGGAGGAGAACGCAGCTGTCCTGCCCCAGTGGTAGCACACAGAGGGGTCAGCTCAGGCCCTTTCCAATTCCCCACCTCCCTCCCCGCCAGCCCCACGCTGCAAGCAGGCGGGCTCTGCTCCCGCATGCGATGCCTCCCACGACAGGGCGCTCCCATGCTGCCTGCGCGGGCTGACTGCCAGCCCGATAACCGGGCTCCTGGCAGCCTGCCTTCCCCTCCGGCCCAAACAAACACCGAGCGGGTGGGAAGAGCCGGTGCGGAGATGTGACGGTGCCGTGCAGAGCCCGGGCTGCGTGCTGTGCTTGTCCCCATTGCAGGACTCATGCCCTCTGTCTCGGCTCAGAGACGATGCTAACCACCGCGTGACTCGCCCGGGTCTTACTTGCTCTGTGCCTAACGCAGTTGTGTTGCTTTTATTTCTCACCTGGTTATGGCATTCCTCTGGGGCTTGTCATCAGGGCAGCTCTTCTCGGTTGCTTCCTCTCTCCTGCTTGTTGCACAAGTCTTGAAGAAGCCCAGTAGCAGCAGCTTGGGCATCGGGGTGCAGCAGGGGAAACAGCGCGTGCAGGACCTCGACGCAGCTCTGCTCTCGCCATTTCTGCCAGTCCTTTGCTACCTCCCAAAGCCCCTCTCCCCCTTGCCATGGGACTTGTGCCTCCCCAGCACTCTTCCCTGCCACAGCCAGGGGCACTTTTGTCACCACCAGTGCCCATCTGCTTTTCCTGGCTTCTGCTTCCAAAACCTGAGGAAGAAATATCCCTGAGCAGGGGGGAGGGAGAGGGCCAGCAGAGCTCGGGCCAGCAATGCATGCCTGTGCATGGCACAACGCAAGGGCTGAGGAATTATTGGGATGGACCAGGCTTCGATCCACAGCTCAACATGAACCCTTTCCAAATGCTATTGGGGAAGGTGCAAGAAGCCCACAGTGGGCAGGATGGGATGATTTACCCTCATGTGTGTCTTTGGTAAATAGAAATGAGCCTAAGCTGATCACAGGCATAATATCCCAACTGTTTATGGCTGTTAGCTACTATCAGGCTGCACATTCCTGCTATTTGTCTCAATCTCCTGCTCTTGCCACAGCTTTGCCCAGGGTCTAAGTCAGGAGTTTGCTGTAGTTAATAATGTGCATCTGAGGCTGCTCGTCTGTGTTGTGCTGTGCCCTGGGGGAGCAGTGAGATGGGGGGCAGGTCTTATGAGTGTAGGATACCCCAGGAAGACCCTCAACATCACCAGCTCACAGGCCACCAGCTTATATGCCATGGAGGTGGAGTATCACACAGCTCATTTGGGCCCCAGCAGGGTTTGCCCACAGACCTGCAATGTGGCCAGAGCCTTGGCTGGCAGCAGCAGGGAGCCAAGGGCGAGAGACAGACCTGTGGCTCAGACCTCTGGTCCTGCCTTTTCATGCTCCTGCTCTGGCCTGTGGTACTCATGGCAAAGGCGGGGCTGGCACTGCCAGGGTGGCTGTAAACTGTACCAGTACCTCATCATCCCCATGGCATGGGTTTATCCCCTTCCCACTGGTGCTCCTGGAGCAGGGCCTGGCAGTTGGCTTTGTGTCTTGGCATGACTCTCCCAGATGGTGTCTCGAGCTTCAGCAATGGCATCAAACACTTGCTGGTGGATGCTAAAGCCACGGGTCCAGTCCAGGACACTGGAGAGCCCTTGCAGGCATCGCAGCAGGGGATTTCTCTCCTCTGTGCATTCAGTACCTGATATCTCCAACATGGTCCCACTGTGGGTCTGCTCATCCCCTCCTGTAGCTGCCAACACCTCCGTTCATGGCTGGTGTCTTATGTCCCAGCAAGGTTCTTCTGCATCCTGGGTGCTCAACCCTTATCTCCTCCGGCAGCCCCCAGCCTGTCTGGCTTCCCCTGCTCGCTGCACATCAGGGCCCGAGCGCATGGCTGTAACTGGGTGGGGGGAGAGGCCCTCTGCAGCCCAGATCCCCATGGTGGCTCTGTGCAATCCAAGAGGGGCTGGGGTGGGAGTACAGGGCCCATGGTGGGGATGGGAGAGTCAGAGAACTAGGCGTGCAAGGATATGTGTGCGTCTGCGTGTGCGTACATTGTGGGACATGCGTTGAAGGTCTATTCGTGGGGGGTGTGTATCCACATAGAGCAGAAAGTCTGAAGGTGCCCGTTTGTGTCTGGGAGCTGCATGTATATGAGAAGATGTAGTTCCCATATGTCTGTGTCAGTGTGTGTTTGTGTGTGTAAGAATATGCCTGCGTAGCTTGTGTCCTTGCGTGCAGTGTGCGTGTGTCCTACCCTCTACGTGTCCAGGGTGTATCTGTCAGCGTGGCGTGCTGGCTCTGCTGTGTGTACATCATGGGTACGAGTCTGTGTGTGCGTGTGTATAAGGTACTGGATAAAAGGGGAAATGGCTGGAAAAGCTATCCCCACTCCCATTTTAATCAGAGAAATGAAGCAGCTGTTGGAGTGAATAGACCCTGCACTAAAGCAGACGTCTTAATATCTTTTGCAGAGGAGGTGCATTGTGATTCATTCTGTGCATCTCTATTACTCAGCTTTTGATAGGGGCTTACTTGTCTCAAGTGCTTTTCATTATTGCCCTAATGCTATCTATTAACATACTGGATGGAGGCTCTTTTCTCATCTGGAGCATGCATCACTGTGCTTTTAAAGATTATGGGGCTTGCAAATACATAACACTTTACTGCCTCCCTGACATAATTCACTGGGAAAAGAAATACATGTAAATAGATAGGTAAATAGATAACCTAGCTGGAGGGCTATGGGAGACAGAAAGGCAGACAGACAGACTGACCCCGGCACAGAGCTCAGCACACAGTTAGTTCATTTGTAATAAATGGGAAAAGAGCTGTTCTCAGTGTTTATTTAAAAATTCTTGGCCACTGTTTGGTCTCACTTGGAAAATCCTTGTTTCCTAGTTCCCAGCCTTGGACCTTCAGGCTGCAGGGTGGGTGACCCATCAGAGATGGGGGGCTGCTGACAGGGAATGGGAGCATCCTGGGAAGATGGGGAAAGGGAGAGGCCTGTGATGGAGAGACAAGTAACAGCACATTGTGGAAATGTGATCTGCGGATGGAGACCCCAGCAAAGCCCATGGGATGTGCAGGTGACCAGCGACCGCAGCATGGACCAGAGCCACGGCCGTGCTCTGCTCTGGCTGAGACTTCCTCAGCAACCTCAGGAACACCATTTCATCTTAGCTGGGTCAATTAACTACTTTAAAGACCAGTGAGGCATTTAAACACTCTGATGTGACTTATGTAGGCAGTCTTCATCAGGGGAAGATTACAGGTGCGGTTTTCTGGGTCAGTGTTATTACACAGTTATCAATCATTGTTCTATTGTATGGTTGGTGATGGCTGGATTTTCTGATGAGCACGATACTGAGCCAGGACCAGGAGAGACCCAGAGCTGAGATCAGGCAGTAGGATTTCTCCATCCTCTTTTTTTCTTCAGCAAATGACCATACCTCAAAACTAAAACTTTTTGCAAGAAAGGAATAAATTGGAATTACAATTTAACAACAGCATAAGTGCTTCTTTCCTCAGCTCAGGATGGCTTCTTCTCTCAAATTTTGTTGAACTGTGGTAAGAAACGCAATGGCATGAAAGCAAAATTAAACAGACTGAGATTGGCAGAACTGAACGGTTCAGCTGAGAGCATGCATTTTCTTTCTTTCTTAATTTCTAATTTTTTGGAAACCCATTTCCCTGCCCTGTGCCTGTATTACAGACACCTCTAGGCTTGCAGAGAGCACAGAGCCCATACCCTCTGGACTGCTCCCCAAAACCTGGGGGGATTGAGTGGCAGGTGAAGGTTGCATTCACCTTCCTCAACAAATCAGTCAGGGCAGGGCACGTTCCGCTCCCAGCACAGCTGTGTTGGCATATTTAGGGCAGGATACTTTGGGGCACAGTTTTCATGTCATATGGTGTGGTAGGTTGACCCTGGCTGGAGGCTAGGTGCCCACCAAAGCCGTTCTATCACTCCCCCTCCTCAGCTGGACAGGGGAGAGAAAATATAACACAGGGCTTGTGGGTCGAGATGAGGACAGGGGAGATCACTCACCAATTACCATCACGGGCAAAACAGATTCAGCTTGGGGAAAATTAACTCAATTTATTACAAATCAACCAGAGTAGGGTAACGAGAAATAAACCCAAATCTCAGAACACCTTCCCTCCACCCCTCCCTTCTTCCCGGGCACAACTTCACTCCCGGATTCTCTACCAACCCCCCAGCGGCACAGGGGGATGGGGAATGGGGTTTACGGTCAGTTCATCACACGTTATTTTCTGCCGCTTCATCCTCCTCAGCGGGAGGACTCATCACACTCTTCCCCTGTTCCAGTGTGGGGTCCCTCCCACGGGACACAATCCTCCATGAACTTCTCCAACGTGGGTCCTTCCCACGGGCTGCAGTTCTTCACGAACTGCTCCAGCATGGGTCCCTTCCATGGTGTGCAGTCCTTCAGGAGCACACTGCTCCAGCGTGTGTCCCCCACGGGGTCACAAGTCCTGCCAGAAAACCTGCTCCGTGGGCTCCTCTCTCCACAGATCGGCAGGTCCTGCTAGGAGCCTGCTCCAGCGCGGGGTTCCCACGGGGTCACAGCCTCCTTCAGGAACCCACCTGCTCTGGCGTGGGGTCCTCCACGGGCTGCAGGTGGATATCTGCTCCACCGTGGACCTCCCTGGGCTGCAGGGGGACAGCCTGCCTCACCATGGTCTTCCCCATGGGCTGCAGGGGAATCTCTACTCTGGTGCCTGGAGCATCTCCTCCCCCTCCTTCTTCACTGACCTGGGGGTCTGCAGGGCTGTTTCTCTTACATGTTCTCACTCTCTCTCCAGCTGCCGTTTCTGTCCATCCCAGCAACTTTTTCCTTCTTAAAAATGTTATCCCAGAGGCGTTAACACTATCGCTGATTGGCTTGGCTTTGGCCAGCGGCAGGTCCGTCTTAGAGCCGGCTGGTATTGGCACTCTCTTGAACACAGGGGAAGCTTCCAGCAGCTTCTTACAGAAGCCACCCCTATAACCCCCCCACTACCAAAACCTTGCCACACAAAACCAATACATATGGACTTGGCAGCCCTGCAGACAGCCCAGCACTCTCCCTCTCTCACCAGTTGGCTGGCCCAGCGGCATCAGGGCCCCTCCAGACCAGGGCTGCACACATGCTTTGGGAAATGCTTATCCCTGCTCAAGGTCAGGGCTCGGGCTGTCTCCTGCCAAGGAGACACCAAGGCAGAGGAAGCATCCAGTACCCTAGGTTTATCAGCCTCTGGTTGAAACAAAATGGGGAGGACCTCAGCCTGTCCTTCTGGCAGGAGACCCCGTTGGTAGGGCACACAGATGGCTGGGGTTAGCCCTGGCACCAAGGCACGCGATGGGGATGAAAGGTGAATATCCTGAGCTCACGTAGGTCCCACTTTTGGCAGCCAGGTTCCCATTTCCCATGCTGGTTCAGGCAGGGGCTTAGAGAGAGCCATCCTGTGCTACCACCATCCCCTGCTCTGAAGCACCATGACTTTTCCCTCCTCCAGCCTCATGCAGCGCCTGGCCTTGGGGCTGCCAGCATCCTCCCAGGAGCGCTTGACAGCAGCACTCAAAGGTGTGTTTCCCCAGGTACCCCCAACCTGTGAATGCAGCTTTACCGTATTCAATAAATAACCTACAGGATATATTACAATCTTTTATAAACTGAGACTAATGCTGGCTCCTAGCTATGGTTAATCATATAAACTTGCCTAATTTTATTCTATCAGCCATCTTGTTGCTACATGCCAGATGCTTGCCTTAAATGAAGTGTTGGAACAGCCAAGCATCAAGTTAACAGAATACCAGCAAACATTCCCGACAGCATGAGCAGTCTATAAAACCTGGCACTAAACTGTATTAGAGGGAGAGATAAGCTCTCAGAGAGGAGCTGGGAAGACGGTAGACTTGTTTTTTTTCCAAATGGCTTCATGAAGCATGCGGTGCAGGTGTCGTAGGAGAAATCCATCCAGCTATGGAAGTATCTCTATATCTAAGGCTGGCTATGCTATGAATCTTCTAATGGGATTAAGGCTTAATGTTCTAAATAGAATATGAAATAGTGCTTCCTCTCGCAGATCTGCCAGCTGTCTTGCAAACAGGGCAGAGAAACTTCCACTTTTTGCAGATCGAATCAGTCATTCTCTGAATTGATGGCAAGAGCCTCATCAACAAGATATAATGTTTTAATGATGTTGTGACACGACCTGACACGCAGTGTCATTTGATGGATTCTTTCGTGTCACGGTGTATTTCTGACACAGAAAAATGTAACCTCTTTCCCCCCTTCCAAAAAAAAGAAAGGGGATGAAAAAAATGTTCATTTCTCCAGTGCCTAAAATGTTTGGATCTCTTGTGGCTTGCGGTGCTCAGTGGTGCCCTGCTTCAGCTCCGCAATTACCTTGTGCTGGAGAAGATGAATTTCCACCGTGCTTTTCTGTATCTGCTTTTCACCTCTGCATGGCACATTACCACTTGCTAATAACATGGAACAAATAGCATGGCATTAATAACCTGCAGAAATCATTTCACCCCTATTTTCAGCTGTGAATCCTCTTCAAATCGCTTCGGACATTTTGAATTGTTTTTTCTCTGCCACAATTCCCCATCAACCTCCTTGAATGCTCCCAGGTCTACAGTTGCTTCTCCCCTAGTTTAGTGCAAGGGCTCAGCATTGGGAGCTTGGACAGGGTCTGCTGGGCTGATTGCAGATACCTGTGGCACAGGGAGTGTTTGCCTGGAAGATGCAGCTCTCCTTATCCCAGCAGCAACACCAGCCGTGATCTTCTGGGGTAGCTGTTTCTGCGTGTCCCAAAAGGAAGTGGAAATCCCACCCAGGACCCAGATGAATAAAGAGCAGGGATCTTGTCTCTGAAAGGGTGCTCAGAGTGACAGAGATTCATGCACACCGTTGGTGTTAGGGCTGGATGCACTGAAGCTGCTCCCTGGCAGAAGGTAGAGATGCTGATGTCTCCTGTGGGTGAGGGACACCCGGGGATGCCAAAGTCTGTGCTGGGAGGAGCTCTGTGTAGCTGTCAGCACAGAGGACCTGTGCAGGCATCAGAGAAGAGTCTCAATGCATTGAAAAGAGAGACCCTTGGTTCCTTTATGGTGACCCCAGCCTTGCAGCAGTTTTCCACGGGCTGCTTGGTGACTGGGTGCCTCTGAGGTTGGGCAGAATTGGGCCCTGCCATCTTGGGCACCTCATGCCTCCCTTTCCTGGAGGAGAAGCACACTCCTACTTGCACCCAGCCTTGTTCATCCCCAAGCATTGGTGGGGACCTGGAGCTGGTGGTCCCTCAGCAGCATGGCCAACCCTGCACTGTCCCAGCAACCAGTGACCCCCAGAGAAACTTGCAATAACCTTGTTAGCTTGTGAATCCTCTGTGTGTGGTGGGGGGCTGTTTGGGGGTGCTCTCACCTGTCAGCCCAAGACTGTGCTGCATAATTGGGAAGCCCTGACACCTCAGAGGTTCTGTGGGACCCCGCTGTCCCCAACATTGTGTGACAGTGGGGACACACAGAGCTGCAAGGATGCTGTTGTCACACCAGGACCTGGAGGAATGAATTTGGGGAAAGGGAGCCGCATAGTCCTATGTATCCCAGCCCACCCCATCCCAGGGCTCAGCCAGACCCCACGGCTCTCCAGTGCAGACAGCCAGCCCCAACTGCATCCCCAGGACCTGGGGGAGGCATTTGAGCACCTGCACCCAGCCCCTGGGTGGGGCAGCAATGTGGATTTGCAAGGGACACAAGGTGGTGGGGGGCATCTGTCCCTCAGGGAGAGGTGGGTGGGTGTTCTCCACCCATCCATGCTTTCATAGCACCTACCGGGTTGCCCTCTGCTCTCCCCTCCCTGTTCCCCAGAGCTGGCGATTGCCGTTTGGGCAGTAAATCTGAACCATCCAATCCTGTTAAATTATTTTCCAAATGACATGATTTCCCTGGTGCACATAAATGATCAATTTCATGTTTTATTCCTAGAGCTATTTTAGAAAAAAAAAAAAAAAATCTCATTAAACTATCTTGATTAGAGAAAAGGGGCTGTCATCACTGGGTGGACAAATGGTGTGAGGGCACTCAGCTATTTCCCTGAACGCACAGACACCTGCAGAAGAGGCCTTCAAAGACCTGAAGGTTATTTGCCCATATTACAAATGAGGTGAAGGTTAAAAAAGGTGATTAAAAGCATCTGGAAACCAAAATGTGACAGAGTCTTGCAGTAACCTCCAAGCAGCTTGATTTATGACAGGCCTGTCCCACCCGTAACAAGATTATAGCTTCTCCACATCAGCCATTGTGATAAATACCAATTACCTACTTGAGTATTGCCATTCAAATTTGCCTAAGTAAGGAGCAGAATCATACATCTATGTTGATTACATATCAATGATGCGGTGGAAGCCTTTGCAACTTTTAGATCTGCTTAAGATATGCCGCCCTGATTTAGACAGCGATTTGCATACAATTTACCCATAAAGCTTTACTTTGAAAAGTATAATTACTTTTTTAATATTCTTCCTTCTGATTTGAATGTTAGAGAGGCCATATAATGAATTACTGCACTAATGAAGACAAACATGCTCTCGGGGTGTACAATGGGAGCATTGTTAAATAAACTTCCTTCATGCAACACATTTGTTGTGGTTAATCTTTAAATGGAGGCTCCTATTAATACCAGCACTTTTCTTCCCATAATTATTTTCAGAGGGATGTAAATCCCTGCCAGTCCTCCTCCAACGGTTTCACCTGCAGTAGCAGGCACTGCAGGGAGGCAGGAGGGCTCTGATCCCATTGGGTTGACCATGGAGGGGGTCTGGGCACACCTTGACCTGGCAGCCAGGCTCCAGCAGGTTCAGAGTGAAGCAGCCCCCTGTGCCCTGCATGGGGTCCTGATCAGGAGCAATCGCTGCTGAGAGCCTGCTAGGCTTTCTCTAGGAGGCAGGGATGGCTTTCATCACAGGGAGCAGGGGCAGCATGAATGGCACCTGAATGGGACCTAACCATCAGCAGAGCTCTGCTGCCTTGTCGCATTTAATGCAGTGCAGTGGATCCTTGGAGGTCTTCCTCCTTTGCTTTTCTTGTTGTTCCCCTTTCCCCCTAATCTGAGGATCCTCCCCAAAAATCTGTGTTCATATCTAGCATCCCCAGGATTTCAGATGGCTAAAACCCTCTGGGATGCAGATATGGGCAGGCAGAGTCTTGGCAGGCAAAATAGTCAGATTTGGACAGAAAGCCAGCCGTATCCCGGGCTGCATCAAAAGAAGCGTGGCCAGCAGGTCGAGGGAGGTGATTCTGCCCCTCTGCTCCGCTCTGGTGAGACCCCACCAGCAGTACTGCATCCAGCTCTGGGGTCCTCAGCACAGGAAAGACATGGACCTGTTGGAGCGGGTCCAGAGGAGGCCACAAAAATGAGGCTGGAGCACCTCTCCTATGAAGACAGGCTGAGAGAGTTGGGGTTGTTCAGCCCTGGAGAAAAGAAGGCTCCAGGGAGACCTTACTGCAGCCTTTCAATACTTAAAGGGGGCTTATAAGAAAGATGGGGACAGACATTTTAGTAGGGCCTGTCGTGATAGGACAAGGGGTAATGGTTTTAAACTAAAAGGGAGCAGATACAGACTAGATGTAAGGAAGACATTTTTTACAATGAGGATGGTGGCACAGGTTGCCCAGAGAGGTGGTAGATGCCCCATCCCTGGAAACGGGGCTCTGAGCAACCTGATCTAGTTGAAGATGTCCCTGCTCCTTGCAGGGGGGTTGGACTAGATGACCTTTAAAGGTCCCTTCCAGCCCAAACCATTCTATGATTCTATGACTAAAGATCTCAGACATTTCTGTTGCTCTTGGGAAACAGCAACCAGTGAGCTCTGGGAAAAGGGCTTGCTGGGAGCAGCAGGGTGATCTGGTGATGGGAGGGGAGGTCTACCAGGCCCAAGGAGGGATTCCCCAGCACTGAGACTGGTACCCTGTTCCAGGGGCACACTCTGGGGTTTCTTTTCTAAAAGCAAACCCACATTTCCTTTGCTGTTTGCGTGCATGCACATGGTGATGCTGAGGAAATTGGCAGGGCTGGCCCCAGGCTGTGGGGTGGGGGGCATGAGGGAGCCTGGGGACAGTGGGGGCAGAGGGACTTCCCAGACCTGGGCCTGACCCCAGCATCCTCTGAGACCCTGGGCAAGTTATTTAACCCCTCCACATTAGTGCTGTCATTGCTGACCTTGCTGAAGGGCTGAGCATTAGGGGCTCCATGTAGTTTAGAGAAGTGTTGTTCCTCCCTACGGCATAGGAATGGAGAAGGATTTGGGATTCAGGTCAGTGGGTCTTGGTAGCCCAGTTTCCACATGCCTCCCCACAGACATGACTCATCTTGTGACCACACACACACAAGCACACCCAGTGCACCTGTGTGCAGAGCTGGGTGATCACCCAGTGTGGATGGGGCTACAGACCATGTATCTGCAAAATCCTACTGGCACGGCCACTCTGCCTCCTTCCAGCCCTGCGAGAAAGGAGGGAGCTCCAAGGGAGAAGCAGATCCTGGGAACAGGGGCTCCGTCTGGCAGGGGTCAAGCAGAGATCAGCTGTGCTGCCCTGCGGGGTCATGGAGGCACGCTCCCCCTTCCCCGCCTGATGGACACGGGGCACGGCTGCCAGCCGACCCTGCTAATACCGTCTCCTCCTCTTGCCAAATGTTAATGCTGATGCTTGACAGGCTTACTTAAAGAGCCTTAGCCAGTGCCTGGGAGATATTTCAAATGAAAAGGCTCTTTCCCAGATGAGTGATTTCCCAGCTGGCTGCCAGCAGCTCCCTGCTTTCGGCCGGGGAGGACCTCCTGGTCCCCCCCGTGGAGATGCACTTTCCCTGGAGGGGCTGACTCACCCCGAAGGGCTTGGGGAGGCTGAGGGAGGAGTGGTCAGGGTGCTAGACAGTGACTTTTGGACTCGGTCTGAGGGAGGGGAGACACTTAGACCTGCTCTTACCTCCTGGCACAGTGCCCCATTGCACCCCCGACTGGCCCTTCTGACCCAGACAAACCCAAGTGCTGCTCCTCAAGGCACCTGGGCCTGGAGACTCATGAAGATGGAGGTGCCACCTCTCTGGGCAATGTGTGCAAGTGACTTTATATCCGTGCTCCAGAGGCCAAGCACGATCTCTCACTTGAGCTGTCTGGTTCCATTTTCCAGCCAGTGCCCCTTGGTTGATCTCCCTCATCCAGGTACCTGAGATCCTGCTGGGACAGTGTCCACACACGTGTAAATTCTTCTGCTGTCTGATCGCTTCTGGTTCCTTCCTTCCTCTCTTCATTTTCCTAGAAACTCCAAGTGCAGGAGAGCAGAATGACCTGCCTTCTCTCACTCCTGGTCCTCACACATGCTGCTCCCTGGGGAAAGCTGCTGCCCCTCTCTCTGGCTCCCTGCTTCATACGGACACTTCCTAAGGACACAAGTGGCTCTGGTCTGTGGACAACCTGTGCCAGCAGTTCTCTAGCTTTCTCCACTTGTGGGTCCTCCATACAGTGACATTCAGCTCCTGGTCCTGAGATGCCCCTAAGTCTCCAGTTCAGGACCATTGGATGCAATCAGACACCCCCAGGCTCGGTGGTCTGAAGCCTGACTCACTGTACCTCAGGCTGATAGGTTCATTTGTCCCAGCATTTCTCCATCCAGGCTGTTACCCTGCTTTTGCTTGTCCTGGGAGCTGATGCACATCTTTACAGCCTCCAGACCCTCCCATGGCCCCTGCTGCCAGGACTGGTCCCAGCCTCCAGGCTCAGCCTGCAGCCCTGCTCCTAGGTATACTACTTTGCATCTGAGGCTATTAAAATATATTTTGTTGGAATGGGCCCAGTGAGGGAAGCGATCCAGCTCCATGTGACTGCCTCATTATTCACCATTCTGCCAATCTTTATGTCATCTACAAATTTTATCCGGAGAGATTTGGTATTTACTGCCAAGTTATTGATGGGATGGTGAATAGCATCTGGCCAAACGCTGACGCCCCTCGGCACTAAGATGATGTGGCCAGCCTGGGATCATTTCCTAGCTTGCGTGCTGATCTCCTCACTGACCTTCAGGATGTCACTTAGCTCCATATCTGCAAAGGTATTTAATCACATAAAGCTCCACACCAGTGACAGTAAATGCTAAGGTTTTTATGCACCTGATTTCCTGGCATCATGTGTGTCCTGGGTGCTGCAGTAAGGTCCACTGCGAAGCACCAGTACCTCCACAGAAGCAGCTTAAGAGCCATCAGATCCCATCTCTTATTCCCCCAGATGAGACACAGACCTCTCCAAACACTTAGGTTTCTGCACCTGAGAGGAAGAAAGGGGCCAGACCCTGCCTCAAGGGAGCTGCCAGGAGAGCCCTGTGAAAGGGGTGCGAGGTGGGCAGTGTGCGGGCTATGGGGACCAGCAGCATCACACAGCAGGGTAAAGAGATGCTGGGGGAAGTTGCTGCCATGTGAGTAACAGCAGTCACTGCCTGTGTGTCCATGCTCACAGCCAGCTCTGCACCGTGGGAGAGCATTTCCTGAACCCAGGTCCCCTGAGATATCGTCTTTCCCCAGCCCATCTCAATCTGTCTTCCATGTGGGTTTTTTCTAAGAGGCCTGCAGAAGTAGCAGGAGGCTACATGAGGAGCTCACCTGCCCACTGCAGAGCCACGCCGACATTCACCCTGGACACCACCTGCACTGTCATATGCTCCAGCACGACTATTCCTCCAGCACGGGAGCTGTGCCCAGATCCCCACCAGCAACTCCCAGTGCCCTTGTGCTCTGCCCTTGAGAGCAGCATCCTGCAGCAGCGGCCGGGAGACAGGCTGCGTGCCAGAGGGTGTCTGACATGGCCGCAGCCTGCCTATACAGGTAATCAGCTGTCCAGAGTGTGGAGCTGGTTAATGAACGATGTGAAAGCATCAGCCGTGGGGTTGCACAGCCTTTCCCAGTCCTGCTGGAGGAGAGGAGGGGCAGAGGAGGAGCAGGCCAGAAAATCACCTTGCCCAGCCTGTTAACCTTCATCTCTCCCTATACCGTACTTGGCTGCTTGACTCTCTTTTGTAGTTAAAGTGTAGTGTTGTTTAACAATTAATAGGTCTCAAGGAAGTGCTTTCCAGCATGGACTTACAGGGAGCTGCAGAAACTGTCCGAGGCTTGTTGAAGCGAGAGCTGTCCTTGAGAAGGAGATCCAGGTCATGCCACCCCCCCATCTGCACCCCCTGCCAGCTCCTCCTGTGTCACCAGTATTGTGGGCACTTGGTTGGAGGGCTTGGAGCCTGGCAGGGCAGCAGGAGTCACTCCAGCCTCCACAAAATGTACCTCCTGCTCATGTCTTTGCCAGACCGTCGGGATCTGGTGTGAATTAAGACCAGTTCTGATCTGCCAGGGAGATACACAGTGAGACGGAGCTGGCTGAAGCCTCTTCTGGAGGAAGCTGAAACCAGATGCACTCCAACAGGAGATAAGGCCCAAATATTTCACAGCGTGAGGACTGAGCAGCTGAGCACACTGCCTGGGCAGCGCTGTGATCCCCATCCCTGCTGCCTCCCAGTCCAGATCTGAGGGATGCCTGGGGAACATGTTGCCCGTAAGAGGAGCCTGGGTCACGGCTCATGGCTGTGGGGTCAGACCAGATGCTCCTGTGCTCGCTCCTGGCTCTGTGCTCAGTGGCCTTTGGAGCAAAGATCTTCAGAGACTTGCAGCCCCATGGGTGCCCCCGTTGCCTGGTGGAGATACAACGCCTGCAGCGATTTGTTATGATCTGTATTACCATCCTGGGCTACTCATTACAGGAGAGCCTTGACCATGGGGTTTGTCTGATCAAGCACAGGTGCCCGCAGTTTAAATGCCTACATGGGACCTGGATGCCCCAGGGACTTGCCCTGCACCCAGCAGAGCCCCGATCTCCTGAGCCTGTTGGCATCTGCTCTGGGGGTGATAAATTGCATATGGCATCTGCATCACTGGGGGGTGATGGACTGTGCTGGAGGGGACTGGGAGGCTGACCCTGATGGAGATACCAATGGACAAATGGCCACCTTCAGCCAAACAGATCCCCCCTGCAGACCTTGCAGGCTGTTTCCAGCAGACACCTCTTGAGGAGGGAGGTATCCCAGTGCCTGGGGGTCTGTTATCAGGAACCAGCCATTGCTGGCATATCTGAGCAAGGATAGCCAGGGAGTCTGGCTCTCTGTGCTGAGAGTCCTGCTGTTTTATGGAGAGCAGAGACATGTGCACGTGACGATGGCCCAACAAACCTCATGCCTCTCTGCTGATCAAGCTGGACAGCACCAGACCTGGGATGCTTTCCACCCGTGGTTTGTGACACACACAATGTGCATGCTGATCCATGCAGCAAGCCTGAGGGAGCAGGCTCGGTGAGGGTTAACCTGGGAATCAGCCAGGCAGCTGCCAAGGCACTATAGATTTTGGAGCAGTAACTCTTCAGCTGGAGAGTGAAAAGGGGACAGCTAATGAGGCTCATGAGATCTGTTAATACTTAACCTAATGCAACACCTACTGGCCCTGCTGATAAATCAGAGATGAGCCCCAGCATGTCGCTCCAGTGGCCACCCAGTCTGTCAGTAAAGCCCCAGCATCTGTGGGGGATCCTTCCCTCTCACCATCACAAGGGCTGAGCTTCCCTTCCCCACTCTCCTTTCCCAGGAGACTGGTGAAGACTGGCATGTCCAGACCTCTGTTGCTGGGACAAAATGCTTCAGGGATGTCTGGAGGGTGACCAGAAACATCAGCTCAGGGGGATCATGGGCTTAGCTCTAGAAAGGTCACGAGCCTGTGGAAGTTCACCTAATGATCTGAGGGTGGGGGACATGGGGGGGGGTGTAACTTGACATTCAGGTTTTTAAAACCTCTCTAGGAAAATCTAGCTTTGGTTTAATCAGCACTGATTAGCCTTCACTGCCGGAGCAGGAAGAGGCGGCTGTCTGCAGCCCTGCACACACCACGGGCTTGATTTCCAGCGTTTGCTCTGATTCTTGAGCTGCTCAGAGATGTCCGTGCTCCCGCTTAGCACCATGATTCATTTCTCATGCAAAAATCATGACCAAACAACAGTGGCAAAGCCCTACTGGTGGGACCACGTTACAAGGTGGTGGGTAAAGAGGTGCCCCCTACCATGAGAAATACTGAGACTGCTCCTCCCTGGCAGCTGTAAGACATTTCAGCCGCAAAGTTAAACCCCAGTCCAAACTTTTCTAATGTCCTTGTAACAGCAGAAAACAAATGGAGCTTGTTAAACCACAGTGAGCCTTCAGTGGTAAAGGAAAGGAAGACAATTATCTGTCATCCTGTTGTGGACACATTTCTGGCCTCATGGTCTGATGTGCAGGTAGGGCTGGGGAGAGGTCAGTCTTTATTTGTTAGTGCAGTTCCCACAACAGACATCACTGTTACAGAAGGGCACCTAAAAACAGGTCCCAGGAAATGCCAGAGCTTCAAATATAGCTGTGTTGGGTGCTTGAGGCTGAGTAAAGATGGCACAGCTGGACTTCTGCTCAGAAGATGTGGTACCACCTTGGCAGGATACGGATGGTTCCCTGCTTAGGACCTGACTGTGTCTGCTTCTTGCCGTGTGTCTGCATCCGACATCTTCACTGTTCTTGTTCTTGCCCATGGTGCCCGTGGAACAAGTTGGGATCAGTTGGTGTAACCCAAAAAACTCACAGGCTCTGGGATCTGGTCTGGACGCCTTCAGACATCTGAGGACGTGGCTCCAGTGAGGGTCTCTGAAATTTGCTGTGATTAGAGACGAGTGAAAAATCACACATTGGATCAGCAAAAATGATACTAGATCCGCGTTCTTTAAAAGAAAGGTAGTGTTTCAGTAAGATCTCAGTTTTAATGACCTAAAAACTTCCATTGGTTTTATCTCCTCCTTCGACAAAAAGGCAAAAAGGATAGGAAGGGAAAGAAGACAAAGAAATAGAAAATAAAGGGTGAGATGAAACCCCAGGTCTGGAAACTCCTGTGTTTTGGGAGGAGCACCAGGATGTCTGGAATAAACCAGAAAAATTATTTCAGGGAAAAGTCTATGAACGGCATTCTTCTAGTCCTTGTAATACCACTCCAGTGATCCCTAGGAGGGTCCTGTGGGCAGCACCTTCCCTTGGTGGCAGCTGATGGTTGGGGTTTTACTGGGTTCTGCCATTTGTACTTCCAACCCACTTGACTATTCTTCATCTGGGCGTGAGTCTGAGCTGATGCACCAAGGAGGAATTATTGAGCTGAGCCTCCAAAACCATGGACGCTCACCTGCTGTCCTTAACACCTCTAGAAATCCACAGTGAACAAACTCCAAGAGACAATTACAATTCTTCTTGATGTGTTGCCAATCACTGCTATTTCACAGAATTTGAGTCATGTTCCTCTAACAAGAAGCAATTTTCTCTGTTAAATCCAGCAGGTCTGTGCTAACCTTGGATCAAAGATGCTCTGAGACTTTGTGGGTTTCCCTGGTGTTTCTAAGCTCTGTTCTGACTTTGGCTACAGAGGTCACACATGGTGGGGTTTATCTTTGCTTGTCAATAATCTTGTCTGGCTAATGTGGGACAGCACAGGCTGTCTGATCACAGATAGTGCACGTCTGTGCATGATGTTTAGCAGTTTCAGTGCCATGAGGTAAGTTTTGAAAGATAAAGTCTTGGCATTTCTTTCACCTAGTATGTTTGCATGATCTTTTGTGCTTGGTCTTTGCTGAACTTGGGAGACATTTTGTAGGGAGCATTTTCTTTGAAATAATCAAATTCTGTTTTGGAATGTTGTTATGATATGTACCCCCAAACGCCTTTGTCTGCCGTTCCGCTTTGTCAATCTCTTCAGGGATTCTTGAAAGGCCAGTGCTGAAGCAGGTCTCCACTAGCCACTATTTTGCATTCAGCCAGTGTTTTTTCAGTCTCACGACTACTGCATGCTGCCTAACAGGTGCTCTGGACAGTGCTTTGGATGATAGCTTCCAAACAAGGAAAAACACAAATTGGCTTCCCCCCAGAATCATAAGACTAGCTCAAAAATCAGAAGATTTGAAAACAATTGCTGGAGTGCATTCTGCCTTCTCAGGATGCTTTCATCATCCCATTTGCAAGCAGTGTCCAGCATCATGTGCCCTAGAAACTTGCACATTTGAAAGAGAGCCAAGACTGCTTTGCTCACGTGATGCTGGGACTGGAGGCTATGTGAATATAACATCAAACATCACAAGATGTACATGAAGATCACGAGATCTGGTCACTCTGCAAAGACTTAGGGCTTATCTTTGTCTTCCCCAACCTTCGACTACCAGCAAAGCATCCTCATGGGATGGTCTGTCTCCCACCAGCTCATTGCCTTCAGCTTCCATCTGCTCCTTGGAAGAGGAGGATGGCTGTGGGCAGGACCCTGCTGACTTTGACCCACCAGGGATGGGTGATCCTTTGCTAATCTTCCAGGGACAAGGTGACACAAGTTTCATTTCATAGTTGTCAAGTGCCAACCCTCCTCCTGGGACTGGAGTGGCCTCCTGTCCTGGCAGGGAGACAGGTCTAACCAGGCTTAAGGGAGACCGGCTGAAAGAGCAAGGGACCATGACCGAGGGCCTGCCAGTACATTTCCCTGGTGGTTTTCTATCTGTGACAAGTCAGAAAGCAAAATAAAAAGAAGGGAAGCAGTCAGTCAACCCACTTAACTGCAGTTTTCCTCTATCAGGATCTATTTAGTTTTATTCAGCCTGACATCACTCAGAGAGAAGAAGAAATTCTGGAAGTCTAAAGCCAGAGGGAGACCACACAGTGTGTGCTGGCCACACTGGGGGAGCTCGTCTCCCTTATTGCATCTGACACCAGGCAAGAGGAGCCAGGATCTGTGGCTGTGGGTGTGAGGAGGCTTTCCAGGGATGGAGACAGCCTCCCCCACCACATGCTGGCTGTGCACACATCAGGGTCCTGATTTCACTGACCTGCAGGCGCAGCTCCCCAGAGCCTGGTGGACTCTGCACTGCCCTAGACCCCAAGTCCCTGGTTCTCCATCACACAAGAGCAGTTGGCTTTGAGAAAAGCCCTGCCCCAAGATGCTCCAGCTGCAAGTCGGGGAGGATGAGGTTAAGTCGACACACTGGAATCCACAGCTGGATGTTGTGAGTGGAAGCACATCTGTATCACTGCTTTCCAGGAAAGCCCCTTTTCAGCCCAAATGGATAGGATTTAACGGTCTGTAACACAGAGAAAGGGAAGGAGCGGACCCACTGTTCCCTATAGCACACCCCTTAGTTGTGGGACTTGTCATACACCAATGCATGAGGGATGTAATGAGATACAGGGCAGGGGGGTCCAGAGGGGGAAGCACTGAAGGCTGCCAGGCTATGAGAGGTAGACAGTTCCCAGCCTGTGGTCAGAACTACACAGAGGTTGCAATGTTCCCATCATATGCCAGCATTTTGGGTACAGCTCCTGTCAAGGCTGACAGCAAGTCATCCCAAGGACACAGCTCTGATCCAGGAGAAGGTGCGTAACAGGGTGGGAGAAGTGATAGCACTGTCAAAGTGATGTTGTAGAGGGCATATGTCAATTTGGGGCTCCATAGTAATGATGCCAGAAGCAGTCCCTTGGCCCATCCTGCCCCACTACCAGCCATTTCTGATCATGCTCCAGCAGAGGTTAAGCAGGCACTATGTAGAAGACACACTGCATCACCCAGGGACCTCTCTCTTTGCCTTGGTCTGGAGCAACAAGCAGCAGGAAGCTCAGCCTATGCTTGTCAGCACAATGCTACAGGACAACCAGCTGGCTGAAGACAGATGTCTGCATCGCTGATGCCAAGCTATGCCAGACAGGACAGTCCTGGGGGGGCTCATCACACCTCTGGCAGCAGCACAGACCTGTAATGTAAATGACTTTCCCAGCTCAGATTTTCCCAGTATTCCCATTCTCACTCAGGTGAAGTCTGCACCTTTCCCTGGCTGCACCTTCTGAGAGGGGCACAGATGACCCCGAACCTGAGCTGACCATCTCTGAGAGCTGGCAGAACCCCTGGACCTGTCCATATGGGCCATTCAGAGCTCCTGAATGGGCTGCATGGACCCCATTTGCCCAGGTCTCCTTGCTGAGCAGTTTTGTTACAGCAGCGTCACCCCCAGCGGACTCTGTGATGTGATCTTGCACACCCTGCCACCCAAAATTCTGATCTGCCCAGCTGATGCTCTCCCTGTGTCTCACCTCTCTTCTCCTGGTTTTCTTTTACCAGCATGTCAGTCCTAACTGCTGATCTCCATTCCCAAAGCCGTCCTGTCCTGTCCCTCTCCATATTTGGCTGGAGGATTTTCTCTGTGTTTGTACCACACCAAGCACAGAGAGCATCTTACCCACACCAAGACCTCTTGCAGCAGCACAGTGGCACAACCAGCCACCCTGGTCCTCTGTCTGAATATGGCATCACCCAGGACATCACCTCCTCATCTGTCCTGATCCAGGGAATATCCACCCTTGGTCCACGATGGTGCAGGATCAGGGATGGCTCAGAGAAGAGCAGTAGGAAGGAGTGGAGGGGTGCAAGGGCTGGCTGACTGAGCGAGACTGAGTGGCTCAGTCTATTTAGTTTATCAAGGGAAGGTTAAGAGGCAACTTGATCATAGTCTATAAATACTTACAGAGGGAGGAGATTTCTGATAATGGAGGTTTTTTTAATCTAGTAGATAAAAAAATGTAATGAGATTCAATGGCTGGAAGCTGAAGTTAGAAAAACCTAAATTGGAAATAAGATGCATCTTTTAAACAAGGAGTATAATTAACCATTGGAGCAATTTGCTAAGAGACGTGGCGGATTCTCCATCATTTGTGGTCTTTAAATCAAGACTTTCTAAAAGAGATGCTCTTCCTCAGCCAGAAGTCACTGGGTTCAGCAATGCCATTGCTGGGGGAGAAGAACAGTGCCCTGCACTGCAGGGGTCACAGGGGGTGCCCTCGGTGCACTGTGGCTACCCCCAAAATCCCTGCTGCCCTCTCAGGATGGATTCTCCATCACCTCGCGGCCCATGTGCTAATTTGCCCAGGGGCAACAAATTCCCAGATAAGAATGAGAGTGTGTTCCCTCTGGGGAACTGGGGGACAGATACAGTAAGGAACCGGACCTCGTGCATCCACTGCGCATCTTCCATTTGCCCAGCTCATGGATATGTGTTGTGGATGAGACCGGGAGAACTCAAAGCATGCATGGAGAGGAGATCCAGAGCCGGGTGGCTCTCCCAGCTCGTCTTGTCCACCCTCTGCAGAGGACGTGCCAGAGAGGAGGGCAGGACAGCAGGATCTCTGCTCAGCCTTGACTCCCTTGAAGAAGGCTGCGTGCACCCACCCACCTTGTCACCTGCCCCCTTCCCTGCAAGGCAGACCCACGGGCACCCCACGGGTTCTCCACGCTGCATTGCCATGGGTCCTGGCTTTGACGCCTGGTACTCGGGGTGGCTGTTCCCAGGAGTCTGGCAGCCACACACACTCCCTTGCTGGTGCTGTTACTTCCCTGCTTCTTTTTTTCCCCTTGGTTTCTTTCTTGATATTTTTTCCTTGCTGCCCTAATTTTTTTTTTTTTTTCACCTATAATTTTCTCCATTGACTTTAATTAAGCTCTCCCCAGGCTCGCTCTGTAGGCAGGCTTCCCCGGGTCTAATTAGACTCTCATCATAAGTAATCTACATGGAAAGCAAACATGTGTGTGTGTGTGAGAGCCAGTGAGATTTATAGAGAGCATGCAGGGAGCAGATGGGTGCATAAAACACTACAAATAATTCTGGTACAGATGCAGAAAAGGCAGGCGCTATGGTGGGGACTGGAGTCTTCCCCACATGCTCACATAAGTCAAATCTCTGTCTCTCTCTCTCTCTAGGTATCACCACATTTCCCACAATAAAATCAATAGTGCAGATCAGAGTAAATCATCTTTGACTGGGAAAGCAGGACTCGTTGATAGCAGCGATTCCCAGATGAGACTTAAGGAGATGTCTCACACTGATCTGTTTCTAACCATGTACTTAAGACCCAAGGTGTATGCTGAAGTAATTATCAAAGGTAGGCTGCCCATGGTGAGAGCTTTGTGCTGTTTGCTCAGGGATCGAGAATGGTTTACTATCTGGGGCTGAGGCGCCCGGCATAGCCCGGGAGCTGGCTGTCCCACACACCTCCCCAACACAGCATTATGAGGAGAGAAAATTGCCCTAAGGGGAAAAGAGAGCTTGGAAACAGGCAGGTTTGAGACTAAGGAAGGGAGATAAAAATACCCACCAGCTGGGGAGGTTGGGAGTTGGCTCCCCCTGTGATGCCAATGCCTGCCTGCCCTGGGCTGTCTGCTGCCTGGGAGCCACGGACAGCCCATCCTGCCCTGGGATGGGGCTGTGCTCGGGAGCAGGAGAGGTCTTGGCAGCTTGGGGGAGAGGGAAGCCAAGGTCCAGCTCCACCTCTGACCCTGCACCACTGAGGACATCTGCCATGTCCGAGGTGGGGCTCTGAGCCCCTCTCCTTGAAGCTCCTGGGGCTTCTCTGGCAAGGAGGAGGGGTCTGTCCTCTGCCCATTCCCCAGCCCCAGAAGGATTTTGTGCCTGCACAACACACCTGTACCCCACCCTGAGCAGCATGGGCAATCATGTTGTGCAGGGTGGAAGCCACCAGAGGTGCCTGAGATGCTTCTCTGGCAGCTAAGTCTGCCAGGACCCTGGCACCGGCCTAGGATGTGGTTTATGCCCCATGGGCTGGGGACATGCAAGTCTCTGATATGCTCAATGGGCTGGACTCACCCTTTCACCCCTCTCTTTCTTTCTTAGCATCCTCATCCTCTTCATCACTGCTAAGGGATAGGACTGGCAGATGATCATTCCCAGGGGAGTCCCACCACTTCATCTGCTTCCCAGAGGTTAATTGGGATTTCTCTAGTGCATCTGTCATTTGCAGGGATTGACCCAGGGGCAGAAATGTGGTTTTATAGACTGTGTCCAGCACAGGGCAAAGACCCAGAGTGTTATACACCAGAGCACAGCCGCCCTCATGTAGTCTGCCTGGATGCAGGGTCATCTCTGTCCTTGGAGGAGGGAAGCAAAAATCCCTACCATGTGCTATGCTGGGCAAACACTGGCCAGAAAGACATGCCCTGAGTGTCTTCAAATGGGAGATAATGGGATAGATTGGAGATGGGTGAGTACAAGGAGTCTGCATGTGGCAATGGTGTCTGCGCATCAGCGGTCTCACAGGGTTTGGACATGCTCCCATGTTTGCTTTGCCCCAAGACATTTCTGGCATGAGTCCCAGCCTTTGTGCAGGTATGGGAGGTGCATGGTGTGAGTATGTGGCAGCTGTTTGCCCACTGGCCCCTGCAATGTCCCCCTGTCCCTCCCTAGCACCCTGTATAGAAGGATGGTGTGGAAAGGGGTTGGCATGATGGAGGGACAGAGAAGGGTCTTTTCTGCTGCACCACGGAGACAGACTCCCCTCTTGGGTGGTATCTGCTCATCACTGGCATGAGACACTCTCACTACATGGGGAGCAGGGACACCCAAGACTAGCCCGTGGGTTGGATGCCCAACGTTAGGGTGCATGCATGTCCCACCTACCACTGGAGGAGAGGTTTGGGCTAAGCCTGGCACTGTGAACATGGATCTTGGCCACTGTGTGCACAATAATGGCCTGAATAGCTGGGGACAATGACAGCCTGGGCCTGATGTGGAAGTACGTGGTCCTGGATCTTGGCAAGTTGTACTTAATGGGACAGCTCTGAGAGTGGAAGAAAGTGCTGCTGGCCATGGGGCAGGGCCTGTGATTCACTGAGTTTAAAGACAGAAGAAACCATTGAGCCATCTAGATCTGGTGTTTTCAGCTTTTTCTGGTGTGAGCCATCACTGGGCATGTTCTTGGGCAGGTAATTTAAGCCCTGTGGGCAGGCTGTGGTTCTTTTTTATTGCCTTTGAGGATCTTTCTGGCTGGTCCTGTGGTGTTTACTGATGTAAGCTGGAAATGGCAAGATCTGGTCCCCACTGCCTCCCAGATGAGAGGGTTTCCTACACTGATTTGCAGTTCGAGCCCAAAGCTTGTAGCTGAAACATCTTTGCAGAAGCATCAAGAGATGAAGCCTCCCCCTTCTGTAGTTAAACTCCCTTGCACTGAAAACATGTGCCTTGTTTCCAACAAAAATGGTTCTTGCTGGGTGTCTAACTTGTTATGGGTTCTGCCTCTGTAGACCAAAGAGCTGGGATTTAAACCCCTTCCAATTTACAGCGTGTTTATCTTTCCTGTTGAGTTGTGCTTCCCGAGTGTCCCTCCACAAGGTGTTTTTTCCAGCCCTTGTATCATTTGTTGGCTCTTTCCTCAGCATCTGCAAACTATCCACAACCTCTAGAAAGTCCAGACACCAAAACCACATCCAGCATTCCAGTACATGCCTCAGCAACACTTTTTCGTGCGGTGTATAATTAGACTGTGAAACTCATTGCCACACTACGTCATGAAGACCAAAAATGTAAATGTCTGGAAAGGCAGGTTAGGCAAATTCCTGGACGATAGGGCCACCAATGACTGCCACAGGACCTGCTGGACTGACCCAAATGCTACGTGCAGCTCTGGGAGTCCCTGAATCATTGTCAGAAGCCAGGAAAAATACCGTGGGAAAGGATGGCTCAGTGCTGGCCTTGCACCTCTGAGCATCTGCTGCTGACCTGGTTGGAGATGGCCCAGGGGTTAGATGGAGCTTGGGTCCAGCACAGTCCAGCTACTCTAATGTCCTTTTGTGTGTTGAGAGAAAGAGACTTCAAATGGTCAAACACCAGCTTCTCCCATGCAGGTGGGTCTCTTGGGCTGCTCACCCCAGGATCCTCTGCAGACATTGGGGACAAAAGGGCATTTCCAGGACATGAATTAGCTACTCACATGCAACAGGGCAGACAACTCATCCCCTTGCTGCTGACCTGCAGGTGCAGGAGACATAAGCCCCAGGAAACACCATCCTGAACCACCTTGGTGCCCCACTGCCTCCCAGAAAGGAGGATAGTAACCTTGGCTACACCCCCTCTGCAGGGGCTGTGGTCAGCCCTGCAAGCTCCCATTGAAGATGCAAAGAACCAAGGTAGGCATGGCTCCCCATCACCTCCTTCCCTCTTGATTCCCCAGTCCCGTGATCATGCATGAGATGAACCCGAGCTACCTCCAGATGGTTGGGGAAAAACAGTCAGCAGCCCAGCTGGTACTGTGTCTACAGACCTTCTCCGGACCCCCATGGTATGGACGTTCTCCAGAGAGCTTTTCCAGTTGTCGCTAGGGTCTGGAGCCACCAAGTCCGATATCAAGCCCCTGTTTGAAGGTGCCTAGTGGAGAAATGATGGGTAACTAGAGGGGACAGACATCCTCAAAGGCAGTTCAGCCTCTGACACCAGTTTCAGCGAGTAACTCACCACAGCTGCATCTCTCTCCAGCAACTGCTGAACCTTGTCTGTGTTCTTCTGATGCATATGGGTGCCAGGCAGCATCTGAGCTCTGGACCTGCCCAATATGATGTACCTCATTTCTCTGGTCACAAAATCATTTAGCATTAACACTGGAGGGCTGTAGAAACCCTCAGCCAGCTCTTTTCAGACTCTTGACATGTGAAATTAGACTGATTACTGAGATTACTATTATTTTTAGGGTGATTTGAAAATGTTTGTCCCATGTAGATGTTGTTTGACATTCTCCTTAGATACAAAGAGGCTGAAGAGCACTTCATTGTCCTTGCGTGTTGCAAGTGCTTCCTTCCAAATATACGGAACAGAAGTACTCATTGATCACGTCTGCCTCTCCTCCCTTTTTATGAGCAATTTTACTGTCTCTACGTAGTAGCACCCTTTGCCATTTCCGGGATTTATTTTATTGCTAATATACTTCTGAAACCTCTTCACCTTGCTAGCCCAGGAGCTTGCCCCAATACTTTTGCCACTTGTGACTTGAGGACTGTCAACCTCTGGCCAGGGGACCAGGCATGGAGAGGTGTGAGTGGCTGAAGAGCCTGGGGAGAGGGATGGGGGCATGGGATGAGTGTCAGAAGGGTATGCAAAAGATCAGAGCTACGACCACACTTCTGAGCTCCTCCTGGAGGGCACACTAGAGCCAGCTGTGGTGTGGGTGTTGTCAAACCCAAAGCTGGCTGTGGTGGCATTGGCAGACTGAACGCAGAGAGAAGGGGTAAGGCTGGGGACTGGCAACCTGGGGGGACTTGGGGCTGCGTTGGTGTGGTCACCCACCCAGTTTCTGCCGAGGATGTCTCAGTGCAGCAGGGTGCTGCAAGGCAGGGTTTCACCACTGCTGCTCGGAGGGCACAGCTGAAGCATCCCCACATCACAGTTCCTGTCACCCTTCTCATTCTCCCTTGGTGGCACCCAGAGGCTGGGTTTCCTGGTTGCTGTCCTTGGAGGAGGTTTGACTACTGGGTTGGGGGACAGGGAAACACCATCCCTCTCCAGCATATACTCTGTCTCATCTTTGGGATAAATACCATCTCCTCTCTACAAGCCGCCTCCGCTCTGGGGTATTACCATCCCCTCTCAGACTGCTCTGTCCCCATGCTCCCCCAGGGACTTTAAACAGGAGAGATGGGGGGAGGGAGACACATCTGTCTTCCAATCTCTAGCTGAGCCATGGTGGGGACAGTGTCCCCGTCAGGTCCTGCTTATGTGCAGCACCACAGCCTTTTGTGGTGCCCTGGAGCAGGGGAAGGAGCACCTGACCCAGACCTGCCTGCGGTCTGTCAGCCACCTCCATGCTTGTAGTGGGTTTGCGTGGCAAGGTTTTGGTAGCAGGGGGGCTACAGGGGTGGCTTCTGTGGGAAGCTGCTAGAAGCTTCCCCTGTGTCCGACAGAGCCAATGCCAGATGGCTCCAAGATGGACCTGCTGCTGGCCAAGGCCAACCCCATCAGCGACAGTGGCAGCGCCCCTGGGATAATGTATTTAAGAAGGGGAAAAATGTTGATGTGGAACAGAAACTGCAGCCAGAGAGAGGAGTGAGAACATGTAAGAGAAACAACCCTGCACACCCCCAGGTCAGTGAAGAAGGAAGGGGAGGAGGTGCTCCAGGCACCGGAGCAGAGATTCCCCTGCAGCCCGTGGGGAAGACCATGGTGAAGCAGGCTGTCCCCCTGCAGCCCAGGGAGGTCCACGGTGGAGCAGATATCCACCTGCAGCCTGTGGAGGACCCCATGCCAGAGCAGGTGGATGCCTAAAGGAGGCTGTGACCCCGTGGGAAGCCCGTGCTGGAGCAGGCTCCTAGCAGGACCTGTGGCCCCGTGGAGAATGGAGCCCATGCTGGAGCAGGTTTTCTGGCAGGACTTGTGAGCCTGTGGAAGGGACCCATGCTGGAGCAGTTCGTGAAGAACGGCAGCCCGTGGGAAGGACTCACATTGGAGATGTTCATGAAGGACTGTCTCCTGTGGGAGGGACCCCACGCCAGAGCAGGGGAAGAGTGAGGAGTCCTCCCCCTGAAGAGGAAGGAGCAGCAGAGACAAGGTGTGATGAACTGACCCCAACCCCCATTCCCCATCCCCCTGTGTTGGTGAGGGGGAGGAGGTAGAGAATTCAGGAGTGAAGTTATGCCCAGGAAGAAGGGAGGGGTGGGGGAAGGTGTTTTAAGATTTGGTTTTATTTCCCACTACCCTACTCTGATTGGATTGGTAATAAATTAAGTTAATTTTCCCCAAGTTGAGTCTGGTTTGCCCATGACGGTAA
Organism: Harpia harpyja; assembly: GCF_026419915.1. Classification (NCBI taxonomy): domain Eukaryota; kingdom Metazoa; phylum Chordata; class Aves; order Accipitriformes; family Accipitridae; genus Harpia; species Harpia harpyja. The sequence goes on along the minus strand of NC_068955.1, from coordinate 7,676,389 downwards.
TTGGTGAGTGATCTCTCCCTGTCCTTATCTCAACCCACGAGCCTTTCATTATATTTTCTCCTCCCTGTCCAGCTGAGGGGGGGAGTGATAGAGTGGCTTTGGTGGGCACCTGGCATCCAGCCAAGGTCAACCCACCTCCATGCTTCTCACACATGAATGGGGATGGTACTCTCCTGGTGCCAGAGTTCCCCCTGAATCCCATTTGTGAGGCTCTGGGTGTGTGGCCAGGAGAAGAACCAGCAGGTTTCCTGCACCAAGTAATCTGCAGCCTGCCGGTCCCTGACTTGTGGTGGCCCAGCCATACTGCAAAAGTAGAGAGAGATTTGCAGATAAATGGGTTGATGATGAATTGATAAACCTTCCATTGATGTCCCACCATCACAGGAGAACCGTTTTGTTCCCAGCAGAGCCAATGTTAGGGCAAGCTGGGCACACACTCCGGAGGAGATGTGCCCACAGCTGACTTAGGGATGACTGTCCCTGCTCCTTTCTTGCCATGTCAGAATGTCAAGAGGATGTTCTCCGTCTCCTCCAGGGCACAAGTGGCAGCTGGGCACTTCTGTATGAACTTCTCTGAGCTTGCAAACAGCTGCTGATACAGCTCACACTTTGGGAACATCAATATGTGGAGATTCAGCAGAAGAGGGATTTTCCCCTGGGATGGGACATCATCCAGGTAATGCAAAAGTTTAAAGGCTGAGCAGTGAGAAACCTCTGCCAAAAGCCTGTGGTCCCTTAGTGCAAGAGCTGCAGGGACAATTTCCATGGGTAATAAATTCTCAGTGCCTTTTGGGGGGAAAGATCCAGAATTTGGCTGCACTTCAACAAATCATTTTGGCTGAAAGCATAATGGGGCATGGGGAGGAAAATGTAAGATTTCCATTTTACACCTGCAGAAGACATTTTGTTTTAAAATTGACCATGTCGAGGGGGTGACAGGAAAACCAAGAGGAGAAAAGATACAAAATCAAAATCCACTTTATGTGGAGTAAGTTATTTCAGGTTAACTCAGAATGTTTCATTGTGCCATTGCCATGGGGAAACCCAGGAAGTTTCTCATTTGATTTAGGACTAACCATTTATCTTTAGTTTTGCCTTTTAGTCCCCAAATGGAAAGTCAAGGGCTCTGCCTGACCCTGTGATGACTTCCTGCAGGAGCCTGAGATATCCCAAATTGCTGACATTGCCCTGAGACACCTCTGCAAGGAGGAAAATTCCCACCTGCAGCATCTCTTGGCTCTCAGCCTTCGCTGCCTCCCTCCCCTGGTGCAGAACAGCCCCTGCCTGGTCCACACACAGATGGGGAAGGATGCAGGGTGGAGGACACAAGTCCAAAGCCTCTCGTGTTGCCCGTACCCGTGTCCATCTGCAGGGTCCATCCAGCCCAACTGTGCCAGCCTCCACTGTGTCAGTCTGATAAACCACACATTGTATATTTGTTTCAGATATTTAAATACATCTCAGGGTTCAGATCACAGCTTCTCAACAGCAGTTAAATAAGTAACACATTCATATTTTGTAAACTGTTTCTCACAGCTTGTTTATTTAGGGTTATAACTCGATTTGGGCTCCTTATGGAAGTGTGACTCATTGTTTAATGTGTCAGCTCATTAGCAATACTTGTTTTTGCCTTATATTTCTGTGCTACCACTAATTGCTGAGCCCACTGTGAGCTTCAGCTTCCAATGACACTGTGGAAAATGCAAGAAAATAGATCAGTTACTAGATAAAAGGCAACAGAAATAAACAAACTCATGAACCTGCAGAGGAAGCTTTTTAGCTGCTGTGATTTTACTCCAAGGAGAGACTTCCCTTGCTTAGGAAATTGATGGCACCAGCTCCTGGGCTCTTCTGTCAGGAGGATTTGAGCAAGACCAAGCTAAGGAACACCACACGTAAAGAAAAACACATCAGGGCCACTTCTTCACACCAGCACGAGTGGGCTGAACACCTGCAGCTCAAAACCATCAGCCTGCCCTCTCTGAGGAGCTGGTGGGGCTCAGTGCCTTGGTGCCCTGGGAAAGGAGAAATCCATGGGCTGGAGTTTGAGCATTTTCTGAGTGCAATTTATTTCTTTGATGCACAGTCCCTGAGGGGTGGGACAGAGGTGGCAAAACCCTCCCTTTGGCAAGAAGACAGAGTGGCCCAAGAAATGTCTGTCAAGGACTTGTGCTAATAACAAACTATCCTGACCAAAGCATCCACTCCAGAGAGGCTGCAGACAGAGCTGGGAGCAGCTTCAGCCTCCCTGCAGCCCAACTGCTGGAAAAGGCATCGCAGCAGGAGGGTGTGTGTGCAGGCTCAGCACCTCCTCCTCCTCCATCCCGATCCCTCTGCACTGAAGCAGTTTGTAGGAAAAGTGTACCGGCCACAGGAGTAGTGGTTTCCATGTTGCACTCTTCTGCTCGGAGCATGCCACATCTTTAGTAATTGACAGCTGGAGGTGGAACAGCCCATTTTTGTCATTTATATTTCATGGAGTCTCTGGAAAAAGCCTTGAAAATGCTGATGTTCATGGTCACACTGTCTCTGGCAAAGCAAATGTTCTGGACATGTGAAAATCAACCTTCCTTGCTTCCTTGCTTGCTTGCTTCCTTTATTTCTTCCTTTTCTCTGCCTCACTTGAGCAAGATTTTTTTTTTTTTTGCTTTGCTGGCACAAGCTTCTTTCTAAGAAGAAAACTGCTGCTAGTTCCCTACATAGTTTTATGAGTTTTCCTGAAGTATTTAAAGGAAAAATGGCCACTGAATGAAAAGCATTTTATGGGCGAGAGAAGGAGGGAAAAAAACCACAAAACTGGAGGGGTCAGCGACGCTGATGAAGAAAGGGGAAAAGAGCCAGACTTGCCTGATTAATGTGTTTAACTTTTTCCTCTTTGCAGAGCCTCCAGGGAGTGTTACTAGGAAGGGGTTGCTGGAAGGGGCTTGATGGTCCATGAAGGAGTCAGGCTGGAAGTGATGCTTTCTGGTCCATCCTCCCACTCCATCCTCTGGCCCCAGCATCTCTCCTCCCTGCCAGGAGGATGGAGCCCTTGCAGACAGCTCCTTCCCCACTGCCCGCAGCAGAGCACAGGCGCTCACGCTGCTGGTCTCTTCCCTGCCAGACGCTGCTGGCCCTCGGTGTGTGGCACTGGGGAGCATCGGGTCCAGGCTTGCCCTGGATTGCTGTAACGTGGTAGCAGGCAGAGGAGACACCAGCACAATGTGACTGGCCTCAAGAGCAGCATTTCAATTAATAACAGGAAGGCCAGAGAAGGCTAAGTAAACTCAGGCTTTCCAAAGAAGGCTGCAGGAGCCAAAGCTCCAGGGTTGTATTTCTGGCCAGAAGTGCTGCAGGTTTGGAAAACATCTCCATTGGACTTGGGGAACATCCAGCCTGGGTATAATTTGGGTCTGGTTTCAGCATTGGTAAGAGGTGGTCCTGGTGGAATCAGTTAAAAATCAGACCCTCTCCTCCCAAAGTGCTGTGCCCAAAATTGAGGAACACCCCCCGGCAGCATCAGTCCTTATCTGCTTGGTTTTCCAAGGCAGCCTTTGGGATATGCCAGGGCTGCATGGGGTCTTTCAACACCACTGAAAAAATGGGCTTTTACATACAACGGGAAAGCTATCTGCTGCTCTCCCACAGCAAAATCCAGCACATTAACTGCCTGTGCTAAAAATCTGACTGCCCAGCTGCGGGGAGCCATTGCAGCATGTCTGGTGCTCCTCTAGCTCTGCAGGAGGGACACCCAACCCACCTCTCTCAGTCCAGTTGGAGCCCAAGACACACTACCTCTGTCTCTGCTCAGCATACCAGAGAGAAAGAAAAATTCATTGTCTGCTAGATGTAACAGGGCAGAATTGCATTTTCTAGCTCTGAGGAGGGCTTTGCAAACAATGGAGATTAAAAAATAAATAAAAGCTATAAAAAGTGCTCGACAATGTCCTTTTAAATTATTTTTTTTTCTGAAAATATGCAATAAATCCCATGCAAGAGTCATAAAAGTACCTGAAATGCTCTTAGAAAGATTTATGGGCATCTTACCACTATTCTCAATAAAGAGAATATGCTGGTTCCAAGATAATTTCTCATCACCCATACTTCAGATTCCTGAACTCCTTTCAGTCAGCCTATCCCAAGAAATACTGTAACGTCAGGCTGTCTGAATTACATCTTCTTAGAAATAACCATTGTGTCTGATTTATACATGCTAGCTGGGATCTTTCTCCTTCGTCCACGTTGCTGAATCCAGTGCTTTTTAGCTTTGACCAAGTGCCAATGAACTGTCCCTGTAACTTTTCCAGGGAGGTTTGTCATCCCAAAATAATCTAATCATTACCTCAAAGTAGTTTGTAAACTCTGCCTTTGAGATGATTGCTCCTGATACAGAGAAGTAATGGGTTTCTAATACCTGCACGCAAGATGTTGTTTTTCAAGGGATGTGCCCAGGAGTATGTGTGAGACAACATCTCTCATTATGAAAATGAAGCCAAATGTCTTTACTAGATGGGTCCAACCACACGTACAAAAAAAGGATCCTGTTCCCAGGACCACCTGCCATGTAGATGAGGGTCATCCCATGAGAAGCCTCTGAGCTGAGCGGCTTCTGTAGAGGACAGGGAAGACCCTGCCTGGCTAGACTTCGCGTTGACCATGGCCATCGCTGGTCTTCACTTCTGCAAGCGACTGTGTGCTTGGCTTTGCTGATGGGCCTGGACTCACACCAGTCAGGATCTTCGTGGCTTTGCATTGATTGCTGGGACTGTTTCTAACCAGTGCTGCATGGCTGATGACTGGAGGTCATGGTTTTGCTCCATGAACACCTTCCACACTGTGGAAGTAGACCCTTTGTGGGCTGCCCACTGAGACAGGCTGTGGGACGGGCTTGTGCCTTCCTTACCCCTCTGTGTCTTCATAGAATCATAAAATAGTTTGGGTTGGAAGGGACCTTTAAAGGTCATCTAGTCCAACCCCCAGTTTTCTCCATCACTTGCAGCATTCCTCCTAAAATCACCATCCTGGGCAAATCAGTGCAGCCTCTGGGGTGTTCAGAGACATCTGCCAGAACCTGGCAGCACCAAGCTTACTCAGGGGTGAAATTTATTGAGGGGAAAGCAATAGCATCGGGGAAGAAATGCCCCAAATGTCTGTGTTTTATGTTCTTTCCCCAGCAGGAAGAAAGTCTTAATTATTTGATTAAAATGGCCATGACCTGCAAGAGATCTGGGCTGTTCGTCCTCCTTCCCACCTTCCCCATTTCTTTCATTTTTCCACTAGTAACCCCAAAAGTGTGATACCCAGATTTATTAAGGACTCTGCATTTATTTCAGTTTTTCACCTTCATTCTTTACCCACAGTCCTTTTTGCCACTTTTCTAATGTGAAGAAGTTTGCAAAATTAGGCATTTACAGGGGGAAAATTACAAAAAACCCCCAAGGAACAAGGCTGATGCCCTTCATCCTGTGGTAACCAGGGTCTGACAAAAGGGCACGGAAAACAGCAATATCTGCTAAAACCCCCTGAAAATGGAAAAAAAAGGAAAATTATCAGTTCAATTACAACAAATGGAAAATTAAAGAAAATCACATCCATGGGGTTTTTGGTGAAATGATGGATTTTTTATAAGAGGTAATTGTTATAAATTTCTTGGGACAAAAGCGTTGTTCTCAGAGGCACCCAGAGAAAATGGTACCGTGGTCTCCCAGGTCAGCTGTGCTGGAAAGGCAGTGAAGCCTTTTCGGGAGTCAGTGGGATCCATCCCCAACAGGACCACATGAATCTCACTACCATCTTTGTTGTGCAATTTACTAGTAACATGCAGTGGTGGCACAACACAAGGTTGATAACAAAAAACAGAGAGGCAGTCTCACACAGAGACAACAACAGGCAACAAGTCCATCATTCATCATTCAACAAATTCATCATTTGATAGTGAATAACCTTCTTGCTTTGTAAGATACTGTTCTCTTGAACCTCTGTTGATGCAAGCACGCACAGACACACGTGTGCATGCACGTATGCTGCAAATTTGTCCCTTGAGGTCCCACCAGCTAATTTCCATTATAGCAGCCACTGGACTGAAGTGCATGGGTGGGAATTTCCTTGAAGATGCCTTTGACCTGCCCAAACAGGAGCTGGGAAGGCAGAGGGCTGTGAAGAGCACAGCAGTCTTGTCACTGCTGAGAGCACCAGGGGTTGAGAGTGTCTGTCCTGGTTAGATCAAGCCCAGAGCTCCTCACCCTCTGAGCAGCTCCTGCCCAGCCCCACCATCTGTCACCGAGCCTGGTACGAACCTGCCTGGTCAAGGTCTGAGCTCAGGGCAGAGCTGGGGTCTGGCAGGGCTAGGTGCAGGCAGCTGGCTACACCTAACCCGCTCCTGCCCTCATCCTGTGATTCAACTTGATTCAGTTCTAGGAAGCCTTGAGATTTCTCTGCTTTCTGCTGGTGCACCTGGAAAATCAGCACTCACTGAGAATATGAATTTCCAGGAAACTAAAAAAAAACAAAAAAAAAACCCCAAAACCCCAAACTCATTGCACTTTCACATGTTTCAGACTGCTATTTTTTAATGGCAACTGCAAAGTTGGAAACATTGAGGTAGAGCCAGGCAAGGATCTCAGTGTTGTGCAGAGCTGGGGAAGGGAGAAGGTCCTTGCTGCATGTCCAGCTGAGACAGGATCTGAGCCTGTGTCTCCCACCAGCACCCAAGCGGGGGTGAGGGGCACAAGGGACACGGGGTTGAGGGGCACAAGGGACACAGATTCACCTCCTGGCTGGGGAGCCTGCCAAAGGCACAAACGTCCTCCTTGCCCAGAAAGCTGATTACAGCCTTAGAAATCAGCCTTTTCAGCCCTAACCAAATATCTCTGGATTGTAAGCATTGAGAAATGTAGCATCCAATTTGGGGACATTCTCAGATGTCCAGTCATGCATTTCAGCGGTGGGATTTGGGCGTTTGCTTTTTGCATTGGCGAATAAATCGTTCCCTACAAACATGCTTATTCAACTCTAGTCATGCCTTTGTGAGAGTCCTAGATCTGTCTGTCAGCCACTGCAGGAGCCCACACGAGTGCCCTGGGCTGTCCAGTACTGCCCCAGGGGGGTCTGCTCTGGTCCAGCGCTTGAACCAGTTCATCCTGTGCGCGCCAGACAAGCTTCCCAAGGTGATGCTGTCACCCCAGAGCCAGAGACCTGACCTGGACATGGCTGCCTTGACCTTGAAGCAGTGGTGCTGGATCTGGGGAGTGATTTTCCAGCTGATCGCCCTTGGCTGCTCTAGTCGGTGCTGGAGCTGACCTGCAGCGGGAGGAGCCAGGCTCGTGCCTGGCTGGTGCTTGGAGAGCTTTAACACAGAAATAATCAGGGAGGAAAAATACAGCAAGGAGATGAGAGGAAGGACAGTAGCACATGGCCTCTGTTTTGGCAAGATGGACAGAAAACCAAGGATTCAAATACTTCCAGCAATTAATTGATAGTGTGATGGGAAGCATGCACTGACTGTAAAAATGTTCCTGTGCTGGATCATGTGTCTGGAAGCACAGACATACGTGAGTGTTTGCACAGCAGTGATGATGTGATGCTTTCACATGATTTCTTGATGCTGTGGTTATTTTTCTGCAACATTGATCTGCCTTAAGGAAACCCAGCTGTCCCACCTCGCCTTCTCTATCTGCAATTCCAGAGCCACTGCTACAAGAGCATCCTTTGAGCTGTGCCCAGCTGTTAGGGGACTGGCACCTGCTAGCCTCATACCCCATCCCCCATAAGGGCAAGTTACGCCCTTTACGGTGGAGGTATAAGGCATGAAAGGAGGAGACAAAGTTAGTTGGGATGTTTGAGGCTGAACAAACTGGTGGGGGTGAGGGCTGATTGCCACCTTTTCCCTGCATCCTTGCCTCGCTCCCCATCCGATGGAGGGGAAACATGACTGCTGCCAGCGCCAGGGCAGAGAGGATATGAGTGCTGCGGAGAGAGACTCTTGTGTCCGCCGTGGTCCCTCTGGGATCCGTGTCTCTAAGAATAAGTGTCTGTGTCTCCATGGCCTCCGGAAAGCCAATCAACAACACTCGTTAGCTGCCATTTGGGCTCCCAGTGTCTCCAGCCTATAATTCAGTGGCTTGCATGCATTAATTGTCAAGCTTGGAGTGCTACAAAGATGCCCAGCCTGGCTTTCTTGTGGTTTGCACTGGCGCCTCTCAGCACAGGCTCACTATCCTTCAGCTGAGCTATTTGGCATAGCAGCTTGGGTCCGGGGCTTTGGTCCCTGAGTTACATCCATGGTCCTGACCTCTGTGCTCTGGTCCCAGACAGCTGGGATGTCCCTGGTTGATCCAGACAAACAGCCCCAGTGCTGCTCTCACCCTTCTTACCTCTTTCTCACCCTTCCACGCAGATCTGCAGAGATTCATCCAAGACCAGGGACCTATCCAGTCCCCTTTAAGAGCCAGCAACAGCCTTTATCTTTCCAATGTCCCATGGGGCTAGGGGCTCCCAGCTGGTGCCTCTGCCCTGGGCAGCATGAAGCCAACCTGAGCAAGGTGGCCATCTCCGAGTATTTTATTGCAAGTTGTACCATTTCCTTGTGGCTGTAGATGTTAGAGTCAGATGATTATGAGAAGGGGAGGGATTGGACTCCAGACTTACAGGGGTAAGTATAAACACAGAGGCCCCGTGCTGGCTCCAAATCCATCGATGTGTTTTCAGATCTCAGTGCATGCCTGCTGGGATAGACCCCACCTAAGAAACTGTACTGCTGCTACCTGGACAACGTGAGCGTGACACAAACCTCCACCCATGTGCTCACAGAGCCTGTGTGGGCTCTGCTGCAGGTGCATCCAAGCTCTTGGAGCAGGGCTTGAATGTCTGAATGTCCTTTGAAACACTCAAGAAAATGAGTCTAAATAACAAAGAACTCAAGCGGCTTGTTAATTTGCTCATCAGCCTCTGTGACTCATGAGTAATATGATCAGAGATCCTGGATGTCTCCCCCTGCAGCTGCAGACCCTCAGTCTCTGGGCAGATGTTTGATCTCTCTTTACTTGCCATGAGCTGCAACTTGCAAAAAAATTACAGCCATGGATGGGTGCCTGGGGAAAGAATTGGGCTGTGTAGACAGGAACCTTTTCTGTTGTGCTCTTCTAGCAGCAGCTTCAGGACTTTCTGAGACTGTGGTTGCATCTGGGCCACCCTGTGGCAGAGACTTCTCCCCATTGTGTCCCTACAGTGATGAAGGTTGAGTTTATATTGGCTTCCATTAGCAAGAGCAAAGCCAGCAGGTTGAGAGAAGCTATTGCTTCCCTCTGTCTGGCCCTTGTGATGACATTTCTGGAGCCCTGTTTTGGACCCTCAGTACAAGAGAGGTGGAAAGGGCAATCAGGGGGCTTAAGCACATAACACATGATGCTCAGCTGGGGGAACCGGGCTGGTTCAGCTTGCAGAAGAGAAAACTTTCGAAGGAGGGACCAAATTACTGTCTTCAGCTGCTGGAAAGTGATGGCTTAGAGAAGATGGAGCCAGGCTCACGTCAGAGGCGTACAGGGAAAGGGCCAGAGGCAAGGGACGCAAATTACAAAAAGGGAAATTCCATGTGGACATGAGGAAAATATTCTTCACCACAAGAGCAGTACAGACCTGTAGCAGGTGCCCCAGGGAGACGGCGTCTCCACCTTTGGAGATTTTTCAAAATTGAGTGGACCAGGCCCTAAGCAACCTGCTGTAGCTTTGAAGCCTGCCCGGCATGGAGCAGGAGGCTGGACCAGAGACCTCCAAATATCCCTTGCAGCCTAAATCTACCTGTGAACCTGTATTTCAGTGATTCCTAATCCCAGTCTGAGCCCAAAGACCATTTTCAGTTCCACAGCATCAGGTGGCCATGAATGCCACAGGGTGATTACAGGTGGTTTGGTTTAACCTGATCTTTCCATGGGGTAACCTCAGCTCCTGCAACGTGAGAAATACCAACACTCCCCTCCTGGTGCTGCTGATGGTTTTACAAACTGCTGTCAAACCTGTCATTCACACCTTCCCCACACCACCGGGGAATTGACTGCTTTCCACCTGGGTGAAGATAATCCACACCCTAATCCTCAGGTCTGCCTTTCGGTGCCCTCAACGTTTGCATTTCCCTTTTTGATGGCAGGGATGCATTGTGTATATCAGTTGCAGGATCATCCAGCTGCAAAATGATGCATTGTGTTTTGTTCTCTGGTCCTCTCCTTTTGGACCATCACTGAGTTTTGAACTGATGGTTTTGTTGCACTCTCTGCAGTGCTCCTCTGCCTGCTTCCCTCAGTAATATGAGTTAATTTAGGCTCCATCCTTGCACACATCTATGTAGCCTTGTTCTTTCCCACATATATTGCCTTGTATTCATTGGTGCTGAATTTAATGTGCAGTTTTATTTCCCAGATACTCATTGTTGGATTCATCTGTCCAAACTGCAGCCACTTATGCAATACCTGGTCATCTAGGTTCCCCTAAAAGGGAGCGAGAGAGCAGCACGTCTAAGGCACAACTCATTTCATCCAGAGGGAAGCACCTAAAACAGGGCAGGCAGCTGTGCCACCCCAGGGGCTGAAGGTTAATGACCAGCTTGCGTAGAGGTTTTTCTGGCTGAGGAGCAAGGTAGGTGGCTGGTAGCACATTCTTCCCCTCTCCAGACACATGGGTCTGTGAGCAAGACATCAGGCTCAGGGCAGGTGTGAAAACTGATGTGATAGGAGTACAAGCCCTGCAGTGCTGAGAGCAGATTTCCAGCTTTGTGTGCTGAAAACTTTTCTGTTTTTACCCACCACGGTCATCCAGTCTAATAAACTAATATTGCATCTCCCCACAAACCTTGCACTCCCCACCTAGTACAAAGCCAGGCTCTGGTCTGCCTGCCTGGATCATCTCTCAAGCCCTTTTCAGAAGGTGGCACATCTGCCCTCCCTGCTCCTTTGGTACCAAGGATAATTGTGGCTCAGTAGTTCAGCAGTTTCACCACTGGGTTCCTCAGATCTCCTAAGTTAAATCCGCCTGGTTCTGGTGATTTGCTTCTGTTTCTGATTGATGTCTTAGTTTGAAATGCTTCCCAGACCCCCATCCCCAAAGAACCGCTCTGGCACAGGGACCCCATGCAGTTCTCCCTGTGAACGATGATGCAGATAATTCATCTGTGTGACCTTTTCCTTGCAGAGCATTTCTCTTACATCTTCACCATCTCTTGGCCCTGCAGACTTTTTGGCAGGCTCTTTGCTTCTGATGTATTTGAAAAAGCTTTTATTACCAGCTTTTACACCATTAGCAAGCTGCTGCTCCAAGTCTTTCCTGGCTTGATCTGCCAGGGTTTAATATTTAGCTCACTTGCCTTTGTGCCACTCCATTATGTGCACATGCTGGGGGAGGCTGGTGTCAGCTAACCTGCCTCTTGTGCCTGCTACCTCCCCCAGGCTCTTGCATTCCCAGAGCAAAAACATGGGCAAAACCTTTTCATTCTGTTGCAACATTTGGTGCTTTTCTTAAAGCTTCAGTTTCTGGAATCAGGTAACTCCCTGGCAAATTCAGCTTTCACTGTCACCTTTTCCCAGACCAGAAACAAGAAAGCAAACAGGGAGAGCCCAAAGATGGGTGTAACAGGAGCTGCCTGGAAGCCGGTGCAGGGACCTGGTGCCCGGGAGCAGCAGTGCCCCAGGACAAGGCAGGGGAAGCCAGGGATGCTCCTGTGTCCTGGTCCAGGGGTCAGAGACCAGCAGGACTCAGCAGCGGAGTTCCCTGACAGGGGAGCTGGTCGTGCTATAAGGTCACAAGCATTGTGGGAACAACTGCAGCTTCATAGTAGTATGCAAAATCATTTCTTGCTCTCCAGGCAGGTCACCCCTGCTGTGTGTGGCTGAATGACTTTTTATAATAAATAGCCTATTTTGTGCAGCTTGCTTTGATACAGACCTGTTCACAGGTCCAGGGTGAAGTCCTGGTGGCTTTGGCCCTACACACATATCTTTGGAAAGCATCCCATGGTGGTGGTTTCAAGAGGACGTTTCCCTTCCCAGGCCTCCACTGATGAGCACGGGGTGCCTGTGCCCCAAGTTCCCACCCCAGCTGGGCAGCCTGGGGTACATCACCCTGGCCTCAGGCCCCTCTGCCCACCTTAGAGGAGACCACCGGCCCCAGGCAGTACCACTGGGTGAAGCACTGCAGCATTTCAGCCCTGGCTGCCCAGAGCGAGTGGTGATGGCTCCACAACCCTCTGGTGGCAGAGGCACCCCTTCATATCACCTACAGCACTGGACAAATAGTTCTGGTTTGGTATGCAAGTGAAATGAGCATCTCTCCTCCATACTTTGCATCCTCAGCCCACACTCCCTGGGGAGGGAGGAGAAAGGCTTGCAGGGTGTGAGGGCTGGACACAGGGTTTCGGCTGGATGTTAGTGGCATGCAGACGGCTGATGACAAGATGCTCAAGCTGAGCGCCTGGCAGGAGCTGCCGCTGGCATTCAGCAGCACTTGTGTGACACTGTACAGAGCCACTGATTACACCCAAGTCCTTCAGTGGGGGGAACACATTACAATCAATAAGCAGCTCTGGATATTATTTAAAAAGTCAACAGTACCAGCTTCAGGACTGTCTCATCAGATAACTGAATGGCTGGGGGAAATTCAGATAACACCACTGTGAGATCGCTGGGGAAAAGCAGGTTAAGAGGCGCAGTTGCCTCCAAGCAGCACAGACTGTGTATTATCTGCTGAGGTGCTACTGGGTTTCACTGTCAGGTTTTGAAGCTTTTAATGACACAGCTTGCGAATTAAAATAACTTCTTTAAACCAAAATTTGGTGCCCTTTTGAGTCTTGGAATCTAACTTTCCAGTATTAGCAAGGAACTGATCAATTTTTCATATGAACGTAAAAATCTAGATTGGCTTGTGCTGGGATGTGACTAAATGCTCAGGCCTGCCAGGGTCTTTATATAATCTTCAGACTTGGGCTGGCAGTGAGAGAGAAAACCAGGAGTCCCAGGTTATTAATGTGTAAAAATGTCATGGCATGTATTGCCCCCTGGTCCTTAGCAGGACATCTCGCTGGTGTATCCCACACATGTAACACAAGGGTTGGTCCGATCTGCTCAGCTCTTGTAGGATGGTGATGACTGCGCTAGTTAGTGAAGGGAGAGCTGGTGCTGTGGATTTTAACCGGGATGTTTGCTCTGCAGTGGGTGGTTCTCCATAAACCCCATGGGGCAGAGGAACATCTTGGACCCTGGCGCAGGCTGGAGCATTGGAAGAGCTGCTGCAGACGGAGGTTTGGACACACCTCATGCGTGTTGCCGCTGTACGTTGGCATGCAAAGTGTTCCATCTGTGGAGATGCCTCCTGGTAACTGAGAGCATTGGTCCCCATACCAAGGAAGCTGCTGGCTGCATTCCACAGGCCATGTCCTGCCAGAAATGGTTGGGATGGTGCTACACTCATCGTTTGGCACCTCCCCAGTGAGGAAGCTGAGTCAAGTAGCAGGAGACAGGGACACGCATCACTGTGGGGACCAGACAGACAGTGGCTGTGGTCCCTACCCTGCTTCTGGCAAGGCAGTGAGGAGATGTGGTGCTGCAATGGGCCGGAGCTAATCCTGGGCAGTGCGGCATGTACAGACAGCAGAGCTGCTTCCACGGTGCTGGACTGTACCGCATGGCTCAGAGGTGAAGCTGGCAGGGACCTCTGGAGATCGTTCATTCCGACCCCTCTTTCCAAAGCAGGGGCAGCTAATGCAGGGTGCCCAGAACCATATCCAGTTGCATGTTGAATAAAGAAGGCTGGAAGGAATCACTTCTTGGCATTTTACCCTGGGCGTCACCATGCTCTTGATGATCATGTTCATTTTGGTGTGGTGCTTGTAGTGTCCACATATGTAAAATTCCCCTTTGGATAAAGCATACCGTGATCTCCCACTGTGTGTGAAAGAGTTTTTGGGCAGTAAAAGTCTTCAGGGGTAGGTTTTACATGCTGTGGTTTGGCACTGCTCTGGGTAACCAACACACAATAAAAAAAGGAGAAAAAAAGTGTGAAAAATATGCTTTTGTCCCAGTAAATACCTTCCTAGGCATCACCCTCTGGGGATTCACAGGTTGAATGAAAACAGGATTGCTCGCTGGTAGCCAGCACCTCTTTGCAAAGGGAAGGGATTTCTGGCCATCTTCTGAAGTGAGCACGTGCTGCTACCTGGGCAGGTGTTGAGGTCCCATCCTTCAGAGATGCTGCTTCACTGTCTGCAGGTCTGGAGAGTGGGAGACAGAGGGTACAGGCAGATGAAAGCTGGTCTAGGAGCAATGGGTATTTGTGGGGTGTGAAACACCAAGGGGAGAACGAGGTCCCATGGGGACAGGGTGCAATAGCTTCCTGACTTGTATTTCTGAAATAAACCTTAAATGCATGAGTCTTACTCAGCTTGCCTGGCTCTCAGTGGCCCACCAGAAAACACTCATTTGGTTCCCTGAATTAGCTTCTCCTAAATTGGCCGTTCTTGCCCTCGGTCACAGGCAGCACCATGTACTCTGCACTATTGATGGCTGGCTTTGTAAAGACGCTCAGTGCAGAGGAGTGCCCAGAGTTGGCCAGGATCTGATGGCTCCTGCGATGGTGAGAAGGTCACCTTGGGGAGAGCACCTACCTGTTGGTGAGATCCAGCCACATCTAGCTGTGCAGCCAACGGCCACGTTACTCACCATTGCTTCCTCTACCTCTCATGAGCTTGCCTGCACTTCATGCCAAGGGCTTCAGCCAGGACAGGCTGTGTTTAATGACAAAAATGAAACCTTTCACCCCCAAAGAAGCTATGATTATTGCATCGCATTCAGCTGAGTGTAGACAAGGCGCTCTCTGTAAAGAAGTGGAAATCCTATCAGGAGAAACTGCTGCTCAACCTGCTGGCACCCAGCCATGGCTGGACTCCACTGTGGTGCCTGCAGTCCCACACCAAGCAGCTATCCAAAGTGAGTCCATTCCGCGGGCTGCAGTTCTTCAGGAACTGCTCCAGTGTGGATCCCTTCCACAGGCTGCAGTCCTTCAGGCACAGACTGCTCCAGCGCAGGTCCCTTCCACGGGGTCACAAGTCCTGCCAGCAAAACTGCGCCAGTGTGGGCTCCTCTCTCCATGGGGCCACAGGTCCTGCCAGGAGCCTGCTCCAGCACGAGCTTCCCACGGGGTCACAGCCTCCTTTAGGCATCCACCTGCTCCGGCGTGGGGTCCTCCACGGGCTGCAGGTGGAGATCTGCTCCACCGTGGACCTCCCTGGGCTGCAGGGGGACAGACTGCCTCACCGTGGTCTTCCTCACGGGCTGCAGGGGAATCTCTGCTCCGGCACCTGGAGCACCTCCTGCCCTTCCTTCTTCACTGACCTGGGGGTCTGCAGGATTGTTTCTCTCATGTTCTCACTCCTCTCTCTGGCTGCGGTTGTGCAGTTTTTTTCCCCCTTCTTAAATCTGTTATCCCAGAGGCACTACCACTGTTGCGGATGGGCTCAGCCTTGGCCAGCGGCGGGTCCGTTTTGGAGCCATCTGGCATTGCCTCTGTTGGACATAGGGGAAGCTTCTAGCAGCTTCTCACAGAAGCCACCCCTGTAGCCACCCCACTACCAAAACCTTGCCACGCAAACCCAATACACCAGGAAAGAACTGGGGGTGCTGGCTGAGCTGGTTGCAAGGGATGGTGCTGTGCAGCCAGCTGGGATGGGCTGAGGGGGCCTGCATGTACGGCTGCTGTGGGGTTTGTCTCTCTGAACAGTGTCCAGAGCTGGGGCAGACCCTGGTTTCCTCAGAGGCACAGGGCAAGTGCTGAGAGAGCAGGCGTGACCCTCAAGCTGCACCAGAAACCTGCCTCCTCCACCGAGACCTTGGCTCTGCTCTGTCTCCCTTGCCACCCTGCTCTCTCTTGCATGCTTGTCTGTCCCTCTGCCTTTCCCATCTCCCCCTCCTCACCCCAAACTCTGCCTTCCATCAACTGGGCATCCCAGACTTGTTTCTGGACTGTCTTACACCATGCACTTGTTGTTCCTCAAGGACATCCCCCAAAAGTCCTTCCCAGCTGCTCAGCATCGGCAGGAGCACAGAGACAGGCTGGCTCATCAGGTTGCTCCCAGTCAAGGCAGCCAAGTGGGCCAGGGGATGGGGTCCACTGCTGAAGGTCTACTTCCATGATGCCTCCCACCTCCAGCTCTGATTTATCTCCTGTTCCCTCTTGCCTTGTCTGCCTCTTTCTCTAGCCCAGACCCCTCTTCAGCCTTATGGGGAGGTCACAACCCACAGCCACATGCCAGTCAAGTGGCACATTTTCCTCTCCATCCTGATTCTGGCCTTGGCCTTGCTGATCAGGTCCTCAGCAGGGGAGTCTTTTGTCTGCAGCAGACTGGACCCTGCAGAGACAAATGCCCAGAGATGCAGGTGACTGTGGGCAGCATCCTCTGAAGAAGCTCATACAGAGCCCTCCCTCCTCTGCAGAAGCTCTGCCGCTTCCCCAGCCCGCACACCCGAGCAGGGTTCTGCCCTGCGGCTCTGGTGTGCTCAGCTCTTCTCCTCCCACAGTGTGTGCAAACCTCACCCTCCTCCCTGGGTGATTCCTGCATGGAGGGTGTTTTTATGGGGGAATTTGGGGATGGAAACGGGCCATGTGCTTGGATCCACTTGCTCCTGCCTAATCGTGCCATCTCCAATAACACCCTCTTGTGCTGTGCTGGTGCTTGGGGCTCCCTGGGATTGAAAACCCAGGGCTGCTGGCAGCTTCTCCCGGTGCTTGCGGTGAGTTTAGTGCTTGTAAATCCCTGGGGTTGTGATTAATTCTTCATGGTGTTATTTAACTGCTTGTCAGGGGTTCATATGGGCGACTCCAGGAAGGTGAAGGCTTTACCTCAGTGCACTCCAATGGGAGCTGCTGGTTTTGGGCAGCACTGTGAGCAACCACTTCTTCATCTGGGCAATTGGAATAAGAGACATTAAAGTCCAGAGCTCCTGATGCACATGAGGCCATGTGAACAATCACACACACACGGGATTGTTCCTTCTTGTGCTTTTTAGGCCAGTTTCCTCCAGAGAACTCCAAGTTTTGGCCCCAGACTGATGCAGACTCTGAAGTCACCTGGTTGTCAATCTCTGGTGAGCTTTTAACTGTCTCCCTGCTCCTAAAAAAAGTGGTGAGTGCCCACACACACTCCTCCTCAGGCACTTTGCCCCTCCCCATCACCCCTCCAAAGCTGCACCCTCCTTTGTAGCCTTGCCTGCATTGCAGGTCTCTGTTTTTTCCAGGGTTGAGGTGACCAGTCCTGGACCTGCTCTCTGGGGACTGGTGGTCTGTACTCTTCGCCAGCTTGCTGCTGAACATTATGCTCCAGCTTCTGCTGTCAGGTCTCAGGGAGCAGTAAATAGTTGTGCTGGATGAATGGAATATTCCTAGGAGGAGAAGGATATGACTACAGCCTTCAGCATCGCTTTTCTCTTCCCAGCTTGCTTTGCTACCTCCTGCTGCTCAGAAGCTTTGGGTGAGATCCCAAACAGAGCCTGAGTCTCTTCCCACCAGCTGTCCCCTTCTCTGGCTCAAGGGGAACCACCACATGCAGGGCTGGAAGAGGAAGGCGTGGGGTGAGGAGGTTTGAGACAGAACAGCACCGTCCTGCTAGCATACCCCCATCCACAGCAGGGCACCCATCCTGCTCGCTGCTTTCTAGGTTTCATCGAGGCTGAGCCCTGCTTGGCTCAGGCAGCAGGAAGACCCATGATCTGGAGGGTTTGAGGTGCTCAGGTCTTCCCAGGCATGCTCAGCTCCATGAACCCTCAAAGAATGGAATGGGTGAGCTCTGCAGTCCTCCACTGCTCTGCAGCAGCAGGAAAGGTCGGGGTTCAGACCAGTCACTGGTAATGGCTTGAAAACCTGCATTTCTGTGAAATGTGGATCTCCCTTCTTAAGGACACATGACCTTGAACATTTCGATTTGATCTGGGGAAAGGAAGAAAGTAAGAAAAAGCATCTGACCCAGCACTAGCGTAAGCCTCCCCTGAGGAAGGCAGGTATGGTATTAACTCTCACCTTGCTGCTATTGCCCTGCCAGTTGTTCATGCCTGGCTCAGGTCTGGGAGGTGGCAGAGCTCTTAATTCAGAAGGGAAAACAATTAACAAGAAATAAAATACCAGTGAGCCTTGAAAATCACCTGGAAGATAATAAAGAGAAATCAAATCTATCCCTTTTTTGAGAGGTCTTCTCAGCTCAGCAGATTTATTGTTGCCTTTTTAAATTTTAACAACTTGCAAGGCCAATGCACTGACTTCCATTACATTAAAACTTTTGCTTTTTATTCCCTAATTCAAAGCAGAAGGGAAGCTAAATCACCAGGCAGCGAAAGGTTTGCAGTCGACAGGTGCTGCTGTGCAAGGAAATAGATTTGTCTTGCAAGGTGTCCTGTCTGCTGGGTAGCACGTGAAGTGAGGGGGATTGCCTTCCTCCAGTCCTGGTGGTGAGTGGGGAGGAACAGGCTTCTGCAGCCTTTTGGGGTCTCCTGAAGTGAGAACTGCTCTGAGAATCTGCTCCAGCATTTCCATGTCAGAAGATGCCTATTTTCCGGGGCACAGGCTGGTTATGGGGAAGTGCCTGCTGAGGCCGGTTGGCTTAGGACACCCATGGTTGTGTGGTGAAGTGGTTCTGCACGAGACGGGAGTATTGCTTGGTGCTCCCACGGGCGTGGGGTCTGATGCCACCCAGGGATGATGAAGCTTCAGTCCAGCAAAGACAGGGTGAAGGAAGACGTTGTGCTCAGCCACTCACCTCCTGCAGCATCCTAAGCAAGACACTTCTGTCAAGCTTCATCTACCAGATGGACGAACAAAAATAATTTTCCTTGAGTGTCTTGCAATCTTTCCTCACTTGCCACTGTTTGGCGAGGACTTGGGTGGCCTCAGAGGGATGCTCGTGGTAGTTCCCACACCCTGCCTTCACCCATTGCGTCCAAGCACAGGGCATATTGCACTCCATGCCTCCCTGTGTGACACTGGACCATTATGCTGGTTGTCCCTTATACATTTAGAGGTGACCCAGAGCCCTGTGGGCATGTATGGTATCTTCCATTGCCTTCAGAAGACCTAGACCACAGGAGTCCAAAGGGATATGCAGGATGCTCCAAGGGGCACAGCCATGCTTGGGGCATTCAGAGCCCAAAATCAATGTGTGGCAGTCACCCTGGTTGATGCACTGAAGGCTGTAAGCGTGGTGCCTGCCTGCATGTTGCTAGCTCAGTGCACAGGTTTCCTGCAGTCGTTAGGCTTGCTGGGGGTAACTGATGCAAATTGTTGAACCTGGTGGCAATATAGTGAATGCTTCATTAATGGGGGGATGTAGACCTGGCAGTCCATGCCAGCCTAACAAACAGGAGACATCAGACCGACAACCTGGGGCTTGCAAATGTCCCTGTACACTGGCAGGGAAGAGAGGAGCAAACACCATGCTGTGTCCATTAGGACGTCCTGGGGCTGCCTCTCCCTGCTGCCCATCCTGCCAGCCTCACCTGGGTGTTGCCTACTGCCCATCAAACTCAGAACAGCTTGCTCCTGCCGGGACTTCACTTTGCAGGATGCCCAGAGCCATCCAAAGCAAGCACAGATGTTCTCACCTCTGGCACGGATGTGGCCAATTCCTGTGGGGTTTTATTTGGCCAGGATTCAGCGGAAACTCCCAACAGGGCAGGTTCTCCATCCTCCTTCACCGCCCCCACGCCTTTTTCCATGTGCCAGACACCGGTGTGCATCCCAACACTGCCTTGTCCTTCTCCAGTGCCTCCTGCCTCCCACACCTGTGTGGTACAGCATGGCCCCAGCCCAGGGATCAACCTGCAGCAAAACAGCTCTGAGGCTCATCTGTGGACTTCGGTGAGAAGTTAGCCTGAGAACAAAGACCAAGCACCTTCTGACAGTTTTGCTTCTAGCTGGGGTCTAAAAGTATTTAGAGTCAGGTCCTCTTTCTTTACAAGCTAAAGATATTTCACCTGGGAAACAGGTTTTCCTGGCCTGGGAAACCTGGTGGCCCCAGTCCTGCAGGTGTCTTGAGTACGGCATTACCCACGTGCCACAGGGACCTGCCAGCACCAACCGACGGTGATGCCCGGGCTTCAGATTTCGTCAGGATGGAAAGGGAAGCGAGATGGCACAAGCAGGTGTTGTGCAACCATGTGGAGTTACTCATGGTCAGATGCAGCATCAAGAACCTGCTTTTCATGAGGAACTTGACTTGCTAATGAGCCCTGAATCTGGGTCAGGCATTTCCCACACTGGGGATGGGTGGACGCGGGCACCGGCACCATACCAGGGAACCTGGAGACATGAGGCAGAGCAGCCAGATTGTCTCTGGCTGTGACAACACAGGTGAATTTTTGCAAAGGGCTTTTTGGCTTCTGCCTCCTGCCAGTTTCAGCAGGCTGGGGTGTGTGTCTCAGCTGGCTGAGAGCAGCAGCAGTTGTGAATCTGGCCCTGAGATCATCACAGAAACTTGGCTCCTAACTGAAGGTGCCTGACTTGTGTGCAAGTCCCTTCAGGCCCTGGCTCCTCCTGGGACACCACTGAAGGTCACGGCTGCCCCTCTCTGAGGAGCAAAGCAAAAGCTGCTTTGGAGATGATGCATTATTTTCTTTAATGCAAGATAGATCAGCTAGACCAGGTGCTGCCCTTCACGAGGTCTTGCTGGGGTGAGGGAGAGGTTGACCAAAGCTGTGTCACGAGCCAGACTGTGGCCCATGCGGTACAAAAGCAGGTGCTGCCCCAGCTGAGCAGAGCAGACACCTCTGCAGGCTGCCGTCCAGGTCACTGCAGTACCTATTCGATGCTTTCCAGCTGCCGGGGTGAGAAAAACTCCCTGGCACCTGCCTGGTGGCTGCTTTCCGCGTGCTTGTGAAGATCCTGCTGTCCCCGTGGGATGCTCCAGCACTGAGAAGGTTTGCTGAGCCCCCAGGGCTGCACCACCGTAACCATGGGGAAAATAACCTGATGGAGGGTCTTCCTTCTGCTCTCTGTCCTGTGCTAGGGTATGGTTTGGATGTTTTATTCCAGTGTTGCTCTGCTCTATCACCAAAATTTCAAAAATTAGGCACAGCAGCCTGTTTCATCTGTATGCATGTCTGGGCACCGGATTTGAATATGAAAATGGTGCACTAAACAGGGGTTAAAGTACAGGCAAGTGGCTAATCAGATCTTTACATCCTGTGTGCCGACTGGGATGCCCTTGCCTGATTTGCAGGTTACTCTTGCCTTGTAGTCCTTTAATTCTTTGATCCAAGCAGCTCATTCAGTGAAAATCAATGTAAATAAGGCTCCTGTGGTTCTGCCTCTCCCCATCAGAGCCCAGTACTTGAGTCAGATGGACCAAAAACTGCTCTCAGCCACTTATTTATTTTTTAAAATGAATCCAGCCTAAAGCAGGATTACGTGGATTAGCAGCTGAGCATTCCCCTGCCTACAAAACATGCACAGCCAGCCAGCCAGATATTCACTGATGGGAACCCTGTCCTCCAAACATGACATGTATTTACATGGCCTCTTGGCTGCTTGCAACCAAGCCCATCTGTTCGGCTGATTCGGGGTCTGCCCGTCCTCCTGGGCTGCTTGGACCACTGCCCTGGGGCTGGGGTGCCAGCCAGGCTGGTGCAGGCAGGAGACGCTCTAAGTTTCTCTGTCTGCAGGAAAGCTCTCCTTGCTGACAGCATTGCATGCCGATGGGGGTCATGGAGAAAAGCAGGAGAACTCCTCGGAGCAGGTGGTGCAGGGAGGCGAGGGGTCCAGCAGAGCAGCTGGTGCTTTTACCAGCAAAGCAGGCAGTGTTTTTTAGCAAGGAGGCCCTCCCTGGTGAAACACCTGCAAATTTGGGAAGGAGGATGAAGCATGGCCTGAAGTTATCAGAACAAAACCCAGGGTAGGAGGGATGTATCGGTCTGCAAAAGCACCGGTGCTTTTCCAGATCTCAGAAGGCACCTGAACACCTTGTGCGGGAGTGCCACGGGGACATGGTGTCCAGCATGAGAGGCTGTGGAAGTGGGTAGAAGACCCCCCACCTGCAAAGAAAAATCCTGTCAGGTCCTGCATGGAAGGAAACACTCCAGCCGCTGTCGGTACCAACCCACTGACAACCGAGGGAAGGATTTCGATCCAGGCCTGAGCAGCCTAAAGGGCTGGGCTGGCTCTGAGCCACAAGGAGCAGCACGGAGAGGGAGCTGGAGCCATCCTTGTGTCTGCCCCCATGAAGGGTCACCCCTGGGTGCAGAACCTTGTCCCCAGGGACGGACCTGTGTCCTCCGACCAGGCATTGGGGGGTGGTGTGTGGTTTTGGGAGCCCAGCTGTGTCAGCGGCGAGCGCTGCGGTTCACGGTGGTGCTGGGAGCTCCCTTGACCGAGTCAGGCAGGTAGGCAGGACCAGGGTGGGTGGCTCCATATGGGATAGTGCAGGCAGGACAGGCAGTGTGTGGGCAGGAGGGGGAGAAGCTCTTTGGAAGGGCCTTTCTTTTCCTCCACCTTTGCTCCTGGGAGGATGCTGAGCTCTAGAAAACACTTGCAACCTGTGGCAGAGCCAGGCTGGCCTGTGGGTCCCCCATTCCTCATTCCCCTGCAGGGAGCTGCACAGCCTCCAACGCTGATCCCTCGGCTCTGCCTGCTGCCAGCTCCGCTCTGCTCCCTGCCTGTGCCTGCCCGCTGGCATGGGGTAAGGACCACGGCAGAGCGGGGAGCTGCCCAGCCCCAGTCCCTCTGCCAGGGAAGCCCGCTTGGCTAAACAAGTTTTCACTGACACCTTTTTTTCTCCTTCAGTGGAAGCGTTCCAGCAATTTTTAAATTGCTCTCCGCTGAGCGGAGTGAGGCCAGCTCCCTGCCTGCTCCTTGCTCGGAGCAGACAGCTGGCTCCTGCCCTGAGCTGGCCTCCCAGGCTGAGAGCCAAGCAGGCAAGACGCGGGTCCCACGCTCTCACGCATGCTCGCACGGCGAGCGGGGTGCCCACGCAGCTGCAGAGCGCTGGCACAGCTGCCGGCTCCAGCTTGGCCTCCAGAGCGGGAGTGGGACTGTTCTGGAAATCCCAGCCCGGGGGAGGCACTGCTCTACCCGCAGAGGAAGCAGCAGGGTCTGGCTCAGACCCCCAGCTGCACCTCGCCCCGGGGGATGCTCTCCTGCAAGCCCAGAGCCCAGGCTCTGCCCGAGGGGTGGCACCTTGCACGAGGTGCTGGTGCCAGGTCGCACAGGCGCCGACGACCTCTGTCCTCCCCGGTGATGTCCTGGTGCAGGCTGCCTGGGGGGCTGCATCCCTCCTACCCACACAGCCAGACCCTCTGCGTGGCACTGCCCTGCAGTCCTGCCCCTCTATAAATGCTCCCAAAGGAGCTTCCCGGGACCCACCCCTGGGATTAAAGAATAATTTTCTAGAGGGAGATGGGTGGGTGGAGTAGAGGTGAGATGAGCAGAGATGTTTGGATGGAGGAAGGCAGAAATAACTCTGCTACATTTGACAGTTTCCCTTGTTAATGCATTGCTGATGGTTCCTGTCTTGCTCACACCAGGAGTAACACAGGCCCCTTCTTTGGACACGAACGAGCCTGTGATTCACTGAAGGAGCACCGAGGAAAAGAAAGTATTGAGCAGCTTTGTCATTCAAGACGCATCATTCCTCCTCCACTGAACAAGGCAGGAGCGCGTGCTAATAATCTGGGATCTCGTAATTAAATACCCTGCAGCCTGAATATGTATAAGAAGGCACAGTTACGGTTTCGTGGACTATCTCACTTGTGGCATTTCTGTGGGTTGGAGTTGCTTTGCTTTGCAACTTAAGTGCTCATGTAGGGTTTGCTGTATGTGGCACACTATCAATCACGGGTGTGAAAAATCCCCAAAGCCACCAGAAAATGGAAACAATCTTGAATGCTCCTGAAGTGAAAGCAGAAAGCCATTCCCAAGACATTCCTTCAACAGCAAAATGGCTTTTTAAGGAATCCAGACAGAAGATGTAATAAGGGAAAAGCTGTACAGAAAAAGAAAACCCTACCACCTGCAGCAACACAGTATGGTAGGAAAATTCAGGATGGAAGGGACTCTGGAGGTTTGTTGTTCAATCTTCTGCTCCAAGCGGGGTCAGTCCAGGTTGCTCAGGGATTTTTTTCAAGACCAGTTGGGTCTTGAAGGCCTCCAAGGACAGAGACCGCACAGCCTCTCTGGGCAACCTGCTACGATGTTTGACTTTCCCCATGGTGAAAAAATTTTCTCCTATATCCAGTCCAAACTTGTTTCGATTCATGTCTGTTGTCTTTCGTCCTCCTACTGTGGACAACTGTGAAGAGCCTGGGTCTGCCTTCTCAATGACCTCCTTGTAGAGGGCCTTGAGATCCCCCCTTGAAGCTTTCTCATCCTCAGGCCAAACAAAGCTTGTTCCCTCAGCCTTTCCTCACAATGGCACATGCTGCAGCCCCTGCACCATCTTGGTGGCCTCCTCTGAACTCAGCCCTTTACTGATGCCCGTTGGTAGACCCAGAACCAGAAGAGGTATCTAGCTGCAGTCTAATGAGTGTGGAGTAGAGGAAGGTCCAAATGCCTCAGCTCCTTTGTAAGCACTCCAGCTGTGTGGTCTGCATCTCCAGGCACGTCCTCTCCCATCAAGTCAGAGGTGTGCACATGAGGAGGTGACCACAGAGGGCTGCATGGGAGATCCTAAGGACAACCGGTGAAAACCCTGGTAGGAGAGAGGGCTAAAAGCACCATCCTGGAGGCTGGCTGGACAGACCAGCAACCAAAGATGTCAACGTCATTTCCAAAGGAGGTAACAGTCCAGGGAGATGATTTGTCCTGTCTGGGACAGCACCAAAACCACAGCACCTGCCACCCCCCCCCCAAAGGCTCCCCGGGGAAGTGGGAGGAGATGACACCAGTCAGGGTGGAGATGCTCGGTGTGGGGAAATCAACTTGGCTGCGGCTGCTCTGTGGAAGAGAGAAAGTGCAGCACCTCCCTCCCCGGGCACGGGGCCAACGCGTCTCTGCACGAACAGGCAGAGCGTCCCGTGCACGAGGCGGCTGGCGTTTACTGGAGGGACACTGTTGAATGCATTTGAAGAGCTTCTTGGCCCTTTTGTGCCTCCCTGGAGGCGTCTGCCCACGTGGATGTACGCACCGCTGCACCAAAGGGACCTTTCCACTGTGATGGCCCTGGACTCAAACTCCAAACAAATATGCTCTGAGCAGTGTTTGCTACATAATTCCTCAGGTACTCAGACAGCTCTGCTTGCACTAGCTGTGATGGGACTGTCCAGAGAGTCAATGAATGGCCTTTGATGTAAATTTTTAGCTAATGTTGAGATTTTTTTCAGAAAGAAATGCTTAACTCCCACACCAATGTACGATATCCATCTTTCTTATGGGAACAATGTCCTCCTAAAGCAGTACAAACTGGGGTTCTTGTAACTGCTTCATGTGTGGGGAAACACCTGGGAGGCTGATGGGAGCTGTGCTGCAGATGGTGGGGGGGGGGGGTTCTGTGCAGAGTTCTCTCCAGGCCTGCAGTATGAAATACAGTGCACTACTATTATTATCCCTGTCTAGGGGTTTACATGCCTCCTTCAGCAGATATAAGCCATTGGTGTCTTCTTCTCTGGTGTCCTCCACACTTGCTGAAGGCCTGTAACTGTCTGCTGAGCCTTCCCATCGCTCTCCTTCAGACCCCTCGCTGTCTCTGTGCTGCCTGTAACCCTCAGCACAATGAAGCAGCTGGTCTGGAAGACCCCTTGCTCCCAGTGCTCCCCATTTCCCTTTGGACCCATCAGCTGGCTGTTGCCATGTTCTCGCATCTCCTGGGAGCAGGGCAGGTCCTGCTGCGTTTGGGCATCACATGGGCGTTATATGGCTTGCAAGGGGAAGGGGCTAGTGTTTGCATGGTAAAGAGTTCCTCTTTAGTTGTGTTAGCTAACCATACATAAGGTTGCATTGGCACTGTCAGATACATTCTGTTACAATAAACAGGGAAATGGGTGGCTTTTGGCTATGTCTTTTCTGAAAGGAAGACGTCAATTCTCCATTGATGGACTGGCTGACCTCTTGGGACGTGCCACCAACTGGGAGCTGCGCATGTTTGAGCTCATGGCTGTTTCCCCTGAGTGAGGACATAGTTCACATCAACCTTGCTCACGAAAAGGGGTTTTCCTGTGGATTTCCATCCTAACAGCTTCTGTCACAAATAAAGGATCACATGGGTGTCAGGGCGGAGGCACGCGAGGTGGAGGAGTGGTTCAGTGCGTATGCTGCCAAGGGAAGGAGCGGGGATGTTGCCCTACTTGGTCCAGGGCAAGATCTTCTCCTGAGCAGGGGCTTGAGTACTGCTGGACCATGGCCTTGAGGAGGATGCTGGAGAGGGCAGGGTGTTGCAGGAAAGGCTGAGGTGGGTGCTCAGTGCTGGGGCAAGAGTTTTGGTGCATACCTTCACTGCCAGCTTTCCATCACATACACGTTGCTTAACCAGTTTGTCTACAGCAGTCCAGTTCCTACCTTTTCATCTCTGGGTAGTGGTGCATGCAGTATTTAAATGCAGATTACCTGGCACCGAAACACTTCATCTCATACTCGCTGGTGCTTAAAGAGTTCTGTAGATTGTCCAGCTTTTAAGCAGCTAATTGCAGAGCTATTGGCATGTCTGCAGTGCATTGGAGGCTCAAGACATACATTTTGTTGTAGGCCTGCAGAAGATTAGATAATTCATCTAGATTTGCTGACAAGAACAGACTTTGACACAGACTCCCTGCTCATTGCCAAAGCCAGCTGAGCCCCTGATGGGCAAAAGGAGCATTTTTAGGGAAATGCAGCCTTTGCACTGAGCCTTGGGGAGAGGCAAAGCCCCAGGAACACCACGTGTAAAGCCCAGCCATTGAGGATTTCTGGGTTTCCACCACTGTTTGGGGAAAAACAGGCACGAAATGACACCCTCTAAATTCACTCGCCACCCAGGAGAAGTAGCTGAGCTCCTCTGACCCACAACACATCTCCAAAGTGCCAGACCCCAGGGAGATGTCCACAGTTGGCTGGGAGAGAAATGGGCTCCTGGATCCTAATTTACCTCCTTCACTGTGTCAAATGCCCATGGCAAGTGGAAGAAGAAGACATCTTCTGTGGTGCTGGTCTGATGGCAAATGTCCTGGTTCACCAGGGCCTGTGCTAGGCGCATCATGACCACCTAACCAGGGTAGTTACTTCACCACCACCACCAGGAAGGGTTTCCCCATGGTTGCACCCCCAGCTAAGAGCCCCAGACTGAGCAGGACATGGTGCCCATGTCACCCACTTTTCCTGGTCCTTGGCTGTAGCCCATAACCCCAGAAGTAACTGGCCACCGGCCCTCTGTGTGGGAGCAGGACGGGTGGAGAGCAGAACATGGGCTCAAATCCAACCTGAGTGACTCCCATCTGAGGCTGGCTGGAGGCGGTGGTTCCCAAAGGTCGGGTCAGGAATCCTGGGCCATCCTGACCCTTCACTCTGCTATGAGATGCTTGACCCACTGACACTGCACCACTCCCAGGCTGCTGCTGCGGTACATCTCCGTGTGCCACGCTGCCGAGGGCATGCCAGGTTTCGCATGGGGATCGCGTGGGTCGGAGTTAGCAAGTGCTGGTGCACGTGTGCAGTGTACGTGGTGTAAGGACGAGGTCTCAGAAGTCCCTTCCTGCCCTTGTCTAGGAGCTCGCCTGTTACCCCTCTGTGCTGCAGCAGTGCCCATCTCCTGCACCGCACCTTGCACAGCTCAGCTCTTGCAAGCTACACCGGGGTTAGGGGAAACTGAGGCAGGCAGGAAAACAGGGGGCTGGGGAAGGCAGAAGGTCTGCATTGCTGCAGGCTGGAAGCAAAAAGCAAGTGGCACGTGTTGAGCGGTTCTCCCCAAGGCAAACAGGGAGCAGGTGACCGCATCCATCGGGCTGCTCTGTGCAGGGTGGGACCTCCCACGCCAGGACTCGAGGGCTAAGGCCGTGCTGTTTATTTGCAAAGCTGCTGGAGAGGAACTGGCGGGTGAGCACGGTCCCGGGTTTCGGGCCACGTGTCAGCTGGGGCGGGGGGGGCCCAGGCTTGCTGCTGAATGGGTTCGCCTTTCGGGATGTCTTGGGACGGGTGCCTTGTGCGCGGCTGAGCAACTAGAGCAGGAGACGCGCCTTGCTTTGGGGCGTCCTGGGAGCTGAGCTCTCCTCCGACGCTCTTGGAAAGTCTGGCGTTTCTTCCTCCCCGCGGGCAGAGGCAGGGAACTGCGTGTCCTCTCCCGGCCGACCTCTCCTGCCGGGTCAGCAGGTCTCCGCTGGCCTGAGCCACAGGAATGCTGGAGCACAGGCCGTTCGGATGCTGCGCTGGTTAACTTCAGTCCGACCACTGTGCTCATTTAAAAATAGCCTCTGACAAATACCTGCACAAACGGGGGGGGGGAAAAAAACCCCAAACCCAACACCTAACCCTTTAAAAAAAAAGGCATCTGTAATTTTCCACAGGACGGAGGCATATTATTCGGCCTCCCTGCCCCGGGGCTGCTTCGAGTCCCTCGCCCAGCACCGCGGGGTTTGCAGCCAGCGGGGTCCCTCCGCCGGTGCCTTTGCAAAGCGGGGCTGAGCCGGGAGGCTGGAGCGGGAGGGAGCGTTGCCGGCCCGGCGTGGCCCTGCGGGGTGAGGCTCGCAGAGATGCGAGCACCCGCCTAAGGCTTCCCGGCAAGCCTCTGGCACGGCAGAGCAGGGAGCGGGTCCTGCGCTGACCCGCTCGGCCGCACCCTCCTCCCCGCCTCGCACCGGCTGTTTTCCGCTCGGTGCTGCTCCCCGTGCTCCAGCCGGGCTGGCAATGCCTGCGCCGGCGCTCGGCATCTCACCTTCCTCCCACGCGGGTGCGGGTGCCGCCTGGCTGGCAGCCGCGCTCCCGTGGGAAAGGGCTTCGATGGGCTCCCGGCGGGACGGGGGTGCCCGACCCCGGCTGGGGCTTTGGCAGGTGAGGGATGTTCCCGGGCAAGAGCCTCAAGTCCGGGTGTGTGGTTTGGAGGTGAGAAATGCCTCTCAGCACCACTTCTGCCCACTAAAGCTCTGGCTGGGTTTCGTGGCACTGGGGGCTATCGGTGAGAAACTCCCAAAGCATGAACAGGCTGCCCGTCCGACTGGGAAAGGGGAAGAAGCAGTGGCTCAGCAAAAGGGGAGAGTGCAGCCCCGGGGAAAAGGCTGGCGGGGACTGGGCATGGGGTGCAGATGCACTGGGATGAGACTGGGGTGCCCAGGCTCGGGGTGCAGCACTCAGCCCCATTTGGTGAGCTGGAGGCAGCCCTGGGGACAACCCCGCTTTGTGGATATCCACAAGTAGCCAGGGGAAGAGCCACGGGGCTGCCCAGGGAGGGGACCAGGGTGTGCGTGTTCCTACCACGGAGTGTAGCCCTCCACCTCAGCCAGGCACGGCTGAGGGTCCTGAGGCACTGGGAGACACCCAGCCCTCCAGCATCTGGCCCTCCTGTGCCTCCCCAGCTCAGCCCTGTCTCCTTTGGAGGCTTGCAGCATCACTGGCTGCATCTTTGCTTCTGGATGGGCTCTCCCATCCATGCCCTGTCCTGCTGGGACCTCCCCGCCCTCCCCGCACCCGAAGCAGGGAGGCAGGATCCTCAGCACTGGCTGGGGGTGTGTGTGGGAGGGGGCATGGACATAAGCCCAGTGCAGAGAGCCAGGAGTGCAGAGCCTTGGCAAATCTCCCATCTGGCTTCCCAATATCAGTTCAGTGCTGGTACAGTGATGCTCTCAGCTCCCTGTGACCTCGGGGATGCAGGACCTGCCTGGGTCTGGTGCTGTGATGGGGCAAGACGCCCACAGTCACTGTAAGAGCCATGTTTGTGCCTTTGGTGGAGGTAATATCTCCCTCTTGCAGTGTGGCGCTGGCAGCAAAGCCCAGCAAAGTGTCAGTTGGTCGTACCGAGAAATGCTCTGAGCGGGCGGGACGCTGACCCATGCTCATCTCCACGCTGTCCCCCCCCACGCCTTGTGGCACGTGCTGATGAGAAACACGTTGCCCCACCACGATTACCAGCAGTGCTGCCTCCTCCACCTCCCAGTCGCTGGCTCCCTGCCCCACGCACGCAAAGGATGCTTCATTCCTGGCTGATGACCGAGCTGCATGCCTGGAGCATTTGCCCTCCAAGGGGCAAAGGAAGACGGCTGGGCTGCGTGGCTGGCATGGTGCGGGCACGAGGACAGCACTGAGGGGCAGCGGGAGCCCAGAGCTCTTCTGTGGGGCTCTCCAGGAAAGCAGCAGAGAGCTTTGGTCCTGTGAGAATGTCACAGGGCTGGCTGTTCCCGTGAAGTGGTCAGCATGGCTGGGAGAATGTCCTGAGCACTGCAGCTGGGTGCTGGATCCCGGTCTGTGCGGTGTGGAACAAGGCTGGGTGGCTGTGGAAGGGCATGGGAAGACCTGGAGCAAGGGGTCTTGGGGATCTTGGGTCATTCCTGTGCTCCTTCTGACTGCTGTGGGGACACGAGGGGCTCTCTGGACACAAGGGCTCTGCTTCGAAAGGGGGCACAGCTCTGCTGCCAGAGTAGTGCTGCCCAGGGCAGCCAGAGCAACCTGGCTCAGGGATGGAGCTGAAAGAACCAGGGCCTCTGAGCAGGTGCGTGTGTGTGTGTTTGCATGGTGCATGTGCATGTGTGTGCATGCACGTGCATGTACATGTACATGAGTGTGGGCACATGTGTATGAGTGCATGTATGGACGTATGCATGCAGCATGCATGTGCCTGCACA
The DNA here is from genome assembly GCF_026419915.1 of Harpia harpyja. Classification (NCBI taxonomy): domain Eukaryota; kingdom Metazoa; phylum Chordata; class Aves; order Accipitriformes; family Accipitridae; genus Harpia; species Harpia harpyja. The sequence continues at coordinate 7,645,667 of NC_068955.1, read as the reverse complement.
CATGGGTATGTCAGCAAGTGTCTGTATGCACATGTGTGTGCATGCATGTATGCGTGTGTGCCCATGCTCCTACAGCTCTGTTTCTTTGCTCCGACATCCTGCCCACCTCCCCTTTTGACAGGCAGGGCATGCGTAGCCCCCAGACCCTTCTTACAGGCATGTGCTCCTGCTCTCTCCCTTGGAAATGCAGGTACTTATATGTGAAAATATGGAAGCGTGTTCAGTCCCTGCTCAGTGACCTTCAAAACCATCCAGCAAATTCAGCTTGGACCACAAGCCCAGCCAGATGGCCCTTCTCAAACACGCTGGCCGTGCAAACTGGGGTTTTACTCTTGATTCCTGCTCCTGCTCCAAGGCAGGCTCGTGAAACAGCGTATTCAGTATGTGCTCTGGGAAGGCAGCCACGCAGCCCCGCTCCAAGGAGGAGGCGGTGGGGAGACTGCCAAGCCGGGCTGGGGAGGGACGATGCAGCCGCAGGCCGGTGGCCGAGAGGCTTTGGGGTTTGTAATTGAAATGTGAAGCACAGACTTAAGTTTGGGGGATTCAAAACTGGAGGGGAGGGGGCTGTGTACAGATGTCTGGGGTTGCCAGCACCATCTTCAGCCAGGGTGGCCACTGGGCACGCGAGCAAGGCGGAGGGTAGTGGGAGACATCTCTGATGCTGGTGTAGAGGAGCCTGCAGGGGCGATTGGATCGCAGGGAGCTGGGCAAGGCCAGTGTGACTCCTGAAGCCCAGGAGCGGAAAGAGCAAACCAAAATAACATCACCTAACAGAAAGGAAGGGTTAAAAGACCTGTCAGAGCTGAGTCTCTCTGGAAACATGGGAGACAGCTGGAAAAGATTTAAATAACTCTTTGCTGTGTGTCTGCAAGCCGTGGGTGCCAGCGAAAGGTAGTCTTATTTCTGATAATATCTGGTCTGACACACTCAATGTGTTTAACAGTTTTCAGTTCACTCAGGCAGATGAGACTAACTAGGAAGCGATCATGCAGGGATTCCTGGATGCTGCATTAGCATGCTACCTCTGAGAGGAATGTTTTCGCCTCTAAATGCAAATAGAGGTTGAAGCTATTGAAGAAGCTGTGACTGACCTTAGTCCGAGGAATCAGTCTTGCAAATTCAGGGGGAACCAAGCCCTTGGCGTGGACATGGTCTTGCAGGGCAAAGACTGACAGGGATGTTGGGGACCCCCTGGTGCAGTGCCCAGAGGGGTGCTGGGGCTGGGGTGCCCTTTCGCTCACCTCCACCTTGGCCACCACCAGCACCCACAAGGAGAGACACTGCAGGATGTGGCCGATGCCGGCGATTGCCTCCAGGTCAGCAGGGCTCTGGCAGGACATGGGGCAAAGCAAAGCCTAGGGACAAGGGGCTCCCCTGTATGGCCCTGGGAGGTGAAGGGGGCTCCCAGAAGGAACTCAGCTGCCAGTAAATCCTTCCCGTTGGGATTGGCACAGCCCCGCTGATGACCTCATGGGTGGTAATGGAGTATTGATGCACCCACACGGAAAATGAGGCTCTGGCAAGTGTTTTGTGTCCTCACCTGTGGGACACCAGTGCCAGGAGCTGATCACATCCTACTAAAGTCTCTTGCCAAAACGGTTCTCGCTTAGATGCTGGGGGACTCTGCCTGGGGAGGTGGTGAGGGTGACAAGTGACTGTGAGCTCTCAGGGTGATGCCGTGCCCAGAAAAGCTGATGAAACCTTTTGGTTTGGAGACGGGGAATAGTGTGTTGGGCTGGAGAGTTTTACTGCCTTCGTGTTTGGCCGTGGTAGCTATGCCAGGGGGTGAGATTAGAGGGTTCATGAACTTGTTGCATGACATACACCGTTTTCTATCGAGCAAAGGTATATTTAATCACATGGAATTAGCACTGAAAACTATTATTAAGGATTACTATTATTAAAGAGCAGATTTTTCCCTAAGCGCTGTTCTGGAGCAAAATTTAATACCGATAGCATACACCAAAGGTTGGTCAGAAATTTTCCACCCAACCCATGTCACATGAAAAATGGAGCTATCAGTTACACAAGACCATCCCTAAAGTGTCTGCTTGGTTTTTCAGCAAAACTCCAGCCCTTCAAAATGCAGCACCTTTGGTTTTCAACTAAAAACATTCATTCTTGAAATTTCCCCAAATAAAAGTACAAAAATTTAGTCCCGCTATGATGCGCTTGGTTTGACATGATGTGAGCATGAACATGGACATGAAGCAAGGGACAAAGCCTGCTGCTGTTGGACTGCCTGCGCCCCTTTCGCGGACTAAGGGTTCAGCATCAGGCCTTATGAGACACTGGAGAATCCAACCCCAAGGTGCATCCCTTTCCCAGGCAGGATGGAAGCAGCTTTCCCTCCCTGCTGCAGCTCCGGGAAATGGCTCGGGTGCCTGGCAAGTGGGTGACTCAGGTCTCTCCTGGAAACCTGCTCTCTGAACAGGGCTGAAGGAAAACATTGTCTGGAATGGTTTTCCATCAGAAAACAGGGTTTTATTGAAATCAAATCTTTCCCTGGGAACTTGTCTATTTTGCTGCCATTTTCTCCAGGAAGAAGTCTAGCAGAATCACTTTGACTTTCTTGTTTCAGCAGTGTCAAAATGTTTATTCCGATCATGTCAAAACACCAAGCTCATTTCAGGAAAGTAAAAATATTTCATTTTGACTTTATCATTTCATTCGCTTAACTTCCACTTTATGTTCCGTGAAAGTATTTTTTAATACGCGCCGCTTGATATCCTTTTGCGCCACGACATCCAGGCGCTCTGTGAGGAGATGATGCTGGATCGTCACACGCGGCGTTTCAAAGGCCCGAATTAGCATTCGGGTGAATTTTCATTTCGTAGGACGTGCTGCACGTGTGGCTTTGCCTCTCAATGCAGAGCAGACGCCTTGCGTGCTGCTGGGATTTTCTTGGTACTTCCCTCTCCCAGCTCTCTGCAGACACCTGTGGGAAAACCTGTCTGCTGATTCCCATTGGGATCAGGGGGCTGATGGGGTGGCCTGAGGTGAGGGTGATGGGCTGCAGGGTGAGATGGGCACCTGGGAGGTGCTCCCCTCTGCCCGGCTGCTGCTCGCTCTCCTCTCACCCAGCCAGACCGCAGTGCCAGGGGAGTGCCCTTGCAGCCCGGTACTCTGAGTTGTGATGTTGAAAGCTGGATTTTTCCTTGGCGGCAAGACAAATTGGTCACAAACACAGTCCTTGGAGCCTGCTGGTGTTTTTTTGTGTGGGCAGATATCCTCATCTGCCTTCCAGAGGGGCACTGCCCGGTGTGGTCCCTCCTCTGCTCCCGTGCTGGCTCCCACAGCTCCATCACCACCTGTGGGGCTCTGCTCTGGACCACTGGAGCTGCTGGGCACCCCCCAGCAGGGATGGTGAAGGAGATGGGGGATTCAGAACAGCCCTCCGGTGTAAATCTGTGGGGTGAAAGAGGGCAGAGGGGGGCTGCCTGGGGTGTTGCAGGAATCATTCAGGTGGAAGAAAGATGGAGGTCCTGCTGGCCTGGTAGGACAGGAGGTGATGCCAGCATCAGGAGAGAACAGCAAGCCTTGGCTCTGCCCAGAGCTGCAGGGGAGATGGCAGAGCGGGGCCTCAGGCTGCACCACCCTGCCTGGGATCCAGTCGGTGAGGGGATGCCTGGAGCGGCAGCTCTCCTCCTCCTCATCTTGCTCCTCCTCTTCATCCCACAACTGGCCCCTCTCCCTTCATGCCTCCTGTTGGTGGGTATGATCCCCCCAAGCTCAAACCCTGCAGTCCCAATTACCCCTTCACAAGGAGGGTTTGCCCTGGGGAGCAGATGCTGTGGGGCCCAGCATGGTGCATGCTGGATGTCCTCCTGTTCAGATCGTTCTGAGACCATTCAGACGAGTTTTGCAGGTGACTTGCAACAGCCAAGGCACTAGAGCACCCACCAGTCACCAAGCACTAGAGCATCCATCCACTGACAGTGGGCACAGATCTGGCGCTTTCTGGGGGGCAGCGCTGGGACAGGGCAGCTACAGCCCCCCTCGCTGCCACCCTCACTTGCAAGGAGCAGCTCACACATGTGCGGCAGGATGTATTAGAGCTGGTCCTGCTTGCTCCATCCCCACCGAGCTCCCATTTTCCATTTCAGCCTCATCCTTCCCACCTTGGAAGTGCCTGGCACCTTACTGAAGCTGGACACATCTGTGTAAGGCAGCCCTGCCCTCCCTCTCCTGAAGCGAGAGCTTCACATGATAAACCAAGGTGTTGAGTGGCATCATCATCAAGAGCAAACTGGCTCCTGTCCTAGAGCCCGGGGGCCACAGGAGCCCCACTTCCCAGCCAGCTGGGAAGAGGGGAAGGAAGCACCGCACCCCACAGGACACCTTTGCCAAGATGCTGCTGGAAGCTGGCAGGGAAGGGACAGAGCAGGGAGTTGCATTAGGCAAGGGCTGCGCTGGCTGTGGGAAGGAGGTTGGAGAGAGACGTGTGCCCAGACCCCACAGCCCCAGCCACCCCCATCACCCCCTTCCCTGCTGCTGCCGCCATCCAGCTGGACTCTGCTCTGCTTTCCCCCCTACCAGACCCTCTGCTGCTCCGGTGCTCACCCCGGCCCCTGGAAAAACAGAGCTGGAGGAGCAGGTGAGAGATGTGGTAAGGTTTTGACTAATAAAAATCTCTGAAATCCCAGCGCTTACCCTGCAGACCCCCCTTGTTTTCCCAGGCGTGTCCATGGAGTGTGGCGGGCGCCTGGCATCTGGGATCGGGCAGCCGGGACCAGGGGGCACCCCGGGGTGTGGGGGAGAGACGTGGCAGCTCACTGCCCCCCAGCTCTGCTCCCAAGGCTGCCTCTTACCATAAAGCCATGGATGAGCAGCAAGGCCTGCTGCTTAATGGGGACGGTGGCAGCATGCAGCTGGCTTAATAGAGATGCTCCTGCCTGGTGCCAGGCGGTTAAGTGATAATTAACCAGGTGCTTGGGAAGGTGATGCTGGAAGCCAGCCCCACGCTGCTGCTGCTGTGGGGTAGAGGGCTGAACACCCACCTTTGTGTGCCCCAGACCCGTGGGTGCCTTGGCTGGGGCTGCATGCACCCAGAAAAGTGCTGCTGCACACCCTCGGGGGTGAGTGAGGAGGCCAGAGGTGAGACCCTGGGCAAGCCAGGGATGGGAGTACCGGGCAGCTTTGGTTGCTTTTAGGTGCAAGGAGCCACGAAGCCATACAACACGTGCCTGTCACCTTCACCACCAGCAGCCATCCTTGTCTGCAAGGCTAAATACTGCTTTACAGGTGGGGAAACTGAGGCAGCAGGTGAGCAAACCCAGCATGTTTCTGCAGCATTAGGTATTGATAAAGCACTGGGGTGATCTGGCAGCATGGGCAGGGAGGTCTGACCGCTGTTGCCCAAGGGATGAGGAGGCTCAGGGCAATTGCAGGGAGATGCACCCAGTGCAGTGGAGGAGGAGAAATGCTGCTGGAGAAACCGAGCAGCACCGGGCAGGGAGAGGCACCCACGGCAGCAGCACAGGAAGGGTTGTGCAGGCTGGGACCCTCTGGCTCAGCTTGGCACTGGGGAGCTGAGCCTGGGCTGGAAAAACAAGGCTGGAAGAGCGGGTGAGAAATGTGGGAGGGTTTTGACTAATAAAGGCAAGACTGAGGGAAGAAACACCGCCAGGCTCCAAGTGGGCTAAAGGCTGCCGAGAGAGGAGGGAACCATCCTGCCTCTGGGCCCTCAGGGTAGGGAAGGAGACCGTGGGTGTAAACCATAGCGAGGGAAATTTGGGATACATCCCAGGAGAAACGTTCTGGGGAGGAGGGAGGCACAGGGAGATGCAGAGGCTGGCTCCACCCTGGGGTCTGTAGGGTCAGGGGGGGTTTGGGGGTCAGGTCCGTCCAAGGCTGCTCCAGCACCGTACACCCCATGCGGCCGCAGCCAGGCTGGCCAGGGCACATCGGGTGCCGGCCTGGCTCAGCCTGCCTGGACCAGCTGGACCAGTAGATGTGGGGCTTGGCCAGCAGGTCCCCCTCTGCGTGGTGGGGGGTCGGGGAACGCAATACCTCAGCCCCCAGCTAGCTGGGATGTGCCTCCAGGGACAGCTGGGGCTTCTGCAGCCGCTACCGCTTGCAGGTTGCGTGAAACAGAGCACTTGTCAAGTCCCTCCTGTATATTGTATTATATTTATTAGATTATATTATACTTTATTATATTATTAGAGCTGTCAGGCCAAGCACTTCAAGGCTGGAACCATCAGCTTCGTAGTTGCTTGGGTAACCTTAGCCCGTCGCCTTGGACAATGAGTGGGACTGCGGGGAAGTATCGCATGTGACTGTGGCATTAAAGACACTGTTACAGACACAGCTGGTGGCAGCAAGGGTGACAAAGCCCCAGAGCCATCCAGGGTGCTCGGTGACAGTGTCCCCAGGGCCAGCGAGGCATGGCGGGTGGGAGGGATGGGTCTGCAGTGGGGACGGTCAGAGCAGGCAGCGTGGGGCCGGCAGGCAGCAATCCCGGGGGGGGGGTGATATGCAGGGGAGACAGCCGGTGTCCGTTGTGGGTAGGGGGGACACAGAGCTGCTGCGGACACCCCTGTCCCCAGTGGGTGCGGGGGCAGGTGTGCGTCCCCAGTGGGCGCGCGTGCGTGCGTGTGGAGACGTTTGCACACTCGCGGGTGTGAGGGAGGTAGGTGTGCCTCGCCACGGGGTGCAGGGGGTGCGCGCAGGCGGGCAGGGCGGCATCCCCAGCGCCTGTGGGGCAGGAGGAAAGGCGGGCTCCGCTGCACCGGGCTGCCCTCCTGCCCTGCCAGGCCCAGCACGGGGCAGGCAGGGGGGCCGCCCCAGCCCCGGGTGGGCTTCGTGGGTCTGACCTCATTGCCACCACGTACCCCTGCGGTGACATCACCGGGGAGTCACCGGCCCCGCCGGGAGCCCGGGCTGCTGGGGACGGGACGGGGCAGGGAGCGGGGCCGGGGGGGCTGCGAGGGGGCGGGGCTGTCAGGCCAAGCTACCCCGGGGCGTGGGCGGCGGGGCGGGGGCTGCGGCCCTGGGGCGGGGCTTGCGCGGAGGGGGCGTGCCCTCCAGGTAGGAGGCGGGGCTGCGTGGCTTGGGGGCGGGGCCCGCTTGAGGGGGTCTCCCCCGACAGCGCCGACAGGGGCGTGGCCTCGGTGGGCGAGGGGGCGTGACCCGTAGTAAAGGGGCGTGTCCCGCCGCCCGGCCGCGGCGCCGGCGTTGCCCGGGGTGACGCGCGGATGCAGCCGGCACCCCTGACGTCACCCGCGGGGGAGGGTCCGAGCCCCCCCACAACCCCCCAATTCCCCCCCCCGCTCCCTCCGCGGAGCGTCCCGCCGGCGCCGCGCCAATAGGCGGGCGGGGGGGGCGTGTCCGCCGGGCGCCTCCCGCCAATGAGGCGGCGGCGGCGGCTCGGGGCAACAATGGGGGGCGCCCGGGGCGCACGTGGGGCCGCCGCCGCTGCCGGGGGTCGGCGGGCCGGGGCGGGCTGGGGGGGGAGCGGGGGAGCGCGGTGCCGGGGCTCTCCGCTCGGCTCCGTCCCGCCCCGCCGCTGCCCCGTGCGGCGCTGGGGCACTCCCCTCCCCCGCCCTCCTCCCGCCCCTCCGGGCCCTCCCCCTGTGTCACGGCGGCGCCCGCATTCGGGGACGGGCACGGCGGAGGGAGGGAAGGAGGGAGAGAACGAACGAACGGACGAACGAAGGAACGGAGGGAGGAAGGAAGGAAGGAAGGAAGGAACGAACGGCGGCCGCCCCAGCATGTGGCCCGCCCGCGCCGTGGCGGCAGCGCGGCGGCGGCGGCGGCGGCGGGCAGGTGCGCGGCCGCTGAAACGGAGCGGGGGGGCGTAGGGGCGGGGAGCCGCCCGCCGCCCGCCGCCCGCCGCCGCCGCCGCCGCCGCCCTCGCCCGGCGCTGTCAGGTGCGTGCCGCCCGCCAGCATGGCTCCGCCGCGCCGCCGGACTTAGCGCCGGGCCGCCCGGGGGGAGGCTGCGCGCCCGCGTGCCAAAAGCTTCCCCCCCACCCCCCCACCTCCATCCCGCTTCTCCCCGCCCAGGTGCCCCGCCGCCCGGCTCCGGAGTACGCCGGTCCCCGGCCGAGGATGCCGCCCGCCGCCGGTCGCTCCGGTTCATCTGTTGCTGCCTGAACCGCGCCGCCAGCCCGGTGCAGCCTCCGCCGATGGATGCGGCAGCCCCCGCGCCCTGCCCGCCCGCAGCCGCCCCGCTGGCTATCGTGCCGGGAACGACTCCGGAGCTCCGCGGCTGGTAAAAAAAACAAAACAAAAAACCAAAACCAACAACAACAACAACAACAACAAAAAAAACAAAACCAAACCAAAAAACCAACCCCCCCGTCTCGCCCGGGGCTGGAGAGGCGACCGATGAATATGCAGCATCCCCCCCGGCTCGTCTCTCCCGTTAGCCTCCCGTTTCCCGGCGCGGAGCCGGGCAGAGCCGCCTCCTAAAGCTCCGCCGGACTTGGGGCTGCACCCCCGCCGCCTGCGCCCTCCAGGAGCCGGGCGCACGGAGCGGCTCCTCCTTCCCTTCTCCCCCTCCATCCGAGCTTGGAGCCCTTCTTCGCACTCCCTCTCGTGTTTTTTGGGTTTGTTTTTTTTTTTTGGTGTTTTTGGTGGGTTTTTTTTCTTTTTTCTTTTTTTGGGGTGGAAACCGACTGTAACTCCGGGGAGGGGGTTGTTGGGGGGGGGGCGGGAGCGGCGGGGAGGGGACCATGGAAGAAAAGCTCCAGGCGCATCAGGTGGAGATCGACCCGGATTTCGAGCCGCAGAGCCGGCCCCGGTCCTGCACTTGGCCTCTCCCCCACCCCGACTTCGCGGCGGAGGAGGAGGATGGGGGCGCGGCGGGAGGACCCCCGGCGCTGGCGGCCGGCGGCGGGGAGGGAGCCGAGAACGCGGCGGCCCCGGCGGAGCGCAGAACCGCCGCCGCCGCCTCCCTGCCGCCCCCCGGCGCGGACGTCGGGCAGCTCCGCAAGGCCAAGACCTCCCGGAGGAATGCCTGGGGCAACCTCTCCTACGCCGACCTCATCACCAAAGCCATCGAGAGCTCGCCGGAGAAGCGCCTCACCCTCTCGCAGATCTACGACTGGATGGTGCGATACGTCCCCTACTTTAAGGATAAAGGAGACAGCAACAGCTCCGCCGGCTGGAAGGTACCTGACCCCCCCCGACCCGAACCCCAGCGCAACTTCCCCCCCCCCCCCGTCCCCCCCGCTGCCCAAGGTGCAGCGGACCTTGGGTGTTTTCTCCGGGGCAGCCGGAGCTTGCCCCTGGCTGGGGGGGTTTGAGGGATCCCCGCTTTCCTCATGGTTGGGGCGGATAAGGGCTCGGTCAAGTTTTGGGGAGAGCCGGTGCCTCGTGGTGTTGCGCGTTGGAACCAGGCTGAGCTTGTCCCAGGTTCACCCCCTGGCCTCGGGTTGAGCCGGAGCACCGGGCTGCCATCCTCCCTGGGGAGGTCGGGGAGAGGGGGATGGCAGCGGGCAGGGTGGTCGCGGCCGGCTCTCCTGCTGGTGTGCGAGCACCGGGCTACGGTGAGTGACAGTCCCGCCGCCATGGCTCTGCCTGTCCCTGCCTGCGGGCACCCCAGCCCTGCCAGGTCCCTGAGTGCCAGTGGCGTGCCCAGGAGGACAGCCGGAGGGAGGGCTGTCCCCAAACAGGTGTCTCCGGGCCGGCTTTTACCCAGTGCGTCTCTCCTGTCTCAGCCCCCACCTTCCCCAGGGCCTTGTACCCCTCCCGGGGGGCCGCGCAGGCAGCACACGGCCCCCATGGCTCCACGCTGGCTTTCCCCGGCTTTGCTCCCCGGCTGGCACCATGGGCTTGTTAGAAATTCCTGGTGCGGGCAGTAATCCCCCTCTTGCTCGGTGCGAGCTGGGGATGTATCGCAGTGACCATTCCGGCACCGGGTGAGGGCATGGAGGGTGCCGGGTCCTGGGGGGGTCACGCTGGCCCCTCCGCTTGACGCTTGCCCAGCTCCACGCCGGGAAGGGGGAATAGATCGCCTGTGTCCAGATGGTGTCAGTAAAAAGAAGACGGTTTCTCTTAAGCCCTCCCCTAAGCCCTGTCACCTCCAGTGTGATTAGTGTGTAACAAGGCTTCGGGGGCTTTAATACCAGCCTGCGGTCCTGGCACGGTGTGCCCTGGCTCCGTCGGAGGCGGCTGGACCCGGTCTGCCTTGGGGGGGTCCTTCTTGGTTGCAAATGGGGCTCTTCTGGGGCAGGGAGGCCAGACTCTGTCTGTCTGTGGCACTTGTGGCCGGGCCGTGGGAGCTGGCGTTGCGGCGAGCCTGGGCATCCTCTCTGCCTTGCCCCACTCGTGATGGGTGGGCAGGGGGGCAGCTGGTGTCGTTGCTCCTCCCCCCCAGTGTGAGGATTCACTGGGGGAGGGTGTCAGGGCTGTGGAAGTGGCAGAAGGTGGCGGCTGTGTGGGGGCCTTTCAAACCCCCACCTGGGGCAAGACCTGCATGGCCCTGGGTGCACGCTGGGGGAGAATGGTCTCCCCAAGGCTCGCACCCATTGGGGACAGTGGGGGCCACGCACTAACGGGGTCTGGGGACATGTCAAGGAGGTTTGGCAGGGCTCTGGCCCGGTGCCCGGCAGAGCTGGGATGAGAAGCGAAGGGATTCCCAGGCAGCTAAGCCTGTCACTGGGCTGTAGGATGCTTGGGGACCCCCCCCAGCCGAGTGTCCCTGAAGGGCAGCCCAGGGCAGTGAGGGCGAGGGGACGGAGCCATGAACAAGTTTGTGTGCCCAACCGCAGCCGGGCAGGAGCAGGGAAGGGGGATGCTCGTATCCCCCGGTGCTGGCACGCGAGCCAAAGCCGTTGAGCAAAGCCCTCCCCGCGTGGGAAGGACCCCGGCCGGGGATGGCGGGGCTAGCAGCCGTCCTTGTCACGGGCGAGTGCTGGGGTTTGATCCACCCACGGCTTGCACGGGACGGAGGAGTGACCCATGTCCTCTCTGGGCGTGCCAGGGCTTGCACAGGGACAGTGGCAACGCATGGGTGTGTCTGTGCGGGTGTGCAAGGTGGCACAGGCTTCCCTTCCTGCCTACACCGGCACCGGCTTTTGGCCCCTGGGCGAGGGCAGGCTGTGACGGCAGCGTTGGCTGCCCGCATCAGTCCTGGCGGAGGTGACCCTCGAGGGCATCCTCCCGGGAAAGCAGGAGCGGCCTTTCCCCATGTCAACTGTCACCCAGGGTGTCCCCCCATGTGTCCCAGAGCCACGGGAGGGCCAAGACCTTCTCCCAGCAAAGCCTCCACAGGGAGCGTGTGGGAGCAACGCGGGTTGTTCAGCCCTGTCCCTTGCCCCCTACGTCCTCCATGGTGTCCCTTGTCCCTTGGGGTAGGAATGGTGCCTGGCCTGTGTCCCCATACCAGCACTGCTCAGGGTGCTACCAGCAGAGCCCCATCACCCGACGTGGGGTTTGGTGACTTTCTCAAGGGGGGCTGCGTCCCCAGAGGCTTGGTGGTGCATGATGTGCAAGGGGGGAGGACAGACTCAGGGTCCAGCTGCTGTTGGGCACGAAGGGGCATTTGCAGGGGCTTGCAGGGGCCGCCTGATCGAGTGGGCTTGCCTGGCCGCACCCCCGGGATGGGATGCTCTCCCGCATTCCTGGCCCATCTCCGGGTCGGAGCGGCTCCACCATGGCTCTGCCTGTCTTCCCCTGGGCTGCGGGCTGGCGGTTCTGCTGCCCGGGCTGCAACCGCTGCTGCCTGCTCCCTCCTGGCAGCCCCCCTTGCCCTCCACGTTGGCACTGTGGCTTAAACCTCCCAGCCCAGCCCAGCGCCGGGCCGGTCACAGGGCAGACGGGAGGACCGAGGGCTGCCCAGCGAAACGCTCTGCCTGACCTGCCCGCGCACTGGGACGGACAGCACAGGGTACCCTGGGGCCTGTCCTGATGCTGCAGGTGCCTGATGCCCAGCTGGGGCTGGTGGTGCGAGGGCTGGCAAGAGCCTGGGGTGAGAAGCAGTATGCAGAGACCCCCTTTGCCTGGCATTCTTGTCGGACACCAGCATGTCAGGGGTTAAACACCTTCCTCACAACCCCATGTCCCTCCTGCCTGTCCTTTGCCCCCGGACCCCCTGGGTGCCCCCCCCCCCCCCCCCCCGCGCATCCCTCCCCGGGGCAGGCTGGCAGCTCGTGGTGCTGAGGGAGCACCCAGAGCGCTGGGCAGTCAATTTTGTGGTAACGAGCTGCTGGCGGCTTATTAAAGAGCCCCTGGAGATGCCACGTCCCTCCTGCCCCAGGCCTGGGAGAAGCATGGCGGATTTAAAGCGTTTCATTACCCAGCACAGCGGTGTCAGAGGGGGGTCTCGGGTAACGGGCTGCTCCTTTAATTAGCTCCTTCACAGCCTCCCTGTGCCGGGAAGAGCAGGATGGCGGAGGTCTGGGGGCCCAGCCAAGGGCAACGGCATCCCCATGGGGTGCTGGCTGCGCTGCTGGTGGTCTGGCAGGACTTCTCCAACCCCCCGCCCTGCTCCGGCACTGGAGGGGCTTTCCCAGCAGGACCACCTTCCCGCATCCAGCCGGCTGTGCGGATGCTGCACCCACGCCTGCCCATGGTGTCTGATGTGTCTGTCGGGGATATGTCCTCCCAGGCTGGTTCGTTGTCTCTCGGAGGGGGAAGGATGCTGGCACGGGGTGCATTTTGGGCTCAGGCCTCTCCTTCCCTGCCAAGCTGCGGGTTGCATTACATGGTTTTATGGCAAGGTAACCGGAGGCACACTATCTAAAAACCTTGGCCGTGCTCAGCGTCGGGGCCAGGACCCAGGTCTGTCTAACAGGGAGGGGGGAACGCTCTGGCTGGTGCCCCCCCGGGATGTGCATCCCCCCATGCTCCCCATGCTGCAGCGGGCTGGGCTGGCATGTTGGGCTTGTGCACCGGGAGCTGCTGCTGCTGCTTCCCAATGCAGGGCAGCAGGCGCCCGTTGACTGACAGTTCTGCTTAATTAGGGAGTTGTTATTTTATCAATTCCAAAGCGCTTGAAGTTTTCTGCTCCAGCTCACGCTTTCCACTTGTTAATGGGAAACCAACACCCTCCGTCAAAAAGGCAGTGGCACTGATGCATTTTAAAGGTTTCTGCTTGCTCTGGTTTGACATCCAAAATATAACAATCAAGCAATCAGCTGGTGGATGCCTGTTTGATGCGGCTCTGACAGTGCTGAAAACCTTAATTTCCCAGCCCTCCCCTCCACCTCCTCCTTTATATTGCTGGGTCGGTAGCGCAGTGGCTGCTCCTGCCATGGGGGACTGGGGCTGCCGTGTCCTGCTGGCCCATGGGCGCCGGGAGCACTGTGTGCTGGGGGCTGGGGGCTGCCATGCAGAGATGCCCCACCAAGTGCCACCTTCCCCTGCAGGGCAGGATGGAAATGAATTAGGGAGAGAGAGGGGTGGAAAGGGTGTTTGGGTGGGAGCGTGGTCTGAGTGCCCCTCAGGGCAAGGGTTTGGGTGTAGTGGGGTGCTTCTCCTCCCCACTGGGCATGGAGACCCCTGAGCTACAGCCCCGTGGGGCATGGCAAGAGCATCCTTCAGGGGAGCTGCTCCTGGCTCTACCTGCTCTGTCACTGATGCCACCCCTGCCCCAGCCCCTGCCCTTCCCCTCTTGGATGGGGGCGAGTGCATCTGCCTGGAACGCTGCCCGGTGCGGCTGGAGAGGCTCGAACCCAGCGCCTGGGACTAATGGGGACGACTTTCCCCTTGCAGAGGGCAGCCTGGGTGCCAGCGAGGGAGCGGGTGGTGCCATGGGGGGGTGGCGAAGGGGGGAGTTATGGGGAGGATGGGGTGACACGGCTCTGGGGGTGACACGGCTCTAGGGGTGCACAGCAGGCTGGCTCCCATTTGCACTGGGATTAGCAGCGTGCCACTGGCCCCGGGGGGCTCGGCGGAGGGCACGGCCCCAGGGCACTGGGCTGAGCGCGGGGGGGCTGCCCACTCCGGGCTCCCGTTGGGGCGGTTTGGCGCGGCTCAGCTCGGCTCACGTATCCCTGTCCTCTCCATATATGGAGATTTTTCCAGCAGCACGGAGAGCCCGATGCTCCCCGGAGAGCTGCCCGGCTGTCCCAGGGGCCGAGCAGGGTTGGGAGGAACTGCCGGCTCCTTCACCTCGGGGAAACCCCTCTGCTTCACCCCCAAAGAGCTCCTGGATAAGCCTCCCTGGCTCTCCGGTCCCCACAGGTGCAATGCCCCTGGGGTCCCCCCCGATGTGAGGGGATCCCCCAACATTTTCCCACAGCACAGGCGGGTCCCCTGGGATGCTGGGCTGGGGTACCCGACCCTTAAACGTCCCAGGGCTGGAGCGGGGGACTCCTCGCCTGTCCCCGACTTCACACAGGGATGGGGGAGCCCGCTCCCTTCCCCCCGAGCGGCTCCCGAGCTGCTGGCGGCATGGCTGTGAGGAATCCCCCGCACTCCTCTCTCCTTCCCACCTCATTTTTCTCTCTCCTTTTTGGAGGTTTTCATCTTCCTTCTGATTTCTCCCCCCCCCCCCCCCCCCCTTCTTCTGGAATCGCTTTTCATGCAGCGCTAACTGCTGAAGTAACACAAACCTGCTAAATGGTCCGGCTTTATGATAGCATAAAAATGATACTACAGCAGTGAGTGGGGCTTTATTAAACCCAAGGGAAAGGCTCCAAATGAACAGCTTGCTCTGCTCTTAGCTTTCCCCCCCCACTCCCTCCCTTTATTTTTAATAACCACTGGAATATAAACTACAGTTAAGATCCTGTGGACTAGAAGAGTGCTCACAGCCCGGCATTATCTCCGTCCGTCCCCACATGCGGGTCCCTGTGCACATCCATCCCCTCCCGCTTGCCTGGTGCTCTGATGGGAGGACCAGCATCCCGGGCTGGGAAATGAATTTCCTGGTGTTTGGCTTTGTACTTAAAAACCCTTGTAAATATTTTGCAGGGAGGCCGCGCCCCCAGCGAGTCAGGCCAGGTGTGATGTAGGAGCGAGCTGGAGCTCCTTGGCCTGGCTTCCCATCCCAGTGGGATCCTCACCGGGATGCTGCCGGCAGCGGGAGGTCCCCTGGGCTTAGGGAGTGGGGTTGGACACCTGTCACCACCGTGTCCTCACCGAGGGAGCTCGCAGGAAGGAGATGGATCTCCCCTCCCCACTGCCACAACGGGGTCAGACCCCCAGCCCCAGGCTGTCCCCTCCATCCCTGGGGTCCACCCCAAGCCCCGCTGCTGCCATGCCCTTGGGTCTCCCGTGGGAATGCTCTGGAGCTGGGTATGGGGTCTCCCCCTTGCCCTGCCACCCCACTGCACCTCCGCCCCACCTGCGGGGAGGCAGCTTCCTTCCCCCCTGCCCTCCTGCACCCACTGGCAGTGGGCTCGCCGCTCCTCGATTGCATTACTTTTAATTAGCCCGACACTTCCCGTAGGCTCCTCTCTCCTGCTGAAGGTGCCTGATTAGTGCTGAGGTGAAAGGCACTTTGGGTTACGGAAGGACACGCGGAGAGGCTCGCCTGTCTGCCGCTGAAGCTCATTTTGGACAGCATCTGTTCATTATTATGTGGTGCCTTGGCTGGACGCCAACCAGGAGAACTGAAAGCCCCGGCACAAAGCTTGCTTTCACCCGCCGCGGGGAGGAGGAGGCAGCCGGCGCTGGGAAGGGGTGCGGGGACCCCCAAAGCAGGCTGGTCCCTTCCCTCCCAGCGGGGATGCTCCAGCATCCCAGAGCATCCTGAGGTGTCGCCTGCTATGGGTCAGCCATGGGGTGTCCAGCCCCGCTGGGATCGCTGCTGTCCTGTGGGGTGGGGGGCAGCAGCAGGGGGCTGCCCCAGGGGGGTTAGCAGCAGCATGGGGTGATGTTGGGGTCTGCGTGACTGATGCCTACTTTTTCAGGAGGGGGCTCGTCCTTCCCCTCCCCAGCACCCCCATGCCACCCCATGCACCCAGCTGTGCCCATCGGGGCTGTGTGCTGTGCCGGGGCTCAGCAGCGGGGAGGTTCCTGGGCTTTGCTGCCTGCTGGCCCTCTGGGCGCGGGTGCCGGGGTTGACGGCACTTTGTACCCACCGAGGCAGGGATGCAGCAGCGATGCAGCTCAGCTCACTGCTCCCCTGGGGCCTGTGGGCCGAGGAGGTTTCCCAAACAGCCCTGGGTGCTGGCAGTGGGAGCGTGTGAGGGGATGGCTCTGCCACCCAGACACCCTGGTGCGGGCAAACCCTTGCCTGCGCCTGCCCACAGGGCTGGGCAGAGCACAGGGAGCTGCAGGCAGCAATGCCGCAGGGCATCCACTGCCTGTGCACGCACGTCTGAATTTGCACGTGTTCCCTCGCACGCTTGTGCGTGTGCATGCTGGGCGCGGCGCGTGCACACGCGACACACGTGTGCCGGGCTCGCCACGTGCGTTCCCACGTGCGCTCGCACCCGCACGTTGCAGTCGAATGCACATCGGGTGTGCAAGGGCAGCGCAGGGAAGGACCCTTGAACACGCTTTGGGCTGGCTCGTGCTGCTGCATGGCCCTCCTGGGGACATGGGCTGGTGGCAGTGTCCCCCTGACCTTGGGGACCGGGGGGACACCATGGCCTTGCTGTGGGGTGGTGGGTACCGCAGGGGCTGGGTGCTTTTGAAGATGTGGCTGTGGCTTGAGGGGGGGTGGCAGCCTGAGCCGGGGCGCCGAGCAGCCACCTTTGATTTGCTGGGAAGGGAAAAAAAACCAAAAAGCAAAAAAACAAAGAAAAAAAGCCAACCCCAAGAAAGAGAAGAAAGGCGAGGGTTGTTCGTAGCTGCCTGCCACCTGGCGCGGTGCCAGCCCGGGGACGCTCCGGAGCAGACATGCCAAGCTGTAATTGCAGACAGGCTCATTTCAAGAGACGAGACGGTTATTTTTAACTCGGGTTAAGGTAATGCACTGATCTTCTGCCTGCTGGTTCAAAAGTTCAACCCCCCCCTCCCCAAACCCCCCTTTGCTTGCCCACCCCATGCCGGTACCCCCTTAGCTGGACTCCGGGTGCCCGCCTGGAAGGCGCATGCCCGTGCCCACAGCCCGCGGTTGGGCAGCCTGGCGCTGCCAGACACCCTCGCCCTCCCCGGGGCAGCCTTTGTGTCTCCCCGGGAGTCTGGCTCCTCTCCTGCGGGATTGGGAGGAGGCTGCAGCCGAGGCCAGCCCCGGGGTACGGAGGAGACGGGCGTTCGCGGGGCTGTGCCAGCTCCGTGCCCAGCCTTGGCGCTGCCGCGGTCCCCGAGGGATGGTGTCGGGGACGGGCGCTGCGTGCCAGGCTGCCAGATCCTGCTCGGCGTCCAGTGGGAAAGCCTTGCAATGCTGTGAGTGGTGTCACTGCTCACTCTCCGAGGTCCCCAAGCGCTTTCCAGTCACGGCTCCATATGCTGGTGGCCGTGCTGCCCCAGGGACTGCTGGCGTCTCCTCCAGCAGCCAGGCTGGCAGGGATGGCAGGGCAGTGTGGGGGTGGTGGGATGTGGGTTCCCCCCTCCTTGGGCTCGCTGGGCATCCCCGCAGTGGAGGGCTGAGTCTCTGGGCCACCCGTCTGGTTGGACCAGCCACCGAGCCCGACGCTCCCAGAGCCTCTTGTTGGTCCATGCCAAGGACCGTGCAGCCACCTCGGCTCTGGCCGTTGGCAGCGGGAGAGCCAAAAAGCCATGTGTGGGGGATATATCACCTCTTTTTTTTTTTCCCTTAAAATGTATTGCAGAGTGCCAGCAGGGTTTGGGTGCCTTCTACTCCTTGGGGAGCAGCTTTGCTACCCTGAGACGGGATGTCACTGGCAGCATGGGACCCAAGCGGTGCCAAGCTGGGGAGCATGGGGACGAGCCTGGCACCCGCTCCCTGACTCTTTGCCCAAACCATCTGAAGCGAAAGTGGAGTAGAAACACTCCGCAGCATGTCAGGTTTGGACGTGTAATAGCTGTAATTAATCCTTTGCCCCCCCATCAGCCTCCCCTAGGAGCCCAGCCACTGGGAGCCGGCGGGAACAAAGTCCCGGGGCGTTCCCGAGCAGGAGCAGCGTGTCCGTCCCCCTGTCCCCAAATGCCCTCTCGCCCTGGTTTGTGGCGTCAGCAGTTTGCCAGACGGCCAGGAACTCCCTGCGTGGCCGAGATGTCTTTTGTCTTCAGCCGTTGCATGGCCGGGACTGCCAGCTGCAGGTGCTTCGCTGCTCCTCCTTTCTGCTGCCGTGGTTCGGCATTTTCCTCCCCTTGGATGTAGCTGCTTTCGGCAGAAGCGCTGAGGTTTGGGGGGACCCGAGGGGAGCTGAGACCCGCCGTCCACGTTTCGTGGTGTTTCGCCGCTTGCCTGGGCTCGTCGCTGGCCCCTGTGGCAGCGCATCGTCTGCCGGAGCCGATAAATCAGGGGGAACAGCCCGGCTGCGTCAGCGGTGAATTGTGGGGCCATTATCTGTAATGAGTTCAACAAGGATGGCATGGCGTGAGCCGTGGGGCGAGCCTTACCGGGATTATTCCTGGACTGTGACCCTGGCAAGGTGGGAGGCATCTCCTAGCCCAGTGGGGTGGCCGGCTCCGTGGGGGGGTTACGTGGCCACGCGCTTCGCTGCTCTGCCTGTGCGGACCCATGGGATGGGAAGGGCTACCCGCCATCCCCTCTGCACGTGGGGATTGGGAGTGGAGGGGGACCGGGGGGTCGTGTGGGTACCATTGGCTCCGTACTGGCGTCTGTTGATGCTGGAGGGACTGGGCACCACATCAGCATGTGCTGAGGTTTCAAGCATCCCTGGAGCCCGCCCAGGCTCTGGGATGTGTTTGGTAGCGCAGGATCGGAAACACCCAGGGCAGTCTCTAAGGATGGGAGAGCTGGGGAGACCACGACTGGGACCGTGCTTGGGACCGTGCTTGGGACCACACTTGGGACAGTGCTTGCTTGGGACCACGCTTGTGACCTCCTTTAGCAGCGGGTCCACTGGCTCCTTCCCCCCGCGGGTGCAGGGCACCAGGAACCATCCTGTCCCGCTGCACAGCTGGTCGGAGCTGCTGAGAGCCGACAGCTGCCGGGAGCGGGTTTAAGCAGGATGAAGAAGGACAAGTCCGTGGCTCTGCAATGCTACGCCGATGGGTTCAGGCAGCCAGGATGCCTGCTGTCACCTCCTGCCTGCAACTTGCCTGGCCGGCAGCCGGCCCTCGCGCCCTCCCTGCCCCAGGTGGAGGGCGCGTGCGGAGATGCAGGGAAGGAATTAACAAGCTTGTGGAGCGACAGGCTCATAAATTTCAGCTTTTTTTTTGAGACTGTCAAACCTATGCCTGTCCCAGGGATGTAAGACAGCATTTTATTGCTGCCTGCTTGATGGTTGTTCCCTTCTCCTCTGCGGCTGTGATTTATTTCTGCACTTTGCGCTGATTGGATTAGAAGTTTAAATGCTAAGGGTGCATAACAATATATTTTTCTTATTAATATTAAAAAATCATTATTGGATTTTTTATAGTTCTGTTTTGAATTGAATCCCCTTGCTTGATTTATTCTCTCTCCCAGAGTAGAATTTAATGCTAATAGGAACAATCATTGCTTTGTTTTGAATCTTTGACTGTTTGGAAAACTTTCCCTGCAAAGGGAAATTACAGCATTATTAAGAGTCCATTAAAATAGGGTTTGCCCATTCCTGACTATTACCTGTGAGCTGGAGAGAAAACAAAAAAGCCAAGACAAAGAGTCTCTTTTGTAGGGCTTTCTGCTTACACCCTTCCCTAGGTATAACGCAATTATCGTGCCAATTATTATAATCAGCTCTATTTTATCGCAGGTA
Organism: Harpia harpyja; assembly: GCF_026419915.1. NCBI lineage: Eukaryota > Metazoa > Chordata > Aves > Accipitriformes > Accipitridae > Harpia > Harpia harpyja. The sequence continues at coordinate 7,625,992 of NC_068955.1, read as the reverse complement.
TTAATTGCAAGTCCGGTCAGTTTGATTTCTTGGCGGGACGCTGGGCGGTGAACACATGCGTGTAGCGGCAGAGCGCGACTCATCCGCGCTCACCTATGGATGGGCGAAAGGCAGGGGCCTGGCCGCCCGCGATGGGGGACGATGGGGACTGCGGGGCTGCTCAGCTTCTTGCTGGATTTCATATTTTTAAGGCAAATATGAGAAGCATGACGGCAGCCCCCGGCTGATGCCTTTCGCAGCGTGTCCCCGGGGCTGTGGGTACCAAGTGACGGGGTGGAGGATGCTGGATTTCCTCCCTGTGATGCCCTCCGTCCCGGTGCGGAGGCTGAGCGGTGCCTCTGCCCGAGCGTGGCGACCAGCCATCGCCCACCCACTGCCGTGCCAGCCCCGGGACCCACCACATCCTTGCAGCTGTGCCCGGCGTGCCTTGCTTTCAGGCAGCTGCCTGCAGCCCACAGGGGCTGGGCACACAACCCACGGGCAGCCCTGGAGAGCAGAGGCAGGCAGGCAGGGGGGAATGGGGCAGAGGTCAGAGGGGCGGCGTGATGCCAGGCAGCTGGAGACGTGCCTGGGCTCTGTGCATGGTGCTGGGATGGGTGCAGCGGCGACGGGGACCTGTGCCAGGCTTGGCATGCGGCCGGCACGGTTGGCAGGGGGAGGGCAGCCTGCCTGGGCACGGCTGGGGCAGGCCTGGTCAGCCGCGGCCCCGAGGAGCACCAAGGCAGAGGGGGGAGGCTGGGGTGTGGGGTGGCTACTGGGTGTAGGTGGGAGCGGCAGGAATGTCAGCCCGAGGCACGCGGGGTCCCACGTTGGCATGAACCACCCTGCAGCACTGCACCGTGCCAGGCCACCAGCCTGCACTCTGCACCCCAAAACCTACACCCTGCACCCCTCACTCTGCTCTCCAAAGCCAGCACTCTGCACCCCAGAACCTGCACCTGCATTGCGCTCCCCAGACTCTGCTCCCTGCATCCTGCACGTCACACCCTGTACCCCAAGACCTCCACCCCACACCCTGCATCCCAAAACCTGCACACTGTACCCTGCATCCTGCATCCCAGACCCTGCACCTCGCACCCTGCACCCCACCTGCCCAGACTCCCGCCCAGACATTGCTTATTGCAAACCTTCACCCACTCCCACTGTGCACCCCCATACCTTGAATCCCCCCATGCACCCTGTACCCTGAACACTCAGAAACCCACCTGTGCTTGCTGGACACCCCGTGTGCTCGGCTCTGCCTCCTTGACCCCTCCGTGCTCTGTGGGTTATGGGGTGTTGCTGCAAAGTGCATCAGCTGGCGGGGAAACCCCTGTCCCCCCTCGCCCCATGGCACGCCAGCATGAGCAGTTGGGATGTGCACCCCCATGGGTCTGGGGGTGCAGTGCCGTCCCTTGGGGACCACCCTCTGCTGTGATGGGGTGGGGGTCCCCAGCACACTTCTGCGTCCTGGCCCTCGCCGGTGTGATGGGCGTTTGGAGAGCGCTCCCGCTCACCCCGCTTTCCCACCGTGCACTGCCAAGCCTGCAAAATAGTTTTTTTCCACCACTGACAACGCTGTGGCAAACACATGCAGCGAAACAGCAGCCCTCAGTGTAATGAGAAAATGCCAGACGGGTGCGTCAGATGCCGGGCTGAGGGGAGCTAACCCAGCCGCGCCGTGGGGTCTGGCTCACCCCGGGGATGGGGCGAGGAGGTGCGCCCTCAGACCCCTCTGGAGCTGTGGGATGGGCCCCTCCTTGCATGCCGTGCCGGGGAGATGCTTGCTCAGAGGTGGTCCAACCACCTCCCCGCTGCTGCCGGGACAGCACTGCAGGGCACACGTGTGCCCCCCCACCCCGTGCTGGCGGGTGGCACCGGGCACGGCCCTGGCGGGGCTGTCGGTACCCACAAAGCATCGCTGGCTTCCAAGCAGCGTGTCCTTAGGTGTCCTCCCACGTGCTGGGACCATCTGGCCGAGGTTTCCAGCGCCCCATTCATGGCCAGGCAGCGCTGGGATCCCGGTGGTAGGATCCACTTGCCCTCCATGCGTATTTTTTGGCTGACCCCCTCTTGTTTTTCCTCAATCCTGGAGCCTGAGCGCGCCAGCCAAGGAGCGGCTGTATGGGGAGGCTGCCTGCCAGGCCCCCGAGCCGGCTGCGAGGCCGTAGGGTTTATGGCAGCGGCAGCCCTGCGCTGGGCTCGCGGTGGTGGCTGCGGGCTTTGAGGTGGGGACCTGGCATGGGGGGATGCAGGGTGTACCCCCGGGATGCGCGGCAGGGTCCTGGCAGGTACCTCTGTGCCCGTCCTGCTGCCCATCCCCAGGAGGCAGAGACACGTATGTGTCCGTGCCCATGTGGGAATCAGGGGGCTGACCCCACAGCTGGGGTTTGGGGAGCGAGATGGGGAGACGTGGGGTACAGTGCTGTGGGAACACTGGGGTGCAGCGCTGGGATATTGGGGGTATGGGACTATGGAATGTGGGGTGCAGGTCTGGGAAGTGTGGGGTGCTGCAGCTGCCACAGGGCAGCGAGACATGGAGCAGCAAGGGGAGATGTGGGCTGGGCCGTGCTTGCAGTGTGGCCAGCCTGACTCCCCAAAGCTCCCAGTTTAACCAGCAAGGCCCCAGTAAGGTACCCAGCTACGGGGGTCCAAGCAGGGCCCTGTGGCCCCCCCAGCCAAGACCCACAGGTGGCTCCTCAGCAGGGGGGCAGGATGCCCAGGGTCCCCTCCTGCCTCGCTGGGGCACCCGCATGGTGGCACGGCCCCAGGGAGACGGGGCTAGTGATGGCCTCGGTCCCTGGGACCCCTGTCCCTGCCCCCAGCCCTCTCCACGGCACGAATCCTGCTCCTGCGTGCGGAGAGTGAGCGGAACCAGGGGGCTCCTACAATTATCATCGCACTGAATAATTCATAGCAGCATTACTCCAACAAAGCCTCGCCGTGCCCCAGCTCCCCGCCATGCCGCCTGGCAAGCACCGGCTGGCTTTGGGGGTGCCAAAAAGTGGGGGGGCAGGCTGGCCGGTGGGGCTGGGGCGGGACAGAGAGGTGTCTGTCACCTGCTACCTGCTGCCGGGGGTTGGGGGGAGGCGCAGGCAGGGGATGGAGGAGCGGGTTGGTGTGCGCGTCCCCGGGAGCATCGCCATCCTCCCCGCTGCTCCCCCACGCTACGTGCCTCAGTTTCCTCCTTGTCACAGTGCCAGGGACGCTGGGGTGAGCAGGACCGGCACGTGGGTTGTTTCGCTGCCTGGCTCAGGACACCCCATCTTTTAGGGGGGGTGTCTCCGCACAAGCACACAGCATCCCGATCCCTCCAGCCATTCCTGCAGGGCTGGATTTGCCCCAGGGGGGTCGAGACCCCATCCAGCCGGGACCCAGCTGCGGGGCCGGGAGCTCTTGGCCCCAAGCGCCTGTGAGGCCGGGAGCAGTGAGGGGTTAAACGCAATAAAGCCGGTGTGAAACTTTTGGCTGGGGAGCTGCAGGCAGAAAGTGCATTTGTAGCCGCAAGTGGCCGCCTTGAAGACGATCCAGATCTGTCTGGGAGCCGTCTGCTGCTAAAACCCTTTGATCCACTTACTTCTCCCCGGGGAGCTCCCTGAAGCTCTGGTGCTAATGCCCCCGTGGCGACAGGGGCTTCGCTGCCAGACGGATGCAGGAAAGACCCCCCTTCCCACTGCCAGGGAGGAAAGCAGCCGCCAAAAAAGGGGGGGGGGGCAAAAAAAATGAGGGGCTTTGGGACACAAGAGCGATGCCGCCAGGCTTAATGTGTGGGGTGCTGGGGCTGCCTGGGGGTGGGAGCAGGTTGGGCTGTTCCCAGGCTGTGGGCAGGGATGTGAGGGATGGAGGGAGCGTCGCTGGGTGATTGCCGTGGTGCCAGGGCGGGGGGAAGGATGGCGGTGCTGTCACGGGGAGGGTTTGCATCGTTGATGGCTCCTCAGGACTGCAGATCTGGGGGCTCCCAGCCGCAGGGCTGACTGCCCCCGTGCAGAGCCACATGCATGGCAGGGTGTGAGGCCGTACCGCTCAGCAGCCAGACCCGCCGGTGATTTTGGGGGTGATGAGGGCCCGGAGCAGCTTTGCTCAGGGGAGCGTGTCCCTTCTGCCTCCCTGCCAAGGCCCGGGAGCAGGATGCACCCTCCTGGGGCTGGGAAGGTAGCAGTGGCACGTGTGGCTGTAGGGATGCTCTTGGGGACACAGGTCCTATTCATCCTCACCCTGTATGGCCTCACAGCCTTGGTTTGTGGGGGCAGGAGGTCCAGCCCTGTGCCCAGCTGCACCCGAGCGTTTGGGATTTATCCCGATGTGTATTTGTACCTGTTCCCAGTGTGAGTGGCACTGGGATCCCCATGCTGGCCATGCTGTGCCGAGCCAGCGGGCATGGGGATGGCTCTTGGGGTCAGTGAAGGTTTGGGGCATGGGGAGATGGTTTTTGAGTCAGTTGGGCAATGTTTGCTTGTGTGGAGGTTTTTTCCACAAAGGAAAAACAAATTTGGGTCAACTGGCCCAGATAGCAAATTGGCTGAAAGGGGAAGGCAGGAAGAAAACCAATAGTGCTGGGCATCCAGGAGCCAGCTCCCATGGGTTTAAATGACATATCGACAGTTTTGGGTCGTAGCGATAACTTTGCTTTTACTGTAGTAAATGCTTAAAGACGGGGAAGCTGAAATAAGCTGCCGTACTGGACCTCAAATACACATTTTCCAGTGGGTGTCAGGACTTAAAGGATGCACTGGTCTGTGCCTTGTCCTCCCCACATCCCCATCGTGGATGGGTTTCACCCCTGTGGCAGTGGGGATGGGTGTCCTCGGGGGGGTCCTGGGCTGGGAGCAGTGCTGTACAGCATGGGCAGTGATGGGGTTGGCATGGTGCTGAGCCCTGCAAGGGGACACTTTCACATGGGCTGTACCCTGTGCCCTGCATAACACGCAGGCAAGTTACAGATGGACCCATTAACCACAGGCTGCAAGTCTGTGCACGGAGCAGGATGAGGCCATAGGGGAGGAAGGCCACAACATCCTCCTCCCTCCTGGGGGATAGGGTTTGGGAGCTGGTACTCTGGCGGGTACCCGATGCTGCCTGTGGTTTCGGAGATGCTGGGCTGCCCTGCCAGCAGGATGGCATCGCCTCCACCGCTGCCAGCAGCCCTGGCTGCGCTCGTGGGGAAGGAAAAAACCATTGAGGCAGTGGCGGAGCCGCGGGAGAGGCCAGGGGACGGTCACGGCTGGGTCCGGAGGGCTCATGGCGGGGCCGAAGGGGTGGGATGGAGGTGTGAAGGGAGGCGAGCGGGGAGCGAACAAAAGCTGCATTGAGTGACAGCGCCTGGCCGTCCCGCCGCCAGCGGAGCAGGAGCCTGGCCAGGAAAAACAGGGCCTGGAGCGGGGAGCACATCGTGTCCCTGGCTGGGGCCGCCGGGGCCCTCGGTACATTCTGTAGCGGAGGAAGCTGGCGCGGGGACGGGCTGGCTCGCCGGCCGCCGCGGTGCAGCTGACCCCGGCGGGGAGAGGCGTGGGGGGCTCCCCCCCTCTGGGTGCTGCACCCTCTGACCGCATCGCTTGCCGGGGCTAATTGTCTGCGTAATGAGCCTGGCTGAGACCGGCCAGAGCCCCCTCTCCCACCCGCTCGCTCAAGGGGGGTCGGAGGCTCCTCGGTTCTGGGTCAGCGCTAGGGGAGGAGGCAATAGGGGTGGGGGGGGGACGAACGACCGGCTTGCAGACAGCGAGCGGGCGCCGTGCCCAGGAATTCGAGGATGGTTTGCAGGCTGCGCTGCCCAGGCAGCAGCGTCTAATTCAATTAAAGCTCAGTGTCACGAAGCCGGGAGGCCGGCGGCGCGTGGGAGCCTGGTGGGGGCCCCCGTGGGGGAGGCGGCCATCTGAAGGGCTGCCAGGTCCCCTGGGAAACAGCCTGGACGTCGGCGGGCTGGGGGTGTCCCTTCCCCCCCCCAACCTCTGCTGAGAGACCTGGCACGCTGGGCATGGGGTCTTACCCAGGCTGGCACTGCAGGCAGGTACCCACAGCCCGGGGATCCTGTGGAGCTGCTGGAGGTGTCACCCCCCAGTTAGGAGGTATTGAGGCATGACCCTGGGTGCTCCAACCCCTTGGGATGGGCTTCCAGGTGACAGGAGTCAGGAGCAGCTGCCTTCCTGTGGTGTTTCGTGGCTTCCCGTTGCTTTTACACCTCCTCCCTGTGCCCCAGCATCCTTCATCCCCCTCCGCTGCACTCCACCCCAGCCCTGCTGCAGTCCCCATCCCCATCACCCCCCAGGAAAAACCTAAAATTAATGACCAAGAGGGCTGTGGATGCGGTTCAAACCCCTGTGGTTCAGGCGCAGAGTATCGTGTCCCTGCAGTCCAGAGCTGATTTGTTCCTGGTGGTCTGGGCACCGGTTCCTCCTGCCCCTTTTTGGGCCTTTTGTGACACCCTCCCCAGACACCTTTTTTGGGTGGCTTTGTTTCCGAGTGTCTGATTGCTCCAACTGAAAGAGAAGACCCCGCTGGCAGCGTGGACCCCAGGAGGGTCCTGGGGCCACGAGTGCCTGCAGCGGCAAGCGGCTGAGCCCGGCAGCCCATGGCATCGCTGCCAGTTTGCAGGTAGAGCAGATTTTTGGGGTGTCCTCCTGCAGAGAGACTCATCAGCACTAAAAAAGAGCCCCGAGGATGCTGCATGGCCTGACCTGGAGCATCTCCACCCGCCTCCCGGTCCCACTGGCAGGCGGGGAGCTGGCCCCCTCGCAGCGCCCATCGCTCAGGGTCAGAGTGGCCCCGCGGGGCTGTGGCAGTGCTGGGCTGGATCCGGCTCCTCCCTTGAGCAGCACTGGGACCGGCTGCTCCGGCAGGCTCCGGCTGATGCAATTTTTTGCCATTACAGGTAAAACTGCTCTGCCTCGGGTGGTGAACTCCTCCGAGATGGGCAGGAGGGGAATTGTTGTGTTCCTGTTGCTTTGTGGCATCCTACAGGGAACCTGCAGCCTCCCCAGGTGTCTCTGCCTCCTGCTCAGGCTGCGTGTCATTGCTGATTCATTTGCAGAGCTGTGCTGGGGGGGCCAGAGGCTACACCGTGCATTTCCCACCCTGCCGCAGCCCCCGCTGTGGCTCCACTGACTTGTTACCCCTGGTCCTGCTGGTTTTATACCTGGTCTGGAAGCATCCCTGCAGCCCGCTGCCTGCCCGTTGCCTACAGCCAGTGCGTGTGCAAGCGCAGCCCAGAGACCACCATGGTGGGCTGTGGCTGTGGCTTTCCTGCTACCCTGTGTGATCAAACAGGGCTCGGAGAGGGGGGGACACCCTGCCTGGGGTAATGGTGCATCCCTGGTGGCAAGCAGCTGAGATTTACAGCCGGGGAAGTTTGGAGCATTGCAGGAAATCTTGGGGTGTCCCCAGTGCTTCTGAGCCCTTGGAGGGAAAAGCAGAGACTGTGATTAATCCAAAGGCAACCCGGGAGTGCTGCTGGGGAAGCAAAGCTCCCCCTCCCCGGGGTGGGATTGCTGCCAGCCCCCTGGCAGAGCACTGAAGGATGGGCTGACGCTGGGGAGCTGCAGGCAGGGGAACACATCCCTGGGCATCGCTGTGGGGAGACAAAGCGAGCAGGCAGCTGTGGGGGGGTAGCAGGCAGCAAAATGCTTGGACCGGGCTGGGAGCGCAGCAGCTCCTCTGTCCCTGCTGCCAGCAGCCCAGCAGAGCAGCCTCAGGCAAAGATGGCAATGTCCCCAAGGGGAAAGCCCTCACCAGTGCCCCGGGGGGTGGCAAGGTGGGGGCCGACCCTATCGGGACCCCCAGGGCACGTGCCCATCTGTCACAGGGCAGGGACCCCCTTGCAGGAGGAGAAGGCAGACGAAGCCGGGGTGCATCGCCGGGCCCCCCGCTTCGCCACCCTCCCTTACCTGCGGGATGTCGCCCGCCGTTTCCCTGGCAACGGCGATGGCATCCCGAACACCTCGGGCAGAGTTTCCCTGCCTCCCCTGCGATGTCATCCGCCGTTTCCCAGGTAACCCAGCATCCGGGAGCTGGCTCTGGCAGGCAGGTAGAGGAGGACCTCAGCCCACCCACTGCCTTCTGCTGTGCCCAGCCGTTTGTCACCCAAAAGCAGAGCACCGGTGGAAGGGCCGTGCCTGTGCGGTGGCCCGTGCTGGCCTTGGGTGGCTGTGGCTGAGCGGTGGGGACAGGCTGGCAGGCCCCAGGGTTGCTCTTCCCAGACCCAGGGATGGGCAGATAAGGCAAATGGCCCTGCAGCCTCGGGGAAGCAGGCAACCCTGTCCGTGCTCTGCTCCCTGACGGTGCCTTCTGGGTCTGCCTGGCGTTGGGGAGCCCAGGGAGTGGGCAGCTTGGGGAGTGGGAGGAGTGGCACGGCTCAGGGACATGATGCCCATGCTGTGTCCCACCCCATCCCTGAACAAAGGGCTGGGGATTGTGGCTGGGCTTGTGGGGAGTCAGTGTTCCCAAGGGGAGAATAGCCAAGGGAGGTTCAAAAGTGTCCGGGACATCTGGTAATTCCCTTTCCTGGTCACCTTTGAGCAACTGGTCTTGGCAGGAGGTGTTAATCTCCAGAAGGGCACTGGTGAGGCATGGTGAGCATCCCACTCTGCTGGTCCTGGGGCTGTTTTCCTCCAGGCGATGCCCTTCACACCATGAGCCCATCCTGGGACGCACGCACTGAGCAGAAACTGTCCTGGCAGCTGGCATTGCCCGCCTTGCTCTATAAACAGCCTTGCTGCTCATCCCCAACAGCTTTGCTCCATCCCAAACCTGAGTGGCAAATCCTCCTGCTCCCAATGCAAGTTTTTAAGAGACCAGAAGCCCCACTAAATCCCACTGCAGCAGAGTTAAGCGCTGGGTCTGGGGATGGGACCGTGGCAGCCCCAGGTGCTTTCCCTACCAGCGGGTCAGGAGCCCGGAAGGTCCCTTGCTGATGCAGCAGTCCTCAGCCCTGCCCGGGCCAGCTGCGGGGGCCCCAGCCCAGGCGCGGAAGCGGGGCAGGGTGGGATTGTATTTGGATGAAATCGGAGCCTGTGGCATGGCGGTCGCCAGAATTCCCCGTGGATCCTGTGCTCTGGGGCCGGGGAGGTGAGCGCAGGCAGGGGCTGTCGGCTGGGGTTTTTTTGGGGGAGCCATGGCCCTACTGGCAGCCAGCCCCTCTCCTGTGTGGCTCCTGCTTGGGTGCATCGTCTCAGGCTGGGGCTGGCTCACTGTGCCCTTGCCTGTGCTGCCTGCACCGAGGGCATCTGGCAGCCCTATCCTGCCAAGCCCCCGAGGCAGGGGGGATGTCCCGGGGGGGGTCCCCCCTTTCCGAGCCCACCAGTCTGCGAGCACGTCGGTGCAACCCTGCGTGCGCGAGCGAGTGTGTCGGTGCGGGGTGACACTGGGATTCCGTAGGCTGCCCTGTGCCTTGTCCAGCCGCGGTGGCAGGATCGGTAGGCAGGGCTGTGCAGGGAGCCCAGCCACCCGAAAAGGGGTCTGCGGGTGCCTGGAGGCTGCAGGGTGCCGGCGGTGCCTACGCACCCGGTAGGTGGGGAGCATCGGGGCGCGGGAGCCTCCCGCCCTGGAGGGTTTTACCCTGCCCTGCAATGAATGGCGCAAGCCCCCACGCTCGCTGGGGCACGTGGGGGGGCTTGCAAGCCCACCCGGCTGGGCAGCTGATGTGCACGGGGGAGGCCTCCCCTCCTCCCGGCCCTCTGCGCTGTGAGTAAGCGCAGGCTGGCGAGACCCCGGCGCAAGGAGCTGTGGGGGTGGCGGGGGGGGCCGTAATTAGCAGGTGCAAAGCAAGCTGCTGCCGGTCGGGTCAGCTGAGTCACCGCACAGCCGGCATGTGTGCCGGGGCGCACGCCTGTGCACGCAGGCGTGGGCGATGTGGGGCATGGGGGGTGGGTGCTGGGGATGGGGGGCTGCGGGATGGGGTGCAGGGGGTGGGGTGGGCTGTGGCTGGGGGTGCATGTGGGTGCATGCTGTGCCTCTGCATGTGTGACACCCCGCTGCAGACTGATGACATCCCGGGCAGGGCTGTGTGACCGACCTGGCTCTGGCTCAGGCTTCTCTAGCCCTGGGCTGGTGGCTGCTCTTTCAACGCCCCTGGAAAAATGGAGCTTTTTCCATCTCCCCTCCGAGGGCACATTTGCTTTTGGCTGCTGTCCAGCATCAAGTGGGGGCTGGGAGCCCCTGGGGAGCTCACCGGCTGCCCCCATGGGGCACTGCTATGGGTGCTCCTTGGGGCTACACGGGGCAGAGCAGGGATGGACCCCAGGACCCTCTCCTGCTCACAAACCACCCCCAGCCATGAGCCCCTCGCCCCGCACACCGTGCCAGTGACCCCTGAGAGCATCCCCCTTGGGCAGACCCACAGGGCACCCTGGGGTGCCTTCACTCCCCTGGCCATCGCCATGGGTCCTGCAAGCTGTGAGCAGGGCCAGGACATGACGTCTGGGGAGGGCTGGGCTGGCCCTGGGGCACGGGCTGGGGCTCGGACGTGGCAGAGGGCAGATGGATGGGGCAGAGCTGACTCCTGGAGCAATGGCTGTGGAGCAGCTCTGCCAGTGACTCCCTCTGCCACAGCCCCCTCCGTGCCTCAGTTTCCCTTGACCGCAGGCAGCCCCGGGCTGTGTGGGTGGGGGCAGCATCCCTCCTGCCCACAGCCAAAAGGGCTGGAGCTGCAGAAACATCCCTGGGGCCCTGTGGTGACCTTGCTCCACTTGCGTGACTCCGGCTTGCCGAGCATGTGCTGGGGGGGGCTTCAAGATGAGCGTGTCACGCGGGATGCTCGGGGCAAGGGGGCTCCAGCTGCCCCCCCCCAGCGTCTCCCCGTCTCTCCCAACAGGGTCTGCGTGCGGCTGGGGACCGCACGGCACAGCCCCAGGCACAGACCGAGACTTTTCGGCTGCCTGAGCGACATTAAAGGCATGGCGGGCTCAGCCCTGCTGGGAACTCCCGTCCTGACGCGTCTTGCCCCGGGGTCCGCGTCTGCGTGCGTGAGTGTGAGCACACAGCGCAGGCAGGCAGCTGAGCCTCCCTGCCTGCGTGGGATGAGCAGGCAGCAATTCTCCTGCTGTTGTCACCAGCACCCGCCTGCTCCGCATGACCTGGGGGACAGGGCTGCTTTCCAGGGGCAGTTTCGGAGGTGCTTGATGTCCCTCGGGTCCCTGTGGCAGAGGGCACCACACTCAGTGGCACCTCAGCCGTGCCGGCATCTCTGGGTTGCCTTTCCCCTGGCGAGGACGTGGTGCATGGATCAGGACCTGGTGCCTTTTGGCTTGCCTGGGCCAGGAGGGACATCGGTGTGAGGCCATTTCCCACTCTGTTTCTGGCCGTGCAGGGACTTAGTGACAGCCATGACAGTGGCTCATGCCACTGCTGCCCTGTCCCCATCCTTGTGGGATGCCAGCTCCAGGCGTGGTGTATTCACCCCTGCCAGGTGGGCGACCGTGGGGGTCTCTGCTTCCTGCAGCAGCTGGTTCCTGCCTGTCCCAGGTGGGCTGTGCTGGTGACATGGGGCTTTGTGCCCTCCACCTCCCATGCACACACAAAAAAAAGGAAGTTGGAAGTGGAAAAAAGGGAGTTGTATGGGTTTTGGAGGGTTTCTGTGCTGCAGCGTGTACTGGCGTGGGGTGCTGTGGCTGGAAGGGCTGGTGTGGGGCCAGCTGGCACTGGTGGAGGGGACGGGGACCCAGCTCCCAGCCAGCTGGGATGGTGCTGGGGGATGCGCCCTCTCACAATGCTGAAGGAGGAGGGATGGCTGGAGCCAGACCATGACAGGCGTTGCTGTGGGCTGGGGTGTGGAGCAGTGTCCTGCGAGAGGGACAGCAGGGATAGCGTGGAAGCCTGCCAGGATGGGCAGGGGTGCCATGAGCTTGACCAGAGCAGGTGGACCCAACGTGCTGTTGGCTGGAAACCGCTCATTATTTTCACAGATGTTTTTTAAATAGTGCTTCTTGCGACATTTCTGTGCTGTACATCAGGTCCCCATGATGAGTATTTTCTCTTCTCACTCAAAGGCATTGCATCACTAAACCCTCCCCTGCCCCACCTTTGGGGCCTAAAACCTGCAAACTAGTGAAAATATTTGTTTTCTTGAACAACTGGGATTTTTTTATTTGAATAAAACTGTTCATGAAACATCTTTCAGCCAAGAGCATTTGGTGGCGGGGATGCCCCCGCTGTCCTGGCAACCCATCTGGTCCCCATCCACCTCGGGGCTGAGAGCCCTGGTACTCCCAAGCCTTTGCCTTCCATGCTTGCTGGTGGCAGGATGAAATCTGTGGCAGGTATTTGAGAAGCAAAAGGCACCTTTCTATGCACGGCCAAACCAGCCCTTCATCTCCAAGGGCTGCCCTGAGATGCATCTCCATGCATCTGCCTAGGGTTTGCTGCCTTTGCCAGGGAGTTTGCAGAGCACAGGGAGCCCTTCCCTGCTGTAGCAGCCAGCACAAACCTGCTGGGGTCCTGGATGGGACACAGCGTGTCAGAAAGGGTTTGGCTTTGCTCCAAGGGCCTCTTGAAAGACCCGTGGCCAGAGCTGGAGGACACAGCACAGAGGGACTCACTGCTCCTCCAAGCATCCTCGCAGGGCTGGTTCCTAAGGATGGTGTGGGGCCATGGGGCAGGTGGGGAATACCTGGAGCAGAGCGAGTGCTTGGGGGACATGTGTGCCCCAGTGCGTGACCCCGTGCCCAGCTTTCCATGCTTTTCTGGGTACAGGCCAGGTCTGATGTAGATCTCAGGCTGAAAAGCAGGACAGCCTTGACTGAACAGATGCAGGGGAAGGATGAGGCTGAATGCAAAACCCTTCAGGGTCTGGGGTTTCTGCTGCTGCTCAGGTCAGCGTGGTGCTGCTGGTGCATTTGGGCAGGACAGTGGTACAAGGGTGACGCGTGGCTGTGACCTGCATCTCTCCCAGGTGGCCAAGTGACCCAGAGATGGGGTTTCACCGCACCCCACAGGACGGTCGTCTCCCACGGGTGTCCGAGCATCATTGTGTAAAGCAGGATGGTGCAGGCTGAGCCCTGCTTCTTCCCTTGTCTTCCTCCTGCGGGCTGCAGGCAATGAAGAGGAGGCAGGTAGTTTCTCTCCCAGGAACAGCCAGCTCCTCTGCCTGGTGGGGTTTGGCCCCCCCATGGGGGCTCAGCATCCTGCTTGCGGTGCTTTGTTCATCCCTCGTGGGTGCTGGGTCTCCCTGGGGTCTCTCAGCCTGGTTTGATCTGCCTTGCCTTCAGATCTGGAGCAGTTCTTATTTGCTCTGGGTGTACTCAGCATGGGTACAGGCAGGGCTGCCTGTGGGTGCCAGGGCACACGTTGTCCCCAGCCAGGCACAGCCCTGGTACCGGGCAGCAGGGGGGCAGCCAGCAGGGAGTTAAAACGGTACCCAAGGAAAAGGGAGAGCAGCTGCTTTAATTATTTGGCTGCAGTGAGAACTTGGTGTGGAGGAAATTGAACCCAGGGGAAAAAATACTGTAATTTCATGCAAAAATTACATGGCAGCTCCGAGTGATTTACTGCAGCTATTTTGGTGGCCAACTCTGGGGTGTAATTAGAGTATTACTGGATAAGTGGCTGATGGTGGAGAGGGTCTTTCCAAGGCGTCTCACCTGGTGTCGTGTGTTGGAGAGGGGTCCAGGCAGGCTGGGACTGGGATGCTGGGAGAGGGCATGTTTTGTCCCCAAAGGCAGGGGAGCTTGATGTCTCTCAGCTGGATGTAGGCACCTTGCAGAGCATCCCTGGCTGTGCTGGCACCTTGTGGCTTGACAGCACCCTTGGGACCCTCGAGGGAGGCTATAGGTCTTATCCAGTTCTGGAGTGGCTTTTGTGGGGGGTCGGCACAGCCACACTGTGTGGGTCTCTCGGGGAAGGGGGTGTGTGGGCTCAGCCTCGCTGGGGAGCTGTGTTGGGGGGATTTCTCAGCACATGGCTTGGTGCCACAGTATTTTTTGGGGCGCTGGGAGAGGACGTGGTTTCCAGCTCTCGAGTGTTGCAGTGCTGTGAACTGGGATGCTGGGGGTGGCTGGGCGCTGTGCTGGACCTGGAGGACCTGGGGCTCTCGTAGGATTCTGCAAAGGGGGGCAGAGTCCAACCCCATGCGCACCCTGTGCACAGCAATCCCCTGCCACTGCCAGCCCCCCAGCCCATCCTCAGCATCACCGCGGGGCTGGGTATGAGCACGGCGAGCAGCAGGGTCTGGCACAAGTGCCCCAAGCAGTGCTGTGCCCAGCAGCACCGTGAGGTCCCCCTGCCATCTGGCCAGGGCAGGTGGCCCAGCAGCCTCTGGCTCTGACGCAACCCAAAGGCAAGCAGGCGGCCGTGCCAGGGCCAGCCAGCTCGGAGGTGTATGACACATGGCCATAGCTCGTCTGGTCCATAAACCCCCCCTTCCCTCTTTTGGCATCGTGTTACAGGGCAGGGATACGGGACATGTGTGGGGCTGGAGGCAGGCAGGGCAGGCAGGAGGTGGGCAGAGGCTCCTGGCTGTCCCCTGCCTCCTGCCAGCCCTGCACTGGCACCGGGATGCAGCCTGCAGGCAGGGTCCCCATAGCCAGGGAGTGTGTGGAGCCAGCCCATCACCTCGGCATTGGGGCATGCTGCGGGAGCAGCCCAGGTCTGCCTGGGCCATGTCTCTCGGTGGCACCCGGTGCCGAGGTGAGCCTGCAGCTGGGCTCCATGCACCCACTGCTGTGTGATTGCACCCGTGCAACTCCTGCCTGCTTGCAGGGTGCTGGGAAAGGCTGGCCTCCCTGGAACCGTCCCTTGCTGGGCTCAGCCCTGGGCTCCGCACCCCAAGACTGCAGACTGTGCTTTTAGCAAGGGGGACTGTGGGGACAGTGACACCATATCAGGGCCAGGCCACCGCCTGCTGAGCCCCCAGGCTCCCATAGGAGGGTCCCCGAGCTCCCCAGCCCTGCCTGCTCTCTGCCTGCTCTCTGCCCTCTTCCCCGCGAGGTGAGCATGCCTGCTCGTTATCTGCAGCCGCCCTGGTGTGATCTAATGAGCCCTTTGGGGAGCACGTAGGGTGGGACACGAGGTGCTGGGGGGATTCACGGAGATGGCAGTTCTGCCGGGGACGCAGAGGGATTACTGCATTACACATCATCCCCAGGGCTCCTCCTCTGCCCCCACAGCCCCGCTGGTCCCCCCGGCAAAGCCCGGTAGTGCCGAGGATGGACGGTCCTGGCTGGCAAGGCAGCGTGGTCCCCTCGGGGTGATGGATGGGGCTGCCCGGCAGGACGGGGCTTGGGACAAGCACTGTGGGGGGGAGGGACCTCTCTCCCTCCAGCCGCACTGGGGACCGGCTCTTCTGGTCCCTTCTGTCCTGAACCAGCTTGGGAATGGCCATGGCTGGAGGAGGAGGTGTCACGCAGAACCCCAGCAAAGTCAGGGCAGGCCTGGGGCTGTGCTGGCCCCATCAGGAGAAGCCCAAGGCTTTGGCCAAGGGAGGAGCAAACCGGAGTGGGGAGTGTCTTTGAGCAGGCTGTGGGAGCTGAATTTACCATCCAGGTGTCCGTCCAGCACTGAAATCAATCACCCAATGCCAGTCCTGACGCTGTCCCCATACATCCATCCCCTTCCCCCTGGGGTGGGGGGACCCGTTCCCTAAGCCACCTCACTGGGACCTGGTGGCCGAGCTGGTGTGAGCCACAGTGGGAAGTGGGGAAGATGCTGGTGCTGTGTCTGTCCCCTCTGGACAGCGGGGACAGGCTGTCCCACAGGGGATGGGTGCTGCGGGCGATGCTCTCGGCGAGGTGCCTGGGGATGGGGACAACGCAGGACCCGCCAGGGCAGGGAGGATGCTTCTGGTTTTGAAGGGGACATGGAGTGATGGCAGCTGGCTAAAATAAACTGGCTGCCATGGCAACAGCAACACT
The DNA here is from genome assembly GCF_026419915.1 of Harpia harpyja. NCBI lineage: Eukaryota > Metazoa > Chordata > Aves > Accipitriformes > Accipitridae > Harpia > Harpia harpyja. The sequence goes on along the minus strand of NC_068955.1, from coordinate 7,610,180 downwards.
CCCATTGCAGAACTTGGTAGCAACCAGCTGTTTGGCAGCAGCAGCAACCAGGGCCCTGGGAGAAGGATGCTCGGTCGTGCCTGCCACCTCTGCTTCAGTGACACCCATGCCACCGCTGGGATGGTTCCAGCCTGGGCATAAGGAGTCTCCCAATGCGGCCCATCTGCCCTCCGCCATCTCCATCCTGGCCGGGAGGTGTGCAGGGGGTCTTACCCCTGCAGAAGGGGCTGAGACAAGCACCCACCCGTGGCTTGGCACCCACCTGGGGCTCTCCAGCTTGTCCCCGTGCTGAGCCCATGGTGGGTGGAGGCTGCAGAGCAGGGATGCCTTAGTGAGCATCCCCAGCCAAGGGCTGCGGAGCAAGCGCTGGGCGGGGGGGCTGCCTGGGGGGGGGGGCATGGGGAGCAGTGCGTGGTTTGATTTGCATCAGTCTCTTCTCTAGTGGGTTTGGGAATTGCTTGCAGAGCTTGTGGTCAGGAGGGGGAGGGAGGCACCAAGCCAACTGTGAAACACAAACTGAGCTGCCAAGTCCACAGGGGTGGCGAGGGGGAGTGCCGTGCCAGGGCATACAGCCCGGGCTGCTCCGGGGGGGGCTGTGCCAGGGGTCAGACCTGCTGCAAGCCACGGAGTATATGGCAAAGGTGGGCCAGAACCATCACGGGGCCGGGCAGGGGATGGGCTTTGCCCTGGGGACCCATCCAGCTGCCACAGCACCTGTATTTGTCCTGAAACCTGGCCTGAAGCCCAGGCAGCCACAGCCAGGCTCTTTCCGGATTTGGGGGTTTGGGATGGGGCTGGCGAGTCCTGGCAGTGGGTCAGGTCACAGTGGTGGTTTCCACCTGGACCTTCTCCTTCAGGAGAGGTTGGTCTTGGGCACGCCATCACCCAGCCCCAGGGAACGGCAGAGGGACGTGGGCAAGGGGCCGAGCCAGCATCTGCCCCATGGCGTGGGTTCCCAGCTCCACTCCGGCACCCCAGAGCACGGAGTTTGCCTGGAGCCATCCTTCGCCCCACAGCATCGTGGATCTGTGGGGCAGGGCAAGGCTGGACCCCCCCTGCCTGATCCCTGCCAAGCTCTGCCCCTGCTCTGCCCCCGGGGGTGGCACGGAGAGGGGCCGTGGGGGGGCTGCGCAGGGAGGGGGCTGCAGCATGGGGTCCCCCATAAGCCCCAGCTGTCCCTCTCCCCCCGCCCCAGCGCACGCCTAGGGGGTGATTAGCGGCTCCTAACGAGATGCCGGCTGGGCTTCGAGCTGGCCGCGATGCGCGAGGAGGCAGGAGATGCTCTGGCCCGGCCATGCTGAACAGCCTTCAGGCTCCTTGCGTGTCAGCCACCTGCGACGGAGGGCCTGGGATGGACACGGCCCGTCACGCCTCTAATGGGCATTTGGTTCAATTAGCAGCACGTCAGACCGGCTCTGCTCAGGCGACGCGCTGACCCGAATACGCTCGCCTCCGCTCGGCAGCCGCCGGCGAGACCCCCGCGGCGGGGAGGCGGGCGCCCTCCCTCTGCCCCCCGCCGTGCCCTTTCTGGGGGCACCGGGCAGCCTCCGCGGTCCCCCCTGCCCAGCTCCAGCAGCGATGCCCCGGGGAAGGAGGTGCTGGTGGGGGGGCACAGCCCTGGGTCCCTGAGGGGGGGACGTCTGACAGGACCGGGGCACCCGCCGGGGTGCAGCGAGTGGGCTGCGGATGCCCGAGACAGTGCGAGGGGCTGGTGGGGGGCTTATGGGGCATCGCAGGGAGGCTGGCTGTAGGATGCTACAGGGCACTGCAGAGAGCTGAGGGAGCGGTGCGGTAGGTTTGCTGTAAGATGCTATAGGGTGCTGCAGAGATACGGCCGTGCGACACTGTGGGGCGCAGCATGGGGTGCTGTGGGGTGTTGCAGAGCGCTGGTTTTGGGGCCCTGCGTGGGGCGGTGCAGGGGGCTGGCTGTGGGGCAGCTGCATGGCTCCAGGGCACTGCAGAGGGCTGCCTGGGGTGGGAAAGGGCAGTGCAGGGGGGTGGCGGGGGGTGCTATGGGGCAGTGCAGAGCACAGGCTGCAGTTTTGGAGCAGAGGAGATCCCATGCACATGGCAGCTGCTCAAAACTGCCTCGCCGAGCCCTGCACCAGGGGCTGCTCCTTCCCGGCAAGCCAGCGTGTGCTGCCCCAGCTCTGGGGGCAGCGGGGAGATGGGGAGATCACCACAGCAAAGAGGCTGGCAGGGATTCACAGCCCTCCTGAGCTTGGCATGCAGCTGGTGCCAAGCTGTGTCCTGTCCTTGGGGAGCCCGGTGCAAAGCCCGAGGAACCTCGTCACACGTTAGGCTGGATTTACAGCCGCCCGGCTGCCTTTGCCACGGCTTTCTCCTCCGTGCCGCTTCGCTTCGCCTGGTGCCTGTGCTGGGTTCACCCGCCAGTGCACAGAGGGCTGCCGTGGGGTGGGCTGATGCGCCTGCACCCACGGGAGGTGATGGGGGTCTCGTCTCACTCCCTGCCTCAGGCACAGCACAGGGGTCCGGCTGCTGTCAGCATGGGGCGTCCGTCCCGGTCGCGAGCATCTGGGGCGCTTGGCATCCCTCTGGTGCGTGGGGCGTGCTGCCACGGCGTGCCAGCTGCCATCTGCTCGCCAGGCAGGCGTGGGCCCTGCTCAGGATGCGGCGCTTCGATGCCAGGGCTGGTGGGCTGCGCACAGCCACCAGCTGCTTCGGGCAGGACCGTGACACCAATGGCAGGGAGTAGGGCCGGCCATCCCCAGGGGCTGGTGCCAGGAGGTCACATTGATGGCCATCGTGCACGTAGCTGCTCCTGCCCATGGGCAGTGCCGTTTCTTGGGTGAATACGACGTCTTTGGGGGTGTCACCGGTGACTGTCCCATGCCACCACCACCGCTGCACAGCATCCCCTGGGATGAGGCACCATCGGGGCTGTTGGCAGCCTCTGCCCCTGGAATATTTCCTCCAACGCTGGCAATTTTTATGTGCAAGAAGTAAATAAGGATCAATTAACCCCCAGAGCAATCCTCGTGCTGCCAGAGAGCAGCCGGCAGAGTGCTCGTTAGTGGCCCTGTCGCTACTTCCTCCTGTTAACCAGCGTGCGAATCTCCGCCAGGTAACGGGCTCATTAGCTGGATGGACCACCAGCCTGGACAGATGTACAGACCCCGGCTGTGGGGCTGGGGCTCTCTGGGAGCGTGCAGGGTCTCCACGAGCACGACTGGGCTGTGCTGCTATTGGGAGGGGTAGGATGCGCAGGGAGGAGGCAGGGTTTGGGATTTGGGGGTTTTGTGGTTTTGCTCAGAAAAAACCCAGGTGCCATGGGGACAGCAGGGAAGGGTGGCAGCCCAGGGACAATGACGGGGACAGCAGACGGGCGCAGGGGATGTGGCACGGACAGGGGCAGGTCAGCAGGGCCCCCTCATTTGCTCTCCCCAGCTCTGGCCCGGACCAGGGCTTGTGCAATCCTGCTCTCGCTTGAATTGCACTTGTTTCCCCCATCCCGTGCTCTCCTCGCGGCACACAGGAGAATGTCCAGCCCTCCCTTGCACACCGAGACCCATGAGCACCCCAAGGCTGGAGGAGTGACCCCTGGAACCTGCTGCTAGGGTGCTGCTGGCAGCAAGGATCGGCAAGGTGCTTGGGATCCCGCAAAGAGCACCTTTGTGCCTGGCACCGATGCCCATCTCGGGGGTCCAGCAGCACCCCGCCGCCGTGCCGGGCACAGCCTCGCCAGACAGCGTCTGTCCGGTCACAGGACACGGGGGAAACGCTCCCGGCCCAGCAGCAGCAGCATCGCTGCCAGATGCAAATTGATAGTCAAGTCACTCATCCAAACAATGGGGTCCGGCTAATCCTTTTACAATGGGACTAATTGCTAATCAGACCGATTTCACACTGGCTGTTCCCCTGACAATGAGGCTCCGTGGAGAAGGGCTCCTGGGGGGGGTGAGAAGGCTCCATGGGTACCCACAGCTCCCACCAGCCCCCCCATCCCCGTGCCAGGCCCTGCAGCAGGGCCAGCCCCCCAGCAGACGGGCACCGGGGTCTTACAAGCTGGCAAAGCCTCCAGCAGCTGGTGGCCCGGGGTTGGCACGGGCTCCAGCCTCATCCTCCCTTGGTGTCAAGCAGGGCTTGGGTCCACCTGCAACACGTGGAAGCCCTGGTGCCACCTCCAGCCCTCGCTTCCACTACCCCGAGCATCCCCTGCCCCTCTGCAGAGCTATGGGGGCAAGGGCTGGTGCTTGATATGGCGGGTGTCATCCCCTGGCAGGAGCCCTGGCACGGACTGGATGTGCGCTGGGGACCAATGCTTCTTGCCTTGCGCCGCTTGGCTGCTGTGGGGCTGCAGTGCTGCGTGGAGCCAGGATGCCGGGAGGGTTTCTCTTCTTTGGTGAGGAGCCTGAGCCGTTGGAGTGGGGTGGGCAAGGAGAGGGTGCCATGGGGACAGATGGGAATGAGACGGGAGATACAGCAAGGGTGCAGGGCATGGCCAGGCCTGCAAAGGTGCAGGTTGCTGTGAGAAGTGGTGCAGGACTTTGGGTCGCGGGGCAGAGAGGGGCAGAGCAGTGTTGGAGGCATCGTGGGGACCCTGGGACTGGCACCCGCCTTCGCCTGCTTCCCTTGCACCCTGCCAAAATCTGCCAGACCCAGGTGCACGCCCCTGCCAAGGCAGCTGCTGTCAGGGAGGGTTTTGCCAGCCCTGATGTCCCCTGCACATCACCGCACTGCCAGGGGCTGCCCGGGAGCTGAGCCCCGCATTTCGGGCCATGCGATCATGCGCTGCTCCCTGCCAGCCTGGGCCTGGGTGCTGTGGGATGCCGGCTGCTCGTGGGGCTGCCTGGGGGCTGCCGGTGCGGTGGCAGGTGAAGCAGGTCCCCGCTTGCGTGGTGTTAATAAGCTCCTGGCCCGCCCCCGTGCAGCCCACTGCCCTGCGCCGTGCACCCCGAGCTGTGGCCAGCCAAGCACATCGGGGTGCTAATGAGGAGAGAGCCAGGCTCGCAGCACCTTGCAGTTAATTGCTGCTGTCTTTTGGCTCTTAACGAAGCTTCGCTGCAGAAGAGGCAGCAGCCTCCCCTCCCCTCCTCTCCTTCAGGCAGCCTGACCCCTTCAGCTTCCCCCCACCAGCCCTGTCCGCTGCCCGACACCAGCCTGGCCCTGGGTCCATGGGTGGTGCTGGGTGCTCTGCCCTGGAGCTGTGAAGGGAGGGAGTAGCAGAGGAGGAGGTTAGCACCGTGCTGAATGTCACCCCCATCCAGCTGTGGTGTTCCCAAACCCCATCCCCTCTCTCCGTGCTCCACAGGGCAGCTCAGTCCCAGCCGTGGAGGGCTGCAGCATCTCCTTCCTCCCAGGCTGAGCAGACCTGGGGAGCGCTGGCAGCGAGGGAGCAGGGTTGTATAGGGGGTCGCCAGTCCTGCAAGGGCCCAGCAGAAGCTGGGCATCACTGCAGCAAGCCCTGCTTGGGCATGCCCAGCTCCTGCCTCATGTCTGTGTGGGTGCAAGGCAGCACTGTGGGGCTGAGCTGGCTGGTGGCTCTGGCTCTGCAAATGCGGTGACGGCCACGTGCTCTGCTTCCATCCCCTGCCACTTGCACCATGGCTGGGTCGCGTGGATGGGTCATCCTGTGGCTCAAGGGAGAGGTGTTGGGGCGGTTCAGGGAGAGCTCTCCCTGCCAGACAGGCTGGCCCAGGGCTTGGCTTGCTCTGCCTGAAGGTGATGACCATCTGCATGGGCAGCCACTGCTGTGGAGGGCAGCGCATGTCCCAACCTGTTCCTTGAGCTGTGCCAGCCACAGCCTGCCCCCTCCCCAGCTGTGCGTGGGGCTGTGCAGGAAGGGGTTAATGGCTAGCCCATACCTGCAGTTGCATTTTAAAGATGTGAAATTAAAGCCCGTAATTTATTCTCCCCACACACGAAGGAGCAATTAGTTCTAAACACGGCTTAATCAGTCAGCGCGAGATTGATTTCTGTAGACTTGGATTTGGTGGCTGCTGGCGAGGAGCCAGCCTGGGAGCAATCTCCAAATAAATGAAGTGCAGAGAAGTAAGCCATTACATAATATGATAGATGAGGCTGGAGCTCACTCGCCTCTTCATTAGTATTCCACTGTACACCAGCAACGGCACCAAACTTTCTCCCCGGCACCTTGGTTTCTTCCCCCCTTCCCTGTCCCTCTGCCCCCCCTTGAGGCTCGGCAGGGGCAGGAGGAGCTGCCTGCCTCCCTTCAGCAGCCCCTGCCGAGCCCTGAGCCTGCGGGCAGTGCTGGAGCAAGGGTCTCTACACCATGGACTCATGCTCTTCCCTGGGCTCTGCATCTTGCCTTTCCCCTCTGGACCCTGGGGAAACCGAGGCGCAGGGAGCTGGAGTGGCAGCTCATGAGCTGCAGAAGATCAGCAGCAAAAGGCAGATGTCCTCACCCCCTCTTCCACCGGCCGGAGTTTTGAAGGCATCTCGCCAGGGTCACCCCAGCCTGTTACCCTATGGGACAGTAGCAGCTGGGGATGCTTGTGCTGGGACGTGGCCCCTGGTGCAAGCTCCCTGCCTTCTCCTGCCTTCTGCAAGGGCATCCCTGCTCCGGCCAGTGAGCTGCTCAGAGCCACAGCAGCAGGCAAGAGCCAAGAGGAGTAGAGCACTGCTCTCAGTAGGAAACTCCTTTGAGATGCTGGATGTGGATGCAGGGAGCCAGAGGTGTCTGGGGAGAAAGCAGTTCCCAACCAGCCCTTGTCTGGGCAATGGGGGTTGTAGCCAGGTTTGCAAACCCCCCCTGTGCTGTGGTACCCGAGCCTCTTGAGCAGGGTGCGTGCCTTCTGTCCCTGCCACCAGACCCATCCTGCAGACACACAGAGAACCAGACCTTCCCTCTCTGCCTGGGCCCCCAGTGTTGCTCGCAGGGGGTGACAGGCATTTTGGGGACAAGATCTCGCATACACGGTGCTGACACGTTGCTTCGGGCTGTGGTGGTGCTGATGCACACTGCGCAAGGCATGCTTCTCCTTCCCCGGTGATGAGGGAGGAGGGGAGCACATTGCAAAACGATGCGGGGCAGGGAAGGGGTTTGGAGCCAGCTCCAGAGGGTTGGTGCTTGGCGGTGTGTGGGCAAAGGGGGTCCCTCTGCCCGTGGAGCTGGTGGGGTGCCTGGCGGTGGGGAGAGTGGGCTGGGACCTCTACAGAGGTGCACGTGGACCAGGCTGTGCTGGGAGCATCCCGGTGGGCTCTGCTTGGAGCATGGGTGGTGCCAGGGCTGGGAGGGATGGAGAAGACCTGGACCTCTGCACGGACATGGTACGGGGCCTGACTCCACCCTGCTTTTGTTGCCTCCTCACCTTGTCCCTCCCCAGGCTGCTGCTAGGAAAGAAGAGTCCCCTGAGACGTGGTCCTGCCTGGTGCAGTGCTGGTGCAGGTCCCCAGGGCACATGCTGAAGACCCCCGCCACACTCCCTGCCATGACAGTAATTGCACTAATGATAGATAGCTGTTAGATGCAGCAAAGGGCCACGACCCGTGGGCTCCCAGAGGTGAAATGCCTGGCAGTGCTGTGGGAGAGACCCACCAGCTGAGCCCTCTGAGCCCTGACCCCTCTGGCTCAGGCAGCCGTGGTGTCCCAGGGGATGGAGTCCAAGTCCCACATGATGCCCCGTGTACCCCCCCAGCCCCGCGGGCATCCCCTTCCTGCCTGGGGTGCTGGAGCCGCTGCTGACCGTCCCCTCTGTCCTTGCTGTCTCCACAGAACTCCATCCGGCACAACCTCTCCCTGCATACGCGCTTCATCCGCGTGCAGAACGAGGGCACCGGCAAGAGCTCCTGGTGGATGCTGAACCCCGAGGGGGGCAAGACGGGGAAGACGCCCCGCCGGCGGGCAGTCTCGATGGACAACAATAGCAAGTTCCTGCGGATCAAGGGGAAGGCCAGCAAGAAGAAGCAGCTGCAGGTGACGCAGGAGCGCGGGGAGGACAGCCCTTCCTCCCAGCAAGCCAAGTGGTCGGAGAGCCCCGCGTCCCACGCCAGCGACGAGTACGACGCCTGGGCGGACTTCAGGACGCGGGCCAACTCCACGGCCAGCACGCTGAGCGGGCGCCTCTCACCCATCATGTCCAACCATGAGCCGGACGAGCTGGAGGAGGATGACGGTACCCCCTCCTCTCCGCTGATGTACCCCAGCCCCTCCAGCACCATGTCTCCTTCCCTCAACGCCCGCTGCTCCGTGGAGCTGCCCCGGCTGACCGACCTGACTGGCACCATCAGCCTGAACGAGAGCCTCGGGGAGAGCATGCTGGAGGACCTGCAGGACGGCTACACCATGAGCCCTTCGCAGCAGCTCCCCCCGGCCGCCCTGCGGCAGCGGAGCTCCAGTTTCACCTTCAACTCCAAGTGCTCCACCATGGGGGCTGCCACCAACACCTACTGCGGGACTATCTACAGCCAGCCGGCCATGAGCCTCATGCGCCGCCTGCCCATGCAGACCATCCAGGAGAACAAGCAAGCCACCTTCTCGCCCGTCAGCTCCTACAGGAACGCCTCGCTGCAGGACCTGCTCTCCTCCATCTCCTACGCGCACAAGGAGAGCATGGTCCCGGGGGACCTGCCCCTGCCGCAGGCCAGCCCCATGGTGCCGGCCCGTGGCCACAGACACAACCCGCTGCTGTGCGGGAGCGGGGAGCAGGGTTTGTCCTCCTACCCGTCCCACTCGGGGTCTCTCATGAAGAGCAACGCTTTGTACCACCCGTCACCAGCCGGTCACCACCCTGCGGTCAACACCAGTGCCTTAGCTAATCCTGTCAGCCTTATGAGCTTGCCCAGTGACACGTGCAGCATGACAGCCATGCCGCACCACGGGCATCTGCATTCCTACGCTAATAACCAAGGGGCACACATGAGCTTGCTGGATTCGCTGCAGGGCCCCTACCCGGGGGCTGTCCACCCCCCCGTGTTGGGCCAAGACAGGTTCCCAGCAGACCTGGACCTGGACATGTTCAACGGGAGCCTGGAGTGCGACGTGGAGTCGATCATCCTGAATGACTTTATGGACAGCGATGAGATGGACTTCAACTTTGACTCGGCTCTCCCACCGCAGAACGGGCTCAACGTGCCCGTGCTGCCCGGGGGTCCGCAGCCCACGAACCAGAGCTGGGTGCCCGGGTGATGCCTGCCCCGGGGTGGGGGGCTCGCCACTGAGAAGCCACGAGGGGAACATTGAGACTAATCTTTTTTTTTTCCTTTCTCTTCTGCCTTTATTTGTTAAGATGGGCTAGAGCCATCGGTCTGAGCTTGAGGTCGAACACAAAACACAAACCGTAGGGTCAAATACTGAGACGGGGTAGGGCCCTCAGCCCCCAGCCCACACGTGTGCCCAATCTGCTGGGTCCTCCCGTGAGCATCCTCTGGAGGACACAGGGCAGGCAGTCGGGAGAGGCAGCCGGAGCCAGGGGGGTCCGGGGGAGGGGAAGCAGGAAGGGAAAGCCTTTCCAGACGGTCCCAGTGCCCTGGTGCGATGGTGCCGTTTTGATTTGTCCTTGGGCTGGGTGACAGAGTGGTGATGGCTGGTGGCATGGGAACCCCCTGCATGGGCATCCCTCTCTGGAAAGGGACCCTTTTCTCTGAGCCACCTCGGGAAATGAGTCCTCTGAGTAGAAGCGTCAAGAGTGGGGACCCTGCCCCAGGGCAAGGCGGGGCTCGTCACCCCTAAATCCTGGTGGAGATCTGAGCTCTGCCAAGCCCACACGCCCGAGCCACCTCCACTGCGGGTCTCCTTACGTGGCTCCAGGCAGGTTTTCTTACCAAGCAGTGAGAAGAGGGGGTTGGTGATGGAGGGAGGGGTATGCAATCTGCAGCCCTGGGGACGGCACCTCGGCAGCCCACGCACCCACTGGTGGCTGGGGGTGCCACGGTCACTCCTGCCCGCAGGAAAGCTGCAGTACCCTGCCCAGAGCAGGCGTGGGCACGCTCCTGCGCGTGGTTCACAGTGCTGCACGGGGTGGTGCTGCTGGGAGTGACGTGCTGCTGGCCTGGGTTCCCTGTGCCAGGGGCTCAGGGGGAGCTCAAAGGGTCGGGGGGGGGGTGTATTTATTCAATTTCATGCACTCTTTTGCTATTGAGTTTTTGCATCGGAAGGAAGAAAGGGTCGAGCTTAGGGAGAGGAGGAGAGAGGCTGTGGGCAATGCTGACAGCTGCCCATCACACGTCTCATCTTGGCTTGGCCACGGCTTTGGGTGTTGGATGACAGGGTGGAAGCTGGGGGGCTGTGACATGGGTCATCCTCGCAAAGGGGGGGGGTGTGTGTGAGGAGGGGAGGGATGCTGTGGCCAGGTCTCCAGAGGCAGCGTGGGGTCCACCCTGCCCCAAACCTGGGTGACCCACGCTGCTTTCCCTGCGTGCAGAGCTCAGGGAGGTGCCACAGGGCTCACAGCTGGGGCTGTGGGGCTCCTGGGGGGGTCATTACTGGTTACAGGAGTGACTCTAGCCAGCAGCCAGCATGTCTGTCCTGGAGGGCTCGCTGCCCATGCCTGGGATGCCAGGAGAGCTGGTCCAGGGGGCTGTCAGCAAGAGGGGTCAGCCCTGGTGCACCTATCTGCCAAGGGCCAGTGCTCCATGGGGATGGGGACCACGATTCACACGTGGTCCTGCTATGTGTCAGGACCCCAAACTGGCCCCACTGCTCTGCGGGGCAGGAGTGGGCCAGGGTCCCACTGCCATCCTGCACAGCTGGGGCGAGGGCTCCCCGCTGCAGGGCAGCTCAGCCCTTGGTGCAACGGGGTTTTTGGAGTGGGGCAGCCAGGCAGGCTGATGGGCAGCGGGAGCGGCTGGTCCAGAGACGTTGGAACTGGGAGGAGAGGCTGTGGGAGCTGCTGCTCTGTCCCACGGGGCGCTCTGCACAGCCCGTCTTCCTCCTGGGCACCACAGGCTTTCTCTAAACCCCCTAGCCCTGGGTTGCAGCAAGGGTCAGTCCACTGAACCAGCACGTTTTCCCAGTCCAGCTCTTCCCTTCTCGCTCCAGCACCACCTCCTCTACCACGGTGCAGGTGCTGGGTCCCACCGAGCCATAAGGGAAGCGCGGCTGCTCGGAGCCGGGGCAGGGTGGGACCCGGGGGTGGGCACCTCCTGCTCCGCTCCTGACCCACGTCTCTGTGGCAAATCATGACAGAGGAGCCCCATGTGCCACCGTTCACCTTCACCCTGGGCACACGGCGGGCATAGTCTCTAAAGACATTCTTACAAGTTAATTAATTATGTTTACATTATTTGATCATGTACAGAATTTAATATATTCTATTATATATAATCTTTCTTGAATGCTTTTTTAAAAAGGATTATTCTTTGGTCAGGATCATTACCGCATTCGTTTTATACACCACCTCTCGTTTCAGGCATATTTAAAATAATTGGAAACCAATTGCAAATGGCTATTTAATACCCAGCACCCCAGCTCTGCACTTGGGGTGTGCAGGACTGCTAGCGAGGAGAGGCAGGGAGGGCAGCTGGGGCTGCCATGGGAGAAAAGGGGGGGCTCTGCCCCCCAAGCATGGGAGAGAGGGAAGGGGTCCTGGCTCTTCAAGGCATCCGATCTCCAGGCACACATCCAGCAGCACACCAGCACGCCGAGCAGCGCGGCCAGCTGGGGCTCACCCCGGCAGTCGGGCATTTGCAGATGGGATGCTCAGGCACAGGGACCCTCCCAAAACCCCTTCGGTGTCACAGATATGGGCCGACCATCGTCACGGAGGGGAAACCGCACCAGCAGTAGGAGAAAAGACCCCCCGACTTGTCCCGGTCCTGCCCCGCTCCCCCGCCCCCGCTCGCCTCCCCCTGCCCCTCTGCGTGGTGCCCCCGGGCATCCACCCCCGGGGCACGTCCCATTGCGAAGCTGTCTTTGTGGTTCGTGACCGTGGGGTTGTCGTGTGTGCGGTGGAGTCGTGTTGGTAAGCGTCGTGTGTACAGTCGTCGTGCGGTGCGAGGGACGGCGGGCAGTGGGAGGCAGGCACAGAGACCCCCCCTAAAGTGGCTGGGACCCCGGGGAAGGGGGGTGGCTGGAGGGGGAGGCGAAACGGGCTGGCCCCGCCGCGGCGGAGGGGAGCGGAGCCAAGGGACCTGGGGATGCTAGGACCACGGTGCCCGGGTGGGGTGGTGGTGATGGGACAGGGGTTTTGGGGCTGTGCTTCGTGCCCGTGGGGCAGGCAGGTCCTGGGGGGTGGCTGGCACGGCTGTGACCCCTGCGGCTCCTACCGCCCCGCTGCCGGCACCGCTGCGAGTGCGGGGAGGGGGAAACCAGGGCTTTATTTCACTGTCCGGCCATGGCCGAGGCTCCGGGTTCCCACCCTGGAAACAACTCCCCGAGCACAGGTCACCTCGCATCCCACCTCGCTCGGCTTCAGCCTCCCCGCTCCATCACTCCGTCTCCCTCCCGGCCCCCCCCCCGCCCCACAGGACAGCCTTTGGGGACAAGGAGCATCCTCTGCTCCCAGCCCCGCTCCCGCCCAGCCCCAGCCCTGCCCGGAGCGAGGAGCCGGCGTTGAGGGGACGCCGAAGGGGCCCCACTGGTTTGCTTCATACGGCGGTTTTCGGTCCGTCCTTTCCCTCATATTTATAACTGTACAGACTGGGGGGGAGGGTCTCTGACAGGTGTCATCTCTCACCACGCATCTATCGTAGGCAATGGTAACTTTCTTGATCGTGCTATTAGAGTTTGTGTATGTGGCAATGTAAAGAACTGTGTATAGTGCATTGTACAGCATATTTTCATGAATAAAATTGTTTTAAATATTACAAGGCGGGGCTGCTGCCTTCAATGCTTATGTGTGTCTGGGCTGAGACAGGAGGGACAGTGCTGGACCAGTGAAGCTGGGGGGACTTGGAAGAGCCACCAAGGAGAAGATGCGATGTTTGGGGAAACTGAGCTTGCACCCAGCATGGGGATGGTTGGGCTGTGGAGGTGTCTGTGCAGTCCTACCTGGACACAGACCTCAGGACATTGTCCTGGGCAGTCTATAAACACACCTATTTGCTGACTTTTACCAATATTTTCTGAGACTGACAGCCTGCCTCAGTGTCACCACTGCCTGGGGCAGTGGTGAGTGACGATGTCCAGCTCGTGAAGGTGCTCGTGCCCTGCACCCACTGCCCCAAGCCCCTTCACTCCCCGACAAGGCTCCCTGGGTGCAGCCCCCAGTCACGGGCCTGGAAATCCCCTTTTTCAGCAGCTGTTGGAGCTCTTTGGACTGAAACTTCCCCTTCTTGCGGGTCAGTTTATTTTCTGCCCTGGAAAAAAATTGCCGAAGTGACTGGAGGGTGTGGCTCCCATTTGGGGCAATGATTTATGGTGGTGGGGCAGAGTGGGTTGGGAAAACACCTCTGTGGTTCAGGGCTCAGGTTCAGGGGTGGGTCTCTGCTCTAAGACCCCTCAGTCAGCCTTGTAAAGGGGACTTGGCCACCCAAGGGGCTCCCCAGCATTCATCAAAGCACACTGGAGAAGCTGAAACCCCTCAGAGGTGCTCTCAGGCACAGAAAGCTGAGTATTGCCCTGCTGCCAGGCACTGTAGGGGCCGAAACCCCCATACCCACCCCAGTGGTGCTGCCAGCCAATCTCTCCGCCTCATCCTGCCTCTCCTCGCCGCGATTTTTGGATGGCTTCTCTTAGGGCTCTGCAGGGAGGGCAGGACTCGTCCCAGGCCACTTGGGGAGGACTTGAATTCAACTTCTCCCTCAATAAACAGCTAAAATGAAGGTGGGGAAACTGAGGCAGCCTCCAAAACTTATTTCAAAATATCCCCGCCATCTCCACACCCACATGGTGCCTGAGGGAAGCGGCTGCTGGCAGCAGTTCGGAGGCGTCTGTGCACACCATGCACGGTGTTGGAACGATATGCCTCCATCATATTGCACTTGTGGCCAAGCACCCCAGTGTCACCAGTTCAGCCACCTCCACTTGCTGGCATTGCAGGTGGAGCATCTTTCTGCTCTTGTGGATCCAGCGTTGTCCCCACATCACTGCCATGTAGCAAAGTGCAGGCATGGGGAGTCCTGGTGAGGAGGCTTGAGACAGCCAGTTCTTGTCCACTGATGGTCCTCTGGTAGCTTGGAGAAAAAGTCATTAGCGTGGCAGGGCGGTCATGTCTTGGAAGTGCTCCCGAAGGCCTGGCACATCCCCGTAAGCTGGTCCCTATAGGTCAGTCCAGGACAAAAGGATGAAGGGGAGGAGGGATTTCAACTACTAAAGACTTTCCTAGCAGAGAATCCAATTAGTGCAGAATTTAATTGCCATGGCTCGACAGAAGAGGGGCTTTCAGCCCCTGACCCAGCAGCGAGCCCGGCTGGGTGCGGAAGGGCACTGTTGTTTGCACCGTGCTGTCACGGCACAGCGGGACCTGGCACGGCTCTGCCGTGGGGTGTGCCGTGCACCAGGATCTCCTTCAGAACCAACACACTCACAATGGGTGGGGAGTGTGGGGTCTCTCTCTGTGGGGCTGGAGGAGGGCTGCTGCAGGGGGACCCCTCTGCCTGGCCGGAGGGAAGCAGAGGGGTCCCTCTTTGGTGGCTGAGCACCCTGGGACAGGAGGGTGTCTGGGATGGGATGTGGCATTTGTGTCCTGAGTGGGCAAGGGGTAGGAGAAGCCTGAATGTGCCATGGACAAGCTGCAGGAACCCAACGGGATGTCACCCCAGTTGTCACATGGGGCTCAAAGGCCAAGGGCAGAGGAGCACAACCAGGGATTTATCTGGGGGAGGACACTGGGATCCAGGTGTTTCTCGTGGGTTTCAATGGGGATTGGTGCTGGACATGAAGCCACTCACACCTTGCTGTAAGGAAACCTGCAACATAACACAGGATTCCCGCTGGCAGCATCTGCACAGGTTACAGGACTGGCAAAGCCACAGTGATCACAGCAAGCCATTGGGTGCGGGTCTCATCTCTGGAGTGGGTTTAGCTCAGCATTTCATAGGAACAAGGGGCAGAACTGAGGCCAGTGAGATCAGGGCTGGAGCAAAAGAGACACCAGGAGGACTTTGGGGGCTTGAACATCATTGTGTGAGCTACCACTGCGTGAGCTACCACTGCGAGGCAGCGGCTGCAAACGGGGCCCAGAGGAACAGGGTCCCCCTTAGGACAGAGCACAGAGATGGACAGATGTCATGGTTTAACCCCAGCCAGCAACTAAGCACCATGCAGCCACTCACTCACTCCCCCCCCACCCAGTGGGATGGGGGAGAAAATCGGGAAAAGAAGCAAAACCCGTGGGTTGAGATAAGAACAGTTTAATAGAACAGAAAAGAAGAAACTAATAATGATAATGATAACACTAATAAAATGACAACAGTAATAATGAAAGGATTGGAATGTACAAGTGATGCATAATGCAATTGCTCACCACCCGCCGACCGACACCCAGCCAGTCCCCGAGCGGCGATTCCCCCGCCCCCCCCTTCCCAGTGCCTATACTAAATGGGACGTCCCATGGTATGGAATACACCGTTGGCCAGTTTGGGTCAGGTGCCCTGGCTGTGTCCTGTGCCAACTTCTTGTGCCCCTCCAGCTTTCTCGCTGGCTGGGCATGAGAAGCTGAAAAATCCTTGACATTAGTCTAAACACTACTGAGCAACAGCTGAAAACATCAGTGTTATCAACACTCTTCGCATACTGAACTCAAAACATAGCACTGTACCGGCTACTAGGAAGACAGTTAACTCTATCCCAGCTGAAACCAGGACAACAGATCATACAGGTTCCCAGCAAACGGGGCCAGGGAGCAAACGGGGCCATGCAGCCTCTTGCTCCTCCGTGTCGGCTGTGCCGTGCAGGCTCCTGTCTCACCAGAGGCATGAAGCCAGGATGTGCTTTTACCAAAAGAAGGTCCTTCACTCTTTGCTGTGTCCTCCAGGGTCTCTGCCCAGATTTTACACCATCCAGCACAAGACATGGGCACTGGAGAAGCAACTCCAGAGAGCACCAACAGAGGAAACAACTTTTATTCTTGTTATCCCTTTCCACTGGCATTACTAGCCCTTTCCATGGCAGTCTGGTGCCCAGCGCTCCCCACTCTGCAGATCACCCCCAATGTCCCCCTGAGCCCCACCAGTGACTTCCCAGCAGGACCTCCCTCCTCACAGTGAGTGCTGCTGGGACGCAGACAGCCCAGCACATCCTCCTCATCGCTGCTGGGACGAGCCAGGGAGAAGAATTCCCTGCAGAGCCCTGCAATGGCAGCTTGTGCCTGCTGCTGTGCAGACAAGCCCCTGACTTCCTAAACGTGGTCTTAAACCACCCCACATGGTAGTTCGGGTTTTCCTATTTTTATGAGAAAACATCACACAGGTGATCCGTTGCTGTTCTCCGTGTCCTCAGCAAACCCCACTACCGCCCCGGAGAAACTTGTAATCCTGGTTTTAAAGAAAAAAGAAAAAAAACAACAGGAAGAAAGACGTCAAGTTGGTTTGACAGGATCTATTTTCATAAATCCCTGTTGATTGGCATTAATTATATCACCCTTTCTGATTCTTTATTCATTGCATTCCATATCAGCCGTTCCATTATTTTGCCTGGGATCAATGTCAGTCTGACAGACTTGTAATTACCTACGTCGTCCTGTTTCCCCTTTTAAAATATTAGGCCAACCTCCACTTTTCTCCTGGGGCCCCGGAAATTTTCATGTGCTCTGCACCATACCAAAACTCAACGGCAGTGGTCCAGGACATGCTTCAGCCAAGTCCCCTGGCCGGTGGTTTTCCTCCCTGGAGGTCTGCAAACCCCCAATGCCAGGCATCTCCTGTCAGCTCCTGAGCAGAGCCCGTTTTTTGCTCTCCATGGTTGTCCTCCTTCCAGACGCTCAGCAGAGCTGCCTGCTGACAGCTTCTGCCTGCTCTGCACGCACTGACCTTCTCCCAGTGCCATCTTCTAATGCCACCACTGTCACCAGGAGCCCGGCAGGCTCAGCCTTTGCACAGATCTCAGTGCACTGACAGCGCCCTTATGCAAGCATGACTTGCAGCCTGTTGTGAGGGTGGGATCTGATGTTGTGCCAAGAGGTCGGACAGGACGGGTCAGTGGCCGTTCTGGCCTGAAACGTGGTGGGAACGCAGCCTGGCTCGCTTCCCACCTAACTTCATTCCTGCTCCGGTGACGCCCTCACCCCCTCTGCAGCAGCACCCTTCCCAAGGAGCAGGCTGCTCTCCTGCAGTCATTTCAGCCCAGACTTCACCTCTCCCAGCTTCCCTTGACCCTGTGCTCAGGCCTGCTCTTGTCTTCAACTCCATCTGCTCCCTGTGCTCTCAGTCTCCCAGGTCTGCCCAGAGCTGGCATCCACCTCCAGCTCTCTTTCCCTTGGCAGCTCTCACATCCTTCTGCTCTTCCCTGCAGTCCTCCCTTCTGCCACTTTCTCAGCCTCATTGCACCAGATAGGAAGATGAACTTCACAACATCAGGGTAAAGAACTGGATCTCACCAGTACCTCGTTCATGGTACATGGATATCCTGGATGCGACCAGCCCATCATGCAGTTTTAGGAAGCCAGGGTGTCGGTGATGCCCTGGCGTCCTGGTCTGTGGATACACATGCCTTTCTAGACATGAGCTCAAAGCCACCCTGCAAACGGACAAGCCATCAACCAGACGTACTCCCCAGTGTGACTCTCAGGCTATGGATGATTTCCATCTGACTGTAAAGATGGACTGCTCTGCATATGTCCCACCGTCTGTCCTGGTCTGGGGATTGGGAGGAAATGATGGAGTAGGACCATGCGGCAGCTGTGCGGTCCTGAGCCAGGAACAGCTGCGTGCAAGGTGCTGGCAGTGCCCTGCTCCGGCAGCCGTTGCAACAGAGATACTGCACTTGCAGTGCTGGTGACTACTGCTGTCACCTCTCCTCGTGTCCCAGTCTGCAAGGATCCACTATGGAGGTCCTCAGCTAGGATGGACATCAGCTGGAGGTGAGGACGATACCAGAAGGCAGTAAGCTGGGGAGAGACCTGGGCTCCAATTCAGCTCAGGTCTCAAAGAAGCAAGCTCTGGGGATGCAGAACAAGGCTGAGAGATCAAGAACTAATCCACCAGCTGATTTGTTCAGTTCACACAGGACTGCCCCGACTGGCCAAGGAACCCTTCAAGAAGTTGCACAAAGCCCATGGTCCATGAGAGCCTTTCCTTCCCATCCCACCTGTCAAAGTGAGCTGGATGAAGTCAGCAGGGCTGAGGAAGGTGGCTGGCTTGGCCCATGCCTGTGCAGCCTGGAAGACATGGATTAGTATCACTGGGAAGGGGATGCTCTTTAGAGAGTGTTGCCCAAGACCTGTCCTCCAAAGGATGCCCAAAACATCGCAGCAAGGAGGCCTTCCAAAAGAGCAGGAGATACGCGTAGAGCCCTGAGTATCCATGCAGAGCTGAGGGGAGGGATGCGGTAAGGCGGGCGGTGTTGCGGGGGAGCAGGATGAAGAACAGACCAGGTAGGGGCAGAAGGGGTTTGGTAGAGTCCCTGGTGACCTCCTCTGGAGAGAAATGTTCTGACATGGGGAGCTCTGGGATGTGAGGAGCCAGAGGGACCAGGGCAGCCCAGACAAGGAGGTCTTGGTTCCCATTGACCCCAAAGCCTTGATCCTGCCCACAAAAAGGCCTTCACTGGTGCTGCACTAGATGCTCTAGGTGAAGGGCAGGGAAAGCCATGCACCCACCATCTTCACGCCCAGCTGCAAGCCACCATTGCCCTGTCCCATTCCCGCAGGCAGCGGCACAAGGCATGAAAGAGGATTTTGGAGCCGAGGAAGGCTGAGACCATTCAAGCAAAGCATCATTAGGGATCTGCGTGCTGGTGGGAGGCGGGGAGTGGGGGCAGCCCCGTGGGGAGCAGCGCCTGGCTGAAATGTGCTGCTGCTGAGCAGGAAGAGGGACGGACTCATCCAGCCAGCCCTGCAGCAAAGCTGAGCCACCCCGGGCACTGCCTGTGTCCCTTCCCACCCCCCAGAGCATGCAGGAGAAGGAAAGAGAGATCAGTATCCCCACTGAGAACCGGGGAACGGGGAGAGGTGGAAATCCAGCATCTCTCCTGCTATCCCCACTCTCCTGCCCCTCGCCAGCTCTGCTCTGCCCGCTGCCTTCGCCTGCCTGGAAGGCAGGGACGTCCCTGAGGGGGGAAAGGGCACATCTGGAGCTGCGCAGAGATTTGTCTTCATTTACAGGCTTTGGCCGGGAGAGCGGGAGGGTCTCCAGCAGCTGGGGCTGTGCCTCTGACCCTTCCCACCCCATCCCGCCTCAACAGAGCCGAGGCTGGTTTCATCTCGCTGGCGTTGGCTGCAGGCTTGTCCTGAGAGGATACTTTGACATATTTTACTATTATGAGATAACTGGCACTTGAGAGGCTTAATTGAAGAGCTGCAAAAGTGTGTTGCTTTCTGCTCCTTTGAAGACAGCAGTCCCTGCGTGGCCATGAATGCTCTCTCCGCTGCATCAGCGGCCTCCCCATTGCCCCTGTGTTTCGTTAACTTGGCACCTCAGAGCTCCTGGATGAGCTGGTGGGATCCAGCTCACAGGCGCATCGCTGCTTTATCCGTGGAGCTGAAGGTCCTGGGGAGGGGACAGGGGCTCCCGCGGGTGCTGGTGGGACAGGAGCCAAGCCGGGGTGCAGCATCCCCCTCCCCACGATCCCACGGGCAGATGTATCCACAGACGCCCTTGGAGCATGCAGGAGAGGATGAGGACAGAAGGCTATAGACAAATAAGGAGGAAAGCCTTCAGGAGCATGTGTCTGTCATAAGATATTCCCTTGCAGAAATCTTGGAAACCTTAGAAAGAGTTTTTGCTCAATGTTATTAATTAAGGCAAAAGAATCCCCATATGGAAAGAGAAACAGTCAAGTTATATTTTTGCTAAATACGCGGCACCATATGGTAACATACAGAAAATTGGCCACATAGGCAGCCTAGAATATATGTTACCATATGTTCATATGTACTTTATAATTTCTTTGTTTTTGAAAGAGGGCATTGTCTTATGGGGCAAAAATGAGCAGCCCACCCCAGGGAGAAGGAGAAACATCACAAGCTGCTTTTGCTGAATTAAGCCCAAGGAAGCAACCCAACCACCTGGCCTGGGGGCTGCCTGCACAGGCAGGACAGATAAGACAGCACGAGGGCAGTGTGAGCTTCTTCCCTGCTCCGCATCCTCCACCATACCTCCTCGGCATGGGCTGCACTGCTAATAACCTGCATGTGCAGGCTGGGGAGACCCGGAGGAGGAGGAGGAGGAGCGAAGAGCCTCCCTTTTGTGCTGTCCCCAGGAAACCTTAATTTCCCTGCAGCAAAAGCAAGAGGAGAGAGAGGGAAGGATCTGCTGGGAAAGTGGTGGAGACCTTGGGAATATGCAAAGAGCCTCCATCCACAGCCCGTGAGCACAGCACAGGACCCCGTGTGCGTGCGTGTGCGAGGGCCCGGGGTGCTGCTGGGGCGTGCAAGGCGTGTCGCAGGAGCACGGATTGTGCAAACGCGTGTTTGCCTGGGGAGGTGGCTGTGGGAGGAGGGGCGTACATTTTGCATGGGATGTGGGTGAGTGTGCACCCACACGTACACACCCCGGACGCCTTTGCATTAGCTGTGTGGCTCTCACAGCCCCCCGAGGGGGTTTTGCTGAGCAGCCAGGTCAGGAGGCAGCTCAAAGTGAATCAAGCTCTAGCCGGAGCCTGCTGGCACCCAGGTGCTGGTGGCTGCGTGTGCCACAGCTGCAGTGGTGTGCACAGGGGTGGCTTCGGGGCTGTGCCCATGTGTGCTGAGCTCTCACTAAGCTTGTCCCCCAGACTAATTGGAGAGAGGATCTCTGAACAGCATCTGCATGCACTTGTACGTGCGCAGGCATGTGCATGCACAGGGAGCTGTCATTTACCCCGCAGGGAGGTTGTCACAGTGGGAGAGAGCCCATGGCATGGCATAATGTCCCCAGAGACCAGGTCCTCAGAGACCAGAGACTCCCCGGCAGTGCGAGGGTGCAGTGGCCCTCTGAGGGGACAGGCCAGCCGTGTCCCTGATGGCCGAGTGCTGGCACAGAGGTTTGCTGTGCAAAGGTGCCCCAGCGTTTGGCCCTGCTCAGTACAGCCCTAATCACTTCTGGCTTTTTTTTCAGCTCCATTTTCTCCTCCATCTACCCTTAATCCTCCTCCAAGGACAGGCTGGAGCTTTGTCTTTCCAGGCTGCTGCAGCCGGCGTTGCACAGCGCTGACCTCCGGGCCCCGAGCACAACCCCAGCCCCAGCAGCACCCGGGCGGCTTTGGAGAGCCCGCGCCCTGCAGATCCTCACGAAGCCATAATTTAATCCACAGCCCCGAGAGCAGGGTTTCAGGGCTTGTGGCCGGCTGATTAATAGTCAGTGAGTCTGCGGGCTCCTGGCCTTCCTGACTGCCCTGCGTTGCTGCCGCTGCAGAGGTCTTAATGCAGGGCTGCAGAGAGCACTGCTTGGCCGGGACTGTGGAGAGCAGTGTGGGCGATGCTGTCTGAGCGGTGGCAATGCCTCCTCGTTCCCAAATCCATCAGCACCCTGGGCTGGACCCTCAAAAATCATGCCTGGGGGGGAACTGTGGGGCCACAACCAGGTGGGCAAGACACCTTTGCTCCTGTTACCACTGGATGTTTGCTCCCAGGTCTGCTTGTAACTCTGGCGCACAACCCATGGCTCAGCTCTCTGCTACAAATATAGCTGGCAGCTGCTAACCACTTGCTGTAAGTACAAAGCCTCTCTCCATGTTGAACACCGGCCCCTCTTGCTGGAGGTTGCTCGGCAATTCTTGTGCCGCCTGCCCTGCCCTGTGCATGGAAAGGACTCAACTGCAAATATGTCCCAGGAAAGTGAAGACTGCAGTGAAACTGTGTCCCCCAATGGGGAATAAGGAGGGCTGCTCCTTTCTGAGTGTGAGCTGAGGGGGTGACACCCAGGGTCCCCATCCCATCCATCATCCTGGGGGCTGTACCCAATCCCCACTGTGTTGCTTTCCTCCAGCCATGGGGCAGGAGCAATGCCGGAGAGTCCCTCTGTCCAGGAGCACGTCATGAGCTCTGTGCTCTCTGGCACCTGGTGCTGCAGCTCAGGAGATGATCAGGAGATGTGGGAGGCCTGGAGGCTGTCTGCCCAGCCCAAAAGTGCTTCATGGGTTATGACAGGCTTGGCTTGTGCAGGGGAGAGTGCTGGTTGTTGGCTGAGACCCTGGACCTTGTCTGCAAACACTCTCCTGCAGGAGATCCATGAGGTGTCTGGGGTGGATGTAGAATCCCAACCTCCTTGCATGAGGCAGGGTGAGTATGGGAAGGGGCTCCTACCCCTGCACCCACGGGGGAAGTGTTTTTAAGGGGATGAGCTTTTCCT
The DNA here is from genome assembly GCF_026419915.1 of Harpia harpyja. NCBI lineage: Eukaryota > Metazoa > Chordata > Aves > Accipitriformes > Accipitridae > Harpia > Harpia harpyja. Next base: position 7,587,893 of record NC_068955.1, on the reverse strand, counting down.
CACTGGCTTCTCACAAGCAGGAGGGTGGGCTGTGCCTGGAGGAGGGGGGCTGCGGCCGGCAGAGCCCAGCACCTGGGGCTGGGACAGGGTGCAGGGCACTGTGCATGGGGAGTCTGACCCCGTGATGCTCGGACCACATGTGCCCTGCAAGACAGCCTCCAAATCTGCAGCCACGCCTTGATGCGGTCCCCCTGGGTGGCCAGAGCGGGACATCTCCAGCCGAACCGGGGAGGTGGGAAGGACCCTTTGGAAGGGGGCCGGCTGGGCGTCCACCTCCCCAGAGAGGAGAGAGCCACCGAGGCGGGGAAAAGCAGGGTGCAGAAGTGGCCGGGGCTGAGCCCAGGCCCTGTGCCCCCACCGAACCCTCATCTCAGACCGCAGGCGGGAGGAGGCAGGCCTCCCCCCTGCCTTCACGCCTGCCTCGAAGGCCAGCAGGACCTCCCTCTCTGCCGGGGCAGCCTCTCCCCGGCACGCAGCCCAGCTGCGAGCCCTTTGTGCCGAGGTCTGGGTGGCTACCGCCGCCCAGCCAGCCCTCCCCACCGCCCGCGGCGAGTCGGACTCCACACACGCAAAGGCAGGGCTTGCTTCCAGCCCCACTTCTAAGCCCCCCCTCGGCTTTGGAGGAGCTTCATTAAAAGGAAACACAAACCAGAAGCAGGAGGAAGCACTTTTAAGTTGCTGGCAGCTTTGCCTGTCTATGAGTTATGAGGTCTTGCTTTATTCATGGGGCAGAAAAAAATGCTTATCTCCTCAGAGTCCATTATGTTTCATTTGGAGCTCGGGTGCAATCGGTGCTTTGGCAGAAATATCCCCCTGCCCCGCTCACCCTCCCGAAACTTTATCTCCCTATTTCATTACTGGGAGTTGTGCTCGCCCCGGTTTATCAGCGGTGATGGAGTGGATTGCTGACTTCTCTGCTGTCCTAGCAAAAATGAGGATGGAGACATTCTGCTCCAGGTTCCTGCTATTTTCAGAGACCTTGGCTGCATGATTTATTCATAAAAAAGCCATTATTTATGCCAAAGAAAGAAGACAGAAAGGGTTAGCTTTTTAAGTGCTTATAATGCATTATATGGTACCTTAGCCTGCCAGACATCATTTATAATTGTAGAATCCCTTAACCTCCTTTTTCTCTTTTTCCTACCCTTCACATCAGTGCGGAGGGTGATAGCAAACTCGGTAATTAGCAGAAGTTGACAGATGTGGCAAGGAGAGGTAAGGTGAAATATCATCGAAGGAGACGTTTCTCCAGCACCTAAGTGAAGAAAGTCCCTCCCTCCTCCCAGCCTTGATCTCCCAGCACAGGCAGCGCAGGGAATTGAACACCACCACGAAGGCATTAGCTCATGGGTTCATTGGTATCCGTCCAAGCCTCCAGCTCCCAGCCTCTGTCTTTTCTGATGGCCTGCAGGTATCCCAGCTGGTTCCCGTCTTGAAAAAGGTCCTGAGAAACCCCTCCCTGCTCTCACTGGAAGCTTTGGGGTGCTCCAGGTCCCCGCTGCTGCCATGAGCACCCCAGCTACTGGGGCTCCTGGGGGAGGTTGGCCCAGCCCTGGGACACCCTGGGAATTCCCTGTGTCACAGGCATTGTGAGGACCTCTCAACTGCTCACCCTCACTGCAGTCCTGGGGGGAGTTCAGGCCCCAAGCCCCCCTTCCTTAGCTCTCGCACAAGGAAAACAAATGTCAGGACAGCATCAGCCAAAAAAACCCAACCCTAAAACCTGTAAAATGTGATGGAGTTAAAGAGCATGGAGGCTGTGGGCTGAGGCTGGGCAGAGCTCCGGGCTGGTGCAGCAGCAGGAGCTCAGCCATCTTCTGCTAACACCATAGCAGCTGCTGGGACCACAGTTTCTCACCAAGAGCTCTCAGGATTTTACTCCTGCAGCTGAGAGCACGTTGGACCCTGTTGCCTGAGCGCGGTTGGACGGGTGCCTTCCAGCCAAAGTGCTCCTTCTTCACTATTTCTGCCATCAGTCCCGGCCACACAGGGAGAAACGCCATCCTGAGCAGCATCAGCAGAACCTTCTGTTCCAGAGCTGAGTCGTCTCATGCAAAACAAGGCACTAAGGAGGATTTTAAACATCTCCATGTTTCCTGGGTCTGCTGGTCTCATGGAACCTGTGTCCCCACATCACTGCTCATTAAGTCTGAAAGCAGCGGGAAAGGGGATTATTTCCTGGGTCTTGGAGGAGACCACAGCATTCCCAGTATAACGCATTCTGGGGTGGGCATGGAGGTGTTTTCAGAAGCAACTTTAATTCACAGGTACCAAATCTACTGTGTGTTTGGGACTGGCCTGAGTAGCTTCCCTGTGCCTGGATCCAGCCTTTGCAAGGACAAAAGGAGGGGAGAGGGTTGTCCCAGCAGTGTGGGCAGTGCTGGGAAGGGAAGGGGCTGTTTCCCCAGGCTGTGGAGGTAGGGAGGGCTGCCCGGGTGCAACATGATGGCCAAGGGAACAGAGCCCCCCCACCAGGTCACCCCTAATCAGGGGGGGGCCATGTGGTGCATGTTCCCACCTGGCACGAGGCACCCACACTCTGGACTGCGAGACGAAACGCAAGAAAAACAATTAGTTACTTGGAGGTGAGAGGCAGCCTTCCCCTCCGGCTTCTCGTCTAAGCTGGTTTCAAGTAGGAGAAAATCCCCATTAAAAGGCAGTGCCATTTCCAAGATCCTTGAGTTCAAAAGCAGAGACAGAAATCTTAGCTCTGATTTTGCTTTTTAAGCCTAAGATAAATAAAAATGTAAGAGACGGGAAATAATGTAATATAATCATCAAGGAGAAGAGAAACCAAAGGCTCAACTCTCACATACACACGCAAATATAAACACACACAGAGAACACATTTTAAAACCAATTAAAATCCCTTTTGCAGAGAAAGCTCTTTCACCCACTCTCCAGGATACAGGCTATCTGCTTCCTCAGCGTGCTGTATATGAATAATTAAAAGCTAAACATATGTTAAAAAATGCAAACAGTACATGATCCTGGAAACTTCCTCTCCTTATTATTATTTCCGCAAGAAAGCTGTTAAATGGTTATAAAACTCGTGAAATACGCCAACCTTGGCATCTCGTGCGATTCCCTGCTTTGGCTAGGAAGGAGTTAAAACCATTTGGCAGAGACTAACCCATTAGGCCTAATAATTATGAAATTATAGAGGTACTCAGGTGACTGTTAATTTCACACATACTGTTCAGCTCTGTGGCTAATGAGAGCCTGAAGAACTCAAGTGCCTCATCTTTCTTGTTGAATGGTGACCTGCAATTAATGAGCTTCTGCAAGAAAAGGCAGCATTTTGCACTTGGGGCTAATAAGATGGCTTTTGTGCAGCAGCATTGTGATACCAGGAGCTTTCGAATGAAGATTAAGAACTTTTCCCCTTATTTATTTATGAGCGCTACGCAGTCCAAGAGACCACACATGCAGAGAAGCAGCCCTGGTGTGAGTCTTGGAAGAAACTTAAGAGCACAGTTGCTCCGAGGCAATGGCAAAAATCCTCCATCTCCTGCGCTGGGTAGTAATAAGACGGAGATAGCAGGGAAACAACTGCAGAGTGATCACCTGTGATGGGGAGGAAAAGGGCAGGTGTGGTTCTAGGAAAAAGAAATAGACCGAGACCCCCTTTTTCCCCCATTGGTGCACACATGCACGCATGCACTCACCCATCCCTGCAACGAAGACCCCAAAATAAGTCCCTCATAGCCAGGAATGACCTAGCATAACTCCTGCCTTTACAGCAATCTCCAGTTCAGGACCTGCACTGAGACCCTGAGATCAATCCCAGAGGTTTCCAGAGACGCCGACACAATTTCTGCCTGTTTCCAGCCTTGCATAAGTGCTGTGAAAATTGGATGGCTGCGATGTGCGTGCACAAATCCCCAGGACTATAGCTACTGGGCAGCAGCAGCCCAGTCACCCAGCCAGACAGTCCCAGCCTAAACCCATTGGCCAGCTGCAGCTCTCCAAGTACACACATTTGTTAGAAACCGGGATCTCCCTGCCCTCACTCTGTCAGTGTTTGTATAGTTATTCTTGGTGGCAGCATTATCATAATCATTATTATTAACACCAATTTTATCTTTAAATGCCTGCTTGCATTGACATTTACTTTATACACACACATACAAAGTCATACACTGCTACCAGCCGAAGCCAATGAGCCTTTTCAGGGTGTTCACTCAATCACTCAAGTGTATTTGAGAAGCTCAGAAATACCTCCTCCAACAGTCCTGACCATTTCTCCCTCCTTCAGGTGACCTCACTCAGAGCTCGAGCATTAGCAGAAAAAGGAGAAGCTGGCCTAGGACACAGGTATGTGGAGCAGCAAGCTGGGATCCAGGGGACCGGAGCTGCCTCCCTGGTCCTTGTTCACTGGCCGTGCATGGGTTGGGAGACCATCCTGAGCAGGTCTGGTGGTGCCTGGCTCTGGTTTGTGCTCCTATGGTTCCCTGTCATTAAAGCCTGTGGCCTCCCCAACCTTCTGGAGACTCCAGCTGATCTGCCAAGAGTTGCCCAGATAAAAGTCTTATGTGGCAGATTTTTGAACACCTTCCTCAGAAAGGTGTGTCCTCTCTTGTTGGGTAGGTACTGGTTCTCCATGGGCACATTCTTCTCCTGCTGTTTTGCCAGATGAGGTGAAGATGGTGGGTCCCAAATGCTTCTCAGTCCTTGACTATGCACAAAAGGCTGTGAAAGCTCTTGTCCCCAGGCACTGTGTTATTTGAGATGAGCACTCCTTGCTCTGGCAGCTCTCTGAAGATGCTGGCTGTTTTCTCTGCACCTTCAGAGGGTGATTACTGCACCTTGGGGACGCTTCACCCCCTGCTTGACACTCCCGTGCCATGGCTGATGTAGCAGCAGAATAAAGAACAGTTTATGGAGAAGCTGCTGACCCTGCTCCAGGACATCCAAACTTTTCTTTAAAACCTGCTGTGAATAGCTGCTCCTTCATTTGCCCCCGTTTCTTTGGGGCTGCAAACAGGGCACACATGTCTCTGCCTGGTGGGTGTCTGGTAGGTGTCTCCTCACAGTAATTGCTCCACCATTATTTCCACAGTCTAATCTGCAAGTGCTTGAAACAAGAATGAACCTCTGCCCAGGGCACAGGAGGCCCCATGCTGGCCAGACCTACGGGGTGGCCAGGGATGACCATACAGAAGAACCTGCAGCCAAAGCAAGACCTCCTCTCTGCAGACAGCAGGCACAGGTCCTCCCTGTTTCTGCAGAAGCTTCTCCTCACCCAGCAGTATTGCCCATGTCCTGCTCTAGTTGGATACTGGATGCTCATCCTGGCCTGGGTGAGACACCAGGAACTCAGCTGCTCCAAAGCCACTCCACAAGCCCCAGTTGCCCCAGCAAACTGCAAAGAGAAGGGCTGTTTGGGGAGGTCAGGGGCGTCCCTGGGCCAAAAAGCCTGCTGCTGTGTCCAGCGTGCCTTCCTGAGTCCTCCAGGTGCACTGGGTGAGGCGAGCAGCCAGGCAGAGGCACTTCGCTGTCCAAGGGCAGTTGGTTTCAGCAGAGGTGAGTTCAGAGATGCCCATCAGCTCCTGTTTCTCTGTTCTCTGTGAAAAACGTCACACCTGTGCTCAGTGGGGATACCTTTGTGCAGGCAGCACGACACTGCTCAGACACGCTCTCATAATGACTATCTGGCCCCCATGGCTCCCCTCTGAATTTCTCCTGTCACTGTGAGTGTGACCTTGGTCTTATGGGCAACGAGCCACACAACCATGGCTGTGCCACTGCAGCCCGGGGGCAGAGTTAAGGTCACCCCATGGGTTTGAAGGAAATGATCTTCCTTTCCAGCAGCAGTGCATTTAACTCCGTCGATACATCCTGATTTCCTACTGCTTCCCTGTCCCCACGCTTCAACCTCCAGCATCACCAGACGTGAAAATCCCCACAAGATCCCCTCCCAGCACGTTGCCCTCACCGCATTTCTTCCTGGCAGGCTGCAGCGCCTGGGATGCTCGTACAGGAGATACCCACGCTCCCTCGTCTCGCATCCTTCCTTCTCTCCCCTGTGTGACAGCAGCACACACTCTCACGTCTCCATCAGAGGTGGCACATCCCCAGCCACCCATCAGATGCTGAGATGCTGGTGCACACTTTCCTCAGGGGCACACTCCCCTTTGTTGGGGTTTGGAAGCAGCCAAAACCCATGATCCAGCGAGAAGCTCATCTGCGAAGCAGCAACCTTGGGCGGCACAAACTCGTTTGTATCCTGGTCCCCTTCCCCATCGGGGACCTTGGCGAGATGACTTCTGCCAGCTGACAGAGAAAGACAAGTGTCATGTCGGGGGGAGCCGTGCCGTGCTGATGAGCTGCGAGGAGGACGTGCGTGCTGTCAGGAGCTGGCACGCGGCTTTCCATGGGTGGCCTTTAGTTGTTTTGCCTTCTTACATTTAAAGTCAATCATGCAGCCGCGTGCAAGGCACCCTTCACCGGAACAGGGAGGAAGAGAGGCACTGAAATGTGTCTGACAAGGTGGGTGACGGCTGCCCTCCCGCAGAGCCTTCGACGAGCTGGGGGAGGGAAGGAGGAGCTGCGGAGGAGGTCTGGTCCCTTAGCCCTGTTGGGACGTGGAGGGCTGAGGGGAGGCTGCCTTCTCCCAGCCCTGTCCAGCATCTGCTGCTCTCCTCCCAGTTCCAGCCAGCATCCCCTTCCTCAGCCAGAGATAACCTCTGTCATTGCCTGTCCCTTTTCCTGGGCTTGCAGCTAGCAGAGATATATGCTCCCTGGCTGGTGAGTCTCTCCCTCCTCCAAGAAAACCATATTCAAACATTTTGCTCATTGGTGCAATGACAAAATAAGAGCATGCATTTGAGTCTCCAAAACCATATTGTTTTCTCTGTGGAAGAGCTTGAAGCCCAACACTCATAACACTATGATGGGGTAGGGACGCGGTCCTTTCCACCTCATGCACCCACAGCTTAAAAATGAAGATGTTCAGGCAGAGAAAAATGCTGTTTTAGGAGTGTCTGGAGGTTTGCATGGGAGCCTTGCTTTAGCCTGACAGCCCCTGTGTCAGCACCTGCTCTCCTGCTGTTGTGCAGGGGTAAATCTTGCTTCTCCCATCTCATCTGGCTGGAGAAGAAATAGCCACTGGTGTCCGGGCCCAGGCATCCAGCAGACCTGGAGGTGCAGAGTGACCAGAGGTGGTCCTTAAAGTGACTGTTCAAGTGTGCTGTCTCAGGAGGGACAATAAGGCTGGGCTGAGCTCCCCTGGTCCATCCGCTGCCCACGACATCATCACCTTCTCCTTATTCTTTGGGCTCAGTCCATTTAGGCCACTGTTGTCTTGACATGTGGCAACCAAAGCCGATGGCTTCCCCAGCAGAGCCTGGGGCTGAGCTGGTGTATCTCACAGGCTGTGCTCCTACATGCACATCCTAGGAAACTCTTGGCCATGCTGTCCTGTAGGATTGCTTCAGCTCACTGTTGGGTTTGCCTTCATGTGGCGCCTTCCCTGTCTCATTCCCTGGCTGCTAATGAAGAAAAAATTGTACCAGAGCCTGGAGGACCCCTCAGTCCACTGGGCAGTCCAGCCCTGCTGCCAGGTAAAGAGCTAATGCATCATCTCCTGCAGAGCTTCCCAAACACCTTGTACTGCCTGATGTCTGACTTCTCTCCCATCCACATTTCCAGAACTTGCCTGGGAGAATATGTTGAGAAACCCTGTCAAAAGCCTCGTGCGTATCTGGATACATGACATCTCCTGCTTCCCCCTCCACCAGGTCTGCTGCTCCGCTGTATGAGGAAATTAGATTGTGCGACACACTTTGCTCCTGACAAACCCAGGCTGGTTGTTACTCATTTCCTTGTTATCTACTACAGGCTTGCAATAGCTTGTTTGATTAATTGTTCCAGTGCTTTTCAGGGAATCAGAGTTAAGCTGACTGGTAGGGAAGTCCCAGCTCTCCTTCCCTGAGTTTGCCCTTTCCCAGCCCCAGCAGCTCCTCATCACAGACGGTTGCAGCCCCAGGATGACCCTGTCCCAGCTCTGAGCCCCCTCAGACCCCACTGGGTTTGCTGCTGCTCTTGTGTTAGCCTGAGAGCTTTCCCCATTGCTGCCCATCCTGTCTGAACAACGAATGATGGAGATGCTAGAAACATCTTTGCCCTCCTCCAGCCACGCCTGCTCTGCCTCGCAGAGGGAGTCTCTCTGGTGCTGATGTACCTGGGCACCCCAAGGCGTCTGTTCAGAACTGCAGCGTGTTGTGGGGGGATACGAATGGCTCCTGTCCTGCTATGCCTTCTCCCATCTTCTGGGACCTTGGCATATCCTGGGAAGGGAAATAGCAGGTTTCTGCTGTGCCAGCATTGTGACAAGCCCCCATACTTCCCTTCGAATGCCCAAAGGCCCTTGATGGGTACCACTGAAACCACACTGTGGAGTACAGAGCATCTCTGCGAAGGCAGGTGTCTTCTGCAGCACCCACAAAATGCTCACGAGACCTGGGCAGGAGAGATGAAGGCTGGACCTGTCTCGTGTCCACCAGCAAACGTGTCTCTTGTCAATGATGATGATGCAGCCTGCGCAGAGCAGAAAGCAAATGGAGCAATAGGGGGTAAGCTCATGACATGCCGGATGATGAGCTGACAGGGTGGCATGGCCCTCAGCATCCTCAGCTGGGGCAGGCAAGCACCAGAGGCTGGGGAGACTTGCAGGGAGCTCGGGGTGGAGCAGAGCCTGCAAGGAGGTAGGTGAGGGGGCTGTACCAGGCAAGGGTGGAGAGGGCTTTGGGAGGCTCAGGAGAGGAGGCAGTGGGGCTGGACCCTGGCTGGGGCTCAGCACCCTGCACTCCTCTTCCCGTGGTGGGGAGGCAAGGGAGGAGGAGGGCGTGGGGATGACACTGCCCGGCCAGACCTCCCCAGCAGTCCTGCACCAGACAGAGCACAGGAGGGCGAGCTGGGGACCACATCTGGGAGATCCTACAGCCTGCTTCAAGGTCCCTTCCCCATGAGAGAGGGGCTGAACCTTCTTGGTGCAACTGTGGGGCCAGAAGGCTGGCACAAACCCAGCATGTGAGTGAATGCTGCAATTCAGGTAGGTCCTTCTCCCCCTTTGTTCACTGCCCTTGAGGGATTTTTTTTCCCCATCTGGGCACTCAGCCATGCCATTTGGATGTGCTGTTTTCCCAGTCCCGGGTCATTACCAGGAGGCAGCCTGGCCCCAGAAGCACCGCAGTCCCTCTGTGCTCAGAGCTCAGGATGTCCTGGGGTCTTTGATGCAGGACTCGAGTGGGGTGACCCCCCCCTTCCACCTCGGCAGACTCTGAAAATGTGGTGAGAGCAGCTTGCCCTGGCTCTGCAAAGGAGCTGGGGCACCAGGGGCTCTTCTCAGCTTTGCAATAAACTTATGGCTACCCTTTGGTCTCCCCGTGCCTCAGTTTCCCCATCTGCATGTGTGCAATGAACTGTCCCAAGGGAATGGGGAAGGGGGGTGGTACCTTTACCTGTAAAGTCCTCGTACCAGGCAGAGCTGCAATATGCATTTTTATGTGACCAAGGACCTGAATGCTGAAGAAGTGGAGGTGAGACAGTTAGCTGCACAGAAATGCATACGGCAGAGGCGTTATCGCTCCAGAGAATGGGCAAACCCATCACTGGGGCTGACCCGTACTGGACTGAAGGAAGCCCCAAGATGAGCCCCACGTGCAGTCAGAGGGCAGGAGAAAGCCTTGCAGCGAGACACGCAGCGCCCAGTCTGCTCAGCTTATCAGAGGCAAGACGGAGAAGTGTTTTGATTGCAGCATGTAAGTGCCTTCATGGGGATAAAATCCCAGGTACTAAAGGGCTCTTTAATCTAGCTGTGAAAGACAGACCAAGAACCAGCAGCTGGAAACAGAAGCCACGGGAGTTATATTTAGAAAGGAGGCACGTTGTTAGTGGAGGCAGAGAGGGGATCGAGTGCCCAGGGGCGACTCAGACCAAGGCTGGATGGATGCTCCCCTGGCAGAGGAGCTTAACTGAGCTTGGGGCAAGGGTGTGCGGAGGGGCTGGAGGGCAAGGACTGGCTCTCCATGTAGGGGTGGTCAGACCAAGGATGACAAGGCAGTGTGGCCCCATAACACCAGTGGGGAAACTGAGGCACTGAGGCAGATGTCTAAAACACATGCACATGGGTTCGGGAGGGCTGGGTATATGCACATACACATCAGCTATCTATGTATTTAGGTGTGTCCCTTAGCATGGAGCTGCTGACACCCAGTGCCATCTGAGACACCCTGGCGTGGCCCACCTGGCCACCATCTGTCATGCCAGAAGGGCACAGGTTTCCCGTAGATCCTGTGTCACATCTGCCAGCCCTGTGGACATGTTTCAGGTCCCCCAGAGCTTCTTGAATTGCACCAGGCACCTCTGCTGAGTGGCTGAGTTGCACCCCTCATTTGAAAACCTTGCTATCAGCAGCGCAATTACTCTGCATAGACACTCCCAGCACCGCTCAGATGAGCTACACTGTTTTATGTACCTCTCCCCAGGCACTTCATTATAACAGCCCAACACGAGGACTGCTCTGATCTGAAGCCCCCCTGGCAGGCTCCCTCTTGCCTCCAGAGAGCTGGTGCGATGCCGTGCATGTATCACAAGTGTGGCCGCTTTGCGTTAAAGCACAGATGTTCAGGTGGTACATCTGATACTGAAGGATTAGTTCAGTCATGTAACGAGGTGCTTAAGTACTCAGGTAGCCCTGTCCCTTCTGAGTTACTTGGGGGTCTGAGCCCTGCAGGGTCCCTGCGGGTCAGGCACTGCTGTGAAAATGGGGTTGGTGAGGTGAAGGTCCAGATCCATTAATGCCTGAAGCACCTTTGCATCAGTGGGGATTAGAGGGAAAAGGCAATGCCAGCCCAGATGTTAGATGTCCTGCCAGCATCCTGGGCAGCTGAGTGGGAGGCTGGTTTTCCTTATTAGCAGGACCAGGCTTGGGAAGGTCCCCCAGAGCTGTTGGTCTGTGTGAAGGCACCAGGCACCCCAAAACAGCCCCTTGTGCTGCTCATCCAAGTACCATATCTCCAAGGACCATGGGACCTGTCTGCTCCTGTCCTCTCCAGTGCTGGAGCAGTGTAGGGAGGCGAAGGCAGAGGCCATGCGTGCTGCCTGCCCTCGTTAGACACAGCCTTCAACCCAGCCATGGCTCCATCTCCTCTGAAGGCAACATGCTGCTGCCTGAAAGGTGCAAACGAAGATACTGGCCTCTACAGAGGGCACGAGGGAGGCAAGCCAAGCCAGCTGTGCTTTAGGGCTCTGTTTATTTTAGGGCACAGAGCAACGTGCCAGTCCCACTTCAATTGATGCCATCAGAGACTCCAGCTGATACAGAAGGGCTCATGCGAGTCGTGGGACTGTCAGGTCTGTTTGAAGAAGCCAAACACTGGGAAGACTTTAACTTTCTCTACTAAGGGAAGATTTGTGTGCTTAGCAGCCAGAATGGAGCCAGGGAAGCAGCAGGAGCTGAACAAAGGGCTGTGCAGTGGAAAATGTGCACTCGTAGATACCAATTCACACCTGTTAACCGCTGCGAGAGGCTGCCGGCAGCACCAGGAGTGCCATTTAAATGAACTTTGCACAAGCAGGTGTGCCATTTATCCATTGTCTGGAGTCACCGAAATGCATGCACCGCATCTTTGCCCTGGCAGGCTTCCCACGGAAGCAGCTGTGTCAAGTCTCAGCTGGCAGCGGAGGGGAGCTGGGAGATGCCCTTGGTGCTGGCACACCAGCCTGGGGAAGGGCTGCCGTGCCCAGGAACGGGAGCTGCTGGGTGGCCGTGCCTGCCAGAGGAGTGAGCTCCATGGCAAGCTCAGTGGAGAGAGAAGATCCTACTCCTGGGCTGTCTTGCTGCAGAAAACTGGGGATGAAGCTGTAAAAACCCAGGTAATCCCTCAATTTGCCCAGCTTGCAGGGGGCTGGGGAGGAACAGCAGGGTCACAAGCGTGCCGGAGGCTTTCCAAAACTGTGTCAGGGCTCTGCACGTCTCACCAGCTATGTCCCTGGCTGCTGAGCTGGGAAGCCACCTGCCAGCCTGCCTGGGAGCTTTGGGGATGCCGTTTCCTGGCAGGTCTCCATCTGCACAACCTATGGTGTTGACAAGCCCCACTGAGCATTGGGAGGGAGCCAGCATCTGGCTGCCGACCATCTCTCTCCTCCTCGGCTCCAGCAGCACAAAGGGCTGCAAATCGCCACTAAAAAATACTTGGTGTGTGCGCACGTGTCCTCTGGGGACACCCCGTCACCTCGTCACTGCGGTACGGTCAGAGGTTGCTGCTCCGTAGAGCATCTTGTGCCAAGCATGTGCCTGTCACACAGTGATGCCAAAGAGATGCCTGGTTTTGGCTGCCACCCTCATAAGCCTCCTCTGGGAATCCTTGGCTTCTACCCCAGGAAAAAGCCCCTGTGACCAGGCTGGAAGACAACACTTCCAGGCTTAACAGCCCTGCCAGAGACTCTAAACCTTCACCCTAGGGGAAGGTCTGGCAACCAGCAGTGAGTTTCAGCTGGGAAAGGTAACTTTTCTTAAAAATAAGGCATTTATTAGACGGGGGGAACAGAGAGATGTTTGCAGTCAGCACAGCATTGTAGCGAAGTCCTGGTGTGATCCTGCATGTCCAGCCTCCCCCAGACAATTCTGCCCCTGCCTTCTCCTCTCTCGGGTGGTTGCTTTGATCCCCTCTCTGGGGAGAGGTGCCTGGGTCACTGACAGGGGCTCCTGTCCTACGCATGTTGCTGCCATCCCCCTCCAAAAAGACACTGGGTCTCTCCCACTCCAGACATAAGCCCACTGGTATGTCCTCAAGCTCAGGAGCCCAGCTGGGTGGCACCTCCTGCAGTCACCCATAGTTAAGCCATTGGTGCTTTGAGACCCCACAGAGCAGCACAGGGAGTCAAAGCTGGGAGTCCAGCATGCAGCCGGCATGGTGACAGCCACAGTGGAGCGGGGGCATGGCAGACCATCTTCCCTGGGATGGCGGGTGGAGGTGAGGAGCGGGATTGCAAGAGCAGGGCCAGAGCAAAGAAGTCCGGACTGGAGGGAGCAGGGCCCTGGGGAGGGTCTGGCTTGCAGTGCTCTCCTAATGACAACCATCTCTTGTGGCTTTTCCCCAAGGGCACTGTGGCAGCTCTGACCCGCTGGCTGGATTAGGGCTGATGCGCTGCACCAGTTGCACCAGTTGCAGATGCAGCCTGTGTCGTTCAATGACCAGGGCACAGGGAAGGGGGAACAGCACGCCCGGGAGTCCTGCTCCCTCCTTCCCCAAGCCGTCCTCAGCAGGGCTGGGGAGCCGAAGGGGATCACTGCCCCTTGCCATGGCAGCATCCCCCTCCCCAGCCCTCTCCCCAGGAAAGTTTCACTGAATAGCCCAGGAAGCACTGGGAAGACTGGGATTCACAGGAAAGCTCCCTGGCCTTCCTCCAGCCTCATCAGCATGACAATTGCTCTCTCGCCTGCTCTGTTTTAGATCCTACCCTTAACATTTAACCACTCCCCATTAATTTCCGAATTGCCACACACATCGCGGAGTCATTTCTTCCCTGCACCGCTCTCAATGCCGGGGCCGGGCTATTCCCAGGGAGGCCGGTGCCGGGGGTGCCGCGGGGCAGACCTGGCTGTGGACCCCCGGTCCCGGGAGGGAGTATGGGAACAGGAGGAGAAGGGAGCTGGGGACCCGCCACTTGGCTTTGTCCTGTGGCAGACACATGGAGCACATTAGCAGCCTTTCAGTGGAAGTTTGATCGATGGGGAAGGCTTTCTAACTGACTATCAAAGCACGCATGGTATGTGAGAAGCAGACACCAATTAGAGATGTCTTTTTAAAGGCTGCCTTGTTAAGAGGGGAATAAGGGGAAAGAATGAAATTGGCCAGAAAACATGGAGCTATTTAACCTTAATTAGAAGAAAGGTGTGGGCTTTGTGAAAAGGCCATTTCTGAAAGGGGTTTTTCTCCCTGGGTATAAAGAGATCCTGCCTACTTGTTAGAGACTTGTTAGAGTTTATAAGACTGGGCAGGAGGCTAACTTGTAGAAATGCCTTTTATGCCACTTGAATGTGTGGCTTGCTTATTATAGTCTGCCATCCTGCCAGGGTGGCTGGTGGAGAGGAGAGGAGAGAGCAGCACTGCCAACTGGCTATAAATTTCATGAACATCATAAATGTAAGTGCTTTCTGGAGAGCTGTACAGATTGCACATAAAAGTCCCCCTTCTGTCCCTGTAAACTAAAAAGAGGGCTTTTTTGGCAAATTAAAAATTGTAGAGTGTCTTCCATGCTGAGCTAGGAAGCAGCCAGGCTACAAATCCACAGCTACAAAGTCACAGCCACGCAGGGAGGTCTCCCGCACACACTGGCATCACTGCTCCCCAGCACCACTGCGACCCGAGGGAGAGCAGGATGGAAAGCCGAGGGGGCTGCAGCAGCTCTGAGGACCTCAGCACCAGGACCTGGGGGGGGGCGATGTCTGCCCCCAGCCGCAAGGGCTCCCGGAGGGAGGTGGACCGTGCCACCTCCGTGCTTGTGCTGCTGCCAGCAGGCAAGGCACGGCAGACCCCGTTGCTAGAGTGCATGTGGCTGTAGAGACAAGAGAGGGATTTTTCTAAGAGCCGAGGGACTGAGCATTGCTCCTGGCTCTTCCCCAGTCCTCCCCGTGACCTTGGGGAGTCACAGCACCTTTGGAAGTCGGTGTCCTGGCCCTTGGCCGGACTGGAGCAGGCAATACCGGGACACGAGACGTGTTGCATGCAGGGCTCACGTGCACCAGCCCCTCCAGCAGCTCAGGGGCTGTGTGGCACCGAATCAAGGAGAGCCCTTTGAGATGGGAACACGTGCTCTTCCCCTGCTGTGGACCGTGACACCGGACGCGGTAAATAAGCACAGAAAGAGGCATTTTCTCCGTCAGCTAAACAAGACCGTGCTTTATCCCCGTCACTGCTCCGCTGCGCGCTGCTGGGCTGTGCAGCCCTGCCAGGAACATTCCCAGCCTGCTCCCGCCGACGTCCTTCGTGGCCGTTAAAGACACAGACCTCGCCCCTCGCGGGGCTGCTGCGGGCGTCGAGGATCCGTGTTCGGATGGCGCCTGCTGTCTGCATATCCGAGTGAGTTCAAGTTCTCGCTGCACGTATCAGATTTTTTTCCCCTTGCTGTTTAATAAGGTCCATAAATATCATCTAATGACTGCATAGATCAGGCATTTCAAGCAGTCAGGACACACACACACTGTGCGATGCCCCCACCAGCCACCTGAGTCCTGGGGGCAACATGTTCCTGCACAGAGAGCAGGAGAAAGCACTTCCAGCACAGGCCATATCCAGACTAGCAGCTCCTCATGCCAGGGAGGGCAGGGGGAGGGGGCACAGCACCTCTTTGGTCTTGTTCATTGGTGTCAGCCATGCCTGCAGAGCTGTGATGACTGCAGTGCTTGCTCAGGGTCAAAATCACTTTTGTGGGGCATGGCCAAGTGGGGCTGGCCAGGCGTGCCCAGCGCAGGCACAGAGCGATGGAGCTCTGCCATCACCCGGCTCCAGCGAAACAAGCTGCACTAGGCTGAGGCTCCTTTTTAGGCTGCTGCCTGTGCACCATCAGCATCTGCTGGGATGCCTTGGCTCTGCTCGGGTGCGGTGGAAGAGGCGCACAGCCACCAGGCCCATGCCAATGAGCTCCATTGGCTGGGTTGCATGCCCAGCCTGCAGTCGGGGGAGGCCACATGCTTGACACCAGCATGAACAGCAGGCTCACCGCCTCCAGGAGGTCTCTGTAGGATGCTGTGCCCTCCCTGGCTCCCAGTTGCCCCCAAGCTCCCTATTCCCCAGGGGGGTGCTAAGGGACTTGCTTATCTTTGGTCCCAGGGTTCCTGGGGTTTTAGAGAAGAGCTTTGCAAAATTTATTACATGCACATGGGCAGTATTAACCCTGGCAGCAGTCCTGGGCTCTGTGGTCCTTAAGGTGGGAGGGATGTGGTGCTGTTAAACTGAATTGCCCTGGGAATCACCTTGCTAAAACAGATCCATCTTCAGCCAGTTGTTCATGAGCTTCCCTTGCCAGTGCTGGGCCCTTGGAGGATTATGCACGGACATTTCTGTCCCCTCAGGCAGCTTCAGCCTTTACTTCCTATGGGCTGTCCCCATTCAACATCAGCTCCTGGCTGGAGGCTTGCCGATGTGGGTCCAATTTTACTTTGCAGGAGATGGCAGCATGCACAGCTCCCGGACACCTTGCAGCTTCATTCCAGATGTGATGGCATTGCTATTGCTCCTTCACTCAGCCATGAAACTTGTCCTGCCATTGCACCTCCTCAGGGGTCTCCCTGAACCAAATGGGAGGGTGTGGGTGCTCCTTTCCCGTTCTGCAGATTGCACGTGCCTGAGATCCCAGGATTGGCAGGGAATTGTGGCTTCAGCTAAATAAAAACCAGGGCTCAGCAAGGCTGCCTGCTCCAACATGACAACATGACAGTGTGTGAAGGAAGCACCCTCATGCTCAAATCCAAGGGATAAGCATGTTTCTTGGGGCTGAGCGCTGATTCCCTTGCAGCCACCCAGTTTCCCAGAAGCGGCACATCACACTTGGGATCCTTTGGCCACTGTGCTATGGATTTGGGCAGCCCCACTCTGTGCCTGGCTCAGGTGCTTCCCCAGCAAGGGATTGGCATTTCCACCAAGTGCTGTGGTCCCAGCTGTGCAGAAGAGACTGTTTCTGCTGGGAAAGCAACCCATGATGTTGCATGATCCCCTGATGTTGCATGATCCTGTGCACAGGCACTCAGTCGTCGACACAGCTAGAGCACAGCTTCATCCTGAGACAACCAGCTTTTGGGCACAGAGGAGACACAGCACACTGGGAACCATACCAGGTGGTAAGTTGGACTCAGCATCCCGCTTTGGAGGCTAAGGGGATTCCCTGGACATCGTGGGGACTTATATTGTGCTTTCCCTGGCCTCAGTCTGCAGCAATGCCTCTGGGCACGTTGAATTTACCACATAGACACAGCAGAGAGGGTGAGCCCCGTGTCTGACCCTGAAGCAACAAGGCTAGGCTTGTCAAGCTGGGGCCATGCCAGGATGTGCTGGAGGTGAGCACTGGGAGCCCACGGCATACCTGCACGGCAAGCCATGCCACGCACATGCCCGCAGCGGCACCTCTTCCCCCAGTCCCGCTTTTGGGCAGCTCAGTGCCAGAGGGGACCATTACCACCTCTCTGCTGATGCTCCCAGATGCCACAGCCGTTATCCCACCCCAGTGCTCCCCCGTTTAACCCGGGGCCACGCGTGTCCCGGGGGACGAGTGGGTGGCAGCAGTGGAGAAGGGCAGACACACTGGTGCCAGCCTCACCCAGCCGCAGGGACGGGAGAGGGTGAGGTCCGTCCAGCCCATCTGGAAGTCAGTCCTCCCCCAGCAAGGCTGTAGAGACCTGCCAAGGTTTAGGGGAATAAAAACAGCACTCGCGGAGGGGTTGCAATAGCCCAGCGTTACGGGTGGGCAGCTGACCATGACCACAGCTTAGGATGGGGCTGTCACCAGCTGGGCTCGTGTCAGCCTGTTTCCAGCTCAGGAACATGTTTTAGAGCATTCCCAGGGGAGCACGGGTGTCCTTGCAGTGCTGAGGATATTCCAAAACCGCAGCTGAAGCCCTATGCAATTTTCCTGGGTTGCACTTCAGGGGCCTTGTGGACCCCCAAAGCTGCTGGGCTCAGGCAGCGAGCTTTCTTTAACCTGCTTGTGGATGGCTGTGACCCCCTGCAAAACCCTTGCTGTGTGGAGATAGGCTTGGATAGAGCATGACCTGTCCTCAGATGACTGAAGCTAAACAAAAATAACCCCGGTCCAAGCCAAGTTGGACTGCCAGGACAGCCTTTTGCATCAGTTCCCTAAATTAGAATAATACTGAAGTGAAGCTGGCATGGGGACAAGCCTGGCGCTGCGAGGGAGGCAGGAAGGACACCAACAAATTCCCAGGCCCCTTTCACAGCGGTGGGTCGGGCTTTGACCGCGGTGAAGAGGGTCCAGCTCTCTGGAGATGGGGGACAGAGGTCAGGGCTGTGGCATGGCTGAGAGCCCCGCAGCCTGGCTCAGTATCCCCCAGCCCCTCTCCCAGGTGTGCTGCTCCTGCCCACCCAGCTGTGCAGCCCCAGGGCAGGTGCCTGCTCCCAAGTGCGGGCTGCCTGCTTGCAGGCAGAGAGGGTGCGAGTGCCAGCAGAAGTGGCTCTTATCTGGGAGTGCTGCCGCAGCTCTCCTGCAGGATGCTGGCTCTTTTTTTCCCCACTTCGAGAGTGCTGAAGCCTGGTGTGCATGGGTTGTGACTGCACCGAGTCCTCCAGGCACGGCAGGGGTCACCGGGGAGGAGATCCTCATCCAAACAGCCCACCGACCCCCACAACGTGTGCAGGGGAGTGCTGCAGAGAGGGATGGTCCGGCTGCCTGGGCTGAGTGGCTGGAGCAGGAGGCAAAGGTTCCCATCTCAGCACTGCCCTGTGTGACATCCAAGTGGGGGGGTCTGGCCTGGGGACAACCTATGTCTCCAGCAGTGCTTTAAGCCAGCAAAGGGCACGTGGGGACGGCTCTTCACTTGGTCTGCAGGAGCGGGGAGGTGCTGCCTGGCGTTGGGATCTGTGGGGTTTGGAGCGAAGCAGCGATGTCTCCCCAAATCAGAGGGACAAGGCTCACCACCACCCTGTGAAGGGGACGCTGCGGGCAGGGAGCACCCGCTCCATCCTCAGCCTCTCAGCTTTGCTTCAGGTCTCTTACCTGCAACCTCAGGGCTTGGCAGCTGAGTTTTGGGAGAAATGCAGTTTGGTCCGTAGTTTGAGGAGGTCTGAGAGTCCCTGTGGTGTCTGCTCCCAGGGCAAGGGAGAGGGAGGTGGGTGTAACAGGACCTCTCTGTTGTCAGCTGCTAGGTGCAAGATATCTCGGTTTCCCCCCTTTCCTTCCAGGTGCTGGGGGTCCTGCTTGGAGCCACACTGTGGCCCTGAGAAAGGCTGGAGCGGTGGCTGTCACACTCTGTCATTGCCTCTCTGCAATTGCACGGGGCACTTGGGATGCTGCTGGGCCCCTTGTGCGCACACCAGCAGGGTGAGCAGTGTCCATCAGACCTGTGCCCCGAAAGCAGGGCCACGGGCATAGCGTGGCAGTGGGGATGCGTGTTAACACAAACCAAACATGCTTAGAAGGGCTCTGCCATGGCTGGAGCCGTGCAGCCTGCTCTGCTGCTCCGTCTGGCAGGGAGGAGGCAGGAGGTGGGAGGAGGCAGGAGCAGGCAGAGATGTGTAGGGGTAAATCCCTGCTACGGTTGTGCCAGTGCAATGCACTGGGGTGGGAGCAGAGCAGAGTCAGACTGTAACACAGGGCTGGGGGTGCCCATGGTTCCCCTCAGGAGCCCCCTAATTGCCCTGGAGAGTGTCACGCTGGAGATGCCACTGCACATAGCCAGGTAAGATGTCTTGAAAGGCTGCACCTGGACAGTGGCTGAGGGACCGCAAAGGTCAGGAGCAAATGAACGCTGGGTTTGGGCTCCAGGAGAGCAGAGGGTTCGCAGCTGGCTCACCATGGGGTCCTGCCACCCTGGGGTGGCACCAGCTCTCACGGTGACAGGAGCCAGCTGCAGAGAGCCAGTCCCCTCCCTGGAAAAACGCCCTAGCTTTGAAACATGGTTCAGTCCAAGTGAGGACGAATGCAAAACATGAGGGTTTTGCCAGGAAAAGATTTCTGGGGAAATTCCAGCCTGGCAGAATGGAGACCCCGGCACGCACAGGAAGGGGGGCCAGGTCTCTGGAGACAAGGACCGGGCAGTATCATTGCAATCTTCCCCTCTGGAGAAAAAAGAAACCAGCAGGCAGTTTTCCCCACAGAAACGTTCAGTGTTGGAAGAGAAGCCAACAAGCCATCGTCACCCATGGCAGCAGGCGCTGCCATCCCCGATGCCGTGTGCAAGGCAGATGGAGCAGCTCGGGGGGGACCTGCCACTCAGCCACCAGTGACACCAACCCCTGTCAGCAGGGCAGTGCCAGCTGATGACAAGCAAATTGCTGGCTGCTTTAGGGATGTAGTCATTTTTCTGGAGTCTCATTAGGGAAATTGGATGCCTGGTGTAACAGGGCACAAGATTTCCCCTGCCATCCTTGCAGAAATCAATGGGCATCCTATGGGGGGGTTCAGAGGATGTGCAGAACTGAAGTTGAAATCATGGGTCCTTCAAGGCTATTATTTAAAATTATTTTACTGCATATGTGCAGCTTGAAAAAAGCAGAGAAACCCCTAAGCTCCTGATTCTGCCCTTCCTCCAGTGGCATACGGAGTCACACAGGGCTATGCAGTGCTTTGGAGAAGCTGTCCAGAGCCTTTCCCGCAGCACCGGCACCGGTAGAAACCCAGCCCTTCCTCCACGGGTGCATCCATCACCCCGCCGGGAGGAGCAGCCCCACTTTGCCTCCAGCCTCGGGGCTCCCAAAACAGGCCCAACCCCACTCAGGAGGGAAAGGGAGTCCCCCCAGCTCCTGGCATGCTCAGCCACACCACATTAGCAATGCACAGCGCAGCCCACCCCTCCCGGCAGCACGGTGTGCGCTGTGCAGGGTGAGTGTGGACCAGCATATCAAGGGGAGGATGAGCAGCGGGATCCGACCAGCGCCGCGGCCCCTGGGCAGCTCGCTGGGAGTGCTGAGTACCAGCTTTTGGAGGGTCTGATGAGCATCCCGGCACACCGGCTCCTCTTCCCAGGGCTGACAGCTCCCAGGTCCTGCACTCCCTCTCCCTTTGCCTTGATGGATGCGGTTGCCCCCATCGCCTTCACTGGGATTTCTGTCCCACCTCTTGTGTTGCTCTGAGCTGAGTCAGTAAAGCAATCACTGGACAGGACAGTGGCTGATGTCTCTGCACTCGGCTGCCTGGGGCAAATCTGTCCTGCCCAGGGGAAGGTGAGGGACGGGCAGCAGTGTGTCAGACTGAGGGGTTTCTCTGCCCCAGGTCGGTGTTGCTGGGTCAGGTGCAGTGAGGCACCACCACAGTCCTGCTGGGAGGGAGGGGAAGGGGATAGAGGGTCCTGCAGCCTCACCAAGACCCAGCCCTCCCTGGCCTCAGCTACTGAAGGCGGGGAATGGGTGAATGTTTTTCGTGATGCTCAAATATCCCAGAGAAAAACCTGAAAATGTGGCAGAAAGGTCAGAAGCCAACAAGGCTTTTGAAGGACGTGTCCTTTAAAGGATGCACCAGGCTATGTGAACTCTGTCTTCCCATGGCCTTAGCACCTGCACTGGGAACCAGTGATGCTGGGGGAGATGCTGGTAGCTGCTGTCCCCAGTCTCCTGCACCTGTGATCCAGAGATATTCCAGCAGCTGCTGTGGGGCAAATAAATGGGCTACAAGAGCAGCCAGGCCAAGGCAGTGGTTGAAGCCTTAATGAGGGACTTGGCCCAATGTGGCCCCTGCCCAGTTGGGGACTGCAGGGGGGGCACAAAGCGCTGGCAGAGAGCAAGGGCCAGGCATGGCTGACATGAGTCACCATCCCTGTGAACAGCTACTGCCTGTCAGGTCGATGTAACACATCAGTGGTGAATCAGAGACAGGCTTAGCCTGGCATGGCACCTGTGACGGAATGGATGAAGGCTCCACAGTGCAAAAGTGCTTGCATGGAGAAGCAGGGGAAACAACTTGGAGAGGGTAAAAGCAATGGTGTGAGACAGCCCTGCGAGTGCTCACAGGGTGAGACCAAGCTGTAGGGGGTAGAGAGGCTCCAGGACTAAGAATATGACCTAGTGTGTGAGGAGGTCCTGCACAAACCCTGCAGATCCCAAAGGTTTCTGCTTTAGGCACCAGCTTCCTGGGCACATCACTCGCTCCAGTGGTATGGCTGAGCCAGCTTCATCCTTGGAGGGTGAGATCGGTGTGGCCATAACATCAGCAAAACTCTGGCACACCGCTGATAGCTGACCCCAGCCCAAGCAGCCTTGCAAAGCTGCCTGGTGGTGTTAGTTTTGATACGCTTCACCCCAGAAGTGACTGCGTTCCCACGATGAACCAAAAGGCGTGTGCTTTGCAAAGGATGAGGGATCCATCCTCTCTCATTGCAAGCACGACCGAAATGGAGGCTCCCAGCAGCACTGGACCCTCCATGGGCTTGCTGAGCACTGGACCAGGCTGTGCGCCTGCTGAACCTGCAGCCTTGCGGGGCACCTTACCAGGTTGCTTGTGTCATCTGCCTGAGCTTGGGGATGGGTGGGAAGGTGGGATCCACGCTGGCCATTGATCTCCCATCCGGACCTGTGAGCTAAGAGGATCAGGTGCTCTGTACCTCAGAGCTCTCTCCAACTTGGCTATTTCTTTGTGCCTTAAACAGCAATTAAGAATAAAAGTGGAGCTGCCTCTGCTTGAGAAAGGCTCTGTCTGACTCCTGTCTCTTTACTGCAGTGCTGCTCTGATTTCCATCTCATGCATATCTTATTTAACATTCTGGATACTGTTTTGAGTGCCCCAATATTTTAAAATAAATTGCTGCATGTAAAAGACTTAATGTCACATTCTGTTATTCTGACTGTTAAAAGAAAAGTGAAATCTTCAATGGGGCTAGTGGAGCAGAAGCAATCACACAGAGGGAGGTCCTATTAATGTGTATTACGTTTCATTATTCCAGCACTGCATGTCAACTAGCTTCTCATCAGAACTCACGCAACAGATCACAGTATTAACTCCTTGCAACCAAACAGGGGGCAGGCTTTTTAAACTCTTTCTGTGTTCCTCGCCTCCCCGGCGTCGTCTCTCTGATGCTGTTCCCATGTCCTCAGCGCACACACGCACGCTCCTGCGCACGCTCCTCGGTGCTGCAGCCCAGCCCGGCCCCCCACAGCCTTCCTCCCTGCTGGGGAAGAGCGCGGGGTGGGAGTGGGCTGCACGCCCCAGCAGGGAAGAGGGGGGCAGCCAGGGAGGCGGGAGAGGGAAGGGATGATGGAGAGGGATGCATGTGGGAAAAACAACAAGGAGAGGGTATGGGAGATGATAAGAGGATTGAGACATGAGAAAAGAGGGTCCCCTGTGCCACCAGTGCATGCTACCTTCTCCCAGCTCTATCAGATATCCCATCAGTCACCCCAGTGGCTTCCTACCCCTGGAGGTCTCTCCAATCCCAGGGTAGTTTGGTCTCTCCAGCCCCTTGGCTGTTCTCCTTCCCATCCTCCTGCCAGAAAATGCTCCCTGGACAGATCTACAAAGCACCCACTGGCTTCAGGTGTGTGATATGTGCTGTGGGAGAAGCACCCTCACGATGGGGAAGGGGATGTGTGGAAGAGGAGGGAGACTGCAGTCTTGGGTCAGACCCACAGACTATGGGTGAAGGGGAGGTGGAGGGAGCCACTGGGTAGCGGAGGGGATGAAAGGAGGATACAAGGAAGGAGAAAATACCTGCCCTAAGTTACAGGTGGCCCCAGCAGGCTTTTAAGCTTTATGTTTCCCCATTCCCTGCAATGAAGAGACTCCAGCTCCATTGTGGTCCATAAGGAAATGGGCAACTCAGCGCTGCTGTGCTCTGCACATGCTGAAGTGCAGGAAAATGGGCTGAAGATCCAGCTCTTGTTATCAGCCTGGGTCTGCTGTGCATGGGGCTGTGTGGACCCATGCTGCTGAGAGGCAGCTCTGTGCAGGGAGGGAGAGGCTCTCTGGAGAAGGTGGGCTGATAAGTGCAACATCCAAAACGCCTGCCACAGCCCATTGGGGATGGAGGGGGCTCAGGGCAGGCCTGTGGGCTGGGCTGGCATTGGTAAATGCCAATGGGCACAAAGCCCAAGGAAGGCATTGGAGAGGGACCAGAGTAGCATTTCCCTGCTCCCATCGTGGGGCCTGGCCAGCCCCAGTATGAAAGTGGGGAGCACTGAGGTCCTGGTGGAGCCTCTGGACACCAGCCTGACACAGTTGCTTCCCCACCCTCCTACCCATGACAGGAATAAATGTGAAGGGTTTGCTTCGAATCCCCCCTTTCTCAGGGCATCCCTCCTTTGCCTTCCACACCCCACCAGGGCACAACTCTCTGAGTGTGGGGGTTAGGCATCAAACACCGCTGGGCACCCACAGGCTGGGAAGAGGCAGCAGGTCTGTGGAGGGGGTGCTGGGCAGAACCTCATCCAGCTGAGCGTGCAGGGGACATGGGACAAACATCTCTGCCTCCACTTACTCACTTGTGCTAAGCCTGGTCTATGCTGGGAAACCCCAGCTGTGTCTGAGCCCAAGAGTCCCTGAACAGTATGGGCAGGGGAGCCTTGCCAAGTACCCCTACTCTGCAACAGATTGCAAAGCATGTGTATTTAAATCACACAGTGCAGAAACATCCTTACAACCCGTTTGGGGAGCGAAAAGCCACCGCAGGCTGGGACACAGCTTAGTGAGGTGCCACACTGCTGTCCTAGGGAGCATGGGCACAGAGTAGTCAGCGGTGATGTGGGACCTGGGCCATGGCTGATGGTGTGTGTGGCCCAGTCCTGGAGATCCTGCTGCTGTCAGGAAGCACATAGGGGAATTGGCATGAAAGGCTGTAAGAACCTTGGGGAAAAGGGATTTTAGGGCAGTGGGGAGGGAGGGCATGTGGGATGGATCACGGAGCGCACACGAGGATGCTTCAGTCCTGGAGGTATCCATCTGTGTCTTTGGGACATGAAATGATCAGAAAGTCACGGGGGATGGTGCTAAAGCCCTGAGCCTCCACTCTGACTCCCCTTCTGCTCTCCATCCCAGTGGGCTTGGTCCCATAGGAGCAACAGGTACTACTATGGGAGTGTTACACCCACAACAGGCACTGGAAACGCACAAACCACACACAGGGGTGCAGCCAGATGTGTATGTACATGCTCTCAATCTCACTGTCAAACACCCATCCAGCACAGGCAATGCTGGATCTGCTCTCTGCATCAGTGGGAGCACATTGCCTGTGCTGCCTTTCCTCCCCAGGGATGATATATCTGCTTAGAACTGGCATCACAGGGCTGGCCCCCTCGCCAGTACCAGCTCCAAATTTTGCTGTCCCTCTCAGCATCCTTCCAGTGCCAAGCCAGAGGTGCAATCCAAAGCAGCTGGTGTGAGCCCATCTCCAGGGTCACGGCTCCCTTTGGCAGGGAGCGGTGGAGGAGCAACTCTGTGGCTGTGGCTTGGGGAAGGGGATGCTAGGAAGCCCAGGCATGGGGAACGCGTTAGGGTGCTGGGCCTGCTCATGGAGTGGTGGAAGATTTTTTCTGCAGAAAACGAAAATCCTGAAAAAATAATGTATTTTGTAGCAATCAAAGTTGGGTTGTTTTTACTTCCATTTTCTGTAGGTTTGTTTTGTTTTCTGCCCCAGCTTTTCACAGCCTCTGCTCCTGTATTTGCTCCTTTTTTCTTTTTTCCTCTTGTGGTTTTGAGGGATCGTGGCTTTTCAACAACAGCAATTAAAGTTTGGGTTAGGATTTTCATGGGTGGTGGGAAAAAAGCTTACTTTTAGTTCAGTCCATTTCAAGTTAAAAACCTGATGCTCCCAAACCTCCACCCCAGGTCAGACCAGGGACTTCACCAATGCTGCAGCAGGGGGGTGATGCACATCTACTGGGTGTTGAGAGGTGCTGGTGTTGGTGAGGACTGTGGGTACAGAAACTTGTTGGGATGGCACCCCTGCACCCTGAGAGTGCCCCAAACCCACCTGACATCTCCCGAGTTGCTTCTACTCCAGCATGGGTCCCTCTGGGCTCAGGTCTGTGGCAGGGAAGGGAGGACCACAGACATCGCATGTGCTATCTCTCCCAACATGTGCCTCCCCTTCACTTCTTCTAGTCTTTCAAAGAATGTATTAAAAAAACCCACAAGAAATCTACCCAAAGATTGTTTATTCTTTTTTTCTCCCCTTTCTTTCTGTCCCTCCTCAAGTGCTGCAGCTGGTGATCCTGCTGGCCTGACTCTCTCCCCCTCACCATCCCCACCAGACCTGTTCCCCACCCTGGCCCCTCACATCCACACCACAGAGAACATGCAGCAAGATCAGGGTTTGGGGACTGAGGGAGGACTGAAGCCAAGCCCAACAAACACATGCAGTGGGACATCTCCACGGGTAAGGGATGGGCCGAGGCTTCAGGAGCAAGGCAAGGTAAAGTGTGTTGCTCAGTGCCAGGGAGGAGGGGAGGAGGAGGGAGGGATCCCTTGCTTTGCCCTTATTGGAGCTACAAAATGCGGCACCAGAGACACTTATCCTTCATTCTCATCTCCTCCTGACTGTCTGGGCCCAGGAATGTGCAGCACTTCAGAGCTGCCCAGCACCAGCCTGGAGTCTATACCCCAGGAAGGCAAATGCCACGTCCCTTGCTCCTTCCAGTGGCCCTTCCCAATGCACTGAACCCTATCCTGGCATGAGCGAAGAGCTCGTGAGATGAAAGACATCACGGTGGAAAGGTTCCATTTTTAGCACTATGACCCCCAGTAAGGCAGGGGAAAGGTACCCAGCCCCAAGGGGATCCTTGCTCTGCCCTGTCTTCACAGCACTGCTTGATCACCAGGCTTATCTGGTTTGTCTGCACTGAGACCCTGTCTGGCCCTTCTCACTAAATCTGGTTTGCCCAACAGTAGCCAGCAAATGTGATGGCCAGTCTGATCTGGAGTGGTCTCACCCCATGCATGACATGGTACTACAGTTTTGGTTAAGCTAGGTTATAGTTTGGCTGAGGTTTCGCTACCTGAACCTCTACCAGCCCCATCCAGAGCCCAGATGTGGATGCTGGGAGAGGCTCAAAGCTCATATTATCCAGATTATTGTGCACCAAGCTGTACTAGTAGCAGTAGTAGTCCTTGGCCAAGCACATCACGGGACAGCCTCTTCTAGGGGCACACCCCCACGCAAGACTGGCTTGGATAGTCCATGTCTCTGCTCACACTGGAGCTAAGCGGGATGCATCATCCCACCCTCCCTGGCCAGGCTGCCTCCCTGCAAGCCATCCCTGTGATGTGCATGACCCAAGACGCCTTCCATCTCTGTGGCCATCTCCAGCCCAGGCCCCAGAGACCCCTGGCTCTTGCTTTTGTTCCTTGGGGCTGGCCTCACCATGGACGCCTCCTGCTGCTGAGCGTCGCAGGAGGCTGTGAGGTGACCCCTGACATTAACCTAATTGTTCCCTCTCTTTGATTAGATGCACCACAAAGCTGGTAAATGGATCAAATTAAATTTGAGTGGCGGCAGCACAGCTTTGGAACGCTGATTAGATTTGAAAATACCACATTTAAATATCTTAGCATTTGTGGGGATTAGGAGAGAGAGGGGGAGCATGAGCAGTGGGGGAAGCAGAGGAGGGGGCGGTGGGGGAGAGGCAGTGCCGCCCCCCCCCCCCCCCCGCACTGGGATGCCCAGCCTGGACCTCCCACCTGCCCCTGGGCATCGGCATCAGCTCTCTGGCTTGGCATGTGGAGGGTCACTTCTGAGCTCCTGGATCAGGTACGTTGCTCCAGGTTCATCTGAGGTTTAGCATTGCTGGATGTGATGGGTTCACTCCCCCACCTCCTGCCATACCACTGTCCCCCCCCATCCCCACCCGCCTGCTCTTAAATGTCATCTGGCATCGCTGAGATTTATGCTGCACAATGAACTGCGAATGGCAACACAAGTCCATAAATGGGAAAGAAAACTGGAGCCTGGACAAGGAGACTGGTCCTGGGTCTGGATGCTGACCGTGGCAGGGCTGGCTCCCAAGCATCGAGTCCTCCCTCCTGTGACACCGCGGGTCCAGCCAGGAAACAGCCCCCAGCATCTGTCAGTCATGGACCCCGATGCACTGGGACCACGAAACCCCATCCTTGCCCCTCTCCAACCAGCCCAACTCTGCAGCACTGTTGGGGGAAGCCCAGGGCTGGATGACCCGTCCCAGTGAGTTCTGGAAGTGCAGGGACTGGGCTGGGGGGGGGGGGGGGGCTGATCCTGGGCATGCTGCACCCCCCCCCAGGACCCCCCTACCAGGGCACGCAGGAGGCCATCTCTGAAAGCACATGGGGCAATACTGCAATGACATACATCTTGTGTGCACGTGTGCATCTGGAGGGGGGGGAGCCTCCGGAGGGCTAGATGCTGCTCAGAGGCAGGTGAATGATGGTGGAAAGTGTCTGTGGCTAATTACTCTGTGGAAGATGCCAGGAGTCACAGGGGCTGTCACTGACAGGGGATTTTGGCCCGCTCTGTTTCTGAGGGATTGCACTGATGCTGGGAGCATGCCGAGGAAGACAAGTGAGCTCGGGTCCTGCCGGGCCCCGGCAGGGAGAGGGAGACAGGGCTCTCCTGCGTGGCTCTGGAGTGATGGTGCTTGCCAGCACTTGTCAGGCGAAGCGCTCTGCCAAGAGGAGATGGTGGCCAGCCCCCTGCCCGCCTACTTATGACATGCCACCGTGCTGCGGTGTGATGGGTCGGAGGAGGGCAAGGCTCCATCAGAGCTTGAAAACTTCTGCTTGGCGTGGCAGCTGCTGGGCAGCCCATGCAGGATCTGCCCATGCCCAGAATTGTGGCCTGCAACAACCCAGTGAGGGTCTCTGGTGGTGCAAACCCAGGTGTGTGTGCATGCACACACATGCACTTGAATTCTCCCCATGCCATGTGCATGTGACAGCATGTGCAAAGATGTGCAAAAGTAAAGTCAGGCTGTGCATGCGTGCCCCTGTGCCAGCACACGTCCCTGCCTGTTTGTGCTTGCTTGTGTGTGCAACACCCCCAGCAGCTCTGTGCACACTCGAGGTGAGCGGTGCGTGTGCGTGGGAGCGCCATGGCGAGCGGGGCTGTGGCGACATCACCAAAACACATGCACAGGCTTCAAGAGTGTGCAAGAAGCAGGCCAGCACTCTGCTAAGCAGAAACATCTGGGGCACATCTGGCTCCCATCAGAGGGACTCCGAAATATCTTTAGAAGAGTGAGAGAAAGAAAAGAGAGAGTAAAACTCCTGCTGGGGCATTCCTGTGCATCCCAGCACCTCGCGCTGAGTCCAGCCACTACCCGGGGCCAAGTCCCCACTCGCCTCCTTCCAGCCGTTCTCCAGCCAGAAGAGTTCCAGGAAAGGGAGAAGCGAGATTCACAAGGAAAACCGGCACAGTGGAGTAAGGGGGAGGAAGGGAGGAGCAGCAAGGGTTTGCAAGGAGCTCTGTGCTTCCAGCCTCCCTGCAGCAGGCAGAGCTGGAGCTGCTGGGAGCAGCTGGGAATGCTGGTAGCCCGAGATCAGTGAGGGTGCTGGGAGCCTGCTTTGCAAACCTGTCCTGGGGAGGAATGGTAGCACAAGCCAGGTCTGCCAGGCAGCAGAGCCTGGCCACTGAGATGGTCAAAAAGGGGTGTGGGGTGCTGCTCTGTCCTTACACTGACCAGCCTCCGGGTGCCCGTCTGCCACCAGATCTCTCAGGTGGCCTTGGTACATCTCTGAACATCTTCTTCCTCTTGGAGAGCACTTGGACACCAGAGCTGAGGACGACCCCAAGAGCGAGAAGAGCTTTATGGTAATAGCAACAAGATGTGGGTGATTCAGTTGTCAGCAATAAAACACAGCCCAGAGAGGACAGTTAAATAGGGAATGTCCCACTGGAAATTATGACATTTCAACACTATTTCCATTCTGAGAAAATAATAAATGTTAAAAAGCGCAGAGTCCCAACACCTCCATGAGGTGTGAATGCAGAGGTGGGATAGAAGGACAGGACTTCATCAAAGCAAAATGCTTTTGTCTTCCTGAGCAGAAACACTGACATCAAAATGGGGTGTTTTGAGTTCATGGCAGTCTGCGGTGGAAGACACAAGCTCTTCCTCCCACCCCAAATAGCAACGATGTGCCCAGACAGGCTGGGGCAGAGTAGTTGGGAACCCACTTTTTGGTCCTTCACAGATCCTTGCCCTGAGTTGAAGGCTCTGGCTCCTTCACCCCAAGGTGCTGAGTCCCAGGGACACTGTGTTTGGGAGCACTGAAGACTGGGCAAGGCAAATGTAAGATTTATGGGGCTTGTGTAAGGTTTGCAGCCTTGGTGCTGACAGATCTGAGTCTATCCAGGCACTGAAAGGCTGAGCTACACACAACCTACAGTGAGCTGTAGGTGCTTCAGCTGCTCCTCACCCATCTCCGACCCTCTGCAGACCTCCCCTGGCTGAGCCAGGACATCTTGCAGGGAAATGCATGGACAGACTTGGCTTCATAGTCTCTGCCAACCTCCTCCAGCACTGCTCCTCCCCTGCCTCGGGCACCCAGAGGCTCCCAGGCCATCCATGTCAGACACCCAGGGAGCCCACACTTGCCTCTGGGCTCTCCCATATCCTGGAAGGGCTCGGGTAGCAACGTGGGGACAGTTTGCAGGAGAGGGAGGGATCTGGGACACATCTGTTGGTGTGCGAGCATGTGCTGGGGTTTGAGCCTGGGGCTGTGCGTGCATCAGGCAGCCAGCCTGCCCGTCGCTGCCTGTGCAGGCAGAGCCATCCTGCTCTGTGGCGATTTGCTCACGTGTGTGGGTGCAGAGGGCTGGGTGGTTGCACAGGTGTGCGGTACACATGGTCCCTGGGCACCCTTGTGTGTCTCCTGGCCAGGAACATGGAGCCTGCGGGCTGGTGGGTGGGATGTGCCCTGCACGTGGGTCGGGTGCCGTGGGGTGCATGCAGGGTGGGGGGCTCAGCCACCGGCATCGGGGTGCCAGATCCCCCCTGTGCTCCAGAGCATGTGTCCAAACCAGCTGCACAAACCCCTCGGTGTGGGGTGGGATCTGCTTGATAAAAGCCTGACTCCGAAACAGGAGGGTTCGACACATCCCCTAGCCTCCCATGTCTTCCCCCCCCCCGGCACTGTCCCCAGCCGGGGCCACCTGCGACGTGTGGGAAAGGGGCAAAGGCATTTCCAGGGTGAGCTGTGCGAGGCGCAGATGAAAAGCTTGGAGAGCGGGAGTTGCGGAGGCTGGGAGGGGAGCGGCGGGCAGACAGCAGAGTGGATTTCTGCTTGAGTGGTTATTATACCGTCGATTTGAAGAGACAGATGACGGCAGTGGCAGAGGAGGCAATAATTGAAAGCGCCATGAAACATTAATGAATGCCCAGGGACTGGATCAGGAGTTGTTAACGCTCACTTCGCTCTCTCTGTCTCGCTCTCTTTTTAAAGTCAAAATTGTTCCACTGCCCTCTAGGCGAAGGATTTATTTTTATTTTTTTCTCCCTGATTTAAAGGTGTAGGCGCCCACCAAAGGAGCCCTGGCTCGGTGGCTAATCACATCGGCTCTCCAGTGGCTCTTCCACAAGGGGTAGCACCAAGCGAGTGATTATGGAGAGCGAACAGCAGTGCTCGCATCCGTAATCAACAGGTTCGGTCGGCGCACTGGGCACAGAGATAATGGGAGAGGTGCAGGGGGGTAAGGGAGCCGAGGGGGGGCAAGGGGTGGCAGGGACTGCCAGCAGTGATGGCACCACCCCCTCTGCATGCACATCCATGGAAAGCATCACACCCGCGGGAGAGGAGCCAGTCCTCCTGATCTAAGGGTTCAGGCTGCTTGTGGATAAATCCACCACCCCAACAGCCCAGAGAGCATCGCTCCACCAGGACGCCCTCATCATGGGCTCTGCAGATGCTCTCTGTGCTGTTCGCCACTTAGCAGGGCCTTAGGGGTTGAGGAACAAAGAGCTTTTAGCAGAGCTGTCAGCAGCACCAGGGAGGTCTCTGACCTGCAGGTACTGGGTTGTCACTCAAACAGGGCTTAGCCAGAGGCTGGGGGATCCCCTGGCTTTGCACCGAGGGATCTGACATCATTTAGTGTTTGCTGCTCTGACCCTAAAAGGAAATTAAAAGCCCTCCGCTAAAGGAAGGGTAAAGTGAAGGTGAAGCAGTAAGTACCTCTTCTCTCCTGCTTTTCTCCCTGGAGATGAGCAGACGGACGACAGAGTGGGGTCCTTGTGTCCCCTGCACAACCAGGGCACAAGGAGAGTGGTGGGTGTAAGAGGGAACAAGATCTATTCTAGGACACAAGGACACAAGAACCAGCCCCTGGGGAGAGTGGGGCTTCGGGGCTGGCTTCTGGTCCCTGGGGAATGCCTTTCCCAGCCCCTCTTGTCCCAGGCATGATCAGGGCTCCACAGCTCCTAGAAGATGGCAACACTCAGTGGAGCATGGAGCAGTGATGCCCACCTCCCAGCTGCAGGTCTGCAGCTGGACAGGACACAGGGGCAGGGACATGGGCAGCCCAGGCTGCGCTTTCAGGGACACGAGGTAACCCCATGTCAGTGGAACATGGAGGCAGGCTGCACTATTCTCCGCGAGACACACATAACGCCCAGAGTTAATCCAGGCTGTGCACCAGAGGAACTGATGCACTGGCTGCCAGGGTGGAGGAGAGCAGGGCAAGTGCTGGCCTTGATGGGGAAACTGGCCCCATTTCATGTAAGCATAGTGTAGCTCAGGGCATATTGTAGCCCAGGACAGCAAAGAGCTGTTGGGGCTGGTCCCAGCCACCTGAGCACCCCAGGAAAACCTGAGATGGCTCGAGACCCCACGGCATGCAGCTCGTCTCCTCCAGCATCTCATCCCCGCAGGGGCAGCACTGGCTGCTGCAGGGCCAGTGTTTGCCTGCACAGTGCAGGGCAGGAGTAAGAACTGCGATAATGATGGTAACCATTCCTAATGAGATGAGGAGACCATGAGCCCAGGTGAGGTCTTCGAGGCTATGTGGTGACAGCAATTGGCAGTGACAGCATCCAGGAGCCCTGCCGCAAATTGGCACTGTCATTTCTCCTCACTGTCACCGCAGACTGTGCTGGTGCCGCCCCAATTCATGTGGGGAAGCTGCTCACATCCCGGCTGGGTCCCCATCCCTAGTGTCACACCGGTTTCCCACGCCTTTTCCACACTGTACATTCCCATGCACCAGGCTGGAACGATTTTGGTTGGAAAGTACCACTTTCTCATCCCTCAGTTCCACCCAAGGCATCTCCACCATGGGAAACGATGGTGGAGGGATGGCCTCAGGTCTTGGGCTGGGCTCCCTGTGACCACAGGAGCCAGGGAGTAGCATGCTAGTGCAAGGCAACCCAGAGCCCTCTGACCACAGCCTACACTGCCTCCTCAGCCTCTGCCAGCAATAAAACCTTAAATATGAAATCCAAGAGACACAAGTGAATTTTGCCTGCAAGGCCAGCAGGTTGCACACCCTCTTTGCTAGGACTGGGAGGCCAAGCTACTCAAGGGTCTCAGAGGAGCCATTTGTTTCTGGGGTTCTTCCCAGGCTGTAGTCCTTGGCTGAGGGAGGAGCTGAGGTGGAAAGGTGCTCAAAGAGGCACAACAGGGGCACAGAGAGATGTTAACAAGCATGCTCCTACCTCAACCAAAAAGTAGGACCAAGAGTTACATCATTGAGAATTTCCTTCCCACTGCAGCTTTGAGCACTGCAGAGGCAGGGCAGCTCCAGAGGTATTAGTAGATGTATTTGCTGCACCATGACGGAAAGCATCAAAACACATATCCAAGGGGCTTGGGGCAGATGGTGCCTGTATCAAGGCAGGTGAGGAGGTCCTAGGGGTGAATGTCACCTCTTCTTCTCCAGGAGCTTTGTCCCCAGGAGGGGTACTCTGCAGTTCTGTTGGTTGCACAAGCGCTTGTGCCCTGGCGGGTCTGCAGTGCCCAGGGAGTGTGTGCTGCACTGTGTGGTTCCTCCCGGACATGTGGCCATGGGGCATGTCTCCTGCCTGGCTGAGTGTGACCAGGAGCATCAAGGGAAAATGCACTCTGCCTGAACGTCCTGCAGCCTGCCTACCTGCGAGGGGTCCCTGAGAACGAGAGCAGCAGGGTGAGGTGGAGAGATTGCACTGGCTCTTTGCTAAGGGAGCATGTCTCGTGTCTCCAGCTCCCCACCTGTATCATCCATGGCATCTTGTTACTTCCTTGTTCTTCCCTCTGTCCTGATGGTCCCTGATGTCTCAGCTCCAGTGCAGTGTCCCCCCAGCCTCTTCCACCGCCAGGCTTTCCAGGCTGCAGCGTCAGCCTGCTCCTGCTGTATCCCACCTGTCCCATTCACCCTCAGAGCATCTCTAATGCCTCTGGTGGTAGTGTCACTTTGCCCTTCCCTAGTCACACAGAGGGGTGGGAGAAGGGGGAAGACCCCCCTTGCTGATCCAGGCACCCATCCAGGAGTGCAGCAGCCCTGTTCACATCCCACACCCCCTTCCCCATCAGCCACGGCTGTCACTTCCCTAGGAGAGAATTGCCAGGGAGGTGTCGAGTGTATTTTTAGCTTTGCTGTTCGTGTCTGATAAGTGTTTTGACCTTTTTGAGCAGAGCTAATCGTGCTGTCTGCTCCTCACTCCATCTCAGCTCGTGCTCTGCCTGCCGGTGAGCCAAGGGAGGAGCTGCTGGCTCCCCATGCCACCCCTATCATGGTGGGAGAGGGCTCCTTGCCTGGGACTCCTAGGTCTGCACTAGGTCTGTGCCCTCACCCCAGCAGCACGCACCGCTTGTCTTGCAGCCTCATATATGTGCTCTGGGAGTGGATGTGATTTGAAGTCCGAAAGGGATGGGATCAGACCCACCTCACCTATGGGTCAGGGTGAAGGGTAGGGCGAAGCGTGCTGGGTGAGGAATTGCAAGGGGTGGTCAGGAGGCTGGGTTTTCCCTGGGCTGGAGCTGACTGATCATGTTACCTGACATCCCTGTGCTGGCTTTCCTGCCTTGCTCAAAAATAGCATCACTTTCAAGGAACAAAGTGTGTCTCCGCCACCATGGTGCTCGGGTGGTACCGCAGGGCTGTGCCCCAAGGACAGCCTGCCCGGGGAGAAGTGGGACAGCTGTTGGGAAGGAGCTGCAGTGTCCTGGCGTGGACACTGCAGCTCTCGCTCTGGCAGTAACCAGAGCTGAGATGTGGCTGCAGAGCACCCAGAGACAGTATCAATGGCCTGGAAACCGCTGTCAAAACTGGCTGTGCCAGAAAATGGGGATTTGGGCCAAACTCCTTGCCTGTGAGAGGTGCCTCTTCCAACGGCACAGCTGAACGGAGGGGAGGTTGCAAAAAATGAATGGTTTCACCTCAGTTTCACCTGACGGTGTAGGGAGTGCTGAGAGAGGCAGGGAGTTGGTGAGCTGAAATGCCCTGGAGCTGCAAAGGGATGCCCAAATTCAGCCACTTGACCATGGGGACACTGGGAGGAAAGTCAGACCTTGGCCATGTGCAGGTCACTGCATGGGGAGGGGGAAAGGTCTTCTTAGTCCCCCCGGTCCTCAGCCACCCCTGCAGCCAGTGCCCCAGTGCAATTTTGTTATGACAAGGTCTCGGCCCATCTTCCTGTGCCGTAAACATTGATGAATGCCCCCAAACCCATCAAGCCCCCTCTGCCAGAAAAAAGACTGGATATGCTGACCACAGCATCCTTCCTGCTTGGCAGCAGGTCACAGGGACCGTGTGAGCTGCCTGCTCTGGTGCCCTGGGACAGTGTTCTTTGCCAGGGGAGGCCAGGCCTGGACCAACAGCATGCCTGCACTGGGGAGATGCTCTGCAGTGCTGCAGGGAGCGCCGGAGGCAGAGAGGGCAGGGACTGGCCTGGCAGCTCCCTGCA
The DNA here is from genome assembly GCF_026419915.1 of Harpia harpyja. Classification (NCBI taxonomy): domain Eukaryota; kingdom Metazoa; phylum Chordata; class Aves; order Accipitriformes; family Accipitridae; genus Harpia; species Harpia harpyja. Next base: position 7,552,389 of record NC_068955.1, on the reverse strand, counting down.
GTGTGGGATGCCTGCCAGGAGTGGGAAAGAGCTGGCAGGATTTGGGGACCCACAATGATGCCCTGGGTACCGGCTGATCTCTGCTCGGGGTTCTGCTTGCCCATCCCATCTCCAGCCTCTGTCCGTCCTGACAAAGCCTCGCAGAGAGGAGATGCAGGGAGTGGACTCTGGTGAGGGCAGGGTGGCACTTAACTCCCACCTGGGACCTGCTGATCCAGCTGTGCCCCATGAAAACTCTACAGTGATGACTGGGAGCTAACCCCTCATCTGCTGCTCCCCTCTCTCTGCTGCTTCTGCAGACAGCTAGAGCATTGCACAGAAAAGCTGCTGTTGCCTCCTGGGCTTGCACCAGCCTCTGCCAGGGTGCGTTTGATGCAGAGAGGCTTTCTGAACCTGCGATGCTCGGAGCTGCTCTCACACCAGGATACCTCGTTTGGACAGGCAGACCTCAGGGCTCTGTGCACATTGGCAGACCCCTTGCTCAGGCATCCCCCTCTGGTATGCGGGGTCAGAAATTGCCTTCTGGAGATATTGCTTTTGCACGTCTTTTTTCAAGACTGCACATTGGAGAAGGCAGGGCGAGGTGTGCTCCTGGCTTCCCTGGGGCCAGCCCTGGGAGCCGGGAAGCGGGCTGCTCTGCGGATCACACCAGACGAGCCTCGAGCCCACACTTAATCTTGCTGCCTGGGAAATTAGGCAGAAAATGCTCCGATTGAGTGTGAAGGCCTCCGCTGTAATTTGGAGCGAGCAGATGACATGCACTCATCGTCAGAGGGAGATGAAAGCTTTTAGAGCTGGTGAGCACTAGCAAAATCTGTGAAAATCTCTTTTTTGTCAGGAGTGGTAGATACACAGGCAGATGAAAGACAGAAGATAAAATTAGCCCATATGCAAGAGAGAGAGAGGGAGAAACAGAGAGAGAGGAGGGGAATATTTCTCAGAAGACTCTTGGCAGAGAAGGTTTCTAACACTGGTGACTCAAAGGCAAAGGGGACTCATATATGTGTGTGTGTATGAGAATATACATGTGTGGCTATATTTGGCTGTACTCCTATGGCAGCCTCAGCACCTGGGGCTGATCCTTTTGAAAGCATGAGACAAGGCTGCACTCATCTCTGCCACGGCAGGCAGGAGCCTTTGCTGTGCTGCCTGCACCCACGCTGCGGCCCCTCTGTCCCTGTGCAACAAGCCCCGTCACAGGCAGCGTGTCAGCAGCTCTGAGATGCAGGGGTCCCGTGCAGGGCAGTTCCTGGTGAGGATACAGGACAACCAGCCTTCAACATGAGAAAACCATGGTTGTCTTTGCTGAGCCCAAACTGACGGATAGTGTGAATGTGCTGACCAACAGCCACACACTCTCTGATGTGACTTTGATTCTTTTTTTTTATGTTTAGGCTGCTCAGATGGAAGTGTTCAGCTCCAGGTTGCAGCAGGGACCAGCTATGCTCAGAGGGGCAATAGCAGCAGGAGATCCCCTGACCACTAAATATGTCTGCCAGCATTTCGCTGCAGGCTGCTCCAGGTCTTCACCCTGGGACAGCACCTCTCCAGTGGTGAGGCAGAAGAGACCAGGACGGTCTCTGTCTGCAGATGACTGATGCTTCAGCTCTGACAGTGCTGCCTGGGGGGGTCCAAGGCAGTAACATAACCCCCTTCGCTGTTCCTGCTTTTGCTGCTAGAAAGGAAAGGGATGTGGGTGGCTCTGCTGTCCGTAGCATCACGAGGGAGAATGGCTAGAGTTATCTCTGTACCCATGAGGATGCTGGATCCAAAAGTGCCAGTGGGGTCAGGAGAGAAGGGTCCCAGTGGGGTGTCCCACTGAGCTGCACCATGCTCACAGCCAGCCCTGCTCTCCTAGCAGCGCTAGGGTGCTCTGAGCCCAGCATCCTTCAGCAGGCTGTGGGGATATGGAAAAGCAGACAGGGAAAGCCCCTCAGAAAGTCCCCTCGGCACTGCTCAGGACCCTACTCTCTGCAGGGATCAGCAGCTGGCCTTACTGGACTTACTGTGGGAGATGGAAGAAAGGGAAAGTGCTCTCAGATCTACTTGCTCTCTGCCCTGGTGGGTACCAAGAACTAGAAGGGTCTTTTCCCCCAGCCCACAGCTTTTGCTGTACTAGAGCAGTGTGTTGCCATGATCACTGATGCAGATGTTACACCTAAGGGACGGTTATGGCCCTCTTGGGAAAGGGCAGCTACGCCATACCCACCTGCTGAATGAGAATGCAACTGAAGGGCAACGGCCACGTTGGAGTGGGTGTAAGGACCTCTATGATCCAAGACCAACCTCCAAACCAGCCAGATCCTGCAGGCACCAGTATGGCGTAGATGGTCCCCGTCAGCTCGGGGAGCAGCGGCAGGAGGACTTCCCGTTGTCCTTACGATGCAGCCCCAGGAGCTGCAGCATCAGGAGACTCCCTCGAGTTGTATGACACCCACCAGTGTGAGTCAACATGAACATTAATAACAAACAGAAGAATCCTAGTGCTTCCTCCCCCGCCTTTCTCAATGTGCTGTCTAGCAGGATGTGGGCTTGCCGAGGAGTCACAGGATGGGGGTTTGGGGCCAGGAGCTCGGGTCCTGCTCACCTGTCCCATTGCCTCATTACATGGGGACGGTGCTGTTGGGAGCATGCTGGGGGATGCAGGTGGTCCCTCAGCAGGGTGGGCGATGGATGGGAGATGTCCTCGGCCCAGGATGGGGCTAGGGGATGCCCGAGGGTCTTCAGGAGCACACTGCCAGCATGCAAGTGCCTGGAGAGAAGCACAGAGCGCTGCCTGCTCAGTCATGCAGGCGGCTGAATAAAAGAAATAAATAACCCAGCCGTGAAAAATAAGCACTGGCCAAAGCCTCCCAAGAAGCCGTCTGTACTTCCCAGCTGCAGTCCTCATTCCCTGGCTTGGTTAACCCTCTGGGAATGACAGCAGGGATGGCAGCTCCTGCAGCCCAGCAAAGATGCAAACCTGTCCCTCCTCCAGTCCTCCAAGTGCTCCGAAATGCCTTTAACCAGCAGAATAATTAGAAATCTAATTCCTATTTCTCCTGCTCAGCTAATTGTCTGTGGACAATTTGATTGTAAGAGTGTCCAGTGATGCAGAATAACCATCTTATTTCTGCTAGACATTGCCTTTGCAATTAGCACTATTGATTGCATCGCTCTGTTCTCTCACCTGCCGGATCCCAGGGGACCAGGGGAGTGGCTTTCACCTGGCTTATGCCTCCCAGGGTGATGAGGCCATGCCCTCCCTTTTGCAGCACTGTCCCTTCGCCTGTCATGTCCCATCAGGGGCGAGAGTGAGGAAGATGAGCTCTGCTCTTCAGCATGGCTCCTACGCTGCTCTCTGCTCTGCAGGGGTGAACGTCTCTCCCCAGGACTCACAGCCATGTATGGGGAGACCCGGGAAGGTCCCCCAAAAACACCAGGGAGCTCCCATCGAGGACAGAGCACATCTCTTTGCCTGCTAGGAACTCGCCTCTCCGGCTGGCTAGAGCTGAGAGTGCTTTTTTGTTTTTGTAAAAAAATAAAAATTCAGATTTGACAACACAAAAAGGTTCTGGAAGAGTATGTCAATTCTGCCAAATGGTTTGTTTGGAGGGAAAAAAACCCCCAAAGATCAAAACATTTCATTTCAGCATTTTCAGAGTGAAATGTTTTGATTTTTTTTCTCATCCAAATGACTTTGTTTCAAAGTTTCCCTTAATTTTATTTTTCTAAACATCAAAAAAATTCTGTGAAATGGCTGCGGTTGGAAGAAAATGCATTGGCTTGGTCACAACAAAACCTTTTGTTTAACCCCCACCCCACCCCCAAGAATTCCCCCCTCTGTTTTTCTGATTTATTAGCATTTCCAGGGATTTTCGTTTGCAGGCCAACTCTAAATTACATATGGTTGTGCTTTCCCAGTCACGAACGAGTCACAGATCTGTTGCCCTGCGCTAGACAGGGACAAAGGTGTCTTGGGGGGCTGCAGACCCGCTCTGCCCACAGACTCCAGCCCTCCCTGCCAGCGTTCAGTTTGGGACCGACTTTGTCCCCATTATCTGGCCCAAAGGTCCGTGGCAGACGCCCGTCTGCTGATTTCGGAGCCAGCCTGGCTCTGCTTGCCCTGGGCACCACTTGGGGAGAACAAGGGCTTGCTGGTGCTTAGAGAAAGCAGAGCTGGGAAAGGAGCTGGCCCCGGCTGACCTCCCTCCCAAAACGCTGGGCAAGGCAGGAGCCCTCCTGCCTGCACCGGTGACAGGCAGCAGCGATGCGGAGGCAGCTGCCCGCTCGGCTCGGTGCATCCAGGAGTGTGGAGAAGAAGGTGCTCGTCTTATGCAACCCATTGAATCACTACCTGAACAGCCCCCAGCTCTGGGGCAAGGGGGATTTGGGCTTCAAGGTCCAGATGGCTGCAGTAGCGAAGAGCTTTCCAGAGCAAGAGGAAATTGGTGTAAATAGCAGACTGTGCAATTAATTTCACCCACACCAGATTTCTGTCCCAGCCGAACGGGAACAGCCAGAGCGCTCCCTCCCAGTACCGGGGAGCTGCAGTATTGCTGGACCACACGTGCAGGTCCTGGACCCATCTTCCCTCCTGCAAGCCCTGCAAGCCTGATGGGTCTGTTAGTGACAGCCCAAGCACAGAGGCCAGCCCTGAGCAGGGAGCACCTAGACACCCGAGTCTCCTACAACCATGATTTCCCATCAGATGGAGCCATGGGACATCCCTGCACAAGCTGTCATCTACCCCATGGCATGTGGGTCACACGAATGTCCCAGCAGCTGGTTGCAGGGAGCAGCCCCCCGGGGTTGGGAGACGGCTGGCAGCTGAGCGGGGAGGAGCAGCTCCCAGGGAGGGAGAGGTGCTAGAGAGGAATTAGTGTCCGGATCTATAAAACACTTGGTCCCAATTATTATAATGCACTGATTAGGGGAACTCAATAGTTCTGCTGGTGGTTAATGGTAGTAATTACCCAGATATGACTACAGTGGCAATATTAATAACTCTGGGCCATTAGTATTTGTGAGCAATGAGCAGAATACACATCCGTGAGCCTCTTGCTCGATCACTCTCCTTCAGCTACAGCTTTTAGCTGGGCTGGGAGAGGGGCTGGAGCTCGGCTGCAGAGGCAACAGACCCAGGACCTGGCTGACGTTTGTCAGATCCAGAAGAGCATGCTTGAAGCCACCTGTGCATACGTGGAGATGACCTGTTGTCCAGCAGCAGTGTCCATGCTGAGGCTGGAAACTTGACTGCTCAAAGCAGAAATTACTTGCTTTGATGGTGCTGCTGCAGCCACTTGGGATGCCACAGCCTGCCCCACTGAAGACCTGCAGATCTGCTGTCCTGCAGTGTGGCTCACAGGCAACTCAGCTGCCCAACCTGTGTGCAGTGGGGCTGGGAACATGGGCGAGGGGCTGAGGGCTGGGCTCTTGTGCTGGCGTGAGCCCACGTCTGCCTGGTAGAGAGGAGGGAGCTGCGATGGACCCACTGCAGGGAGGTCTTCACAAGCATGATGAGCAACCACCCTCCGGCAGGGAGGGGTGGGGATGGACCCCTGCAAGTGGCTTGGAAGAGTTTCAGTGTGAGAGAGGAGAAGGGGAGCGGTGGGCGCTGTTTCTCTCAAGAAGAGGCAGGACAGGGCTGGTGCAGCCAACGCTGGTGCTTACAGACCCACCGTGAAGCCTCCATGTCTCAGGATGCTCACCAGCAGCCGCTGACTGCAAAGCCCACCCAGCACCACCCTTCCCAAGCCCTGGGCTCAGCCGAGGTGGACTTCAGCTTCCCCAGGGAGGGGAGAGAGCTCCCACGCAAAAGATGGTTTTTTGTTGCATGTTTGCAAGGGGCTCAGGTGGTGGGAAGCAGCTTCTCTGTAACAAGCCCCAGCCTCCGCCTCAGCGCCGTGCTGCCCAAAGCACTGTGCCCCAGGGTCAGGTTGCCAGCACACTTGTGGCTGTCTCCCCGGCTTTCCCGCTACCTCCTCCGTCTGCGTCTGACTCGCAGAGACACACTGCTCCTACCGCCTCGCATCTGTATTCCCCCAGGGAAACCCCTCTGACCGCATGGCCCGGCTCTGACTCCAGCCTTGGTCTGTGGTTTCTCAGCTATTTCTAAACAAAAGGGGCAATTAATTGGTCCCTCATTTGCCCTCAGCAGAAGATAACTATCTCTTCCACCAGCCTCTGGGAGTTTGGCAATGGTCGAGAGAGCAAGGGCATGCTCCTGGAGAAATGCCCAACCTCCATCCAGCAAGCGATGCTGCCAGCTCTCTGCTTCTAAAGGCCAGGAGGGTTTGGGGATGGGGACAGCAGGGCACCGGCCACCGTGACCAGGCACCGGTGCAAGAGAGATGCTCACTGCCCCGTGCACTCTGCAAATCCAGCCTCCATCCTTGCTCCGATTACTGTAAGGAACTTTCCCACTCCGTTTCTCCAGCTCAGTCATAATGATGGGAGTATTTAGCACACGGCGCAGTGTATTCAAACACTCCTGCAGTCAGAGACACCCTGTCACCCAGGTGACATGCCTCTTACATGCTGCCAATTTAGCAGCCGCGGCAGCATGACGCCCCTGGAATCTGGGTTAGCGCTGGCAGCCGCCGCTGCCGGCAGCCCTAGCTCCATGGGGAAGAAGGGGTGGGAGCACATGGCATCCCCACCGGTGCACTGCCCCACAGGCAAGTCCCCAGTACACCAGGTGTAAGGTGTGAGGCCATGGTAGCCCCCTCCAACAGGGAGGTACAAAAGAGGCAGATAAAAAAAAGAAAAAAAATCTCTGGTTATTTTCCACTGCAAATTTTGAGCAGAAATCTTCTTTTTCTCCCTTTTCCCTGCATTGCCATCAGATTCCCCCTCCTTGCCAAACCCTTTCCTTTCATAAATGAAAAACCCCAAACAAAAGCTGTCAGGACAGAAGATGGTGAAAATGCTTGGTTTTCCAACAGCCAAAGCCTGATTTTCCTAACCAAGACCAGAAATATTTTTTACCCTGAGAATTTCCAGTTTCTTGGTTTCCGTTACAAAAAAGGGAAAGATTTTCCCCAGATCAGCATTCCGCAGAAGTCACTCAGTGAGCGACCAATGCTTTGACATAATTACACAGCGATTAAACAGTTTGCAGTGGTTGCACTCCAGATGCCAAAGGACAACACCCTGTCCCCGTTACATCCCCCTGGTTCTTGTATCCTGCCCTGATGCAGGGCTCAGACCCTGGCGTCTGGGATGACCCCGCTTGCAGCCAGACCACGCAGGGTTGCAAGCACACCGTGGCTTGCATGGGGCTGGGTATGGCGAGGACTGGCCAGCATGATTCACCACGAGTCATCCTGAAGTGACCTGTCCCTGGTTCATGTCCATGTGTGGGATGAGATGTGTATGAGGTGACAGATTTGGCATTACGAAACTTCCCATTTAGCTTTTATTCACTGCAATGCCTGATGCACAACCTAGAATCAAGCACAGCTTCTGAAACATGAAGCCTCACCTTTCCTTTGTGCTGTGTTGCCCAGTAGTTAGAGCGGTGGATTAGACATGGGATTTTTTTCACGTCTTTACTTGGTGGCTTTACTTTGTTTCATATTCAGTTCTAAGCTTTGTCAAGGGTCCTTTTGTCCATTTCCTAATTCCTGCTGTCTTTTAATGTGTCTCAGCTCGTGCATCTTCCTGGGCCAGACCATTGCAAGGTCTGGGGAGTTGCAGAACCTGAGCCCAGCTTGCACTTTGCAGCCAGGCCCCCTGTCTAGGCAGGCAGGGTTGGTGTGGGGTGTGAAGGTGGAAGATTGCGGAGATGTCTCCCAGCTCTCCTCCACGTGCACCGGGAGCGTGCTGGGACGCTGCAAATGCTGTGTCTTTGTTTCTGCATGCTCTGTTCCCATGCTGTGCCACCTCCACTCCAATCCTGTGGCTGTGGCTTGAAAAGGGCTGGATAATTTTATGATCAATAATAACATTGGTAGTTATTCTTGTCAAGAGAAGGTTAATTGCACCTCCTGCCTAGGGGCACCAGCTGATCACCGCAGGGGCTAGGAAGGCATTTTCCGCCTGTGTTCAGCGTTTCACAACCTGCCAGGTTGCAGGATGCAGGGTTTAACCATGTGCTGAAGCATCAGGTGCTGCCATGGGAGGCAGCAGGGGAGCATTTCTCTGACCCTACTGTCGGATGGGGCGTTTGCTGGCGTGGGTCCCACGCAGTGATGCTGCCCTGGTTGCGCTCATTACCCATTACCCACTCGGCCACAGGACCACCCTGGGATGTGGAGGGAGGGAAGACCCTGCATGCACTCCCAGCATGATGGGGTGTCCTGGGGTCACCTTGGCCTCTCCAGCCTGACATGGGGGCACAAGGGCTGCCCAGCACCCCTGCGAGGCGGAAGGACATGTGTCCCCATAATCGTGGTGGCTGAGCTGCTTCTCTGCCCCCAGCCCTGGTGCAACTCTGTGTCGCAGTAAAATTTTATGACTTGTGGCTGTCAGGAGGATAAAGACTGTTATGCACCCAGCAGTGAGAACAGCTAGAGGCTGCATAGCTGTGAGCATCCTCCCTACATAGATCCCAGCAGGCAACAGCTCCGATACTGGGCTGTGCTGGGCAAGGAGGTCAGGACAGGACTTTGTCTCCCACACCGCAAGGGTAGCAATGGAGCAAAAAGTTAGGATGCTGCTGATGGCAAGAAATACAGCAGAGAGACCTCTGTGCCTTTGCACAGCTGGTATGGACACGGTCCTGCATGTCTGTCTGTCTGTGAGCTCCCCTGCTCTCTCTTACTGTCCATTCCCAGACATCCCCACCCCCCCCTTTTCCCTCTCTTCTCCCTCTTGCATTTATAGTCTGTGCCCGTGGCCTTGTCTCCAGCCTCGCGTGTGACCTACTTAGGCGCACAGCCCCAGTTCTTGCCTTTTCTCTCCTGAACAATGATGCCGTCCAAGCTGCCGTGCCGCATGCTCTGAGCACAATGAGAGCGGCTCTCACAGAGCCTTTCACCGAGCCCACCGGTGCACCCGCCGGTGCAGCACCCGCCGGTGCAGCACCCACCGTTGCCAGTGGGTGCTGAGCTGCTGGGAGGAGTCTCAGCACCCTGGCTGGTCTGGATGCTGCCCAGAGCTCTCATCCTGGGGGTAACACCTAACAAGGAGCCTCCTCTGCTGCAGCTGGCAGGCAGGGGAGAGGAGTGCAGGCAGGAGCGGGCTGTGCTCCTGCCTCCCAGGCTGCCTGCAGACAGCAAGGGCAGCAAGGCATCCAGTTCAGCATGCTCAGAGGCAGGGTGCTCAGACAGAGCTTTCTCCCAGCTCTGCCTGGGGCCAGCCTGCAGCATCACCAGCTGTGCTCACCTCTGTGCTGATGTCAGCCTGACCGTTCCCCACAGTGAAAGACTGCAGAGATCAAGAGGAAGACATTCCCTCTTGGAGGCCCCTGCTTCAAAGAGAAGCAGGTCTGAGCGTGGGGAGCAGGGATCCTCCCTGCCATGGTGAGTTTGGGTCCAGGACAGAGCTGTGGGAGAAGCAGGTGGCACACCTGCGTTGTCAGCTATGCTGTTCGGACCCGGTCTCAGGAACAGGTTTGGGTCATGGGGATGTGGTGGCCAGGCAGCAGGCAGGATGGGTGTCGCAGCGGCTGTATCTCTGCCCCCGATCAGAGCTGCTGCTGCTTACCCTGCTCTGTACAGTGGGGATCCTGGGGGGAGCAGCCACTCTGCAGCGTGAGCACTGCTTCTCTGGGGAAAACCATCTCCCTGAAAAATCCCAGGGGAAACAGGGGGAGAGCTGCTGCACCTTGCACACAGGCACACATGGAGAGGGTGTGCACAGGCATACACGCACGCAGCATGTGCACAGGCAGATCATGCTGCGCAGATGTGCACCCATGGGTGCACGCTCTGGGTGCTAAGGGTGGAGCTGGAGTTACAGGGCAGGAGGCTGTGCCAGCTCAGGTGCTGCCACACACGAGCACTGATATACGGGTCTATAAAATGATACTGACAGGGAATCCGAGTGCTGGGATGCCCACACTCCGTCCGGGGCCCAGGCTGCCTGCAGGTGGGTGAAGAGGAGGGGGCTGCCTGCCTCTGCTAATGGGAATAATAAGGTAATTAGGGGCTGTATAATCAGCATGAAGGCAGGGCCCTGTTGCTATGCAGCACTGAGTCAAGAGATGCCCCTGTCTCCCCTTGCACACCTGATAAGTCTCTAGGGAGATGCTCTCCCGAGATTGTGGATACTCTGGGCTGCCCCTGCTGCTTGTTACAGAGCTGAGAAAACTGTTCATCCTTCCTTCATCCACCTCTGTCTTCATTGGCTCTGTGACAGGCAGGCATTGAAAGGGGTTTCCACCCCAAGGGAGAAGGCAGAAGAAGAGTCCGCCGGTGCTGTGGCAATGTTGGCTCATATTTGGTCTCTGAGCAATGCCAGGCAGCTCCTGTGTGCTTGGCTTGAGGTTTCCACTTGCACATCGAGGTGACAAATTATTTCAGCTGCACCTTGGCCCCAAAGCATCTCCAGTCCCATCTGCCTAGGGCGGTCATCCACTCAGGGATGTCTGAGTCAGGGATGGGGGCTGCGGGGAGCTGGGGAGCTAGACCAAATCACAGCCTGCCCACCATGTAGCACCGAAGGTGCCCATCACACCCAGGCTGCGCTTCCAGCCCCAAGCAGAGACCTGTCGCTGTCGCCGCACATCCCTGCAGAGCAGAGATCGTGACGCAGCATCGCCTCAGCACCTTTTTTACATGCCATGCTTAGTCCTGGGCTGCTGGCCCCCCTGCCTCCACATGCCCCGGCTGGCTCCTGACCCCGTGCCGAGGCAGGGGGGAGCAAGGATCCGTCCCCTGCCCGTGGCCGTGCCACCGCAATGTGCTGCTCTGCCGCCGCAGAAGCAGGGCGCGGAGTGCTGACAGGGGCTGTAAATTGTCAGGCCCTGTAAAGCATTTAATGATTTTGAATTTATCTGCATCGATAAATACATGACAAGGTAACAGTCAAATAAATACCCATTAGTGCACTCGCTCTCTTTTTTTTAATTACGAGCTCGGGTGTAACCAATCATTTTCTGCTAAGCAAGCGCTCCAGGAAATCTTCATTAGCACCAGCCCCGGCCGTGGCAAGCTCTGCAGCCTGGAGAGGAGGGAGCAAACCAGGCTTGGCCCCAGCTGCATCCTGCTTTTACCCAGCACAGGCAGAAAACCTGGCTGCTGCTGGGTTTTCTGGGCATCCACCCCCTTGCAGAGCGGGCTGCAAGGACCGCTTTGCTGCTGTGCAACAAGCTGAGCTCTCTGCTGCAGGCACTTGCTGCCCAAGCTGTGCTGGCACTGCCGAGTCTCCTGCCTTCCCCCGCCAGCCTGGGAAAGCCCTGGAGACCTGGTAATGCAGCAGGGGGAGCAGGGTGCTCGGACCAGCTCAGGAGGATGGTGATACCTGCTCCTCCAGGCCAGGCTAGAGGTAATGCCAAGGGAGGGCAGTTTGGGGCAGTGATCCTGGCTGGGGGCTCTGCACACCCCAAGGGCAACATTTTCTGGAGGCAGATGCCAGGTTATCAAAGCATGTGCAGAGAGGGGTGGATCTCACTTATCGCTGGGCCGTCGCTGCCTTTGGGTACCCCTCACCACTTCCTTCCATGTTGGGCAAGCCAGAAAGTGCTGGAGGGGTGCAAACCACCCAGGTCATCATCTCAGAGCAAGTCTTGCTCTGGCAGGTGTGCTGGACTCAAGAGAGGTCATGAAAAAAAAATATAAAAATGCTGAGAGACAGGACTGGGCAAGTCGATGGGCTGTGAAATCCCAGAGCACCAGCTTTGCTGCTGCAGAACAACCTCCCACGTGAGCCACGGTGCTGCTGCCGACAGCACTTGCTGCCAGCGATAAGGAATAGTGAGACACAGGCAGGAGGAACAGGGTAAAATACAAGTCCCTGGCTGGCGTGGCCCTGGCAGGGATGGTGCAGGGTCAGGCTGCAGGCCAGCTGCTCTCCCTGGGCATGGAGCCGGGGCGCAGGTTGGTAAAGGAGTAGAGTCGAGGGCAGAACCTGCTCTGTCCCCTTTGAGCATCCCTTCCATTAATCTTCCCTCCGTGTCAAACAACTGGCTTGGAGAGGGGACAGAGGGAGAAACTGGCTCCTTTGCTCTGTCTTATTTCTGTCTGGCAACATTTTTCCAGCAGAGCAGCTTTTAAAATCTGAACATCTCCTGGGAACATGTCGATCCTGATGATTTTTTTCTATGGAGAAGTGTCAAATCAAATGATTTCAACTTTCACATTTTGTTTCAATAACGTCGAAAGGATTTTTTCCAATGAGAGATGAACATTTCAATTTGACATTATCATTTGGTTTCATTCCATTTGGGCTTTTATATTATCATATTACTTCAAATCTACATTTCTATTCTATCTAGCATTTTAATGTTTAATGATTCACCAGGATCAAAAACCAGCTAAACATTTTGAAATTTCTGGGTGGAATTTCCGTCCCTCCCTGCCCCCCCGCCAGATTTGTACATTGTGGAAAAGTCTGCATCTTGCAGCTGGCTGTGGCTCCAGCAAGGAGCATCGTGGCAGAGGCAGCAGCAATCCAGGGGCACTTTGTCCTATGCTGAAACCAGAGGAAGGACACCAGATGCGACCTGCTCCATGCTGTACAGCCGTAAATAGTGAGTGGCAGCACTGGCAGGGAGGAAGGTGAAGACATTATATACAAAGTGGAGAGAAAGTCGTCAATAGGAGTTAGGAAAGAGGATGCCCTTGTTACCCAGAGGAGCTGCAGGAAGAATCTGTTGCCCATGCAGAGCAGGACAGGCTGGATGCAAGAGCCGGACCCATATACCAGGGGATAAATGGCAACACACAGACAGGGTTTCCTTGAGGGGCTCTACATGGGGGTTTTGTTTGGGGAGTGAAGGAGAGGAGCCAGATTTTTCCCTTTGTGAACCACCAGCCTCCAAGGGCTAGGATGTGGCTCTGCTCCCCAGCACTGAGGGAAGGCAGAAACTTGCTTTCTCCTTTGCTGAAGCAACGCTGGTGGAAGAGGGGCTGTGGCTGCACCTTCTTATCTGGGCACAGACTGTATTTCGCCCTGATGAATCAGTGTCACGTCAGGTCTCATGCAGCCGGTGCCAGGGCTGTGTGCTGGGCTAGAGCTCTTTCCCTGGAGGAGGCAGCGTGGTGGCAGCATGCCCTCCTCTCCCCGGGTACTGCCCCCAGCTCCATGCTCTGCAGAGATGGCTCATCCCCTCCCTGGGCAGCGAGAGCCCGCGGTGGGATGCTGGGGTGCCCTGCTGTCTGCATGCCACCTGCTCCCTGCACGCAGCCTGCCAGGCTCCTGTCTCTCGCTCACCGGCATCCTTGTTGTTAGCAGGATAGATTAAAAGCTGGTTTAATGGATATTTATGATCCCCATCACAGTCTTTTACTGCCTGTCCTTTCAGATTATGGGTGGCGCTTGCCACAACATGGCCAAGCAGTGGATGAGGGTGAGGTCTCTTGGTCTGCACGGTGGGACCTGGCTGCCTGGAGCCATCAGCATACCCCTGACAGCCCCAACAAATGCTTCAGACAGGTACCCCTGTGCCAATGGGGTCTCTGTGCATGCCCCCCATAGATCTCATAGGAGAACCATCCATAAGTACCCCCCTATGCTTTTTGAGTCCTACTCACCAGATGGGGAAACTGAGGCAGAGGGAGGAGGGAGCGGACATGCCATTGCCATTGCTGCCAGCTCTTCCCCCAGCATGCAGGGTTGGGTGCTGGCACACACGTGTGCACATGGGCCAGGAGGTGTGCATGGGCAGGTGTGCAAGTCAGGGATGGCATCTGAGAGTGGCCCTGGGCAATAGCACGGTGGCCGTGGTGGGGGTGCGTGCTGGCCACAGCGGTGTGGGGCAGAGATGCAGCAGGTACGGGCAAGAGCTGTGGGTAAAAGCCAGGTCTGTGGGAAACAACCTCCACTGGCATTTGCTGAACACAGCCTGCTGCCTTTTGAAGCTGGTGATGCTCTCGGAGTACATGGGAAACCCTAACTGAATCCCCAGTCTCCCTCTCACGGGCTCTAAATGAAACTCCCCCAGGACAGCATATTAAACTTGACCTGTGCACCACCTCCAAGATTAACATCAGAGGAGAAAGAATTAAAGGTCTGTGGAGGGCAGCGCAAGGGAGGAGGCGGGCATGTCTCTCCTCTCCTGCTCCGGGAAGGGGTGGAAGGGCAGCTCTCCAGGGAGGTGGGCAGTCCAGCACGCTCTGCCGAGCTGCTGGAGGAGTGCGGCAGGCTGAACGCCGCGCTTGCTGGCAAGGAAGTTGATGTTCTCCTTCCCCAGCTCGGTGATAATACAAAAGGCAAAAGAAATCCCCTCTGAGGCAGCAGGGAAAACAGGCATCATTTGCTTTCCCGCAGCGCAGATGCTGCTGCTGGCCTTGCAGTGCCCTGCTGCCCGCGGGGGCTCAGAGTGGCTGGGGCTTTGCAAACACCAGGGACCCAGCTGGGGTGAGGAAGGGCGCTGGGGGTGGGAGGAGGGCTTGCGCCCAGGATCCCAGCAGGCACCCCACGGGGCTCACGCTCCCTTGTTCGCTCTGCACCACAAGTTCGGCTGCTCTGGGGAGTTGTGCACACACGCTGCCTCCCCACGGACCACTCATCGGCCATGTCTGGGTCACATCCAGCCCGTTTTCTGAGGAGCTGATGCACAGCTCTGCTCAGACATGCTGCAGAAGGAAAGGTCTGTCCGTAGTGGGCCCAAGATGTGCCTAGACCTTCCTGTAGGTGGGAATCGTGGGCCTGATCCTGCTGTCCCCGAGCCCTGCCAGTGAGGGAGGGAGCGTTTTTGCACCAGCGTCATGCTCACCCCATCAGCGAGCAAGAGACACTGCAGGCACTTACAGCTTTCAAGAGCTGACAAGCTTGTAAGAATGAAAAGTTCAAAACCAGTGCTCGGGACGTGTAAGTGTCTGCAAAACTAACTGCCATTTGGGTTGGAGCACGCGTGCCAGGACCCGTCTCCTCCCGCACCATCTCCGCCTGGAGAAAAGGTCACCCTTCAGCAGGCTGGAGTCACCCAGCCTCCCCCAGGTGGGGGACTCAGCTCTCGCTCCTCTTAATGAGGTGACCTTCGCATCGGCGGACGCGAGCAATTCTCCCTGAAGAGTCGACAGGTCAAATTAAGCAGATGTTTTATTCTGCCCCGTCTCTGGCTGTCGGAGATTGGAGCGCAAGATGGACAGAAGCTGAAATGAAGGTGTCGCTTGCTTTCCTTCCTCCCTTATTATTTTACAGACTGTAAATGACTGGCAAGCTTCTTGGATGTTTCATCTCAAGGCAGAATCCATCCAGCTCCAGCCCAAGGGCGTGCAGTGTGGATGTGTGTGCATATGCTTGTGTGCTGCAGTTAGGAGGGGCTGCACAAAGGGTGATACCAGTGCTCCCCTCCTCTTCTCCAGGCTCCCAGGGCAAGTGCATGTGTTGATCTCCAAATTGCTGCCACTGCTGAGAAAGACTTTGGCACCCCATGCAATGTGCTAAGAATTGCCCTAGACCAGGTCAAGCCAAAAGCAGACCCTCCTGGCACCAGGCTGCTCAACTCCCCCCTGAAATTACTCTGCCGTCAGCACTGGAGTAGCTCATCTCAGCCTCATCCTCTGGTGAGATGCCTGGGGACAGCAACTATCTGAAATACGCTATGGGGCTCCTGCCCGCCTGACCCAGCAAGGCCTGTCCTGGCTCTTCCCCTGCCCAAATGCCTTGAGTGGCTCTTCCAAAGCCAACAGGGTGGCACTGACCCTTCTTCACTCAACAGGGCCTCCACTGACTTTGTCAACCTCACCAAATGCCATGGCCCTTTATAGGATGTTCGCTCTGCTAGCAAATGGGATGTTTGCAGTCCCCAGGAAGGGAAGAGACATCTGAGCATATCATACTGAGCAATGATAAAGGAAATTTCATGGGACACAGTGAGGAGTCAGCTGGGTACATTGGGAACCTGTCCTGGTCAGATGCTAGACACTGGTCTAAGGCAAAACATGGATAATGAAAGATAACAGCCAGGCAAGAGCATCAAGGCTGGTTTCTGGCCGCACTAAAGGAAGATTCTAGGACGGGTTCCTGCCTCTTACAGTGACCAGGGACCTCTCTTGGGCTTAATGCAGGTCTGACTGGAGAGGACTCTGGTCTGAGCTTGTGTTTGGCAAGGGAGATGGGGAGCTCTGCATCTCCAGCCAGGGGCTGATTGAAAGCCAGACTAGTGTGGCAACATGGGGACATTTAGGCCTTGTGCAGGCTTAAAAGCTGGTAACAAGCTGCTCTGGAGTCACAAAATGTAGAAGCTATTTCCATCCCTTCATGAACATCCACAAAGCCTCAGGACACATGTCTGCAGCCAGGCAGCCTCAGGCCAACCCAGAGACATGGATGCGGCACCAGAACCAAGCCAAGGGACGGCTGAGCATCAGGGGTTTGGATGGGAGCATGAAGCTTAGAGTAGCAAGGGAATATCTCACTTGGAGAGTATTTGTTACATGCTCTCCAATGGGGCACATTTCACTGAAGGCTCCTTCCATGAGCATCAGCCCATTGTGGTGAGGAGACCAGCCCAGTGCTGGAGGCCACACTTGAGCAGGGAGACACCCAGAGAGCTGCTAAGGCTAGTAATGTGCAAACACAGAGTGCAGCCAAGCACGGGGTGCTATTATGCCGGTATCCCCGGAGCAGAGCAATTTCATCAAATAGATTTATCCTGCCACATATTCCCCCTGCAGCAGGTCTCCACATCTTCTAAATAGGGTAATACCATTTCTCAGGGTAGAACCACTGAGTTTACAAAATCCAGGACTGGAAAACGGACCTCTCCCTTCCATGGATGCATTAGTGGAGCCCCTGGGCACTACCAAGCTGAGGACCTAGCAGAGACAAGCGATAGAGAGGAACAGCTCCTCCCTTTTGCCCTGCATTGCAGTGGGAGTCTCCTGCCAGGAGAAGCAATCCTCAAACAGAGAGGTGAATCTGAAACTGCCTGTGCCCAAACCATGGGGCTCCCCACACAACCAGGTTTTGCAAACATGTATTGCATGTGTGGCCAATATCCCAGGGAATTCCCTGAGCAGGGAATGTGGACCCTAAAGAAAACTTTATTTGCAATGGGTTGGTCGTGCCAAGTCGCAGAAGAGTCAGAATTGCCAGGGACCCATGTAGCATTTGCATTGGCACAACCTACCTGGCATCCAGCAGAAAACAGCCCTGTTACCTGCTAGACTTTAAGGCCCCAGCTGTGCCCAACTACAGGCTGCAAAAGTGGAAGCAGAGATATTTGCAGGGCTGGCTCAGCACAGAAAGCCGATCTCTGTCCAATGCAATTCCCAAAAAGAGAGCAACAGCTCCTGACCTCCCTCTTCCACCACAAATGCACTGCCTAAACTCAGGCACTTGTCTACAAGCCAGGAGGAAATTCTGCCTCCCGGCCTGTATTTAAAATTTCACCTTCTTAGAAGACCTGGCTGCTAGGCAGAGATGACCTCCACGGAGAAGATTCTTGTAAGACCATTTCTGGAGGGAGAAAGAGCCCTAAAACCCACAGCATGGAGTCACCAAAATGCTGTGGGCTGCTGTTGAGTCTGTGACGAGCTGGGCCAGCTCCAGTCCCAGTGAACCTCACTCCCTCCCTCACCGAAACGTGGCTCTTCCCATGGATCATGGTGCTGTCTGGACAGGGAAAGCCACCCTTCCTGCCTGTGGTTTGTCATCCTCCCCATTTAGCCATCTGCTTCCCATGTGTGCTTCATCTCCAAGACCCAGAGCATCTGTCCTGGCCTCAGCTCCAACTCCCTAAAATCCCCCACCTCCCTTGTCCCAGGCTGCTTTTCCTCCCTCATCCCAGCACCTAATGCAGTGGTGAACATCTTTTGGCGTGGGAGTGGAGTGCTGTCCTTAAGAGGGGTAAGACGTGCATGGTGGCTGCTCTGGCTTTGCCACCGGGAAGCAGACATGGAACCTACACAGTAATGTCACCTTGTCAGAGGAGAGACAGGGACAGCCCTCTGGGCCTTGGTGAGCGCATGCAAGAACTGGTCTGTGCTTCTCCTGCGGCAGCAGTCAGGGTTGAGATGAAAAGGACTGGGGGGTAAAGCAGTCTGGGTTTGTTGCGGTGTTACTTCCCAAGGGGGTGGGTAGCGGTGTGGGTGAGGAAAGGCAAGAGACTGCAGCAGCAGCCAGAGCAAATGGTTCTTTATTTTATCTCCAGGATAAAAAGGAATACGGAAACCAGATTCCTAAGATGAGGTGCCTTCATCTTGCTGTGCAGCGTTTGATCATTTTAGATGTATTACAAGGAGGTGTATGGTTGAATTATCATTAGAGGAGGTGATGGAGCTGAAGAGTTACAGAAAACTTCCCCCATGGTGACCCGGACTCATATTACATGCTTGCAGGGAGAAGAGCAGGAGAGCACAGGAGCCGGCATGGCTCTCAAGCAGGGGACCAGGAGGCAGGAGCAGCTCCTGAGCCTGTGGCAGAGTCTGGCTGCACCCAGCCGCCTGAGAGCTTTTCTGTACTCTCCATGCTGGGAGGTGGGTCTGGGAGTTTGCAAGAGCAGCCGTGGCACAGCTTTCCAGCTCCCCATCTCCTGTCTGGGGAAAGGGAGCACAGCACGGAGAAGAGGTATACAACCCAGGTACATCAGAGCCCTCAAACCCAGGGAGGCTGAAAGTACAACCCAGCATGCTGGCGTGGTGGGAAGCCAGTACAGCAGGATGTGGATCCATATTGGCTGGGACGGTGGGGCCAATGTGCTCCTGAGCAGGGGGATCCCATCAGTGGCTGGGGTCCAGAGGAGCGGCATGTAGCAACGAGGACAAAAGGATCTTGGAGCCAAGGATCCTGGGGCTGGGAGTGCTGGCATCCCCATCAGAGCGGGAATTCTCGCTTTTTCTGCATCAGTGCCCCTAATCATCCATCCATCACCCATCCCTTCTGTCCTGAGTCCTCCAGCAGGTGTGAGGATGGATGGCATGCCTGAAATTGCCAAAGCCTGCTCTGTGTGCATGCTTGCTTAGCAATAGAGCAAGTGCCATTTCCAGAGCCTCATTAGTATTTGCATTGTTGCATGGCTGTCTAAGAGAAGTAGCAGCTAAGTGAGCCAGTCAGATCTTGCTAATTTGCATGTTAATGAAGCCCACAGAACACAGCTTAGAGAGACTGGCAAGTAGACCTCCAATTGATAGATCTATACATGCAGCCTGTATATGCTTTAGAGACACAGCAAACACTGTAGGCAGACACCCAGATGGCTAGAGAGACAGACAAACAGATGGCTACATACAGACGTACTGGATGTGGGGAAAAATCTTTGTGGAGAGAGGTAGGGTGAAGCGCTGGAGAGAGGGGGGGAAGGATAGAAAGATGGATAGATGGATAGATAAAAAATATGAGTGGAGAAACAGATTAGTCAAGGATTGTGAACATGCTTGGAAATAAGAGTCTTAACATGTTTTGGTTTTGTTTCTTTTTTTAAAAAAAGGTTGTGCATAATCACTTGCAGAGCACAGGTCCCGATGGGGCTGTATTTACATCTCTGCATTGGATGCTGCTGCCTTGTAGTGCTGCAGAGAATGGGCATCCAGACAGATACAGCATGGCTGGTGGACAGACGTACATGGGGTCTGACTGCTTAGTAGGCAACTGCCCAGCCTCGACTTTGGAAGGAGCCTGCCCAGGGTGCAAGGACTATCCAGACACTGCTCTCCTTAACCCTCCCTTGGAGGACTGGAAAGGTTGCAAACAAGATTGTGACCAAAAGAGAGTTATATGTAAATATATACATATTTATATAAATGTCTATTGTGAGTGAATGGAGTCAGGTGTCAGCCATGAAAGGCAGCAGTCGCAGCTTGTGGGGGAGCTGGTGAACAAGAAAGCCCTCATCCTTCCCTGGGAAAGGGGCTCCAGCCACCTGGAAGGAACCTCTGCTGAAGGGTTGTGAGAGTGTGATACTCCCAGCCTGGAGAGCCAGGGTGAAGAGCCAGGAGACCCATATTCGGAGCATTGGTGGCCCAGCTGTGACATCCTGCATCCGCACCTACACCTCCATGGGGACCAGTGTCGCCAACACTACTCCCTAGCTGGGACAGCAAAGGGGGGGATTGAGTGTGGAGGGAGATCACAACATCTTCCAACAAACCCCATCTCCTGGTGGGTTGGGACTGGGACACCACATGAACAGGTGACACTGGACCAAGAAAGCAGTACTGTCTCCCTTGGCCAAGGAGTCACTTTTCCCAGCAGTCCTCGATTTGACCCTGGATAGGGTTGACTGGCCCTCAGAATGATACTCACAGCCTCATCTCCTCTCCTGCCTTTATTTTCCCCCCTCTTGCTCTGTCTGCATGTTTTCTGCCATGAGGGGTGCAAGATGCAGGCAGGGTGGGCAGGCATGCACCCTGCACCGTGCAGGGAGGCTCCCTGCAGCTTTGCAGCCGCAGCCATGGAGGAACAAACACAGATGTGTAGGGCTGGTGTGTTTTGTCTCCTTGTCCGAAGGTGTCAGAGGATTGTGGGCATCTCTGGACACAGTTCAGGAGCACTGGGAGAGGAGGGTCAGACCCCAAACTACAGCGGTGGCTCTGGGTTTTAAAGCAGGCTGCCCTGGAGCCCAAGCTCTCCCTGCTTGCATGGCCTGGGTGGTTGAATGCCAGGCAGGGCTGGAGCCAAAGGCAACATGCCGAGGCCAGTGCCTCATCCCTGGTCTCAGGCTGACTCTGATGCCCCTTGGGCTCTCCGCAGGCCACCGTGCTGCACAGGGGTGCTGCAGGCAGCTGGCGGGAGGACGCACAGCGGGAGGTGAGGGACCACTTGGGGTTGGGTCAGCCTGGACCAGTTCCCATCA
Organism: Harpia harpyja; assembly: GCF_026419915.1. NCBI lineage: Eukaryota > Metazoa > Chordata > Aves > Accipitriformes > Accipitridae > Harpia > Harpia harpyja. Next base: position 7,531,562 of record NC_068955.1, on the reverse strand, counting down.
CCAATACGAGTCTTGCATGCCCAGGAATTACAGGGAAAGAGGAGGCAACTTCTGCTCAGGAAGGGGCTGTGGGGAGGGCTGGCACGCAGCTCCGTGACGTGCTGCCAGGTCTCACACAGCTTTGATGTCTGACGCGTCAGTCAGCACAGCCGGGCCCCTGCCATGCCCATTAACCGCAGCGCTGATGCGGATCGGCCCTGAGCCCTGACAGCCCCTGCAGAGGAGCATGACAGGGCTGAAACAGGGAGCACAGGCACAAATTACAGATGCCCCCACTGACTCATGCACAGTCCCTCCAGAGAATCCCAGGACCGGGAGGGACCGGGCACAGGACTGTGGCATCCCGGAGCATCGCCGCCTTGCAGCACTCTGAGCTTGGATGCCTCCTTCCACCCAGCTCCTCCTCATTAGTGCCTGCAAAGTGCTCTGAAATCTCCAGCTGGAAGAGCCCATAGACATGCAGAACATTATTAATTCATGGCAATGATTGTTTCGGTGCCCTCGGCTTCCCATCGCAGTTCTCACACCCTGCACTCTCCGGGACCCGGGGAGCCTCGGACACAAAGTCCCCTGAGCTATCAGGGCCACATCGCATAATCGAGGTGATGCCTTGACAATTCATCCCTATTCTGCAGGCAGGATTTGTATGCAGCAGGGAGCACGGAGCCGGGCGCTCCTGTGGGAATTGATGGAAGTGGATTAGAGGCCATTGACGGCGGGTAATCACCCCGCACCACAGTGCAGGAATTTGGCTGGCAGGATTGCTCTGCAGTGCCTGCTCAGAAGGGCTTCTCCTTGCCTTTTTCTTTTGGAGCATTTCAAAGGGTCCCTGTGAGCATTATGGGAGGCTTCCTGTACTGTCTTTGGGCTATCCCTGGAGCAAGAACAAAAGCAGGCAAAACAGTGCTGAAAGGACCTGGCTTGATCCAGCCCTGGCTGCAAACACCTCCACGCCTGTGTCTATGGCAGAGAGGGCAAAGTGGCAGGTCTGCACGCGTGACCTTTGGCCATTAGGCTGGGCAGAGGTGGTGCTGGCTGGTGGGTGGTGCAGAGCTGGGGAAATGTCCCAGTCATTCAGAGCCCCTGTGCTGGCTTCCTGGGGCTTATCACAGCTTTGCCTTGATTTCCCAGGCAGGAGAGGATGGGCAGACCCGGGCAAGCAGAGGCTCTTCCCCAAATCCTCACCTTCCTCCCAGACCATCCTGCCATCACTGGCACTCCTGAGTATGTGAGATGACAGCTCTCTTATCCAAAGACAGCTCTGCTCTCTCCTCCTTCAAGTGTGCCGAACCTCGGGCTATTTACAGCATTTTTTCCAGTGTTTCTGAGTGGTGCTCGGAAAGTTTCCATCTCCATTTCAGATGGGAGGCTCAGCACTTGGCAGTGTCGTTCGAGAGCATGTGTGCGCCTGTGCGTGTGTGCAGAGGTGGGTGACGAGCCACTTGGCAGTGCGGGGTCTGTGCACACATATCGGTGAGCGAGTGCATCGGTGCCTTCGTGGGGAGACGGGGTGACAATGGGCATGGGCTTGGGGACACCCGCCGAAGAACCAGCCATTGCTGACAACATCTGCCATTTTCTCTTACTAAGACTGCAAGTTTTCTTTTGTTTCCACCCCCCACACAAGACTTTTATTAAGAAAATTTCAAGCTCATGAACCCAACTAGTGAAAGCAGATGCCAAGCGCAACTGCTCCTGTCAGGTCTCCTGTTTGCAGGCCAGAGCTCTGTAGGGCCATCACACAGAGAATCTCCATTTCAACCCAATTTGGGATTTCGGAGCCTTATTTCCATCCCATAGGAAGGAGGGAATAGCTTGAACTTCTGGCTGCTCTTCCCACCTGGTGTGAGGATTTCAGCCAGCCACATGGCCATGCCCTGTTTCCCCTGGGTGAAATGAGACCCTGCCCACATCCTGACTGTGGACACCCAGGCCCTGGCATAGGGGGTTTGTACCCAAACACATGCTGGGAGAAGCGAGACATGCCTTGCCCATGGCAGCTGAGTCTAAGAGACAGGAGCCCTCAGTGTCCTGCAGGCAAGGACCACGGGCACCCCAGGCTTACATCAGCCCTGAGGTCCAGCATGGTTTGGACATCCTGATGCTTATGCCTAGCAGGAAAGATGAGGTGCATCATCCCAGTAATGGAGCCAGGCTTTCAGGCACAAGTGTCTCTAATTATTAATTAGCTGATGAGGGTTTATTATGTCTTAGTACAGCTCTCCTGTTGCCTATGACACTTACTGGCAACGAGGAGGAGAGAGGGCTTGATGCTCCTGTTGCTCACACATGTGCAAGCGTTGTGCAGGAACAACTGATCTACAGAGCCAGTAAGCCCTTGTCCCACGCTGGCACGGAGGGTCAGAGCTGTAATGCATCCTACAGCAGGAAGCCCAGCCCCGTGCTGGTTATCTGGCCTGACTCAGCCCAACTCAGCACCATTCTCCACCTGCACATGCTTCAGCACACGCAGGATGCCTCGGCCACATCATGCCCTCACCGGTGTCTCTCAAGGCAAGGATGAGCCTGGGGGGAAATAAGGGAGCTGGCGCCCAGACATCTCCCTCTCCTGCCCCTGATCTGGAGGAGACTTGCTCCCAGCTGCCTCTCCGCAGCCGTGAAGGTGTCTGCGGGAGCTGCAAGCCAGCTGTGCTGTGTTGCAGTCCGCCTGGCAGCAAGCCACGCTCCCCAGCCCCGGCAGCTCCGCACCTCAGTGTCATCCCCAAGTGAGGTGGTCCCTGCTGGGATCTCAGGGCCAGCCTCTGCTGTCTAGGTAGATGGAGAGAGGTCCTGCCAGCTGCAGCCACCATGGCCAGGAGCTGGCTGGGACGACCCACGCTGCTGACTCAGCCTGTGCTGGGCTGCTGGCACGGGCCGGCAGAGGGAAGGGTTAAGTGCGATTGGGAGGCTCTGACATTTTGCTAATGTGCTGTGTTAATTGATTCGCTCATTTCCATTTGTTCCTGTTAAAGAGAGACAGATGAGAGTGGTCCTGCAGTGCAGCGACTTGGCAGGGAGCGTCTCCGCTGCGTGCAGATGTGCTCCTGACTCATTTATTACCATCAGGCCTCCAAGCTACCAGCGAGCCTGAGCATCGCGTGAGGCTGCTTTCTCCAGGACCAGGGAAGAGCAAACCAGCGGACCCCCAGCATCCCTCCTGGGGCACGAAGGCCACGTGCCCCGTCTCAGTGCAGCCTGCACAGACTGAACCCGGCTGGGGAAGGGGAAGAAACTGCTGCATTTGGGAGGAGACAGAAAGACAAACGAAGGGACAGCAGCCTGTTTGGAAAACACAGGGACCAGGAAAGAGCTGGACTGCTTTCAGTCTGCACGGCCCTAAGAGAAACGCCAGCCATTTCCACGCCAGAAGCTTTTGATGTAGAGCAATTACAGGTACTATGGGGACTTTGGTCCAGCCTGTGGCCAGCCTAGGTGTCCCAGCCTCAGCATCGCCCTGGCTCAGCAAGCTGCACTGAACTATAGGACATATATTATCAGCTCCAGAGATGAGAGGTGGAGGCGGCCAGGCACAGGCAGGTCTGCAACTTGCCAGAGGTTTTATGGAGAGCAGGACCCTGCTCTCTGCAAGGGACATGGCCCTGCTCATAGCTGCCCACCATGCAGTGTGTCAGGGCAAGCAGGGATGCAGGCAGAGGCAGTGCCCAGGGGGAGCCGGGGTCATGGCCTGCCCTTGTTCTTACCTGCAGCCCTGGAAATCAGGGGCCAGCGGGCAGTAAACCCATGCCCTGCACTCCCCCTTGCCAGCCTGCGCTGGGCAGGCAGCGGTGTCATGCCCAGAGCCTTTGCTCACACCTGCAGGGCCTGGCTATCCAAGATGTGACGCTCAGTGATATCTGAGTCACTTGACCAAACACTTATTTTTCCTGTTGAAAAAATGCAATTATGACAAAAATCAAATTGCTGCAGGGGAAGAGCTCAATTTCAGTCAAAATGTTTATTAAAAACATATTTGCTCTGAACCTTTTTGCTGACAAAAGAAAAATATCTCAATCCAAGTGTCATTATTTGCTTGAACTTTTCCGTAGAAGAAACGTCTCTTCCAGGCAGCCTCTGAAGGGACGAGTCTGTGCCTGGCCATGACAAGAGCGAGCGGCAGCGAGGACGGTGGGACGTTGGTCTGTCTGTGCCCGCAGGAGAAAGGCCAGTGACCCCTTGGACAGTGATATCTGCTTACCGGAGGCTGTCAGTCACAGTCGGTTGCTCCTGCCTCTGCCCATGGTGTGCTGCATTTGTACAGCTGCTGGTGTCCAAACGGAGCTGGGAACTCAGCCCTTCGCACGTTTGTTAAACCCTCATCCATTCACCTGTCTGATGCAGAGGACAGCCCCGCTGCTGTGGGGCCAGGGCACTGCCTCTGGCTGGGGAAGGGGGATGGATGCATGGAGGAGTTGGACTCTGGGCTTACCACCATGAAACACTTCATATCACAAGCTGACCACCTCTGCTTTTCTGCTCTTGTATACATGTGGGAGTGTGTCTTCACAGGAAGGTGTGCATACATGTGTACAAGTGTGTGCATGATTATGTATGTGTGTTTGCATGTACACATCAATTTGTGTCTTGTGTGCACATGAGTATATGCATGTCCATGTGGTGGGGTTGTATAAAGCCAGAGAATCTTTACCCAGGTGGGGAGATCTTGGTCAGAGTCATTTGGAGAGGCTCTAGCAAGCAAAAGCCTTGCAAGGTTTGCCTGTATTTCAGGAAATGTTAATAACGTGCATCCTCGAGTCCCTGGCGCTCCTGCATCTTCACCCTGTGGCCATGTCTCTCTCCCAGGGAGCTGATTACAGATGGTATCACTGTTGCAGAAATGATGGATCAGAAACACAGGCAGCTAACGCAAAGAAAAGCAGAGAAAAAGATGCTCGGGGTTGAGTGTGTCCTCAGGGAGGAAAGAGCAAAGTACAAAGACAAACCATGCTGCAGCGGTGCTCTGGGGAAGGACAGCAGGGCCCTGGCACGTTCCAGTTGCCAGTTTTAGGGTCCAGATCGGAACTGATCTACAAGGAAATCCACATTAACTCATCTTCACTTTATTTTGGACCAAAGAGGCAGAAATTTTCCCTAAGCAGTGACCACATGAGGTTTCGCAGGACCCCCGCACCTTTGCCTACCTGTATAAAGGAGATGAAGCTCACAAGAAGAGCTGGCAGGACTACACATTGGTGAATCTCAGCCTGGCTCTGCCTGGTGTTAGAGGTTGCCAGTTCTCTTTTAGATGTTGCTTTCCACCCCCTGTTGAGAAATGAGCACCTCTTGATTGCATTGGATAAGCTCTTGCTGCCTGCAGCTCCAGAGCTGAGGACACATCCTTAGCGACGCAGGGTGCAGAAACACCCAAGCTAGCTTCATGCAAGCTGGTGTCTCAGGGAAGCATGGTACCATGCTACGTGGAGGTATCAGCCCGGCACCTGGAGCAGAAGAAAGGGAGCACCATCCTGACCCAGTGACCTGCATGGCCTCCCACATCATTGCAGTCGGACGACTGAGGGTATAGCATGGGGCCAAGTGTGGGGGTGTTAGTGGAAAAAGCTGCCCAAATTTGCACTGCTGTCAAAGCACAGGGCTGGTACTCCCAACCTCTTTCTGCATTTCTGCTGATGGGTGGGAATATATGTGGAAAGGATGTGAAAACCCATGTCCATATGAAATCTGCTCCAGATTTGCCCTGCTCCAGGGCTCATAAGGCCACTGATCCCTGAGCTGTGCTCATGTCCTGTACAGATGAGCTCAGAGGCCTCTTTCCTCTTCCTGACTACTTGCTGTGGTGAATGCATCTTCCTCTGGGGTGAAAGCTGGAGAGCAGCTGGCAGCCAAGATCCTGCAAGCAGAGGAGAGGGGAGGGGTCCAGCTCACCAGGGTAGAGAAGCTGAAACGTATCAGGGTTTTTTCTGTATAGTTATCACTTTAGTGTGAGCAATGTGCAAGCCCTGAGGCCATAGTAGCCTGCTCCCAGTGATGAAGGAGCAGGGGTTTCTGTGGCAGAGGCCTTTATTGGCATGTGAGTTGGAGATGGGGCCCTGCTCCACCAAATGTAGGTGGCACAAACACCAGCAGGCAATTCCTCTGCTAGCAATGCCCATGGCTGCTTGTCCACCAAGTCCCGCTGCCTTGCTCCTCCTGCTAAAGCCAGCATCACTCCTGTGTCTCTGCTTGCCCTTTGCTTTACAGTTGCCTTCTGCCAGTCCTTCCATCTCTAGTTGTTCTCCTAGAAGACCCCAGTTTTCCTCCTGAGTTAGCTTTTGCTGGGCTCTTCACTTGTTTAGCATTTCTATTCCTAAAGTCACTTTATTCCAAAAGGAAGAATAATTGCCTCTTCCATTTAGCTAAAATGCAAGATCATAAACTTGCCCATCATCTGCAGCAAGGTCAGGAACTGCCTGTAAAAGGCAGAAGGCATTTATTGCTTCCAGAAGAGCAGATTTCACTCCCTCTTCTTTCTGCAACTCCACCCTGATGCCTCCAGTGAGATCTCACTAGAGCTGGGTGGATATAGCAGAATAAATTGGCTAGAAGAGGAATTAATCTTTTTTTTGGGGGGGGGGGGGGGCTAAGTATCCCCAGGCAAGATTTGTACTGTATAAAGCTCTGCATCACAGCAGCACTTTTGGCTGTCCTCTCTGCATGATGTACAGTGGGTCAGGGTCATCCCTTGGTAGCATGTCTGTTCCTGACTGGAGAAATGACTCTGTTTGTAAACCAGGGCTTCAGAGGCTTCAGAGATTGCAAAATGCTGCTTTGACGTGGGGAAGACTCCACCATAAGGACATTTTGCTAGAAAATGAATTTCTATTGAGATTCACTGCTGACAACACGAACCAGTGCTCCCGGAGAGGTTGACTGGGGAAAGTCTGTGTTGCTTTTCTCTCACATGAGGCTGGCTGGTAAAAAGTTACTTACTTTGAAAGGAAAGAAACACATAGATGCACCTCTTTTTTTCCAGATTTTATCATGAAATTAAATGCAGCTTTTGGGGGTTAGGCTTTTTTCTCTCGCACCTCAAAACTTCTCCTTTTCCATCCCTTTTTCTACCCCAAGAAAAGATGAAGAGGCATGAAGTGATAGCAAACTCACAAGCTAATTTTCGTCCTCATTTTTTGGAGGAAAACTGTAATCACTCCATCTGGGAGGAGGAGAGGGGGTAATATTCCACTGCTGGGTTGAAAACATTTCAGCTCTCTAACAAGTTGAGATGGAAAAATTTGGTCTCCTTGACTTTGATGCCTAGTAGGTGTCACTTAAATAACATGACAGACGGAAGCAGACTCCTCCTTCCTTGAATCCACCCACGGAAAGCGGTCCCCTGTGCCAAGCATCCCAGGAGGAAAAAATCGCGCTTGGGCAGCACAGCCCTGTGCCTGTCATTGAGAACACATGGACATCCAGGATTTGGAAAGGGACCCTTGGGTGGACGCCCTGGGTGAACAGCCCTGTAAAGCCACACGTCTGCCACAACGGGTATGCCCAGTCGCTTCCCAGTCAGGCAGCAAAACCAGATGGGTCTAAACTTATTTGGGAGATTCTAGGGAGAATCCTCCAGTGATTTTCTGAGGATGAGTGAAGCCGCAAAGGCAGCTGGTGCAGGGAGGGAGAGATGCCCAGCACCAGTCAGAATTGTCCCCACACTGCAGAAGGGGGATGCCACCAGCTCCTGCATCCAGCCCAATGCACAGGGCTCACACTGTGCTCATTACCCCACACAGCCCCAGAGCATCCCTGCATCCCTGGACCCAGCATCCCTGCAAGTTCCTGCCCCCACTGTCCCTCAAGTTGAGCTGCACGAGGTTTTGGCTTCATGCTAAAGGTGGGCTCAGTGCTGCTGCCCACACCAGTGCCGCCCCTCCTCCCCTGCACCCATCTCTGCAGTAGTGACCGAGTCCAGTCTGGGGGGTCAGCCCCGACGAGCGCATCTCTGCTCTTTGCCTGTCCCCATCACACTGAGGTCAGACGATTTACGTGATTCATGTGGCATGACTCCGCATACGCCTGCTTCAGCATCGTAAGGTGTCAGTTGCCGTGGCAACGGGATACAACACATCCTGGCATTGCTTGGGTGAGGTTTTCCAAGCTGGCAGGGTGGGGAGGTCGTCCTCTCCCCTCCTTTCCGAGGAAGCTCGTCATCCAGGCAGGGACACAGTGGGAGATGCATTAACGAAAACCTCCCGCCGCCGCCATCCGCCTCCCTCGCCCTCCTGGAAAGGCCCTCTTCGCCAAGGACTCACCCGCCGGCTGCATCCTGCCCGTCCCTGGCAGCTGCACTAATCCAGCCGAGGTCCCCTCCCCCTCCACTGCTGCCGGCAAGAGCAGAGCTTGGCCCTGCCGACAGCATCTGCACGGCTTGTGCTGGGGGAATCTTCATCCTGTCTCATCCAGAGAAATCCTGGGTGCATCCCTAGGAAACCATGCCCAAAACGGGCCCCCAGAGCTGAACTGCTGCTGGGGAAGAGCATCTTCATGAGGCTGTCCCCCTTGCTGACCCCAGACCTTGGCGCTCCTAGGGATAGAGAGCCCGGCATTCACCAAGACCTGAACCTGCATCCTATATGCCAGAGCGTCCCCAGATGCTGGCTCATTCTGAGCTCCTCCTTGGTGCTGTCATCTCCCATGGAAAAAAAGCCTGGCTTTCATCCCAGTGCCACCTGGGACTGATTTTGAAATCTCTGACCATTTCATGGGAAGGAATGGCCATCTTCACCCCAGCTGTGGTTACAGTGGATAGATGATCCCACGTGGGGAAGGTGTCACCTCCCAGCATCTCCCCTGAGACTCAGGGCAGGCTGTTTGAAGTCTGTGGGGTAGCATACATGCTGGGGCAGGAGCAGCTCTCCAGGAACAAATAGATGTGGGAAGACTCAGGGCTGCTGGGAACATGGCCGGGGGAAAGACTCACCAAGGGCCCGGGCACGCTGAAGACACAGCTCCAACCAGGCTGGCTACTATGTGGTTGTTGTGTATGGCTCCAGTAAGAGACAGCTGGTTTAAATCCTTTCAAAGCCTGAGCCCAAGTGATTTAAGACCTCTGATCTTGTTGGCATTCCCTCTAACTCCTTTACAATTTCCCTGGCTTGTAATTTTTAATTTTGGGATTGTAAAGCTGTGGAAAGCTTCTGGATCAACCCTTCATGGGGATGGGGATAGCCCAAGGATACCAGCACCTATGGATCAGGCTGAGGATTTGGCCCTTCCTCAGTAACTCCAGAAGGCAAAGCTCTCTCATTATTCCCAGCCATGAAGGTGTGTTTGCCCCTCTAAAGGTCACTCCAGGAGGAACCTGCCCCTCTGCCTGGCTCTAGCATGGCGCATGCCTCAACAACTGTAAAGTGAGACAGGACAGGTGAGACGTGGGCAGAGACCTCCAGCATGGAAGGTCCTGCACCCATGTAATATTGGGCAGGGGGGACAAGGACCACAGAGGGTCACCTCAGGGGGACAAGGCCCACAAGATTTGGAGAAAGCAAGACACATAACCCCCTCTCCGAGAGGTCCATGAAACATGTAGGAAGTGTCCTCCACACTGAACATAGCTTCCCCAGCCCTTGAGACACAGGACAACAGCAGAGAGGAGGTGGAAGGAGAGGGCAGTGACTGGAATTTGGGTGAACTGCAGAGCTGGGCTGAAGCCCATCACTGCCTGGGTGTGCAGAGAGCCTGCTGGCATTGCTGACCTCGTGGCTGGCAGATGCCTGCATGGCCACATCTCTCTGTGGGGTGGGAATGCCCAACCACCTGGCATGAAGGTCTCTCCAAACACTCACCCCCTGCTCACAACCCCTCCAATAGAGAAGAGACACAAGTCCCAAGAAGAGGGTGCCCCACAGCGTCTTCCAGGACAAGCCGGGTGCTGGGGCTGCCTGGTACTGTCAGAGCAGAAGAAAGACAGCAATCGGTTCCTTTGCTCCTCCTGTCCCTTTCACTGCTTGTCCCAAAGGGGAGAGTGGCAAAGTGGGGAGATGTCCATGCCTGTCCCTGCCAAGTGCTCTGCTCCCGGGGAAATGGCTCCACAGCAGGCAGCTGCCTATAGAGCACTCAGCACAGTTGAGGACTGCTCTGCCAGGACCTGATGAAGACAAAAGCGGGGGGCCCTTAGTGTCTTCCCACCGTCTGCCTGCTGGCACAGGGATGCACAGGCAGCCCCCAGCCCAGGCAGGGCAAAGCGCTCCTGTGGAGAGGGCACTTCAGCCAGGAGTGATGTGGCACCGAGGGCAATGCCACCCTGGAGTGCCTGTGCACCACAAAGAGATGCTGTCTCTCATCCTCCTTTCTCCAAAACTACCCCAGACACTGCCTACTTCAGAAAATATAAATTCCTTGGTCTCTTTCCCTCCTCCAAGGCAGATGAAGGCTGGGCAGGTCTGGGGAGCCTGGCAGATAGTGCTGACCCAGGCAGAGGCTGGGTCGTCAGCTCTGGCAGCAATCACTGTGTTCCTGCCACGTCGCTGGCCTCCTGGGAGCGGAGGTTAGTGGGCAATGTCTATTTATAGATCCCTCAGAGCAGAGCAATCATTTCCCTGGAGTCAAGAGCAACAGAAAATGCCAAATGTATCGAGGATGAGCATCTGCTCCTGCAACCCCTTCACTGAGCACTGTTAGCACCCAGGCTGGCTGGGTTCATGGGTCCCTTTTTAGCACCTTTCTCTTGGGGTGCTGGGAAATAGGCCAGCCTGGGAGAGTGAGACGGGATGATGTAGGGAGCCAGGCAGATGGGTGTGCTGGGCACCTGGCCCGACGTGAGGGCTCGTGGCCCCTACCCATCTCCATGGGCTCCGTGACTGCACTGCCCTCCTCCAAAACCCCTGCTCCCATGGGTATGACCCCCTGCCTCTTTTCACAGTGTATGGCTGGTCCCACAGCACCCCACACTGAGCAGAGACCTGGCAGGGACCCGAGCATGTGTTCAGCTCTCAGTCTATCAGGAGCCAACCGTGACCACCAGAGGTGTCAACAGCAGGGCTCAATGGTGATGCCGGGCTCCCACTAAGCTGCTGCTCCAGGTCTTGGCAAAGATGCCCAAGAGAACACAGCCCAGATGATGGCTCTGGACTGCTGAGGGTGCAGGTGCTGCTCCATGCTAACCTCCAGACCTTTGTCCCCGTGCACAAGGAAGTGGGATGGGGGGTGCTCACCCTGGTTTGGGGGAGGCAGAAGGACGAGTTCGGATGTGGGTGTGAGCACCAAAGGGGTGTGTGCGACTCCCCCCGCCAGCTCTGCTGGAAGGGGCCTTGCTGGCAGGCACGGGTGAGCATGTGCCACCTTCCTTCTGGCTGTTTACATGCCACAGCCAGCATGCATGCGCCATGGCTGCCCGTGCCAGCTCCCGCAGCCAGCTCCGCTCTCACACTCCCCAGGCAGCACCGCGTGGTGATGGCCTGAGCCGACAGCTGGGGCTGAGATGCCTCTGGCTGGTCCTGCTGGGGCATCTGGGCCAAGCCAGTGTAGGATGTGCTGGGACCAGGCGCACATGGTTCAGACCAAAGCCTGAGAGCTGGTGAGAAGGACGAATGCTCTGGAAGGCAGGTACATGGGGAACCCTGCACTGGGCACATACTGTGGAGCTACAGGCATGAGCCCATCCACATGTCTCCATCCAGGGGATGCCCCTGCTCTCCTTGCTCATCTCCAGAGCCATCCAGCATTTCCAGCAACCTCCTTCCAGGAGGGCTGCTGCCAAAGGAAACTCTCCTTGCCCTCAGATTTTGTCTTTCTCTTTGGGGAGCATGACCTGTAGGAGACAGCCTGCAAAGTCTCATCCACCTGCTTCACTGTGCCCAGAAGATGCTGTTGGTCTCCCCAACAGGAGGGATGCTCATGCCTGCAGTGGGGATGGTGGGAGGATGGAGAGGGTGCATCTCCCCCTGGAAAAATGCCCCCACAAAGACAAACTACAGGATCCCTGCTGCAATCGCTCTGCAGGCTGGGGAAGGGGTCAGCTGTAGGGAGATGGTCCCTGCCAGGCTGTCCAAAGCGGGGTTGATCTCTGCCTGTGGCAGGTTCCCAGCATGGGCACCACAGGGCTTGTTGTGGGCCTGATGACTCCGTGGGATGCAAACAGCCCCCCATTGAACCCCAAGGACTGGATCTTCTGGGAAAAGGCTCATGGAGGGCTCATTACAGCAGAAAAGTGGATGCCTTTGGTGCAGGTCGGTGACTGGCATGGGGTTACAGCGCTGTGGGAACGATGCGTCTGGGCAGAGCCGATGCCTGAGGCAGGCAGGCAGCGGGGCAGGGACCACGGGGGGCTGGTCCCCATCACCGCCAGCCCGCCATTGCGAGCAGCGGGACCAGGGCCAGGCAGGCTGGGTGGGAGCACCCAGGTCCCCTCCTGCCCACCCGGCACTTTCCCGTGGGGCGGCTCTCGCCCGCACTGAGCAGCATCGCTGGCAGCGGCACCGCGGCCTCGCGAGGGAAGCGGCAGAGATTGAGAGCAGAGCCCTTGGCTGCTGCCACTTCACGGCACCGTCTTCGTGATACGGCGTTGCCTTGACAACTGCAAAGGGTCTTTTACTGCCTGTCGGCTGCTGAGACAGAAAGGGGGGGCGAATAAAAAAAAAAAGAGAGAGAGAGGGGGAAAAAAACCCGAGCATTAACTCCCAATTCCTCAAAGTGGCTTGCACCATGTGAGAGGGGTCCAGCGTGTGGGCAAGGCTCAGCTGCAGCATCCCCCAGCCCCAGCTGGCTGCGGGCATGGACTGGCACAGACAGGGAGCCCTGTGGCTGCTCGTGGTCCAGCGCCAGTGAATAATCCCCAGCAATGAGTGGGGTCCCGTTCCTCCCCCTCCCCGTGCCTTCCCATGACCTTGGCATCAATCAGGAGCTTCGGCCACCTCGTGGCATGGTGCGGCCTTGGACCAGCGCCTGAGATCAGCTGGGCTTGTCAGCTTGATCAATCAGTCTGCCCTGCAATTAGGGCTTTGTGTCATCCACCTCCATCAACACCCTGCATACTTGCCTTGCTCACGGCTTTTCCCAGACTCCGGAATGGTCCTGCCTCACCTCTCTGCAAAACAGCCCAGCCGCTTCCCCACCCACAGGTGCTGGGATGGGGCTGCCCCACAACCCTGGCTCCACGCCCAGGATCTCATGGCAGAGCAGAAGGAGCAAATTTGGTTCAGCTGGGTCAAAAAAGTGACACTAGGAATGGATACATCTGGGGGTTGTCACTTATGCATATTTTATGGGCAATGTGACCCATTCCTGACGCGTGTGGTCGTTGGTTCTGCAGGTGTGGACGGCACTGCCCATGCCACACTTCTTGGTCTGAAGTGCTGGGCCAGAGCCTCAGATCTGTCCCAAAAGAAACACAAGCTTGCTGTCTGGAATTGCTCCTAGGCTCACAGTCACTGTGTGAGGAGCTTGGCAAACCCTGTGGTCAGTTCTGAGCACTCAGACATGGAGGGGATGGACAGGGAGTCAAATAATTGCATGCAGAAGGACCAAAGGCTCCTGGTGATGTAGGGTGTGATCACCTTGCCTGATTTCAGGCAGCTGAGCTGAAATTAGCTGTCCCATGCTGGAGGATCAATAGCAATAAATAGTTGCTGGTAGAACAGACTCATTTGACCTACTTTGGACAGCCATGGGCTGAAGGGCACCCCACCAGCCATCCCTGCATGGACTGATGGCTGTCTAGACAAGGAGTGCCGCTGCAGTTGTCTGAATGCAGCCAGATGAACCCGACCCTGCCGACCTGCCCTAGGCTGTGGAGGATGGCAGGGGAGCATTTAGACCCAAAACAGGAGTCTCTCAGCCAGCCAGCCCTTGTTCTGCCATCACGCCTGGCTTCCAGGGCTGAGCATGCAGCACCATGGTGATGTGTGGTGCATGAGCAGACAAGCCCACAGGGCAAATCAGCTAAATGGTGTCTGGGCACCGTCACTGCAGCCGTGGCTGGGCTGTGGACAGTCGCTGGTTAAGTCACTCCCTCCTGCATGAGCAGGAGCAATGTTCATGATGTTCACTTTACAGCCAGCAGCCTGAGTGCCCCGGGGCTCTTAGAAACATGCTCTGGTCTGGATGAGCTGTCTGTCCTCAGAGTATCCTGCTCTGGAGCCCATCTGCATCTCCTGAGCTGCCCTGCTCCATCCCTTCTCCAATGCATGTGGGCACAAGCAGTGCACACTGCACCCACAAGCCTGGTGGCATCAGGTCACATGTCGGGATCAGGCACATTGTGAGCCCAGTCGCATGGGATGTGCCAACACGGACAAGCATCCTTTGACATCCTGACCCAGCTGCATAGCTTGGAGAGGTTAGGGACTACAGGTCTGTAGTACAGCAACATGCATTACTGACCCTTTAACAGCATTAGGGAGGGGTGTTTCACCCCAGGGCGGCGAGGCAGACCCACTCATGTCTCAGTATCTTTCCCTGCAGAAAGCTCTTGTGAGCAAACAGCTTTTCCAGAAAGATTCCTGTGCCTAAACAGGCTGGGAGCAAGCACAAGTCTTTCTGAAATTGTCCTCCTGAGCAAAGAAGAGTCTGCTTTCCAGGGTCATTGGACAGAAAAGATGCACTAAACTGGGCCTTAAACACAGCACCACTCTGAAGGATCCATGAGCCCTGAGATGGTCCATGGTTGGAGGCAGATTCATATGGCCCCAGCTGAACCCTGTGATTTCCCAGCCAGGTTGTATCTTCCAAGTCCTGGCCACATCTGGAATGTGCTAAAATCCAGCTGTGAGCTACAGGGTGTGCTGGGTAATGTATGCAATGGAGCCCTATCCTGCCTTGCCCCACACAGCCACCAGCAACCCCCAGAGCTCCTGCAGAGTCCCTGAGTGCAGCGAGGCTCTTTCCAGCCCTGGGTATTGCGTAGCAGGAGGGTCCAGTGTGGAAGGGTTAAAAACGTGCTATAGCGTGACAAAGTACCAAGGTTTCTGGTGGCTCCCACGGGTGCTGGCAGCTCTCCAGCTGTTTGGCCACCTGTGGCAGCTGCTGCTTTCTTCAGATGCTGCTGCTATTGCTTTTAAATTGATGATGCAATTGGGTCTTATTTAAAGCAACAGCTCTTTCCCTTCCAATACGGCTCTGTGATGGATATTGGCTCTACTTCTCTCCCTCTCTTTCTCTACCTCTTCATCCGGACTCTGAAATGCCCAGGGATGCGTGTGGAATGACTTTCTACCCATTGTCAAGCACTTACAGTATCCCATAAATAATCTAATACTTGTTTGGTCTAAATGTAATTAAGATCCTTACTCCATGCTTGGCGACACTGACCGGCCATAGCGCCAGTGATTTATTGTGTTGTATTGTTTAGGGCTTTAATTGCGTGCTGTAGTTTGGCACTCCACTGACAGCTTCTCCCAGGAATGATATGTTTACGCTGCAGAGGAGTTTGGGGTGATAACTGTATAAAGCAGTTTAATAACGAAGAACATACTTCTAATACAGAAACCTGTTGAAGGTGTTGCTTTAGGAGGCTTATTCTGAGAGCAGAGTAGGAAGTTCCCCAGAGAAAATCAGCTCCTTTTCATGCACAGAATATTTGCAAGCTGCTTGCAATTGTAGCGATTGTTACGGAAAATTATGTGAGAGTTATATTTTCCTTCAAATAATTTAACTCTGTGGATCCTGTGGGTATTTAGTGTGGGCTCTTTGAGCTGTGTTGGCCACATGGTAATCAGTCATGTTAAATCACATGGCTCTGCTGCCAGGGTTGGATTGGAGAATGCACTGGTACTTACTGTGAATATTCATGAAAGCAAATTAGAAATTCAGTCCTCCTGGGCATGTGTGCATGCAATTTTGGTATTGCTTTTGTGCCAGGAAACCAGTGTGGCACAAATGTTCAGGTGGTGTGCACACAAACCCACCCAAAGTGAAGCCCCAACGCCTGCAGTTTCCTACTTGCTGCAACACCGTTGCGGTCTCTGGCCAGCGCTCTGCCTGCTGAGGCTCCTTGCTCGGAGCTGTAGCATCAATGCACATGCCTCCCCACATTGTCATCCACATGCAGGCAATTCAATTCACCCATTTTCAGCAGCACTAGGTATTGCAGAGCTCAGCTGGGGAAAGCCTGGGGTGTCCTCAGCCTTGCAGCTTTCCTCCGCTCTCTCTTGCATCCTCAGCACCTCCTCCCATTACCATCGCTTTCCCTTATCGACACACACTGCTTCCAAATTAGGACAGATGCTGTCCTGCTTCTCTGCTGGGCTGTTCTCATCTCTGCGTGGCACTGCTTCCACAGGGCTGGTGAAAAGCAAGCTGGCTTCTCCCAGTCTTCCCAGATAAGCAGGATTAAAACCCTTGCTTATTCTTTCTCCACCTGAGCAAGGGCAGGAGGGACAGAAGGGGGGTCCTTATCTTTTTCTTATCTCCGGTGCAGCTGCTTGTCGCCGGTTGTGAAGGAGAGATGCCCCCAGACCCTGCTCACGTAGACATGTGTCTCTTCCAGTGCCTGACAATGACCTTCCTTGTATTAACAGGGGCCTCTCTCCTAACACTGGTTTCTTTTTAGTGTTGCTGAGGCCTCTAGGGAAAACCTTCAGATACCTGATTGCAACAGATACCAAGGCAAAACCACAGCAACCCTGATCCTTCTTCACGTATATGCAAACAGATATGCTTTAAACCATCTGAAAACCACAATGCACACTGCTGTTGCAGCTCTGTCCCCTTCTCTCTCTTACAGATGAATATCCATGATTCCTTGTGATTTCAAGCTAGCTCCAGAGGGACTGGTTGGTCCAGAGGTTTCTCCAGGGTATGGCCTTTTATCTCCTTCTCTCAGCTGGACCATCTCAAGCTAGCATCCTTGGCCAGCTGGCCAGGCCGTTGTAAGGGTGCAGCAGCTATACCTTTAGCTACCCATGTCTGGTGTCAGAGCCCTCTCAGGCTGGGAAAGTGTGTCTCCAGACACAAAAAAATTCCCAAAGGTTCGGGGCATTGGTGTTGTGCATCTTCTCATCAGAAAACAAAACTTGTGTCTGTTAATGCATGGAGCAGAGCTGCCAGAGCTGGATGCAGCAGCATGGCTTGGACCGTCTCGGTTAGAGATGCTGCTGCACACATCCTCAGCAGTCCTCCTGGGTCACTCCTAGGGCTGCCCCTTCATGCAGCTGATACAGATATATCCAGCTAATTGCTTTCCAACTGAAATCAAAGCAGGCCTGAGAGAAAGCCTTTCCTTCACTTGCCAACCTCCTGGCCTTGGCCTGAACCTTTACCCTAACTGAATTGAGCTAAAGTAAGGTTATTTGGCATCTGCAGGGCTGTTGACCAATTATAGAGCACCTTGAATTATCACCACACTTGTACCTGGGCCAAAAATATCAAGCATGCTCTGCAGAGCCTTGCACAGTCTTTTTGGGTAAATGTTATGACCTCCTTTGTAAAATATGCTCAGATTTACTGATAGAAAGCGCTGTGCAAGAGCTAGAATAGTGAATATATTAGATAGTGAGATACAGAGAAGTGTGCACACAGAGGCACAGAACCCAGCAAGGGGAATGGTGTTCTGATCCCCCTGGATGGCTCAGCCACTGACACATGGGTATCTCAGCCAGATCTCGGCAATGCCATGCCCAGGAGGTGAGGAGGTGTCAGGGCTGGGCAATGTCCTGGCGCTGGGCTGCTTGGAGGCAGCAACTTGTTAAAGGAGCTGGCCTGACATCTCTTCAGCCTTGAGAATGACAAATTCACAGCTGCAGTTTGCAATGAGTTCATTAGCTCACAGGACAGATCAAAGTGCTGGACCCTGGCATCGGCCCTCTCTGAGGAGGGTTGAATTTCCACCCAAGCTCTGTGGTATGGGGCCATGCCCAGACCTCAGTAGTGTGTAACTGCCTCATCTTGTTTGATCAGCCACCACATGGTGCAAAGGGAGGGAGAAGGTCAATCACAGTGAAGGAGGTGGAAAATGCACTCTGGATAGACTGTGGGGTCCACAAAGACCACTGGCTTTCACTCCCTCCCACATGCACATGAGGCATCCGAGCCCTGCATCAAACTGGAGCAAGGAAGGACCCAGGGATCTGGGATGTCTCATCACCCATTTGCTTCTTTGCTGCCTTTTAGTCTTCATACCTCCAGTCCCAGCTAATACCACAGCACGGTGTGCCTGGCACTGTGCAAGGGCAGGCAGGAGATGCCAGAGCTGGTACTGTGCACCCTAAGGCAGTGGAGCAGAGATGAGACCCCAGAGATGCTGGAGCAGGGAGCTCAGGGGACAGTTTTGGACTCAATGCAATAGCATCCCCCGGATCTCCATGGGTCCCAGTCTGTGCCCTGGAGGGGTAACTCTGACTGGGAAACACAGGGAGGGAAATGAAGAGAGAAGAGGAAAGTCAGGCTGGAGTGCTGACCCCATCGATGTTGTGACACTGCATGCATCACATCCCCAACCCCAGGGTTGGAAGGGTTTTGGTTTTGCTTTCAGATGGCTTTTAGAAACCAAATTTTGGCCCTTTGATAAACATATGTGCATCTGCACACATAAACCTTCACACACATAGACATTTATTATGCACATACCTGTTCATATGGGCAGACACCCTTGTGAACCCCCATGTTAAAATCTGTGACAGATGTCCCTGGTGCCAAGAACCTGGGTGAGGAGGGACTTTGCAGCCCTGAGCATCACCAGCAGCCCAAATCCTCCTGCCCTCACACCGGGCTCCATCTCTACTCTCTCCCTCCCTATTGCACACATTAAAGGATTACACTGTGATCTTTTCAATCTCTCTGTCAATAGATTTCTTTTTTTGCCAGCCGATTTTTTTTCCAGCTCGAGCTCTTTCACTTCATTAATGCGCCCAGAAGGGAAGAGCAGCTGCCTGCATTGTCTGTCTATGAAAATTTCTTGCGCTGCTGGATTTGTAAAACAACTGATTAAAGACAATGCAATTAATTATTCCTTGATGAAATAGTGGAAATTATCCTGAAAAATGAAGAAATTTACCAGTGGAACATTAAATCCCCATAATTATGTCATTTCTACAAAGGGGGCAGGGAGGTGAAGTATAAAAATAAAATCCAGCCGCAGTCTTTGTGCCGGCATCTTGCTGGGTGCTGTGGGACGTGGTGCCCTCCAGCCGGCTCCTGCCTTGGATGTCTGCTGTGCAGGATACCCCCAGCACCACGCGGAGACCCCTGGCACAGGCAAAAAGCAGAAGCCGAGAGTGGCCGGTCCCTATAGAGCCCTTGCATGCTGGGCCAAGATATTTCCCCTGCTCTGGGCTGGGTGTGAGCATCCAGCTGCGCTTACAGCATCCTCCGTCATGCAGACCCCAGGGTGGGGTTGGGGGAAGTGCCCACACCCTGGCACCACCACCACCCCTCCTGGGAGGGCCCTGGAAAGTCTGAGATCCCTTGGAGAGGAAGCCATGGCCCAACCTTCCTCATCCTCACCCCTGCCTCTCACAGAGGGGACGAGGCTTCAGCTCCAGCTCTTCCCAGGGCCCCGACACCCATGTCCTGCCCTGCCACGGTGGGCAGCACCACGTGCAATCACGGGGACACCAGATGGGCTCCTGGGATGTGGCCCATGCAGCTTGGTCCGTGGTGCCCCGTGCACCAGCTGTACCTCAGCCCCTGGGGCGTCCCCCAGGCCAGGCTCCTGGACATGTCCCCTCCGCGCCTCCCCAGCGCCATCGCCACCCACCCACCTCCTCCAGCATCCTCTGCCCATGTGCTTCTTTGGCTGGCTCTTGCCTGTCATCACTCCATGGACCATCCCCTTTCTCACTACCAATTCCTGGCTCATCTTTCTTTCCTTAAACTCTGAATCCTCCTGCCACCAGCTCTCTCTGCCCTCCCTGGTTGCCCCCCACCATGCTTTCCCCCGCTGTCTCTTGCTGTCCACATCCCTGCCAGACCCATGACCCTGGGAGGAGAGCTGGCCCTGGGCACTGCTCCGTGTGCTCTCTCCATCCCGTCTCGTGCGAGTGTGTGTGCCGGTGCCTGTACACCGCCAGAGCAGGGAGAATCCCCACCACGGGAGGAGGGGTGCAGCGCTGAATCACAGCCCCAGCGCGGGGGGAGCGTGGGAGGCAGGGGGAGCGCATTGCATGGGGAGAGGATATGCCTCCTCCGCACTCGCAGCTGGGGACTGTTGATTTTATTTATTTATTCTATTCTGAGATTTATCAAACATGGGACTGGAGCCTTCCCGAGCCTGGTATGTGTGGAACGAATCCAGGCCCCACATACCACCTGCCGAAATGTAATTACCAGATGCGTTAAATTAATAAATCTTCCGGGCACCGTTTTCTGTTAGCACTGTTAAACCCATGGGGAAAGCCTCCGACTCTGCTCTGAGCTGCCTGTGCCTCCTCTGTCACTCTGAGCCCCCTGCGTACCCCAGACAAAGGGTCTGACATCTGGACAGGTCTGCACCAAGCTCCCCCAGGGTCATCACCATCAGGTCATTTGGGACCAGCTTTATGTCCCTCAGTCCTTCTCAGCACAGGGGGTGGACCTGCAATGGAGACCCTGCCCGCAGTATTGATGCTGTAGCTCTAGGAGGGGCAAAGTGAACAGATTTCATGGTTTATGATAGTGAGCAGAGCGCTGCAGGGATTTGAGAAGGGACAGGGTGCCTGCGGGATGTCAAGCAGAAGGCAGGCAAGGGGTGGCCAGAGGGATGCTCCATTTAAAGCTTTGATGCTGGGGCCTGGGAGTGGGAGAGGGTCTCCACCTCAGCCTTGGAGACCAGGCACCCTCATCATAGACCCAGCATAAGGAATGGGTCCTGGTTGGGGGATCCCTGCACTGTGACTTATGCCTCTTTCTTTAGGAAAAGCACCTAAGCAGGATGTTTGTGCTCTTTTGGGAGAGGATACTTTCATTTTCCCCTTCATTTTTATTTCATCCCTTATACCTCTCTACTGAGTTCCTCTTGGTGGGGCTGGCTGAAGCCTGCAGATGCAGCACTCACAAAAAAGAGTTTAGTCTCCAAAATGGTCTTCACGTCAGCCACAGCCAGGCCCATATTCCTTCTTGCTCATCCTTTGAGGGTGTTCTTGGGCAGGTTTTGCTTTCTGTTTATTGATGCATTTCAGAAAGGTCTGCTCTTTCTGTGAGCATCAACTGCCCTCCTTTTAGAGCTTTTAGCTAGAAACAAAGCATGAAAAGTTTGACTAATCATTTGGTGGTTAATATTTTTCTAATTCCAGTTAAAAAAAAAAAAAAGGCAGTGATGGAAATGTAGGCTTAAGGAGCCTGGGTGTTGAGGACAGCTTGTAAAAATTATTTTGCACCCATTTTCTGACCATTTCTACTAATCACATACCATGAAATGAACAGTTTGCAAACACCCCATGGGCTGAAATTTGTTTGCATAAACTATTCAGTGAACACTTGCAGATAACAAATTCATTTGCAGAAATCAGGATCAGCTTCTCAGCAACTCACAAATGGGAAATAAAAAAAAAAACCCACCTTCAATGAATCGTGCACAAGGAGCTTCTTCCTGCAGGACCACAGTCATCTTCCCAGGGATGCAGATGTTTTTGGTGGTGGTACAGAAGGGCTGCGTCACTTTCTGGTGCAGTCAGAAAAAGCCAGGCTTGTTTGTGGTGATTTTATTTGAAAAAATGCCATGGCTTGTGTTAGAGGGTTCCCAAGGAAATGGGTAGGGATTTCAGAGTCGCAGGTCCAAGCTGGGTCTACAGGAGAGGTGCTGAGCTACCAGAGAGTCTGTACAGAGTACAAAGGGGGATTAGGTTGTAAACGAGACCTTTGCAACACAATTCTCTTCTGGTTTTTAAATAGAGCAGAATTATTTAAAATTTGACTTTTTTTGGGTGCAGACAGCTGGTAAACCCAGCCATGGGTCCTGCTGAATGGGCCCCTCCTTTTTGCTGCCTGCCCAGGGTGCCTGTGCTAGGGACAGAAAAGCCAGCGGAGACCTCTGGTGAGGATGGGGTGAGCAGGGTTTTGAAGGTCCTCCTCCACCCAGGGAAAGCTCTGTTGGATGGTGCTGGCACCTCTCTTCCTGTGGTTTCCTCGTGCTTCCCCCAGGTATCCCTGCTCCTGGAGCTGTTCTGTGGTTTCTATTATTTAAGAGTGAAAAATGCAATTGGACTAGCAGAGTGTGCAGCTATCCCAAAGCAGACAAATTGAGTACAAAGAAAAGTCAAGTTTCCAATCATCATTTTTCCTTAAAAAAAAAAAAGAGATATTTTTCCCCTCCAAAGAAGAAAATATGATTTCAGACACTTTTTCACATTGTAAATGCCGTTTGATTTTTCTTGCTAGTCCTCCAATACCAAGAGGGATATGCTGATACCCAGACTATCACAACTCTAAAGGGGTGCAGAAAATGACCCCAGCTATTGGGTCCTATCTCCCTTGTGACATGCCCTGGTTACTGCTGCCTGGCCTGGTGGCATCAGGAAGGGTTGTGTCCTCTGCCATGATGGATGCTTCTCTGCGGGGACTGGAGCAGAGCTGCCTCTGCTCGGCTCAGTCCATCTCTGGGCAGGTCCTGGGTCTTGGCATGGGAAGCAGTGCTGGGGCCAAGAGCAGAGCTGCCTCCCAGCCACCTGTAGCAGACCCCCAGGCTCCAGGGTGGGCAACAGGGCAACAAGGGACCAACAGATGATGATGGGGCTGAAATCAGCCGACACACCACGAGCACCAGGACCTCCTTCTTCCTCCTCTGCCTGCTCCTGTCCCGGCCAGCAGGACCTCAGCCACCTACAGGGAGCCCACCCCCCTCTGTCACAGTGGCTCAGACTTTCCAGGAAGGAACTGAGCTGCAGGAATTAAAAGCTTTGCAGCGAGATGTGACAAAAAGGAAGAAAATGCCTTCAAATGCACCTCCTTCATCTCTCCCAGCACTTCACCTTTCCGTCGGCTTCAGTTATTTCACAGCCTCTGGAAAAGAAGAAGAAGAAGAAGGGAAAAAAAAAATGGTTAGGAACTTGCTGAATAAATCATATCCATTCCCTCCCCCACCTCCCTCCTTTCTTTTGTGCAAATCAAAGGCTGGGAGCTGCCAGGAGCTGACAACGGTGCCCCCAGCCCCCACCTCGCCGTTCCTCATGGCCCCCGTCCTCGGGAACTTTGGGGGAATACGCAGCGGTTTCAGAGGCAATCAAACTCTGACAGCCCAGCCGGAGGGACGGAGGGGGGAAGCGGGGAGAGGGGAGCGGGAGCGCTTTGCTGCTGTCGCTCCTGCAGGCGCTTGCTAGCTGCTCCCCGTGGGTCTTGTAGTTTGGAAACAAGGTACCGAACATGTGGGGAAGGCTGATAATCTCCAAAGTGTCTGTGATTAAGTGAAACCAGCAAATTGAGATGCTTAGACAATTAGTAATCTTGGCGTGAAAAAACTGGAAGAATCAAAGAAGAACTGAGGGTTTGGGGTTTATTTTTATTTGATTTTATTTATCTTATTTTATCCCTCCCTCCCCCCCTCCCCGTCCTTCTAATTTCCTAAGCTTGTTCCAGTTAGATTTGAAGCGAGAGCGAAGGCAGGAGTACCGCCTGCCCCAAAACACCCCTGCCCACCGCCTGTCTCCTGTGTAAGAGCTGGGGGGACAGGCACTGCCGCCTCGCTGCTGCTGGCGCGGAGGGAGGTAACCCAGGGCTGCTGGTAATGTCTGACCAGGCTGCCAGCCGCACTCCCATCGCTGCCACGCTGCTTAGTTCCCCGCCGCAGGGCAGGGGAGGTGGCAGCGTGCCCATCGCAGCCCACGCACAGGCAGGGCTGGCAAACAGTGCTCTGCCTGCACCCAGCTCCCAGGCCAGCAGGATGGGCAAAGCCGACTGCGCCGCAGACACAGGACTGCACGTTCCCCGGCTGCCTTCCTGCATCTGCCTTCCAGCAGCTTGCTTGCATGGATGCAGGTGGTGCCCGGGCCATTAAGGAAGCTAATCCCAAATGTGAGCCCAGCCCCAGCGTGGCAGCTGTCGAATGCCCATGCCAGGTCCTGTCCCTGCACCACTGTGTGCCCAGTGCCCTCATCTGCTCCGTAACACCCTGCTGTCAGGTTAGGGTACAGCTGGGGGGTACCTCTGTATAGCATACGGCGAGCTCAGGGCATCTGGCAGCACAGCCTGACATCAGCAAAAGCTCAGCCGGAGCAGGACAAGGGCATCTTGCAGGAGTAACCTGTGACTTAGGGCAATTCTCCTACTGTCCCTGTGCCCCTGCATTCTTTGAAAGCCAACGTTGAAGTCTGTGTCATCGGCTCTGCCTCACCCAGCTGCTATTGGCATCCCAGTGTAACTCCAAGCAGCTGAGCACGCTGTCTCCCTGTGATGAGCTCCCCAGCCTTGGCCAGCCTGCACCTTTGAAGGGCTCAGAAGCAGCAGCGTTCCAGACTTGGAGGGTGCAACCAATGCACGCTACTTAGTGTGCAACCAACTTAGTCTACAACCAATGCACATTAGGGCTGTGACTTGTCACGGGACCCACTGTCTCCCCTCAATAGAGACAAGGACCCTTTGGGCAAATGCAAACCTTCAGGGCACTCCTGTGCGAACAGGGGCAAGGACTCAGACCCCAGTGCAGCAACCCTGCGCTGCCCTATGTGGCTGGACTTCCCTGCACTCCAGCCTCTTCCTTCCCAGATTTTGCAGCCTGGAAGAGCTGTATTAAAAACTGGGGGCTTGTCTCAGGCACCTGCACTTGACTTTCAGGTTTCATGCTGTGTTTGCTCTTCCCACATAAAGCTTGGAAAAGCTGCGTGTTTGCAGGACTCTCCTAAAGCTGGAGCTGCCCTGGCTTCCCATGGGACCTGCCACCACTCATACTCACCAAGCCTGCCAAAAACTCAAGTGAAAGGACAATATCGCGTCACTCCAAGGATGGGGAGCTGCTCTGCTGGGAGATTCTTCCCCCAAACCAAAGTATCTAATGGGGACCTCTGGGTTCATCCCCGTCTCCTAACACCAGATCCATCAAAATGCAGAGGTGTTGAGGTGCCTGACTGGCACCTACAGCCATGTTCCTGCTTGCTCAAGGAAGCTCTCTGCTTGCAACAAATGTACTGGAGAGATGGACACCCTCTTTATCCTCACACTCCCTGTATTGGTTTTGTGTGGCAAGGTTTTGGTAGCGGGTGGGGTTACAGGGGTGGCTTCTGTAAGAAGCTGCTGGAAGCTTCCCCTGTGTTCGACAGAGCCCATACCAGCCGGCTCTAAGACAGACCCGCCGCCGGCCAAGGCCGAGCCAATCAGCGATAGTGGTAACGCCTCTGTGATAACATTTTTAAGAAGGAAAAAAAGTTGGGACGGCGGTATTCGGCAGCCGGAGAGAGGAGTGAGAACATGTAAGAGAAACAACCCTGCGGACACCAAGGTCAGTGAAGAAGGAGGGGGAGGAGATGCTCCAGGCGCCGGAGCAGAGATTCCCCTGCAGCCCGTGGGGAAGACCATGGTGAGGCAGGCTGTCCCCCTGCAGTCCATGGAGGTCCACGGTGGAGCAGATATCCACCTGCAGCCCGGGGAGGACCCCACGCCGGAGCAGGTGGGTTCCCGAAGGAGGCTGTGACCCCGTGGGAACCCCGCGCTGGAGCAGGTTCCTGGCAGGACCTGCGGATCTGTGGAGAGAGGAGCCCACGGAGCAGGTTTTCTGGCAGGACTTGTGACCCCGTGGGGGGCTCACGCTGGAGCAGTCTGTGCCTGAAGGACTGCACACCGTGGAAAGGACCCATGCTGGAGCAGTTCGTGAAGAACTGCAGCCCGTGGGAAGGACCCACGTTGGAGAAGTTCGTGGAGGACTGTCTCCCGTGGGTGGGACCCCACGCTGGAGCAGGGGAAGAGTGTGATGAGTCCTCCCCCTGAGGGGGATGAAGCGGCAGAAAATAACGTGTGATGAACTGACCGTAAACCCCATCCCCGTCCCCCTGTGCCGCTGGGGGGGGGTGGTAGAGAATCTGGGAGTGAAGTTGTGCCCGGGAAGAAGGGAGGGGTGGAGGGAAGGTGTTCTGAGATTTGGTTTTATTTCTCATTACCCTACTCCGGTTGATTTGTAATAAATCAAGTTAATTTTTCCCCAAATTGAGTCTGTTTTGCCCGTGACGGTAATTGGTGAGTGATCTCTCCTATCCTTATCTCGACCCACAAGCTCTTTGTTATATTTTTCTCTCCCCTGTCCAGTTGAGAAGGAGGGGGAGTGATAGAACAGCTCTGGTGGGCACCTGGCATCCAGCCAGGGTTAACCCATCACACTCCCCTATTTACCTGACATTGGTTTTGCCCCTTGCAAAAGCACCCTTCTTGACACTAGATTTCCATTTTTCAAAGGCAGCTCAAGCAGCCCTTTGTATATTACTTTTTGACCAAGTTTCATTTCTTTTTCCTTCATCTCCTGTCTCTTTATTTGTTTAGAGTTTTATCTCTGGGATTCCAATTCCTCCTCGGGAGGTTGTTGCATAAGTAGCCTCCATACTGATTGCAAGGATTTTAATTTGGTAGCTTTCATCTTAAGCTGTTTCTAAGGCACTTCCTCATTTGTTTAAAATCACCCTGCCTAAAGCTTTCGAACTGTTTTTCTGGCTTGATACTTCCCAAAGGGCTGTGGGGCTTAATTAGAGTCCCTGCTCCTTTGTGGTTCAGTGACAGTTGTCTGGATTAAGTCAAGAGTTGCCACTCCACTTGTGTGCCCCAGACCTCGCTTTGCAGCTCTGACATTGTGACATCTCTGATGTGATTTGGATCTCTTAACACGCAGGTAGCTACAGCCACTCTTAACTGCTCTCCTAATGGCTTTGCAGCCTCCCTGTGACCTCCTGGCCCCTGGGCTACCTGGCTGTGAGAGCCAGGGGACACAAAACCCCAGAAGGACAGGACAAGGCTCTTCCAGCCATGGTGAGGATGGATGCCTGGCTAGCATCCAGAGAAAGCCCCTTTTTAGAGAACAGGGAGGTAGGTTGAAGGGAGAGCAAAGCAAGGAGCATGAGCAGAGGAGGGAAGGGTTGGGAAGGGGAATTCGTATACATAATTTTCAATCCCCTTGGCTGGCAACTGCAGCCCCACTTGCTCAGGACTGGCCTGGGATGAATGCACAAGGCCAAAGTCAGCTACGCAGCCTTGTCAGGGTAAGTCCACCCTGCACAGCACCCGAGACCTGCTGGAGCCCATCCAGAGCAAGGTGGGTATCTGTAGGGCTGAGTCCAGGGAAGGACTGGCTCCGGAGAGGCACTGGCACAAGGAGCATCGCAGTCCAGGGTGACTCTGTGGAAGACCTCCAATGCAGAGAGATGCCTGTCTCAGCTAGTACCTGAGCTCTGGCATCCCTTGCTCCACAGGGGAGACCACCTCTGCCCATCAGACTGCTACCCCTCTCCCTTTTGCCATCCCCTTTTCTGGTTTGGGTCCCCACCCATCGCTTTCTCCTCCCTGATGGTGCCTCCGTGGTCTGGCTTTCTCCAAACTGGAAGGGAATTGGGCTGTCAGGGTCAACCTCGGGCCAGCTCTGACATCCTTCATGGCGGGGGTGTTTGCCTGAGCCCCACCTCTGGTTTACGGGATGTGATTTATGCTGATTTAATTGGTGTCGGTTTAATTGGCTCATACAGCTCCCATATGTGTTGGGAGGGGGCCAGAGAGAGCATTAAAGGATCATTACACATTATGAGCGTCTTTCTCCATCTCCTCTCTGCCACTCCTTCTCCTCCCTTACATTTTAGGGAGCCAGGACACTCCAGCATGAGGTGGGAACCTTTTCTGGGAATCCTGACTATGAGAATCCTGTTGAAACCAGACAAAATGGTAGCTTGTGCCTGAAGCCATACCTGCAGAGCCTAGTGCTCCCCCTTCCCACTGGTCCCTCAGCAGCTGCCAGGCAAGGGCATTTCTGCAGGGAAGACGCTACCCAGTACCAGTCCCCAAGTCCTGCAGGAACTGTCACAACTCACATGTGGCTGCAGTTGGTTACAAAGCCTGACACGATCCCTTCCAGCACTGCAGCCCTTCTTGCAATAAAGCTCTGCTTTGTGGAGGCAGCCACAGCTCAAGGAGGGACACTGGGCAGGTGGTGGGTAGTTGTGCGCCTCAAGGGTTTGAGGCAGGTATCCTTATGCAAGGTATGTGTTAGATGGGTTGGTCTTGGGACAGGCTCAGAGGAGAGGGGATGCTCTATACCACGCAGGGATAGTGAGGGTGACAGGGACTGGGACTTCATGTAGGGAGGGATATTATACACTTGGGGATCATGAAGGGCGAGTCAAGGATGTCAGGATCCCATGTGCTCTCTGCCCTCCAAATATATGAGCTCCAGGCTCTGCTGTCACACCTCAGCCCCACTGGGCATCACGCTGATGCCAGCCGCTGTTCTTGGGTGCAACCTGTCCCTGCCCCAAGGCAGGGCTGGCATACATCCTCTCCCTCCTGGGACCCTCTAAGACTGGGGGGTAGACTAAACCACCACTTTCCTCCTCCCCTCCCTAGAGCTCCTCTGATGTCCAGGCCTCTGTCTTGCGTGCAATTTCCTGGGCACACACATCCACAGTCCCTCTGCTAGTGTGCAGCGTCCCCATATCATGATGCCTCCTCCCATTCAGCCACCTGTTCCAGACTCCCTGCTGGGA
This sequence comes from Harpia harpyja, assembly GCF_026419915.1. Classification (NCBI taxonomy): domain Eukaryota; kingdom Metazoa; phylum Chordata; class Aves; order Accipitriformes; family Accipitridae; genus Harpia; species Harpia harpyja. The sequence goes on along the minus strand of NC_068955.1, from coordinate 7,503,060 downwards.
GTCCTGCTGTGCCTTACACCCACAGTCAGCAACAGGGCTGTCCCCAAAACTCCCTTCCTGCAGGAGGTGCCCAGTGTACCCCAGGAACTGCCCCTGCTGCCGGCATCCCAGGGCAGAGCCACCCACTCAGCCAACTCCCAGCTCTGTAAAAAGCAAGTGCAAGAAGTGCCCGAGCCCTGTGCGCCCTGGTGCTGCACTGAATGCCCTGCAGCAGTGCAGATGTCTTCCGAGCTAAGTAAGGGAATCAGCCAGAGCTGTTAAGTTCTGTGCCCTGCAGATGCTGGAGGGAAGAAAGTGACAATTATGTGCATTATAGCAGGAGTCCTCCTCTGCCAGGCACTGCATGGGCACCAAGGGGAGCAGCTCTGCCCTGGCAGCCTCAAGGCATTCCCACCACTTGCTCTCAGGTGCTGACGTTTTGCTGCTGGGCTCCCTGGGCCAGGGATTCACAGGTCCCTGAGGGGTGCTGTAGACAGGGAGCAGAAGCTTTGGGCTTTCCCTTGACCCCGGCTTCCTCCAGGGTTTTGCTGGGGACACCCCATGCCTCCCTCTGCAATTTAAGGAGAGGCAGCTGGTGGGAAGGACACAGAGTGGGAGGTGACATTCCCAAGGCTGTACAGAAGGGACCCTGCTCTGCTCACCCCGGGAGGAGGGTGATCTCCAGGATAAGACACAGGGTCCTCCTTTTTCCCCTCTAACCAGACCTGCTGCTTTTCTAAACTGCCTGTGGAAATCCACCGTGGAAGGAAAGCCCAGAGAGGCGAACTGGAGTCCTGGAGCCGGGCGAGTGCTGAGCGCTGAGCACGGGTGCAGGCTCTGAGAGGAGCTGGCTGGGGAGCCTGATGATGCTGCCAACTTGGCATGGCTCAGGCGGCAGCCCCAGTCCCAAGCCACCCAAGCTGTTGGGAGTGGGTATAAAACAGACCCTGCTGGCCGGTCCCCAAGGGGAAGAGCTGACTTGGGCAGGAAACATCATTGCTGACATTTAAGAGCGGGGGAAAAGCGCCCAGTTGGCAGGCGGGGAGAGCAGCACCCGGTATTCCGGCAGCCCTCCTCCCCCTCAGGCCTGCAGTCCCCTTTCTCATGCCTCACCACTGGCTCCATCTCCCACTGCTGTTTCCCTTCAGCATCTACAAAACAGCCCACGGCTGCCATGCTCCTGCCATGGCTGCTCACCATGACCGGCAGAGAACCACTTGGTCCCAGCTCTCCCCAGTCCCCTTGGAGCAGAGCCATCTCTGCGGATCACAGCATGCCAGCCACAGGATCAAGGGTGTCTCCTGTCCCACACCAGCCTGGGACATGCAGGGCAAGGCTGGCCTGGGATGGGAGCTGCCCTTCTAGCTCGCACAGGGTCCTGGGGCAGGACAAGCCCTGCCCTGCAAGGGAACACCTGGGAGAAGGATGCCGTGCACCAGTCTGGCTGTGTTTACAGAGGACCACAAGCTGAGGATCCTCCCAGCCCCAGTTGCCCCATCCTAGAGTGACACCCTCCCTGCAAGAGAGCACGTGGCAAACCCCATCCCACCAGGCTGGGAGCCAGGGCAGCCGCCAAACTTGGCTCCTGGTGGGCGGCTGAACCTGACTCAGTGGGAGCTGGAGCCGTCTGCAGAGCGGGGAGCGGGGCTCCAGCTCCCCAGCGGGGTGACTCACCCTCCTGCTGCTGGAGGAAGAGCTGGGGTGAGCAACCGCAGGCTTCACCGGGGCCCCGCGGTCAGGGCAGGAATGTCTATGGGGCCAGCTGGGAGCATCTGGCCGACCTGCTCTGTGGCCGTGGGGCAGCAGAGGGGAAGCCCCCCCAGGCACTGTCAAAGCTCAGTTGCAAACCCCAGCCTGCACCCTGCAATGCCACACAGCCCCGAGGACCAGGCTGACGCAGGAAAACCTGCAGCTTCCCCTCCTGGAGAAGGAGGGACGGAGGATGGCCTTAGAGCAGGGATGCTGGGCTGGGGGTCCCTGATGGGGCACAGCCCTGGAAGAGGGGATGGAGGTAGGGTGGGCAGGTGGAAGGAGCCCACAGGCAGGGGATGGGGATACTGACTGCTGCAGGGAGCTGGCAGGATCAAAGCAAACCCCATCACTGCAGATCTCGGAGTCTGTCCCGGGCAGCCAAAACCTCTTCCTGGGCAAACTCACATGCTCAGACTGGAGGTCAGTAAAGAGTAGGAGGGACATCAGGGCCCTGCTCACCCCAAAGGGACCTGTTAGCACAAGACCCCCTCATCCCACCACCGTCCCAGGGGAGCATCAGGAGACAAACCCCACACAGGACCGTGGGGGATACATGCATGAAGCCCTCACGGCCAGCCACTGTCCTGCCCACGTCTCCAGCAGCTGGCTGGTGGCTGCAGCACGTGGCTCCCGCATGGACAGCAGCCAGGGGTGCTACCTGAACCCACAATCCCAGAAAATTTGTCCCAGTCCCATGGGCTGCCAGCAAAGCCCGGTGCGAGCGTCTCTCGCGGTGCCCACTGTGTCAAGATGGAGCGTGTACCTGCAAGCACAGATGGTAAACTCCAACAGCAACAGAAACGCGGAGATCATAATTATCTGAACATAATGAAGGGTTTCATTAAATACACTTGGAAAACAACTCAGCAGCCGCACAAAGTTAAACTGCTGGTCTCAACTCTCCAAACTATTTAAAATTTATTAACTTCCCCTGCGGGTCTCAAGCTTTTAAGTACCAGAGAATTCTTGAAAATAAGATATTTTTTCCTTTCTTTCCCCCATCTCTTTCCAATGTTTTTTGGCCTCTCAGAACTGTCTGTGGGGGGGAATCCACCAGCCCCCACTTCATTACTCTCTCCGCCCCTGCAGACACATTTTCTCTCCCACCTGCCCCCTGTCACTGCTCCCCCTCCCCAGGCTGCTGTTCACTTGGGCTGCAGAGCGCAGCCGTTTCCAAAGGGATGATCAAATCAGAGACACCTGCACACTGATCCCTGCTAAATCCTGGACTCCAGACTGCAGGTGGTTCTTGTTGCAAAGGGATTAGTGGGAGGCTGAATAAACCTGGGTTTGATCTAGTGCTAACTGGCATGGGGTAATGCCCTTAGCTAAGATGAGATTTACCGAGCTGTATCTCTTCGTAATGTGTGAGGGGAGGCAGTGCTGGGAAGATGCTCTTTCCTGCTTGGAAAGAGAAAATCCTGGTTTTGAATAACAGCAATAGCTCAGTGCTTGGAGAGGTGCTGGAGTCTGTTGCTGGATCTGTGCTCAGCAAAGCTGAGGAGGGGCTGGCTGCACAGAGAGAGAGCCAGGGGATGTTCAGGGGCTTTCTGCTCTCATCCCCTATCTGTGGGGAAGGGTTTCATGTCTGGAGAGGCAGGGAGCTCTGTCATGGGCCATGGTGGGCTGGGGGGAAGAGACTGTGGTTGCTGTTGCAGCAGTGGAACTGATGGCAGGGATGGGGCCGGTTCTGGTGCCAGTGAAGCACCAGGGGCTGGGCTGGACCCTCATCTTCCTTCTGTGAAAGACTGCAGTTCGTGACATGGGAAAACTTTGTGGCCTCACCTCTGTTTTGGTGAAGTATTTGTGCTGAGCAAAAGCAAGGTGGGACTTTTTCATGGGAGATCATAATGCTTGGTGCCAGACTGCTTCATTAAAATATTCTGATTTATAGCCCTTGGTTTCAGGCTGGAAAGGAGCTTCAAACATAGGAATGACGCAGTGGGATCAGGCGAAACTTAATATTTCTCTTCCTTGTATGACGGAAGCCCCAGGACCCATCACTGACAACCACAGTACTATATTCTCCCACATTTTTTGAAATAACAGTGATCTAAGAAATTCAGGTTTTGGCCAAGCTTCTAATGAACGCTAATAGCATCATCTCGGGACTGCGCTCGACTCGGAAGTGAGATCAGCAAAAGCTGCTGAGAGCGGAAAGATATCATGGGAGAGGGAAGGAAAGGTCTCAGCACCATTGCATCGGGGTAGGAGAAGAAAATACATCTCCCTTTTGCCATTGCCTTGCTGTGCATCTGGACTCTTTCTGCCCATTCTCCAAGCCCTAGAGTCTGCATTACCTGTTGCTCACAGCTGCGTTAACCTGGGCTCTCCCACGCTCGGTCAGCTTGGAGCACGCATCTGCCAGCAAGCGATCATGGAGGCATGCTGTAAAGGACGTGTCTGCGGGGCAGTGCAGGGAACAAGCTGTGTGCCAGGAGTTGAGGGAATTGAGCAGCATTTGCACAAAGCCAATAACAAGGTTGTTAAGTTATGAGAGAGCAGGGGACAGGCCTTGGAGCACCGCCTTGCTGAGCAATCCATTAGGGGAGAGGCTGTATGATACAGGCATATTTGCAGTATGCTCTGCAGAGAGTTGGGTAGAGATAACACAATTACAGGTGAATTAAAATAAACCCAACTTCCCAGTGACAACCAGCAGCTGCCTTAAACCTCAGAAAACCAGGGACAGGAGGAGGGGTTGCTCCCCCCTCTCTTGCAACAGGGCAGGCTGCAGAGCTTCATAGGAGAGCAATATGGAAAGTCCCAAACATCCTGCAGGAGGCAGACAGATGGGGCCAGGAGGAGATGAGGAGTCCCTGGAGCAAGTGGGTCTTGTCATTTAAAGTAATTTTGAGTCCTGGAGGGGGGTGTGTGGGGGTGATGTGACCATAGGGAGAGTGGGACAGCAAGTCTGCTCCCAGCCATGGGGCTACCCATCTGGTTGGGGGGTCAACTGGTGGAGGTAGCGGAGAGATATTGTGAGTGAGGAGGGGGGTTGGAGGGCGTGCTGCTGCCTTGGCAGGGCTTTGGCTTTTTTTTCTAGCGCCGCACGTTGCTGCCTTGCCTGGGGAGGTGGACCAGGAGTGGAGAGCTGGGAGGGGAGGAGAGCGCACGGAGCAGGCAGCTGCTCCCCCAGCCAGGGTCCCCTGGGGACTGTGGCAACAGTGGCAAGACGTGGGCATCAGGTGCAGTTATCTGGCAACAGAGAGGGCTTTTCCTCCAGGAATTAACACAGGAGTGAGGCCAAGTCTCGCAGAGCACTGATTCGAGGAGGCTTTGTTGTGATGTGACGTGCAATCCCCTGCTGATGGGTCACTGCTCTGCCATGTGTGCAATGAGCTGGCGGGTCTCAGCCTACTCCAGCCCAGAAAAGTGGGGCAGCTGACCTTTGTAGGGATGGCCAAGGAGAAGAATTCATTAGAAACTGGGCTTAGCCTCACTTACAAAGATGCTTGGCCCCCAGTATGAAGGTCCGCTCGGCATAGGAGATGGGGTGTATGTTTTCCCAGTCCATTAAAAGTGGGGGTGGATCTCCTCCCTCTTTTGTGGATGCCCCCAAACCAGCAATTTCTTTTCCCTCTTTTAAAGTGGCCAGACGAGAGAAACTATTTCTTTCATTAAATAAGCAGCTCCGTCGCTAAATAAGTAGCTCCGTATAGCGGCCTTGACTGTCTTCCCACCCAGAAAGGGCAAACTGGAGGGAGAGAGATGTGAGTCAGAGGCAGCAGGCAGGCAGGGAAAGTGCCTGCATTCCCTCTCGGGTAGTCAACCACGCCGAGGCAGGAGCCCTGCCTGCAGCTCAGCACATCAAAGCCACTCTCCTAAGCAGAAGGGGCAGCTCAGTGTGTAAGTTACACACTGCCCCGAGCAGGGCATACATCTGCAAACTGGCAGCGCTCCACAGGCATGGCCCTCTCGCCACACCAGCCTTGGCCACGTGTCCCTGGCGGCCCGGGCACATGTGAGAGCAGGGCAGGGGCTGGAACTCACGCTGTGCCCCAAGAGAAATTTGCAGAGCTTGACTGGGGAGAGGGAAGGCCTTGTCCCAAGGCAAGGGGTCTCCAAAACTTGTCAAGATCTGGGAGCAGCAAATCAGTCTTGGTGATGAAGATGCATCTCTGTGGGAGATGCAGCAGGGAATATGAACGCAGAGAGTGCTAACACAGCTTGGCAGCTGGACCTCAGCTAAGCGCAGATGCTTGAGTGAACAGTGATGGTCTTTCCTGGCCCAGAGGCCTTCCATCTCATCTGTTCCCATCAGAGCACCTTCTCTGGAGGCTGTGGGGAGTGCTGTGGGCACTGACTGATGGCTGGGAAGGGCAGGGACTTGCAGTCCAAACCCTGCCAGGCTTCACCTTGATCTGTCCAGAGGCAAGTCTGTGGCTGCTTGGGGACAAGCCCTTTGCTTCCAGGGCAGAAGTTACCAGCCCCACTGTGAGGACGGTGCAGCTGATGGCTGCTTGGTGCCTTCTGTGAAGGTGGTCCACACCATGAAATTCCTCCTTCGTGTCCCACCGAAGGCAGGCCAGGGAAGGAGCTCATCCACGTGGCTAAGCCTGGTGCTTCCCAAGCAGAAACAGGCTCTATCCTGGCTCAGCTGTGCTTGCTGTGTCTGATCAGGGGATGGCCTGGAAAGGTGGATCTGGAGTGAGAGCCAGGTATATGCTGTGGAGTGACTGCGGGTGAACCTCCGAGGCTGCTCTAGCTTCAGCTGCCAGCTGGAGTTGGGGGGGTCACAGTCATAAGCCGTGTTGGTGCACACGAGGGGTCTGAGCGAGCTTGCCCAGTCAGGGCTGTGCATGTGCCTGTGTGGAGGAAGAGGAGAGGATTTTGTTTTCCATCTCAACCAGCCTGGTCTCTTTAGCAAGCTCTAACAAAGGGACGGTGGCTTTTCATGCTGCTCTTGATCTCGGGGCCAGTAGCAAAATCCTCCCGGCGGGTCCCTGGGCACCGTTCCCTCCTCTCTCATCCTGTAGCGATGCCGGAAACACTGCAGGCGGTACAAATAGAGGACAGCATTAGCGATGCAGAGTGATGCAGAGCCAAGCGGGGAATTGTGCTCCAGGAGCATGCAGCCCTCCCTGCCAGCTGCCTCGGCGCCACGTCCTGGTCTCAGCAGCCAGCACGGGCTAGGTGCTGGGGGGCAAGGACGAGTGCAATGCAGGCAGCTGGCTTGGGGGGCTTTTGGATCAGTGTTTTCCTTTCAGTTGAGTAATTCCCATGGTTAGAAGGGACGTCCCATGCCAGTAGCACCACAGCAGCGGGTTTCTGGGGGTGGCAAGGCAAATTAGTGTGCAGGGGACACCGGCTCTGTTCTGACTGTCACTGAAGTCCTCGGTGACCTTGGAGGAGATTCCTCCTGTCTCCACAGCTTGCTATCTCTCCTCTTCATCAGTCCTGCCTAGGCGAGGCTAGGGGCTGTGTCCAGCTATCCTAAGGAGCAGTTATGTCTCCCCAGCCAGTTCCTACCTCCTCATCTCCTGGGAGGCTCCAGTTGATTTCAGTGAGGAGCCATTTCCCCTCCATGCTGCAGAATAAAAAAGGATTTTACTTATTTTTTGTTGTTTTTTTCCCCTCTATTAAGTCTGTGACTAGAACATTGTGGCTTTTAAGTTTATTCCAACTGTTTGATATTTTACATAATCGTATTATTTATGTGACAAGATTAGAAGTACTCTGCATGCTGACAGGCAACTAGCACACACGCAATTTCTTGCCAATCCTTCACGAATTTGCATTGTATTCCTGACTTCTTAGAGTCTGTGCAGATTGTAGCATTAGGCGGAGAGAGAGGTATGTAGAGAAACAGAGGGGGAAGGTGGAGAAGACGGGAGGCAAGCTGCTCATCCGAGAGCTGTTGGCTCCCTCCTGTCCTTCGAGATCTTTCGGCCTTTGCTGAACATGTACCCAGTGCTCAGCACCTGTCACACTGGGGCTAATGGAAATACCTGGCCAGGCTTCAAACCCTTGGCCTCTAACAGCAAGTGCTAAGCACACAGAGGTGTTTGGTTTAATATCCCGCTGCTCGCCCGTGGGATACTTGATTTATTCTATGCCTGTAAACATTCATTTCACACCTAAACAGGGGCAGGTTCATCACTTCTGCAATCATCATTTATTCATGTCGTGAGGGTTGCAGGAAGCAGAGATAAATGGATTTCCGTGAAATTGGTGCTCCAGGCTGCTCAGGAGCCTCCATCCTTCTCACTGGGATCCAGAGCAGGGTGGAAATTCTTCCCTCTTCAGCTCCTCCACCCTGGTGCTTTGGCACAGCATCCTCTGCAGAGCTGTGCCGTGCCTCGGGCCAGGATGCGGTGCAGCCGGAGGGCTCTGACCCCAAAACGAGCCAGGGGATGCTGGGCTCCCTCATTCCCACATGTCACAAGGTCTCAGCCATGCTCGAGGGACAGCTCATGCAGAGGTGTCTTTCTGTGGGTCCTTGCTTTGCTGGCTTTCCCGTGCTTTAGGGGAGCTTTCTGTTCTCTGCATTAAGGCAAGCATTTGTTAAATACCCTTTTTGGTGGAGGGGGGTAATACCCACCCTTTTCTGGAGGAAAAATCCCTGTCTTTTGTGCCCCATGCAGAGGATGACTGGCTGAGAGGGGCTAGTGCTGCATGAGACCTCACAGCCATCCTGGAGGCCACAGACTTGGGACAGAGCCTGGGACCTAGCTTTACCTTCCCATGTCCATCAGGGCTGGAATAAACCTCCTTAGTGCCTACAGGACACCACAGCCCGATGAGGAAATTCTACATACAGCTGGCCCTCAGCCAACTGGTGCTCACCCAGCGCACCCCAGGATGGCAGAGCAAACCCCAAACCACCAGAGATGGATGTGCCCTCCCTAAATAATTCACGGCTTGAGCTTGCGCTTGGTTTCCTTTGTTATCTCGTTACAAATAAAAATATGAACCAAGATTAAAGAGCTCTGGCTCTGTTTCCAAATTTATGGGCATTTAAAATGTGATGTTTGAGTCTGTTACTCCTCCGACTGTTGTCAGGCTGATTCAGTGCAGAGCAGCGTGGGCACCGTGCTCCCAGCCGGCCCGGGGCATCGCGGTGCTCGGATGTGTCAGATGATGGTCAGCATCCTATACGCCCCCAGGGATGAGTGGATCCAGAGGGCTCACAGACACGTGGTCACAGGACTTCATGTAGTCCCCACGGTACCCAGCTTCACCACTGCATCCTCCTCCTCATCATCATCACCCCCTCTGTCCCACTGCAGCTCCACCCTGCCACCCTTTGCCACTCTGCACCCCTCCTCTCCACCTCTGAGCATCCCACCTCCCACCGCTGGCACTAAGCTCATAAACCTTGCAGTGCTAATTGGCTCTGACTTCACTCTGCTCTGCAGAGGCTCACCTTCTGGAAGTGACCATTTCTCTCTGTTCAGCCTAGAGGGAGCTGGGAGGGCTAACTTAGATTTAGACCTTGAAATTCTAAATGTCTGAAATTAGGTGAGATGAATCCACAGCTTCTCTGGCACCCCATCCCCATGATTAATCACTGTCTGAAAGCAAAGCTGGGTTCTCCCTGCCTCCTAATTCAGCACCATTTTTTATGGAAATAAAAGCTTCTGGTGTGTCCAGCTCTGCTGATGCCTGGGGCACCAGCAGAAGCCCAGCTGGCTCTGCAGAATCGCACCTGCACCAAGACGACCTTCTTCTGCAGAGCTCACCAGGTAGTCAGGACAGTCAGAGAGAGCAAGGAGCTTCACCCTGCTCTTACAGCCTCTGTCTTGGGCCACGGGAGAGCCCATGTGCCAGATACCACAGCCTCAGCTTGGGCTGTGTAAGGAGCATGCATCCTTCATGAGGCTGTGTGCCAAGGGATGCTCTCCCAGGGCTGGTCACATAGAGGAGCTTTGGAGGAGGGCTGGGCTCCCTGTCTCCCACTGCCCCCAAAGCGCTGGAAATGGGTCACCGCTGAGCCACAGCTTCAGAGGGGGATGTGGAGAAAATCCTATGGGACATTGAAAATGCAGGGCAAAGAAATGACTCAGAGATTTTTTTTGCCAAGACAGTTTTGTTTCTTGAAGCATCAACATCCAATTGCCCTGCACAGCCCTCAAATATATTACTTTTTAGTGAAGTTAGGCTGTCCACTTAAGGCCCGTTTCCACACAAGGACAGTGCAGCTTTTAAAATACAAGAAGAGTTAAAGATGTGGCATCACCTGGAGCTGCTGCACAGACAGCACAACACCATGCACAGCATGGGAAGGGGATAACTCTATGATGCCCTTTGTAACCCCATGGCTGTGGCCATTTTCAGTCATATTTTCTGTGTCTTCTCATCCAAAAGGGGCCCAGCACCTTCTAGAGAAACAAAGCCCACCATGGGGGTGGTGAGAACATGGGGTGACTGCCAGCACTGGGCTCTCTCTGCTGACCTCATGGCCATTTCAGAACAACACAAAGTGAGACTATTTTTGTTAAATACAGTAATCTGTACCCAAAATGGGGGCAACTGTCTTGCAATGTCCCTGGTTGTTAATGAATTCATGGGAGACATGTGCCCAGTGTCCCAGGGCTGGGGGCAGCTTTCCCCCAGTGGCTGGAGCAGAGGGAGGGAGAGATGGTGCAGATATTGCTCATTGCAGTGCATGCTTTGCTGGGGGTCTGCCAGAAACTGGTTCTTGTTTGGGGACTGAAGCACTGCAGAGCCTCTTTGCAGGGACAAGCAGGACTGAGCTGAAGTTGTGGAGGCAGCTCTGCAGAAAGGCTTCAGAACATACCCTCTCCCTTGGAGACTTTTGTGAGAGTAGTGCAGAAAGCCAGCCCATGGCAGGAGGGGGACAGGGCTTGCGAGTATTGCTGCAGCATGCTGAGAGCAGGATTTACCCTTCTGCTGTGTTTTCCTTTCCTTTCCACAAATGCAGCTTCTGGTAGTTCACATGGTTGGTCTCATTGCTTGTAGGTGGGATGCAGCACTCCCAGTGACCACCGGACTGATGTGCTTTGCTTCCCCATATCTCTGACCAATCACAGAAGCGATATTAATGGTGTTTTTTCCAAGGGTCCAGGAAAGAGAGCCAACACAAGGCAAAAGGGTTATGTTCTTAAGTATAGTCAGTGATGTGAGGATCAGGAGGACTCATGCTATCAGCTCAATGTTTGGAGCACTCGTGATGAGGTTGTTTGCAGACTTCCCTTGTTCCTATCAAACCTGTGACTGATGCTACATGTTCTTGAGCACAGCTTTGGCTTGTTACATCCTACCTGGCCATCTGCAGGTCTGATAACCTTCTCCCTGCCCAGGAAACCAGACCCAGATGGTCACTTCCTAAACCTGCAGGCAGCTCCTGACATTTTATTGCAGGGGGAGGTGGGGTGGGGAGCAGGGGAGCGGAATATTTGTGAAAATCTCTTTTATGGCCAGCAGCCAGTAAGTTTCTGCCCTGTGTTCCACACTTACCTCTCTGCTTGCCGCAGTGTTGGTAAGAACCAGGCAAAGGCAGATAGGGCTATTCATCAAGGACAGCTATGCTATTGATGCTAACGGATGCTGAGCCAAGACACCCCCCCACCCCACCCCCCCCAATCAGTTTTTATCCTAAAATTAGCCTTTACCGGGAAGGTTTGTGCTCACATCCTGCATCGATGTCCATCTGACAGGGGATGAACTGACTCAGAAATAAAGAGCACAGAGCAGACAGGGTGAGGGGAAAATAGCTCTAATGTAAAAATAAACGGTGTCCAGCCACCCACTGTGTCCAGCTGAGCTCCCAGTAGGGTCTCACACGCCTGACACAGAGCAGCAGCTGCCCTTTCATTAGCAGCCTGCTCATTTTCTCCCCCTAGAGCTGAATTCCCCTTGAAAAAAAAAGACACAAAGTGACAGGAAGGAGAAAGAGCCCCTGACTCCAGCGCTGCGAGCCCAAAGCAGCCTGGTGTGCTCTTGGCTGCGGGGATGCTCTGCCTGGGTCTTGCTGAAAGTGTGGGGAGGTGAGATGAGCCCTTTGATCCTGCGCTGTCCCACAGCCCCTGCAGAAAAGGGATGGAGGGATCACTGCTCTCCTTTTCACCCCGTCCATGGCTTCTTCAGGGCCCCTCTCTGCTTCCAGGGCTCTGCTGCATGTTTCCTCATCTTTCCACAGACAGGACTGTCCTGTGCTTCTCCTGGGTTTGAACTGCTGTATTTATTCCCTGCTCAGTGGATGTCTCCTGAGTCCAGAGAACACCACAGACTTCAACCTTTTAGAATCCAGGGTAAACAGGGTCACCCCAATCGTCCTTCAGAGGCACTGCGAATGGACTCCCACCTCCTGTGCCCATGCTGCTAGGAGCAGCAGGACAAGCAGCTGGGAGGAGTAAGGGGAGGCTGGAGGAGCAAGGCTCTGGGTCTCGCAGAAGTCTCTTTGTCCTGAGTTTCTGAAGAATTCAGTTCAGCAATGTGGCATGTGTTCACATCAGACTGAGTTGGGTGCATGAAGGGTGCTAAGCTCCTCCAGCAGCATTATCCTGTGATAAGTGCCCTTGAAAATCTGATCTCTGGGGTCTGTTCCACCTGTGGACACAGACTTTCCTTCTTTTTCTGGGTGCTGAAGCTCCTGCTCCATTGCCCACAGTGTGAATGAGGCCAGGGAGACATTGCTGGAGAAGCCCTGGGTGCTGGAGTGTCTTGGCTTTGAACTTCAGAACAATAGGGCATGTCTCACTGCACTGCCAAGACATTAACCAACCCTGAGCAAAACCCTCTGCACCTTTCACATCCAGCCTTCAGAGCTGCTACCCTGGAGGGCACCTGTGTCCATGTGCTTAAAATTGTCACCACATCTCTGGAGTCCCCAGACCCAAAGTCCCACCTGTGTTCCCTTTGAAGTCCCAGGGAAATGGCCCTCCTGACCTGCAACGACCCAGCTGCACAAGGAGCAGCTTGTGCAAACCTTCCTTGCACTATTGGTGAAGGTTTATTCACGTGAACTGTCCACAGACGCGGACAGCACTGCTTGTGCTAGCAAGTGCTCGCATATCGGAGCAAAAGCTGAACAATACAGCCTCTGGAAATGCAATGAGCAGATGGAAGAAGACCTTTAAGTCTTTCCAAGGTACTTTGTGGAGACATAAGAGCTCAAATTTCCTGGTTCTCTCTCTCTTCCTGAAAAACCCACAGCAAACCCTGCAACGCAGAGGAGCTAGGCACCATGATCTCGCTTCAGCTCCCCAAAACTAGCCAAGCGGAGGAGAAAAATGATTTAGATGATTTACAGCACTTCGGAAGAGTTGAAAAAAGTGAAGTAAATAATAAATCAAAACCAGCAAAAAGAACAAGAATACATCCATCTTTTATGAGCTCTATTCACTGCTGTATGTACAGTTCAGACATAAAACAAACGCGCCGTGCAAAGTTGCTGCTGCTTCAGAAGTGTCTGTGCCCAGCAGTTTCAGAGCACTTCCAAACTACATAAAAGCAGAGGCAGAGGGAGGCGCAGGCGTTGTCTGCTGAGTGCAGGAAACCAGCTCCTATTCTCTCCCTCCTTATCAGCCTTCTGCATAGCCCAGCATGGGGATGATTTCAGCTGGGAGACAGGGAGCACAATGAATCCATGATAAAAATGATTTTTTCCAAAACCCATATTTTATCTTCAGGGTCCTTGCCCCATTGAAATTGCACCCGATGTGTTCATCAGCTGCAACGTATCCTTTCACTCTTATCAAAAAGTCTCGCAGATGCTGTTGTCTGAAGGCTGCCCAGAGTTCCCCAAAAGGTCCCTTCATCCGCCTACAAGAGCCCCTTGCAATACTTCCCTGGGAAAGGGGCTCCTGCAGGCCTATTTCTCTGATACTCCATTTGACGGGCACGGTTACTGCCTGGGAGGTTGCTGAAGGGTGCATCCAAACCCTGATCCGAGCGTGGGTCACTCCACAGCAGAGTAATAAAAGCAAAAATATGGGAGGTAGGTTAGCACAGAAAAAACTCACTATTTTGAAAGACAGAAGCTTTTCCCGAAAACATAGCTCAGCTTCATGAGAACTGCAGATGATACCATCACCTATGGCCTCATGTTTGGGGAGCTGCAGATATCCTCCGTACCAGATTTATACTGAATCTTCTCCAATAAGTCTCCTTGCAGACTGTGTCCAAACATGGGAAGTACCTGCTTCAAGGTCCTGGACAGAGGCAAAATCCTCCAAAGACACTGACCCAAGAGACTCCTCCTCTTTAGGGCTGAAGACTTGCAAGGATGTGGATGTGTTTTTGGTGCACCTTTTACAGCCAACAGAAACTCCATTTGAATGCCAAAGAACCAGCGTTCTACCTCTTTCACCCCAAGGGACGACTGCCTGGTGTGATGTGGCCAAGCCCAAGACCTGGACAGAACTTTTCTCAGTAGGGGTGCAAGGACCAGCCTTAGTGTGCAGGATTACTCCATTCACCCCCAGGCAGCCCTGATCATCTTCTGGAAGGCCTGAAAGTCTTTGCCTGAGCACCCCCCATGGCCCCTTGGCCCTGAGGGCTGCAGAAATTGGACATCTTTGTATCAGGAAGCAGTCCCATCCTCTGTTTTTCCTGTTGTGGCACTAGCTCTCAAGGGAAATAATAGGCAGGTTTGAGGCACACCAGTTTTGAGGGACTCTTGCCTGGTCTGTCTAGCCCGGTGATGCACAGGCCCTGGTCTGTTCACATCCTAGCGCGTTCGGTGCAACAGGACACTCCCGATCTGCGTGGGAGTGACAGGGACCACATGGGAGAACTTTGCCGACATCCTAATCGGCTTTGATAAATAGTAGCAGACGTGTCAGGACGGGACTGGTCACATCTGGGCTTGGTAGCTGCTCACCCACATCAGGGACTGGATGACATGGCCTATTTTATCTTGTTTTAGGCAGGAAATTTGAAAGACCGAGGAGGAAGGAGCCTGAGGTTCTGCCTTTATCCAGGATGCCCTGGGCCCCCACAGCTGTTTGCGGCAAGGTTGGGTCCAGACTGGCTGAGTCATGAGGCCAGTTTCTGGCTCATCCTAACATAGAGTTCCTATCTCTCACATTTCACAGGCATCTGTGGCTTCTCTTGAGCTGGCAGGCTCCTTGCAGGGTCACATCCCACCGGCTGTTGGCTATAAATCTGTCTCCTGGTTGACGGTGGCTTTTCTTGCAGGATACCACAGGAGCCTGTCCCTTCAGTCCCAATGGCAGTTGGCTGCTTTTGTTCGCTGGGCAGATCCCCTGTCCTGCCCTTTGCTATCAGCCAGCAGTCACAGGCTCTGATCCAGGACACAGGTAGGCTCCTCAGATAGCAGCTTCCAGTATCACGTTTCTGCTTCTCCAAGTTCCCAGTTAGAAAAAGCTCTGGAGAATCAGTCTCACCACTGACCTTCTGGACTCTAAACCCAGCTCCACCTCTTGAGGCTCCAACAGGAGCAGGGGTGATTTCTGGAGAGCCCTGATGCACTGCACTTCCATCACCACTAAGCTCCAACAGCCCTTCTGTGAGGGATTTTCTTTTCTCAAAAGCAGCAGCTCATGGCAAGAGTAATTCAACTTCCAGCCCTATGAAATCAGTGCTCTCCCTGCTCACTGTAACCCACCTCAGCTCCACAAATCCTGTGCTGAAGAAGGAATGGCTCAGGAGGATCTTCTCCACTCCACTAGGAGCAGAGCTGGCAGCAAGGATGCTCTGAGCACCAGGAGAAGCAATAAGGGCTGGCTGAACTGCTCAGCCCAGGGAGCTGGCTGAGGCAGTGCTCAAGCTGCCTACCACACAGCAATGGGAGCCAGTGGGAGCTGAGATACACGTGGGATAGGGCTAGCTTGTCCCCATCACCACAATGGCAATGTCTCTGGTCATACTGGATGCTGACATCTGCTAGAAAGAGCTCATCCCCTATTACCAGTGCCCTCTGTGATGAATTGAGCTACTTCCCACTGCTGGGGCAGCCAGGTTTCCAGTGGAAGCTGTTTGGGACACACAGCATTGCCCAAGGAGCCGAGATCTCTCATCAGATGATGGAGACTTGCTCAACATTTTCTGCCTCTGGCCTCCTCCAACTCCAGCACCTTTTGGGGCTTTCTTAGGAAACACTGTTCTCAGACACCCATACCCCTCTGAGCAAGCTCAGGGTCTTGGTGTAGCAGCTCGCAGGGTCTAGCAGAGGCATCCTGCCCTCTTGCATGCCCTGGGCTGATGGGCTGCAGCACACTCTCCTGAACAGCCTTGCAGCACCGCAGAGAAGAACCTCCTGCAAAACACCATCACGCTGCAGTGCAGAGCAGTGACTGCCAGTGCCCAGGGGGCTGGAGGAGGTGGAGCATCAACCACCAGGTCTCACTGTGCAGAAGGACAGGCTTTCCCCAGAAAGATCGCAGTCCCAGGTAGTGAGGGTACCCCCCCAGCAGCACCTCTTTGGGTAGGCATGCAGGACATCCAGGCTCGAGATGTGCCACCTCCCTCTGATAGAGCTCCCCCAGTAATGCCTAGTTAACGACACACTTGCTTTCTCCCTGCCTTTCTAAAATCCTCTGATTTTCCAGCCCTGTTCAGAAGAACATTTCTCCTAATTCAGATATGGAGAAACTGAGGCACAGTGGAGCACAGTCTGTGCAAAGCCTCAGAGTGCCTTGACAGCAGAGCTGGAAAGTGCCCTGGTCATCACCTTGGGACATACCCTGCCCCAGCTCCTGGTGACAGATCTCACAGAGCATCCTCACACCAGGTTCTGACACACTGGGTCCCTGGCACACTGGGACCACCCTTGGGGACACCAGCCAGCTCTCTGACTGCTTCCTGTGATATCCCAGCACGTGTCCCCCAGCTTGCTGGATTGACCCAGTCAGACCCGGCCATTCTGCCCTTTGCATGTGGCATGGCATGTGCAATGGAGAAATGGGGTGGGCCAAGGGGGATGGTGCTGGGCTTGTGGGGCTGTTCAGCCGAGGCCCAGCATCCAGTGTGGACAACCTGGTCAGCAACAGAACAGATGAAAGAAAGGAGGAAACTGGAGCTTTCTTTCCTTCCCCCACTCCTCCAAAGCAAGTGGTGCTGTGCGCCCTTGGGGTGCCTGGTACCTCCCTTGCAAGTTCCATGCCAGAAGCTGGCTGTGCCCTTGCAGTGCTGGGTAGCTGGAAATGGGCTGTCTGAAGCAATCTGCAATGCGTGCTGCTTTTAATTAGAAAGGGCTGCACGCCCACCTGCAAGCCGCTGTAAATCTGGTCTGCGCTGTAAAGAATGTCCTGGATTTAAGTTGTAATTAGAACTTCTATTGACGGCGCAAAGCCTCATTTTTCATGTGAAGCTGCTCATTGCTCCCAGTCAAGAAATCAATCTGGGCCCGTTGAAGAGATGGGGCCGTCAGATTTGCAGGATGGATTGATGGTGGAGAATACAGACTCTCTTAACCCCTCTGCTGCCCTGGCTCTCACTGGTGGTGGGAAGGGGCAGTGGGCAGGAGGACTGGTGCCTTCATGCTTCCTTGCACCCAAGCCTTGCTGCAGGCACTCCCAGTGCAGAAAGGCAGCAGGAGCTCTGCTTTGCGGGACAGTGACTTGCAGCCTGCCAACACTCCCTGTTAGAGAAGCGCAGGACCGGGACAGACCCTAGCATCCTCCACCTAGCTGGAAGAACAAGAGCACTTAGAAACTGTTTCAGCTGTAACACACAGTTAAAAATGCTTGCAGCATCCTACCAGCTGAACTTGTTACCAGTATTTCACCAGCTTGGGGCTCCCTGGGAAAAGCAGTTCTGCTTCTCCCGGAGTGCTGCATGTTCACTTCTTGGGGATGCTGTCCTCTTGCCCTTCTGAGGATGTTCCTTGTCACAGATCCTTGGGCCAAGGCCAGAGCTGCATCCCCTTGTCCCCTTGCTGAGGGGAGGTGCTGGCTGCTCTTCCTGTCCAGCATGACATGCTCAGGGGCTGCTTTCTGCACACACTGCTGAGACCATCATTTTCAGCTGGAGCAGTACTCTTTGCAACAGAAAAAGTCACCAGGCGGCAACCTGTGCTTTGCTGGTGCTTTGCCGTAATTTAACACATTGTCTGTCCCTGCTGGAGCGGGGGTACCAGGGATTAACAATGCATTTGTCCAAGTCGCTATGCCACTGCAGACTGATCAGACTTGTGCCCACTTAATTACAGCATATTATGAACCTTTGCTACAGCAGGGATGGCCCAGCACAGTCAACCGGGGACCTCACAGTGAAAAGAGTAGAAGTAATTTAGGGCAGTAATGTTAGCTTTTTTCTCAGCCAACATCCATGGATCTACACTTCTACTCCAGCAGCTGACACAATCTCTGCTTTTTGGCCCCATCCTGGCCCTACTGGCATCTGGTGCAAAACTTCAGACTTTCCTCAGCACCACTGCTTGGCTGAGGCCAGTATAAAGGGCTTCTGGTTGATTCTCCCCCAGGATCGACAGTGGTGGGTCACAACCACAACCCTCATTTTCTCTGACATCCTGTTCAGAGGGCAAAGTCCCAAAATGCCTTCCTGTTATTGTACTTGCCTCGTCAGGGTACGCCCATGTTCCCAGCGCTGCCGGTCCCATGGGACGTGGTTTGGCTGCCAGCTCCCGACGAGGGGCACCACCCGTCAGACAACAGCCTGGCTAGTGCCAGCTCCACATGGCTGGGTCAGATTTAGGCATGGGTTCAGGGGTACAGGATGCTCTCCCACCCCATGTGACATGCTGGTTGTCAGAGGATGCTGGACTACATCTTCCAGATAGTGGTCCACAGAGAGGCAGGAGGTCAGGTGGTATTTTCAGGAGCTACCCTTCCTGGGGACTCCTGAGGACGGTTTCACTATTGTGTAAATATAAAATATTGAAAATCTGGAGACCGCCTCCCCAGCAGAGGGTCAGGAAGCTGTAAAGAAGTTGATGTGAACTAATCAGAGCCGACATAAAGCTGCCAAGACCTGAGTTAAGCCCGCTGTGGATTTGGATTCACACTGGAGATAAAGAGGCAGCTCTCAGAGAGCTGGCCTCTGGAGCTGGTTCAGATTAACCCGGATTTTCAGCATCATTTCATGCTATTCCAGTCCACAAATCCCAGCAGCTCTGCCAGTGCATGCCGGGCCGGACCACGGAGACACATGCGGCTGTGCTGCCCCTCTGCCAGCCCATCCCATCCTTCCCTTCCCAGCACCAAGTGCTTGTGCACGAGCTGGTGCCGCTCTGCTGAGCCATGGTGCCTTTTTCCTCCTGCCCTCATAGCAGAGGCAGGGTGGATAAGGCAGGCGAGTCTAAGGAGACCCCTAAGCTACAAGCCTCAAGGAAGGGGCAGAACCCCGTGCCCAGACACAGCCTCTGCGGGTGCGTGCAAAGGGCCAACAGCCTGCGGCAGCACTTCACGGCGTGACTCACATCCCTGCAAACCTCCGCAGCCCAGTCCCTGCCGTCACCTCTGCTGTGCAGCAGCCTCTCTGCAGGGCTGGCCTTGCCCGTGCTAATATATCCCCCATGGAGAGGCAAAGCCTGTGGCAGCTTTCCTGCCGGTGCCCTCCTGGCATCCTCAGGGAGATGGAGAGGTGCCTGTACATGCAGCAAGGCTGGCATTAACCCCAGCCTGGACTTGCTCCCTCCTGGTTGCCTGACTATGGCACCCTGTGGCCGTGGCACTTCTGGGGCTGCTGGAGGTGTCACGCTGGGGCTGGGACTGGGGTGAGACTGTGCCTAATTGGGAGGCTGGCACGGGGCGCCTGCCTTATGAGTTCCACCCTGACTCCCAGCTGAGCAGAAAGAGCAGATTAGTCATCCTTTTCCCCCAGTGCTGAGCTGGCTCCGGGCTCCCGCACGCTGCTGCTAATGCATTGGCTCCACTTGGGCAGGCTGGGAAATCCCGATTCTGCAGCCTTCAGGGAGCTGAGAGCTGTGTGGGCTGTGGGGTGCATGTGATACAACACCCACCTCAGAGATGTCCCCTGGCTTTGGCCTTTCCCTCCAGCTTTGTGTTGTGACAAAAAATATGACGTGAACCTGAAAAGCAAGGCAGGGGTACGTGGAGTTGTGAAAGGGGGAAGAGAAGCAGAAAAAGCCTGGAGAGTTTCATGGGGGAGAGGAGTGTCCCCACAGCCCAAGTATTTCTGGATGCCAGTGAGAATGGGCTCCCTTCCCCCTGCATCGCTGTGTGGGTACCACCCGGGGGTGGGGGTACTGTGTCCCCCCAGCTGTCTCTGGAGGGAGCCTCCCCTTCTGAAATAGCCTCAGCTACTGCCCAGCTACTAAAGAAACTCCTGGCCAGAAGCGTAGAGCCTCTTGGCCCAGGCCACTTCACAGGGCTGGAGCTGGGCATCCCTGCCAGAGTGACCCCTTGCAGCCAAAGACACTGGGCAAACGCCTCACTTCAGCCCTGCTCTGGGGGTGGGAGATGCCCTTCCCACCTCCCCCCCCTTGCTGAGGAGACCCAGAGGAAGGAGACACACTTAAAGCTTTTGGAAAGGGGAAAGACAGAAGCCCAGCAAGGCTGGGCAGTTGTAGGGGACGGGGATGGGGATGGGGATGGTATCCATAGGTTGCACCCTGCTTCAGCTCACACATCCTGGAGCAAAGGCACGCAGACATGAGAAGGAGCTTGTCTGGCAGGGAACAATGGGTAAGAGTGACGGTGTGGTGGCAGACTGTGTCCCGGGAGCGCTGCAGCAGGATGACTCTTGCTGTGACAGGCGACATGCTACAAAACCACCTTAAAATAGACTCCAGGAGGGCTTCGTCTCAAAGCCTATTATCTGCACTGAATGCCAGATTATCGAGCAAAGCCCTCCTTGAGCTTTGAAAATGCTCTGCTAAGGAGGGATAATCATGTCATTGAGGCCCTCCAGGAGCCACCATGGAGGAGCTGGGGACAGCAGTGACCTCAGCAGATGCTTTATGTAAGGGGGATCAGGGGAAGGGGGGCAAGGCTCCTCAGTTCAAAGGTTGCTTTCCATGGCCACCTTCACCAAGGATCACTCATTTCTCTGCATCCTGAGCAGCCACCAATTTTCAGAGCTGTGTGCAGGCTGGCAACACACCCTGGCATCTCTCACCCTCCCTCCCAGCTCCGCAAAGCACTGCTGATTTGGCAGCGGTAAGGCAGGACAGGCATCAGCAAGGCAGGATATGCCCCCAGCAGGCAGAATTGCAGCAAACCCCGGAGGCACATCTTTCCCGTGGGCAGAAGAGGCAGAGGGTGAAGTGCTCCCCTTCAGCAATCCCACACAGACCCTCAGGTCTCCCATTGCATCCCTGAGCTCTGCCCGTACCTCCTGGGGGCTGCCTCCTTCCCTCATCACAGCGTGCTGGCAGGTGACCAGCCCACTCCGCGAGCTGCTTGGCCGGAGCACTTTCACTCCCACTGCCAGTCGATTATCAAGTCCATTAGGGGAAGGAGAAAGCAGCGTGGCTCCCAGTGCACTCTCCTTCCCGATGTCCCCCTTGGTTTCTCATGCCAGCCTCAGGCTGACATGTTTAGCCTGGTCATAACATCAGCACATTCCCTTAATGCTGTGGAATAAGCAGAGCAATGACTTATGGACAGGTGGCTTTATTTCAAGTATGGGAGATCCCCCCAGTCAAATCACATAAACTGAGCGAGTTAGAAACAAGCTTCCACTGGGCCTTGCTAAAACCATTGCTCATAATATGCACCTAATCATGGGATATTCCCGGGCTTTTTGGATTAGGTCTCCATGCCGCATCAGGAGCGTGTGCTGGGATTTACTAGATGTTTTACAGGTTACAAGGAGAAAAAGAAGAAGCCTTTGCTCTTTATGGGGCAGCTTTTATGCTCTGCAGTTTCCGCACCACATTTTTACTGCTTGCAATCCTAAGCCCCATCAATCCAGAGCGAGCACCAAGGGAAAGGCTTAGGGGCTTGATGGTAACAGGCAGCGAGCAGCAAGCAGCAGGCTGCTGTGCAGGGGCATGGGGCACAGGCAGCAGGAGGCTGCTCTGCATCGGGGTCTGGGAGGCTGGGAAAGAGGGTTTGCTGGCATGGGATGTGCTTGGGGGGGCAGGGGATTCCCAGCCAGAGAGCCCTCCCCGGCACTTCTGCATTGCTATTCTGCTGCTGCCTTGTAGCAGGGCTTGGCATGCAGCCAGAGCCAGCTCAGGGCTCCTCAGCAGCACCAGCAACACTGCATATTGCTGTCTTGAAGAAGGAATGGGGTGTCCCAGCCTGGAGAAAGGTGAGAGGGAGTTTGTAGGGAGGATGTGGAGACCTGGACTGGCTCCTCCTGCTACCCCCAATCCCACTGTATGTAGCTGGGCACATCTTTAGCAGCCAGCCAAGCTTTTCAGGGCTCCAGCATAGGCAAAGCTGTCAGTCAACCAGTGGGGTTTTGCCCATCCTGTCTGGCTGGTGCCACAGGCAATTGCATGCTTGTGCTTGGAGCCTGCTCTGTGAATGATGGGAGGAACCCAAGACAGGAGGAACCCGTGACAGGAGGAACCCAAAGTCCAACTGCTGACACTCAGGGATGTCCCCAGTGAAGTGCTCTGTACAGTAAGTGACTCTACATCAGGGCATTTGGAGGGGAGAAGGATTGCCCTTCATCACCAGTCATTAATGATTAATTGCATGTATCGCAGTGAAGGCCAGAGCAAGGTCTCCTGGGGGAGGTACTGTGCAAGCACGGTGCTGTGGTCAATCCCCATCCCAAGGGAACAGTCCCTGGAACAGTCCCCAGCTAAAATCCTTGTTTCACCAGCGTAGCATATTCCCCATGTCTTTCTATAGCCTTAACTGTGGGCAGCAGATGGTTTCATACACATCATAACATGTTGCTTCTGAGATCAGATAATTTGCTCTGCAACCTCAATACACATATCTTACAATATTTTGTCACCCTTTATCACTGCAATTTCATTGCTATCATGGCCTAGTGAATCATTATTGATAGACTCTTAATATCAGTGATATTCCTTCAGAGGAATGTATTTTAATGAATTTTCTTCTCTCCCAGCAGTACAGCTGCACTCTGATATGGTTCAAGGAGTAGGGCTGTGGCTGTAAAGCTGGGCACATCCCACATAGTGTAGAGGTGACCGTGCTGAGCTGCCCTGTGCTTTATTATCTGGCACAGTGTGTGATTCCCACAGCCGGTGCCTGCGATGTTCATGATGCTCAGGAACTCTCACGTCTGGGGATGCCTGAGTTTCCCCTGCAGCTCCACACCAGCTCAGATTTGGCCGTTCAAGGATTTTCTCTGAAGTGTTTTCATGTTCTGTTTTCCTTTCCAGAGGATGAACAGCTCCAGGACGTTCAAAGCAGAAAGTTTGCTCTGCAGTGGTTTCCTTTCACGCCTTTATTTTCTGCTGCTGCCCCTGAAATATCTCTGCAGGTGCAAAGTGCAGTATTGCGAGATTGATTGAGCCACCTTGACCTGTTACAGGTCAGCCACGCTCACCCAGGAAGGCAAAGGGAGAGGCAGAACCAGCTACAGCCACATTTCTGGCCTGAAGCTGTGGAAGTGGTGGATGGCTCAGCTAAAAAAAGGAGTTTTAGGCACATGCTTTGCTGGGACAGCAGTTCTTTGGACACGTCTGTGGAGATGTCCTCTCTGCAGAAGTCAAGGGACCCTCCCCAGGCATTCTGCAGCCGTGGGTCTACTCTGTGTGCTGCCAGCGAGCAAAGAGGGCAGCTGGTCTGCATGTATAATTCCTGGCCTGGTTTCAACTCCAGTATAAGCTGAGCTCACACTCCTGCCTGCTATGCCCCGAGCCCC
The DNA here is from genome assembly GCF_026419915.1 of Harpia harpyja. Lineage (NCBI taxonomy): Eukaryota > Metazoa > Chordata > Aves > Accipitriformes > Accipitridae > Harpia > Harpia harpyja. The sequence goes on along the minus strand of NC_068955.1, from coordinate 7,479,678 downwards.
TGGTTCAGAAGGCAGGGTGCTGAGCTCTGTCTGTCTCGCAGCTTGTAAAGCGTCTGTCACTCTGAGATGGTGACAGCTCGACGGGCTGGATGCACATAGCCTCTGTCTGCTGAGAAGAGCAGGGTTGGGGGCTGGACTGCAATGACAGCTATGGAAATCCAGAGGGTTAGGAAGCAGTCAGTCCCCAGCAGAGCCAGGTGTCAGGTTTGCAGCTTTCCCTATTGTGGGACCTCCCAAGCTCACCGTAGTATTTCTTCCCTTGCAATGCAAACTTGTCTTAGGGCAGAGCAAAGCAGTTGCTTCCTTTTGTCATATTTGTTCATAAAGAAGTCACTGAAGTGCCTGGGTCTATTTGTCTCCTTTGTGGAAATGGCTGAGTGACATGGGAAAGGACGAAGCAAAGGGTCTGTCCTCGCAGCCCGAGTGGGGACCTCTGCATCTGTGCGGCACTGGAATGAGCCATTGTGTTACTTAAAGGGTTGTGCTATAGGGCATGAATCAATGTGAGCAGGAACATGACCTCCTTGGAGCTTGGCCGTGGTGCCAGGAATAAAGCGAGCCAAGAAAGCACGCTGAATGAGTGAGTCAAGTCAACAGCCCCTTGGAGCCGAAGCCCTCCAGAAAGGCAGAGGGCAGCTGGACAAGGTTAAACAGTGCTTTGCTCTGTCTGCCAGCCAAAAGGGAGGCACTCGGGAGGTAACCCTATTTTCTGACAATAGCTGGCTCTGAAGCACTTCATGGTTTTAATAGTGGTCGGCAAACTCGAGCAGAGGAGATGATTGTGAAACTGCAGCACCGGCTCCTGCAGAGAGCTGCACTTCACGTGATAATGAACCTCTGAAAGAGATGTTTATCACAAAGAATACAAAAAGGAGGTGAATGCAGAGAGGAGTCTGTGACAAACCTAGCCTGAGTTCTGTAATTTTGGGAATTGTAAACGGGTCCTCGTTGGGATGCCGGGCTGTGTGGGAAGCCAGGACACAGCGCTGGGACAGACCACTCCAGACCCAGAATGAGCTCTTGAGAAATCTATTTGAGTTCACCAAGAAGAGCAAACCTGCCAGTGCAGGCCAGTGCTGCCAGAGGGTGTGTGGTGCTCAGGCGGGGAGGTCATGGGGAGCATCCACCGCATATGATGGACCCAAAGCTCATGGGTCTGGGTGTGAGACAGGGTGGGAGATATCATCCACACAAGCATGTAGTCCAGAGCTATCCCCAAATTCCCCTCACCCACAGCAGAGGCAAAGGTGGGCTTACTGCTCTGCTTAGCCCTGCATACGCAGGCAGACCAACAGAGTGAAGATACTTGCTAAACACCATGGGAAAAAAAAAAAGACTCAATTATTCTCATGCATATAGATACTAATTAATTAACTAAGTATGTCACAGGGGGACATTTCCCATGACCTGCAGAGAAGAGTTGCAGGGAAAAATGGCTGATGATTAATGCTTTTCTGTTCGTGCTGCATCAACAGGATCCTGGGAAGGGCTGTTTGAAAAAGAGAAGGCTTTATACACCTTCAGCATGCCTGTTGGAAGACGCTGTGTATTCAGGCAATTGTTTGCCACTAGTTTTCACCAGAATTTCACAACAATCTCTGATGGCACCAAGGTTGGCATAACCGATGTTTTCATCTGTGGAGAAACAGCAGTAAGTGTGGCCAGAGTGTAGAGAAGTTTTAGAAAGAGTCAGAGCAAATCCAGCTACTGTGTTAGAGATAAGCAAGCCAAAATGCCAGCTCCTGTTCTGCAAATAACCTGTACGGAAATAAGTTAACACCACAGAGGATGCAGGAAGGTGATAGCTGGGTTAAGCCCCTCACCACTGTGCTTACATGGTGGTTTAAAGAGTTGAAAAATCAACACAGCTAATTGATACTTCACAGAGCCACAGTAGTGTAATGATAAATATAAAAAAGGGTTGTCTCTGCTTGCTTTTAAAGAGAATATCAGGGCAGTTCACTTACCACCAGGCAGCCAGTCAGGAGTCCAGCAGCTTGTGTGCTGCAGAATGAACAAAAGAATAGATGTGAATATACTACAATAGAAATGAAGTTCATGGCCATGGTAACTGGTATTAAAAATTTCATATTTTTAATCATGATGAGCAGTGTCAGCTGAAAGCAAGGATTGCTAGACGACGGTGTCAAACACTCCCCCCACAGAGAATGCATAGATTTTTTTTTTATTTCAGCTACAAAATGCAAGATTTATAAATTGAATGCTCACCTGGAGACAACCATTGGCTGTGAGGATCTTCCACAGCATTAGGCAGAGCTCAGGGGAGCAAAGGCCAGGGACAGGTTTTGTACATGTCGCTTTGATAGGAAAAAATCTGTCTACTCTCCCCAAAACATGGACTCTGAATGACAGCACTGCTGCTTTGGATAAGACCCTGCAAACAGGTCTTCAGCTGTTGCTGAGTGGCTCCTACAGCACGTTCCTACCTCCTGGTCCCAGCACAGGAAAAGTTCTTAGTTAATAGTTCACGTTCTGCATAACAGTTATATGAACACCATTTTAAAATTAAAACATCTAAGAGAAAGGACTGGGTTGTATTACACTGGTCTCAAATGAACAGTGTCACTGACAAGGGTGTGATGGCTCGTGCCAACAACATATCTGGGTTTGGTGAAAAGGAAAAACAAGCCTTTGGAGAAAGGTGGTGGTAAAAACCACCAACACTTGTTCATTCTTGCTTTCCCGGAGTCAGATTTACTAGATGACACTACTGCTAGAGAGGTAACCATGCCCAACCAACCCATCTTTGCTAGGCAAGGTATACCTGAATGGATGCTGTCCTACAACAGGCAAGAGTTTATTGGACGTGGATTTAACCAGTGCAAAATGAAGCCTGGGTATGGACAAGTTGTCACTGCACACTGGATGATGCAGTGCAGTGGGTCTGTATCAAATAGTGCCAAAATTGAAACTAGTTCCTAAATCTAAATGTGGCGTCAGGCTCTGATCCATTCTTAACTCTGTTAAATTACAGAACAGCACCAATGAAGCATGTGTTGTCACCTGCTGACATTTTATTTAACAGATATATGAAAACAAGGATGCCTTCAGTGTTGGAAGCTGCTGTCAGAGTCACTGGGGACTTGGGGATGCATAAAGAGACAGACAAGGCAAAACAAACAGCTCAATCTGCCTCGCAGCCCCAGGAGCTGGCGGTACTCCGGGAGAGTGTCGTTGTGCTCGGTACGGCGAGGAGCCAGGATCCCCACGGCAGAGAATGCCCTGGCTGCGGCACTGGGGCTGCCAGACCAGAGGTGGGCTGGCGTGCATTTCCCTGCCTGGAAAAGATGGTCTTGAAAGCTCACATGGGTCCAAACTCTCTCCTTTCCTGTTGCCATCAGCAGAGAAAGGCTGGTGCCTCCAGAGCATCTCTCAGCACCTCTTCCAGCAGGCACTGGAGGGGCAGGTTGCTTTTTGGAGGTCTTGATGTCTCTCCACTGTCTGTAAGAGGATAGTCAGCTTCACTTCTGACTTTGAAATCTAACATAGACCTCCATGCTAAGGGAAGGGAACCCTCCTCTGTGGAGGATGTGTAGCAGCACAAAGGACTAATTACACTTAAAATTCCATGCCGCAGGGTGAGAGCAGAGACTGAGGAGGTGTATCCATACCTTTCAGACAGATGTGGTGACAACTCGTGCCTCTGCGTGACCTGCCTCTGCCTGACATCACCTGCCTTGCATCTCCCCTCTGGGGCTTTCCCCTCAGGAGCACATTTCTGTTCTGCATGGGATGCACATTCACAACGTGAGAGCCCCTTCTGCCACCCAGGAACCTCCTGCTCCCAGCTCAGGTTCCTCAGTCCCATCCAACAAGGTCCCTGGAAAATGCAGTGTCCTCCCCTGTGTCCTTCTGGACACCTTTCCCTCCACTTAACCTCAAATCCTGGTGCCAGGACCCTCCTCCAGGCTCAGGGGTGCATGTGGCCAAGGCGATGCCCCACTGGCCTGACCCTGGAGGAATTGCTGTGTTAATTACCAGTGCTTTGGAGCACAGAACACAGCCAAAAGTATTTTCAAAGGTCCTATGTGAATTAGGGGCCTCTCAGCTTTACCAAGAGCTAGCTGTGGGCAGTGGTGTGGCTTCTTTTGGCTGAATAGTTTATTCACCAGAAAAAAAGGAAAAAAAAGATATTTTGCTGTGACTGAATCTGTTTTCAAAATTCTGTAAAGTAACAGAAAAGTTGAATCATTTCAGCAACAGGAAATTCTAAAAAGTAATGAGGTTTTGATTTCCCATTTTAAATCCTAGTGTTTTCTTTTCAAAATCATTCACATTTGATAAAAAGAAAAGGTAAACAAGCTCACCTGTTCACAGCAAAAGAAGTGTTTGGTCAACCAGTTTGTCATACCCTCAGTAATTCTTAATTCCTTTTTCAGTTTAACTAATGAAGTGAAGAATCAATTACTCTCACAGCTTCCAATCTGCAAAGATATTAAGGTAATCTGGGGCCAGATTCATAGAAGTATTAATGTGCCTGACACTGCAGAGAGGCACTTGACAGAAATCACCAAATGCGTTTTGCAGATGTATTGTTTTGCACTTTTCCAAAGACACTCATTAAAAGTCTGTGAGGCTTATGCTCAGACAAGGCCATGTCCTTCCAGAAAGTGGGACATACACTCTTAGTGAGACTGAGGAGCTCTGGAAATCTTGTGATGGGCCATACTGTCAATTGTCCCTAATCGCATGCAGAAAAAACTCTTTTGTAAGTGCTGTTTGCTGTAATGAGAAGGTGAACAGCTTGAATCCAGGCTAGGTGAGAGATTGGACTTCTTGTCCCCTTTGTGCTGAGATCTCTGCTGCTCTCTTCACACATGATGCTGCTGTGAATTGGGATACAGGATGGGGGTACAAACTTCATACTGGACTGTCAGAAACCACAGTTTACTGGAGTACAGCACTGGGGGAGCTTATTGGTGTTCTGGAGCATTGCATGGACTTTAGTGGTATAAACATAGAGCATTGCATGGACTTTACTGGTATAAATATGGAGCATTGCATGGACTCACTAGTGGTTTTTAGTTTAGCACCTCGTTATGGACTCCTCTGTTTCAACCTAGAAATGAAGCAATGCGCAGTTCTTCCTAATGCGAAGCCATCCATTCGTTAACGTCAGGGCAAGCTCTTTGCAGAAGTCAAAATCAAAAAATGTTTATTGGCATGGTGGATGTTGCACTTGCGTTTGGATTCAGCATCATTTCCCTGCTTGTGTATTCAGAGCAGCTCTGCTGCAGCCGTCTCTGTAAATCAGTGCAGGTACCTGGAGCAAGAGTGCAGGCAGCCGAATGGGAGCTGCTTGACTGGTGCACATCTGGGCAGGCAAAGCAGGCAGGTAACGTGCTTAACTGCAATGTATAGAGATGCGATCCTCAGTGGGAATTAGTGAGAGTGATATGGATCGGCAAAAAAAACAGAGGGAGGTTTGAACTCAGACCCTGGTTCTCTAGGCCACCCTCTGACAAGCTCTTCCAGAAGGAGGTTCAGATGTTCTGCAGGGAGCATCACAAAGTCACCCCCACCCACCCACCAACGCTCATGTCCACACCTGAGCATACCATAGCCTTTGCACAATTTTCACACTAGTTTGGAGCCTTGTTTCCCAGGGGCTCACTTACTTGAGCCCTGCTGACCTGCTCTCCTGAGTCCAACCCAAGTCTGAGATCTCCTGCAGCATAGACTCAATGGAGGGCAGTTGCCCTGAGGGAATGTGGGGTTCCTGCAGAGGCTGGAATTCCTGGAAGGTGGAACATAAACCTGCCTATGGGATGCTGCAGTCAGTTCGCAGAGGTTTGGCAAAGCAAATACATGTTGTGGTGTTTACCCCATGGGCAGAAACAGCCCTGCTCAGATTCTTGCTACTCTAAAAACTACTGAGAAGAGCTCAACTCTTTTCTAGTCCTCACTAGTTTTAGGGGAGACTCTGCAGGTTATCCAAATGTCAGTGCTATACTGGCTGAAGCAACTGAGAGGGAAAAACCCACCTGTCACCTCTGTCCCTGTGTCCCTATCCATCTTGTCCTTCTCCCAGCCCTTGGGGCCCCCAGGGCAGGAGGCTTGGCTGGGGTGACGGCTCTCCCCGTGGAGCCTGTCAGGGCTTGTTATGGCCACGGAAAGATCATCACTGTGCGTGCCCGCAGTGACATTTGTGCCTGTGTGTCGTTTCAGCCTCCTAAATGAAGCTGTAAAGGGGAACGGATGAGGGATGAGAAGGAGATTGCCTCCAGCCTCTGCTCCCTGCCTCTTCCCCAGCAGGTGTGATGGATGGCAGGAGCGGGGAGCGGAGGCTGAGTCAGCTCCCAGGTGACCTTCGCAGAATCCCTCCCGGTCCCCGTCTCCCTCGCTGTTGCGCGGGGCCGCTGAACCTGAGCAGATTGATGGCAGCTCACGCTCAATTTCTCTGATGCACTTTTGCTGAGAGACACTCGTACATCTTCCCCACGTCGTCTCTCCATATCTGAGGTCAGGCTTTCAACAGGCAAGAAATGTTCTGAAATAAATCACCGCCATCCCTCACCCAGGGCTCTGCCAGCTCCGGGGGAGTGGGGCGAGGAGGAAACTGAGTTGGAGAGCTGGCCTGGGGGGACCAGCATGTGCAGACCTGCACATGGGTCCAAGTGCACTCACTACGTGGGCTTTCTGCCTCAGGGGTAAGCCCACAGCAGGCAGCAAAGATGCTGGTCCCCTAGCATTTCTCCAGAATCCCTATGGAAATGGTTCTCTCCCTGCATTACTTGCACTGGGGCTCAGCATCTCTCAGCTGGGGGACTCACTTGTTCTACACACCTTTGCATTCACTGAGCATATCGGACAGGAGATGGGGTGTACCAAGCAGCACATCCTTCCCTGTTGTAGGAGGAAAAGGTATCCCAAAACTCATCCTCCAGGGTGGCCCAGAGGAATCCTTATGGAAGCAGGGGCTCAGCCAGGATTTGCCCCATGCCTCCTTCCCATTCCCCTGCCAGGTCTGAATGTGCCCTGTGATATGGCCCATGTCCCCAGAGCTCCAGTTTGTGAAACTCTTTGATGCTTTGTGGGTTTTGTTCCTAACATCTGGAGCTGTGCCAGTGCTAGACGGTTGAGGGGAGCACTCCCCCTCCCAGTTCCCTGCTGCCTGCCAGCTGCCTAGGATTTCTGCTGATGGAGATCAGCACCTCCAGGAGCTGAGGGAGGGGGTGAGACCCTCACAGCAATGGATCAGGGCACTTTGCTGCTATTCTGAGCCACAGACGTGCTGGACAACTTGCACACAGACAGACACATCTGGCCCTGCAGCTCCATCTCCTCACCTCACTGCCTAAGCTCCAGCCTTGCTCACACACCAGGGCCAGGCAAGGAGACAAGGAGCTTTAAAGACACCCAAGAAATGTGTCTGTGTTTTATGTGCACTGCAGTTCTGCTCCTTTCCAGCCTGACCATTATTTAGAAATGGGGGAAAAAAAAATAAATGGCCTTTGCTTTGCTCCAGGACCTGTGAGGGAGCCTTGAGACTGTGCAAATAGAGGCAGCTGTGCACACCCTTCTCTTGCTCTAGCACCACTGGGACAGGTTGTCTTTAACTGATCTGGTCCTAATGTTTAATCTCTACCTCATCACACTGGAAAGTGAGGTAGTAAAGAGGGAAAGGTGCAATTAGTCTGTGTTTAAAAGTCCATCTTTAGATCTCAAATGGTGCAGGAGGATGCATCAATGACCTCATTTAATAGATGAGGAAACTGAGGCATACAGAGGACAGAGAGTTTCCTAGATGTTGGGGCCAGCACCAAAACTCTTGCCCTGTCTTTCCCCCATGAGCCAGAGTGGCTCAGCCTGTTGCTGAGCTTCACTCCTGACACCTTGGCATGGACATGATGGAGACAGCTCTCAAGGCTCTTCCAGAGAAGTCTGAAGCTTCCTGAAGCCTCAGCCTTCCATTTTTTGGCCACCCAGAGGTGTTGCTACCGATGGTGTCTGTGCTCCTACACCATGACTGAGGGAGGGCATCCCCTGGTGCTCCCTGATCTAGTCTCCTCCAGCTTGTCCTCTGCTGAAGGGTGCTGACAGCAGTTGTGTTGCTGGGGTCCTGTTTTTTGGTTGGCCATGGTCCTAAGGCAAAATGCCTACTTGAGGGCACAGCAGGAAGCCCAGGCACACACATGATGTGGTGTCACCCATGTGTGCTGTCTGCTGGGAACTCAGCACCAGCTTTGCCTGAGCGTGAAAAGCTCATGGCTGCAGCACACCATCCCCAGCCCTGGTGCCCTGGGCATTTTGGCATGGCTGAAGCCCTCTACTCCCCTGCCTTGCTGCCCTTGGTAAAATCCTAGTTTTCCCTGTCAGGCATGGCACAAAGAGCTCTGGGGGCAGTGGGAGCCCTTGCTGGTGGTATGGCTCCTGCCCATTGTGTACATTGCCCTGGACAGCTCTTGCCCCTTGTCCCCAGCCATGGGGATCAGCTGCCAGCAGTCATCCTTTACACGCTCAACATCCCAGACAGTGTGGCCATCCCTTGCCCCAGTATCTGAATCCCTTTCTCTGGAGATTGCACTTCCATGCCCTAAAAATGCCTCTCAGAGCTCAGCAGATGTGCAGTGAGCCTGGGAGTCCCCACAGGGCTCTGCAACCCCTCCCCAGACACCTTCACGCTCAAAGTCCTGCACAGGCTCCAGCAACATATCAACCTCCCCCTCCCCATCCCCGCTCCCAAAGCCCAGGTACTCAGTGGCCTCATCCTGCTCTTCCAAATGACATCTCTTCTCCAGACAAAGTGGTGGCCACAGTCAAAACTGCCCAGAGCAGAGACCCTTCTACTGGGAGCAGCAAGCTGCAGTGAGGCAGGTGGGGGATGCCACGGGCTGGTTGCACAGTCCAGCCTCAGGGGACGCTGTATCTCACTGTGAACTGACTCTGGCTTTTCCCAGGGGATCCCACCTTCCTGGGATTTTGACGTTGTCAGTCTGCTGTTTTGAAAGCCAAGGTACGGAGGGAGAATTGGACTTTTCTTTAATGAGTAGCCACACTCTGGCCTTTCTGATGGTGCACAGCCAAGTTGGAAATAGAGACTGAGACTGTGCCAAAGACACTGAACCAGAAGACAAAAGTCAGCCTTGAGCTTTGCAAGCTCTATCATTTTTTCCAGTCATCTCAAAGCTGGGGCTGGATGGGTTTTCTCAGTCCATCCCCAGCATGACTGTGGGTCCCAGTGGGACTTCTAAAAATGTAGTTTAGAATTGCTAAGGTTTACTTCACTGCCTCTTGAACATTTCCCAATTGGTAGTGAAACTGATGCACAGAAGCAATCACAGAGGGAATAAGACTGCCTCTGGGTCTGTGCTGCACTGGATATACGTCCCAGCTGCATTTCTGGCTCCTCTGCAAAACACAAGTGACCACTGCAGGTTGTGCAGGCTTGAGCTCTTATGGAGGCTCAGACCACAATAACTGTGCTTTCATCACACTTTCCCTCTGCTTGGATCACCAAATACCATCAAAACTATGCCTTACCTGCTCCAGTGCTTATATTGTTATTTGTGTTAAACCAAGAGAGATCTGTGCCTTGCAACACTGTGTGCTATACGACACAGTGGGAAATAGATCCTGCATCATGCTTTAAACTTCACTGGTTGAACTGACCAGGTCTCCACTGACCATGACGGGAACATGGATATTCAGCTCAGTTCTTGGCATCTGCCAGGAAGGTCACTTACAGCCATGTGTGCCGAAGTCAGTGGCAAGGATGGTACTGGGGGAAATTGTCTCCAGAACAAGTGAATGCACAAGATCCCTCTTGTAATGTTTTGGAAATCAAATTCAGTTCTGGAATCCAAAAAAAGCAAGTGGCAGGAGGGGAGCAAAAGGCTGTCTAGGAAGCAGAAAGCTGCAAGGCCAAACTTCACCAGCCCGCACTTGTGTTACACACAAACCCAAGCAAGGCAAGGACGTGCTGAGGAGAGACTGGTACACGATACACTTCTGTGCCTGGAGCTCTTCAGAGAAGGGAGAAAGGTCACTTGGGAGGGAGAAACATCCCTTGCTGCTCTTGAAAATCATCTCTGAACCTCTGTCAGGGCAATGACTATGTCCTGAGCTGGCGCAGTAAATTTTCCCTGCTTTGCTGGCCATCACAGGGCTCCAGTGTAGCCCTCAGAGCCCTCCCAAAGCCACACAGCAAGTCCTCCCTTTTTGCAGGAAGGAGGAGCATCAGGCAGTGGAGCTGTCACCGTCCCCCCAAGAGAGAACCCTGGGTGCCACAGGGTCGTCTGACTCCTCAGGCAAGATGATGCATTGCTCTGAGCTATTTGTCTGTGAGGAGTCAAAGGGGAGAGACTTGATGAGCTTTTCCCAGGGGAAAGCAGGAGTGAAACAGTGAAGGTCTTCTTCAAGAGCGTGGCCAGTGCTATGCAGGAGCACAAACACCCAGATGGCTGCATGGCCCTATGGATGCTGAGGCATTATCGCAATGGGAGAGGTAAGGCTGGAAGGAAACTGTTCCAAGTTCTTATCTTTGCTTTGCCAGTGACTACATGTAGTATTTTCCCTTCTGTAAAACAGAAAAAAAAATTCCTCCCTTCCTTCCTAGAGTCTCCATGAGGATTCATTCATTTATGTCCGAGTAAAAACTTGCAAAGTGCTGTGTAGCTACAAAGTCAAGCCTGACCTCCTGGCTCCTGGCACACTGACCATGCTGCAGCATGCCCCGGGGTGTCTTTCTAGGATGCTGCTGTGTGCAGTCTCCTGACTGTGGCACCACGAGGACACACCAGGCATGGCACAACACGGAACTGTTCCATGGTCAGGGTGGGAAGGAGAGATTGTGCAGATGGTGAGAAGGAGGGATGATGCCTTTTCAAATCATGGGGTATTCCTGATTCTTCTAAACGTGGGAACAAGTAGGAGTGGGATGAGATTGGGAAAGGGACTCCCCCACGCTCTGAATGGTTTGGATCTGGGTATTTGAACGGGTGTGACTGGCAGCAAGCTCATTTCCAGTATATCCTTTCAAGGGGGTTGTTCCAAAAACCCCAGATGCTCTGTTGTTATTTTTCTGCTCCCACCCAGCGCTGCGGTGCCAGGGTGCCCACTGTGCCGTGCCTGGGCACCGCACCAACCTCACAGCATCTTGCACCATAGACAAACAGGGCAGGGCTGTCCCTGGGGACAGCAAGGCTTCGTAGGAGCTGCCAGCTGCTGCCTCGCTGCACAGGACACCGCCAGTCCCGGGGAGCCCCACGCACAGCCTGGCACATCCTTGCACGTCTCCAGCACCAGCCAGCCCTGAGCTGCACAACCAGCGTGTCCACGGGCAGCCACCACCCTCTGCTGGGTGGACGTGGACCGGAGCAGGACGGGCCCCGTGCCATCGCGATCTCATGTCCAGAGCTTGGCTCAGGCAGGTCGAATCCTGGCAGTCCCTGAGCGAGCAGAGCTGGACATTGGCACATCCCCAGGGGAAAGCTCCCTGGCTCTGTCTGCCCTCCCGCACGCTCCCATCTTCGACAGCATCTCCGCGGAAGCAGCCGACAGATGTGACAAACGCGCCGACTGCAAGATCTCTCCCACATCCCCCCGAGCCTGGGCTCTGCCTGCTGAGACCCCTTCACAGCCCATTAGGCAATTCAGGTTCAGGAACACGCTTCGCTCTCCCGGAGGCTGCAGGAGACGGCAGCTGCCTCAGGACCCCTCCTGTGCCTGCCGAGGGGACCGTGGCTCCTGATCACTTCCAGCTGCTTAGCTCTGTGCTGGCTGGCAGAGCCCGTGGGGAGCAGCCGGTCGATCTCCCGTGGGTCACCTGGTGATGACAGGGGGAAGAGGAAGGCAACCAGCCATCGTGCGGGGGCTGCCTGCACCGTGCGGAGGAGGCCAGGCTTCCAGCAAGCCTTTGAGCGAGGTGGGAAGGAAAATTAATTAATTGCACGGAGGAGCCCCTCCAAAAAAAACCCCTCCTTGATTTCCCAGTCCAAGGCAGTGGTGGCTGAGGTGGGGTGGGCAGCAGCTGGGGTCTCCGGTGGGTCTGCCCTCAGCGGGTGCGAGGCACCAGGCACCCCGGAGCCAGATCCCATCCTCCAGAATTTCAACCAGTCGGAGGAGGGTTTTGAAGTTGGTTCAGTGAGACGCTGTGTCTCAGACCTTCTCTCAGGGCCTTATTAAAATGCAGACTGCAAATTCAGATACTGTAAACAAGGTCACTGGAGAATGAAGATCAACAGAGTGCAAGCACAAGGAATGCAGAGCATTAATATTCTGATGTGTGAGCCCGTCCTAAATATTTTATCAGGCTAAGCTTTTTTGTATTGAGGCATCCTTCCCCTGCTCTTCCTCCTCCTCTTCTGCCTGCTTCACGTCCTTTTCTCTTGCGTGCACAAAAAGCACTTTGTATTTCGGCTGAGGCTTGAAATGTATGCAAACCTTCCGCTTCCCCCCACCCCGACCCCTCCCCGAACAAAACCCTCGCCCTCTTCCAGGCAGAGGGGGAGAGATTTCTTAACGGGGTTTCTTTTGTTTCTGTCAACGTCTCACTTAGGCAGCCGGCTCTGAGACTTATTGAATGCTGCCAGTGTCTTATCACCCACGTCTTCCCCCCCCTGCAGAAATGCAGGGATTCCCTCCCACCTCCAGTGGCTCTGTAGCGTGGCAGCCGGGCGTCATGCACGCCTGTGCGCGATGTGCAATGTGCAATTGTCCTGTCGCTTGCTCGTGAGCTGTCTCCTACCGTGGGTGGTTTTGGCTCAGGGAGAGATAATCCAGAGGTACTTGATCTGGTGTCAGAGCAGCCGTCACAGGGTCCTTGGCTTTTGCCCTGCACCGAGAGTGGCTGAAAACCTCACAGTTAGTGAAAAATGAACTGAAAACCAGCCCATCCTCAGCTGGTTGTGAAAAGGTGCTTCCTGACCCCAAGAAACACATCCCCATGCCCTGAGGCATAAGATTTGATTTTCTTTATCAAGATGCTCTCTAGCACAACTACAAATGCATCACACAGTGCTGAAAGGATCTGTGCCTTTATAAATCCATAATTTTTTTTTTTTTTAAGTTTTTACATTGGGCCACACAACCCTGAAAGGTTCCATACCATTACAAATCCCCGAATGGCATTTTTTTCCTTTTACATCAGGTCAAGGTGGGAAATTTTGGACCTTGCTGTCAAGTTCCCTCTCCTGGAGTCATTGCATGACATGGGAAAACTTCAGAGAGGACTCACAGTGTGGCTCTCCTGGCCCAGGTACGAGCAGTTTGCTGGATGTGACCGTTCAAATGAAACCCAGAGATTCAGGGAAACATTTGCTGATCCTGAAATTTCCCAGATCTGATTATTTATCCACATTGCCAACTGGTGGTTGCATGATTTCCTCTGTGCTACCCACTAACCCTAAATTTATCTTGTTTGAAAAACTACAGTCATCCAATTAGCAATTATACCCGGCAAGTGGAGTGGCCAACCACACATCTCAAGTAATAAATAGTGGAGGATTGAAGTGAACAGTTTGGGAATAGTCAATTGAATGGGAATTATTCATGCAAACTCTGTATTGCAGTCTCTTACAAATACCAAATGCACTCCAGAAAATGAGGGCATTTATGTAATGACATCTCATTAAAAAAATAATCATAAGAAATTGATTATTAATAAAATATTGAGAGATAATTAACATTTTTTCTCAGCAGAAGATTCCAGAAAAGGGGCCACTTCTTTTCAACTTTAACTCTGGCTTCCAAAGGACTTGAAAGAGAATCATGTGCATTAACCAGAGAAATCTGGCCTAAAATGGACATTTAAATGCAACATGAATTAATGGGTGAGCTTTTTAGTAGGTGAAATGTTGGAGTCTATACAAATTGACGTTTTTTGATCATAAATAATAGTCTAGATCTGAAACCGCTGTATAATTAGCAATTCTTGGATCTGCAACCATTTTGCAATTGTGCAGAGTAGATTTTTTTTTTTTTTTTCAACTATAATGTTAATAACACCAGCAATATTGCCCAGCTCTCAGCAGGATAACAGACAGCAAGGAGTGGATGTGTTCATGCACCAGCAGCGGTGGCTGGAGGCATCATTCAGCACCTTTCCTGCACTGTCGAGAGGTTTTGCTTTAACTGCGCTGACCCTTGAGAGCTCATCCCCCGACTGCCGAGTGCTGGCGGCAGCAGATGAGAGCCCCTGCGTGGGTACAGACAGACAGGCATGACAGCGGTAGGAAATGAAAGGAAAATCTGACTGTACTACACGCGTTATCTGAGCCACAACAAGTTTCTGCCAGAAGAGCTGACGTCCCTGCTCCGCCTGGGCTCGGGTGCTGGTTCCCAGCCCTGTCCCCGGGGCCAGGGAGAAGTTTCATCCCAGGATGCTCACCTGGCTGAGCCCACAGCTCCTGCACATTCAGCTGCCAGGAGGGACATGGGGTGGTTGGGGTCTGCCCTGGGGTGTAGGGTCTTGTTGTGTAGGTGCAGCCACAGCCCATGCCCAGGATGCTTTCCAGGCTAAGGTGCAGGGGCAAAGGTTGGAAGGGGATACGGACTCTGGAGAAAGGATGGCCCAGATCCACAAATGCATGTGTACCCCAAGGTCCCTAACACCTTGGAGAGCTTGTGAAAAGGATAGATGCTCCAACAGCTTAGACATAAATGCAAGTGAGGCCCTCACTCCTCTTCCAGAGCATGAGGCTGCTATAACAGAGCATCACACCTTGGGTCACACACTACATGCACATGCACAGAGCCCCACATCCACTGGACCGAGGCAAGGGAAAAGTGAAATGTGGGGTTCGAGCTGCTGCGAATGATCCAGGCTGCACAGCAGAAAGGGTTACTGAACTGTTTGGCCCCATGTCTTGGGCAAATTTTGTTACCAAAAGCACAGGTGCCTTCCTGCAGGCCAGCCGTCAGGCTGGTTCAGTGCACGACTGCTGCTGAGGATCCTGGCAGAATCAGGACACAGGGAAAACCCTGACATGTTTTTACTTACTTCTTGGCACAGCTCGCTGGAAAGGCCGGAGCACGTCTCCTCTCCCTCGGTGACTGTGTGCTACAGCCCTCCAGGCCAGCCAGGGGGACCCCGGGGAATGAAGACATTTATACTGTACATTGACTGGCCTGTGCTCTCTTCTCTTTTGAAATATAGCAGCTTATTGATTTATATTTAAAAGGGATGAATGCAGCATATATCAGTATATTAGACACACTCCACACAAACAGGAAGGGCACCACTGCCTTCCCACTTGAGCAATTTATCACCTACCAGAGCTCTCCCAGGGTAACAACTGAGCAGACCAAGGGAGAGAGGGGATTTCTCCCTTGTGCAGGCTTCCCAAGCAAATCCCCAGCATGGAAGAGAAGTGGTGCGGAAGCACCACCTCCAAAAACCATCCACTTCTGTATTGTTACCCTCTGCAAATGGCTTTTCCTTCTGGCCTCTGGAACAGAGTGCAGAGCTGCCATCCATGTCATGACTTGGGGAAACTGAGGCATGCAAAAGCAACTTAGATCACATTGCAAGCCTGAAAAGAAGCAAAGATTTGCATTCAGGTCTCCTAAGCATTAAAGTGGTAGCCTAGCTGACAAACGCCTTCCCTCCAAGGTGTCCTTCCATGGGATTCAAGCTACTGCTGCAAATCATCCAGCACAGCAGAAATGGGCACTGAGCTAGTACATCCCTCAGATCTTGGGCAGGTTTGGTTACAGGTAGCACAAACTTCCAGCAGGTGTTGATGGGCTGATTTGGAGCATACACAGCACCCCCGGCACTTGGGTCAGGGTGCTGTCAGGGACAGGACAGCAAATGTCTGCCCAAAAGGTCACATACGCTCTTCAGCCCTTGGCTGTTAGGGGCTTTGCAAAGCCTCCTTGTGCCTTGGCGTTACAGCGTCTGTGGAGAGAAAGGAAAGAGAGAGCATTGCCAGCTGCACTGGGAGGGACAGGTGCCCTGCTAGAAGGCAGTTCTTCATCTCCCAGGGATGGCAGGGGATTAAAGCAAGCAAAGCTCCAGAGCTCCTCAAGTGCCAGAGGCAAAGGGAACTTCCTTAGCCCCCCCTAACAGAGCAAGAACTCATCCTAGTAACACCACACACAAAAATCTTCCTACCTTCCCTTTGCTGTCGATGACAAAGCACTACAAGCACCTTTTCCTCTCTCTGTCAGCCAGCCTCGGGCTCAGGGAAAGGGGCTGCTTCTTGGCTCCAGGCTGGGTCCCGGCAGAGCATGCTCCCCACCACCCTCACACGCATGCACCGATCTCCAACAGCTACAGATGAAGCCCCTCTCCTTCTCCATCAGAGAGAGGGAGGCAGGGATTTCAGGTACCAAAATGAAAATTACAACATCTCTTTTGACTTACGAGTATTTCTGTTGGCTCTTCCTTGTTCTGGGTTTCCATTAGCAGCACGAGCGGGGTAGTTCATCTATCACATTTACCAGCCACAGAAATGACATCAGGGCAATACAAATATATTCTGGTGCATTAGCATTCGGGATAGATAAGGGCAGTAGCAATCCACCAAGAGGGCAGCTAAGTGCACCAGATAGAAGGGAAGAGGCGTAGACATGCCATACTCACTGAGCACTTGATATCTGAGTCAAATCCAAGCTGCTGTCTTCATACAGGGGAGCATGCCTTTGATATAATATCCCCCTGAGATATGATATACACCTGTGATTATCCTGACTCGCAATTCCATGTCCCTGTGCTGCCCTGAGCCGGCTCTGCAAGCTGCAGCATTATTTATCTGGCAATAAATGGCCTTCTGTCTGCAAAATGAGGGCTTCAGCTGGGAAAGTAATGGGCAGTTTTGGCTCAGCTGGAGATGTGCCTGGAGGTGAAATCTGATTGGGAAGGAGCATTGTCCTCCCGGCTGAATGAGAAATCCCTGTGACCTGCTTTCCAAGGTGGCCAGACAAGGGCAGTTCGGGGAAGGGGAACTGCTGCAGCCTGCCAGCGAGCCGTGCACCACCACAGCGAGGAGGATCACATGGAGCAGAGCATGGTGCCTTTCCTTCAGCGACTGTCCCTCAGGAGAATGCTTCTCCCCATGGCTTATTAACAAGGAGGAAGAGCGTATCCATGCCCAGTAAGCGTTAAAAGGACTTAGACCCTCTGCACATTGCTACTCCTGATGCGCGCCCTCCTGCCCCAAGTCATGCATCCTGATAATGCCTTCCCTGTCAGCTCCTCTCTTGTGCTAGAGGGACAAATCCTGCCCGTCTTGTTTCATCCCGCAGTGAGAACTTTGCACTAGGGCTGGAGAGATGACCCCACTGAGGAGTTGCCAGTGTTCTGGCCATGGGGTGCTTCCTTCTCATTCATAGGCTTGCGCCTTATCTCAGGGAAAGGAAGGTTAATAAATCGTGTGTGATGGGGCAAAGAGCAAAGGGAGAGTAAGACCTGTCTCTACCAACATGATCCATCTGGAAACGGAGCAGCATGTAGAAGGAAGGGGTGCAGGATCCCTCATCATCAGGGAAAGAAGATGGATGGTGCCAGCCCTGCTAGCAAGTGTCTCAGAGACTTGGTCCCCTCAGGGGACAACAGAGGCAGTTAGCAGCTGCCTAATGCAAAGACAGCTCAAGCCTGGCTCTCAGCTGCATGGCATTTGTGATAGCCCAGCCTGTGCAAGAGGAGTGACAACAGCAACTCCATTTATAATGTGCTTTGGGATCCGTCCGGCAGGATGCTGCAGGGAAACCAGGCACAGAAATATTATCGTTAGCATCATTATTATTATTATCAGTATTCCCCTGCAGCTGGTGGTGGCTGTACAGCAAAACCATACAGAGCTGCTCTGGTGGCATTTCCCTCCACCCACCCCAACTCCCCATTGCTTTGACTAGACAGAAATTGCCCCCAAGAACATCTCTCTTTTCTGAATGTTGATTTCTGTTTAGTTAATTAAATGTTTTTAGTTCTAGTTTTCAGTTTTCTGCACTTTCAGTGCAAAAAGCCAGTCAGTTGCAGGGGGAATAAAATTATGTTCTTCCACAATTCTCAGGAAGGAAGTCTAAGTTTTAAACAGGTCTACAGCCATAGAGGTAATGACCTGTTTCCACTGCACCCACTGCCACGCTGTGGGAAAAGGGGCAGCATTGGCCCCAAATCCCCACTCACTGCCACTTTTCGTGCCACCTTCCCCCTCCGGGCAGCAAGGGTGATAATTGCCTCCCACGGCATGTGGAGGGTTAATTAGCCAGTGTTTGTTCAGTGCTGTGAATAGGTAAAATGCTGTCTAAGTGCAGAGCATTATGATTAATAATATCCAGCCTGCTAGAGCAAAATGCTTAGAAGGATTCAGAAAGGATTATTCATTTATATGAATACAGAGGATATCTACAGTTACATTAAATGGGATAAAAATCTGCAGGGGACCTAAACCCTCACGCTTCAGGACATAAACCAGCCATTAGCTGCCTGGGTTGGGAAGGAAGATCTCTCCGAACACTTTAGTATAGTGTCACAGCGCTCAGCGGGAAACCCTCATCTTCCTTGTGAGCATCCAGGACCAGCTTCTCAGCCCAGTCTTGCAGAGATGAGACCAAGACTGCGTCCTTCTGGCAGTTCACAACTTCTAGTATTGCTCCAGTGCTATATTTTCTGGCTCCCCCGCCTGTGCTAGCCCTGTGCTAACCTTCTGCCACCACTCACTGATGCCTCACTTGTGTTCTGGACACATCTTGGAGAGCACCCACCCCCTGCTTTCCTCCACAGTCACTGCAGCCAGGGCAGCAGGACCAATGTGGCACAAAGAGAGATAACACGGGGTTTGCCACTTCACACTCCTCTATTAAAGTTGAGGAAAGGAGGGAAACTGTGTGGTGGTATGTGATGCTGAGAGCAGGAGGGGTGAGGGGGCTGAGCTGTCTACGGAGCTGAGTGCCCAGGCATCGATGGCTCTCTCGACTGGTTGCATGGACCTTTGCAGGCATCTGCCTGCACCTGGTGTTCACGCTCTGAGCTGCTGCAAGCACTCGGGCTCAGGGTCGCACTGAGACAAGCTACACACCTTCCAGGCTGGTGCTGGCTGGTGTTCACCTTGCTGGGGCATGGGCTAAGCAGAGCTGTCTGTCACAGACCACAGGACAAGTCTTACCTCTGCTGGGCACATCTTCCATCTATACCTTGGACCAAGACTTCATCTCACAGGACAACAGCCAGAAAGTGAGGTGGAAAGAGTTGTAGATTGAGGAGACCTCTTACAACTCAAGCAGCTATGTTGGTGCCAGTTCCCCCCAGCATCTCTGACACCCTTCAGCAAAGAAACAAAGGTCCTCACAGTGTGTATCTGCTCAAAACACTCCCAGCACCACCAATTTCTTTATTTTGTTGCTCAAACAGGAACATCTTAAGCAGAAACTCCAATTTTGCACCCACCTTCAGAAGCTGATCTGCTGTGCTTTGCTTAGGATTGTTCAGTATTGCTTCACTTTGTTGTTGTTGTTGTTGGGGGGGGGTGTTGGTTTTTTGTTTGTTTTTTTTTTTTTCTGGGGCAAAAAACCTGCTGAAGGCGCAAATGGCAAAGTATTGCAAGAATTGCTGGGTTTTGGTCTCAGTGGTAAGAAGAAAATACCCCAGATTTGATCTTGGAGTGTGATGAGAAGATAAGGATTGCAAGAAATTAAACCCAGGAAATGCAGAAAATCATAATGCAGGAAATTAGAAGGCAGTAAATTCAAAACTGATACAAGTTTTTATATAGCGTGTGGTTAATCTGTGGAGCTTATTGCCACAAGATGTTAAAAGAGCTTGGATGTTCATATGAACACCGTCATCTGCAGTTACTATAAACACAGTAAACATTAAGCACCTTAACCCTCTTTCTACACAGCATAGACTGACCACTCTTGCACTTGTGGTTAGCCAAGAGCTTCTTCAAGAGGAATTACAGGGCAATGCTGACTGACCGTGTTAAGAATTAATGAAACCCGCTATCCAATATCTGCACCTCCAGATGTGGTGCCCCCATGTCTCTGCTGGGGATCCAGGCAGGAATGCCAGAGGAGATGTGCTCTGTGCATGCCCTCTACCCATTTGACCAGAGGAGCTCAGTGGATCTGCAGGATCCTGGACAAAGGGCCAAGGCAACAGTAGGATGAGGTGACGAGTGGCAGTTCTTGGGTTGGACAATCTGAAAACAGAGTCCTCTGGAGCTCGTCTAGTTCAGACACCGCTGAAGCTTGGCTTCAATGACTTTGATCTCCTACAGCAAGCCTCTGCAACCCTGCAAGGTCTCCCACTTCATGGAGAACTGACCTCATGCATAAGCCCACGGCACCAAAACCAGTTATATTCTGGGATGCCTTGTTTTCCTCAGACATCCAGGCCCCTGTAAATGACTCAATGCATCCCTCACCACCAGGGTTAGGTCATGGGTTTTGGGATGGCCCTCAAGACCTGGGTGAACTATGAGCCCTTCTGCTATAGCCAGCTGCGAGGGGCTGCCCAAGCAGCACTTCCAGCCCATTTTGCAGGTTAAAGGGGTCAGCAGCAGCATGCGGCTTGTTCTGGGCTAGGTGCTTCAGCCCAGAGGGCACCCTTAGACAGGACATTACATGGACACCCGTGCATTTCCTTCTCGCTGTGCTCATTACAATAACTGAGGCCCCTTCATTGCTTAGAAAGAGCCAAACCCAATTTATGTCATCTCATAATGTGTACTCTAATACGTTACATAGGATCCAATTAGGTAATGGCAGCCCCAGCAGCAGAAAGGGGGGGTGGGATCAGCCTTCATCCTGGTTTGGGCTGTACTGTCAACATTGATCCTAATGAACACCAGGCAGAGGGGTGTCCCCCTGAGCCGCTCTTTGTGATGCCAGAGCAGTTCAGGACTGGTTAATGTGCACTTAACACAAAGTGTTACCTGAAAAAGATGCTCACTGAGAGGGAGCCGACATGGTGCAGCGTAATTTATGCCTTTAGAATAGGATCCTCCATGGGCATTACAACAGCATACTCAGAAAGGACTCAGCTGCATGCTGGAGAAGAAAGGAAGGCTTTAAGTGAAGATTTAAAGAAGGGGATGGAGCATCTACAAAGAAGGGGAACACACGCCCTCCAGCTGTGGAAGAAGGCAGAAGGGAGACTGAGATAAAAGGGGAGCTTTGATCTTCCTCGATCCATCAGGCTTCGATCAGCCGTGTCCTGCTGTGCCGGGGCTGGCCGAGGGCTGGTGTGTGACTGCCTCGGTGCTGAGCTGGCTGTCATGAAAGGCACGTTCATTGCTCCCCTGGCCTGTCCCCAGGCTGGGCTCCCTCTGCGCAGCAGAGGTGCTGCTCTGCCCTGAGACCCCCGCGGGGTCCTGCCGCCATTCGCCGGCCGTTCCCACTGGCTGTGTTGGAGATTTGCTGCAGAAGGGTAAAAGCAACAGTTTTCCCATGCCAGAAGCCCAGACAGGGATAGCTGGGTTTCCTCGTTGCTGGTTTGCAAGTATTTAAATGCACTCACTTTTCCATCTATGTGCTGCTGCAGGATTCGCAGGAGTTCAAAGCCTCGGGAGAAGCAAAATTTACCCTGAATCCCAGGGCTTCTGCTGCTACGGTTTTAGGAAAGACAGCAGAGTGCACAAGAAGTGATGAAATGGGGGGTTTGGGCATTGTTCAAACAATACAGAAAACCTCACGCACATATTCAGATGCCCAGTGTAATACAAACCCGCCTCAGGCTCGCGTTCCTGGTTTGGCAGCTTGTGATGAGCTCAGGGCAAAATTTAATCACTGACATGTAAGGGAGAGAGCCAGACCTCCCATTATCACAGCTTCCTGACCCAAGATGGTTGTTGCACTGGCACCTCCCTGTTGGACTGCAAAGTCTTCTTGGTGGTAAAGAAATGAGAGCCCCAGTTTGAGCAATGGGGGTGTCCCACTGCTCCAAGGAAGCCATTGGGAAGCTTCAAGGCCAACGGAGGACCCAGGGTTCAGGTATCAGAAGCACATGCAAGAAAGCAAGTGACTGAAGAAGGTATTTTGCAATTGCTTTACAATGTTATAATTGACCTGCAGTGATGCTGGGCCTGTCCGCCCAAGTGACACAATGTGCAGATGACACCAACAGATGCTGTTCAGTGCCCATGGGCGGCATGTTCACAGCAGAGCAGGGAACGGATGCACAACAAGCTCCAGAAGAGAGGGTCTTGCACCCACTGAGTCACCTTGCCTTTAATCAAGGCAAGACCATGATGTTTCTGTGACACCCTCTTACCTGTATTTTTCATGTACTGCACACCAGGAAAAGAAGAATGAAACTCTGCTTGTCCAGCCCACTTGCCCCAGCCGCAGCAGCACTGGCGGTTTGCTGGGTCCCAGCTCTCTCTGCAGTCCCACCACTCCTCTGTCCTCTCCACCTGGCACAAAGTGCCTGCTTGGTGTCGCTGCCAGAGCAACTCAGTTACATTTATAAATCCTCCTTGCAATTTCATTCATTTCAAAGCTCCCTGTTACCAGCTCCAGCCCTTAATCTCGCACTCCATAAATCAATCAGCAAGGGAGCTGGGGAGCTGAGGAAATCAGCTCCTTTTGCCCTGGCTGGGCAGAGCAGGGCAGCTCGTGCCAAGGGATGTGGGGCTGGTGGGGGGGGTCCCTGTCCCCTGCCACAACGTGCCCCTTGTGCAAGCCAAGAGGTGCTGGCAGGAGCCCAGGGGAAGAAAGCAGGAGCACATTAGTGGAGAGCAGGCGTGGGTCGCTCCCATGCCCAGAGCTAGCCTTGCATTGATTTGTGGAGACTAATTAACCTCAGACTTGCAGCATTAATATTTGGAGGGTGCTTAGTCGCATCTCATATAAACCCTGTCTCACCCAGGAGTGCAGCAGTGGGCGTTGCTGCAGCCGGCGAGCGGAGCTGAGCATGCCAGAGCCTTTTCAGCCTAAAGAGCCAACCCTTGGAGTTTGACACTCACCGCAGTGATGGATTTGCTCCGAAGGAAAATGCCCCTTCGGCGACCATTAAGCAGACACATTGTTTAGATTTGTGCCGAGGTGTTTTTACGTCTCATCTGAGGCTTTCAGTGAAATGAGGCTGGTGGACTCCACGCAGCTCCCAGCCAGTAAGGGAAGGGCAATTATCTGCAGTGATAAACCGGGGCGCTGACATGGAGGGGATGATGTCCAGTTCAAACCACTGCAGACCAGTGGAGACCTAAACAGCCTCCTTCTAGCAGGCAGGTGAGCAGGGCAGAAATCACACCCTGCCTGTTGGGTCCGCATGTTGTGTGCCATGCATGCTGATAGGGCGAGCTGCAATTTATCAACAAAAATTAGGAGGGGGAAATCCTGTTTATCGGGAGACTGAATGAATTAATTTTTGCCTGGAATTCCAGTGTTTGCATTTTTGGAGGTCTTTTTCCACTGAATGCCACACTGGGAGTGGAGATTAATGAATTTTGTTTTGTGCAACTTTTCTATGGTGGAAACACAAGTTTGTCAGCTCTGATGTATTTCGCAAAATTATGGTGATTTTGCCCGATTTTGTTTATTGGAGAAAAAACATGTGAAAACATTTAAAATGGCCAGTTTTGACATGTTCAGAACGAAATGTTTTGATTTTTTGGGTCTGAAACATTCTTCAGTTTAAAAACTCCCTTTCATTTAATTTGGAAAAATCCAAAAGCTTGATTGAAGCAAAGTATTCCGATACTGTCAAATGAAATGTTGACTGCAAACCCTTTAAAAATCAATTTGACAATAATTTGGAAAACCTTTATCTTTGTTCCAAGCTTGAATAACATTAAAAACAAACAAACAAATGCACAGTTTGCAAATTAAGTGAAAGGAATCTCTTTTCCATGCACCTCTTGTTGCAAAAAAAAAATTTCATTTTCTACGTTTTCAAAAAGGGCCAAAACCCCCTTCCAAACCCAAGGAACAATCTGGCCTTTTCAAAGAGAGGTGACTGCATCCTACAAAGTAAAAGCCTTGAAATGAATGTCATGGATAATGAACAAACCAGAAGCTACTGTGATGCGGCTGCCAGACTTGAAACAGCTCTTGGCTCCATAAGCAGGGGAATAACAGTTTGCAGCAGGGACATGGCATTACCTTTGGACATGGTTTACTGAGGCAACGACTCAACTCCCTGTCTATGCCAGAGGTCCACGTTTTTAAAAGTGTGGTGGAAAATTTGGAAACTATCAGAAAATAACTCAAGGGATGGTCTGAGGTGTTGGAAACCTGCTGTGCAATGCCAGAGGAAAGAAGTGCAAGGTAATAATATCACTGTTAAATTCAAGACAACATTAATATATGACTCATCTGAGTTTAGAACTGCCTTTGAGAGGAGATACCAAAAAGCCAACTGGCTAGCAGGCAAAAGCCGATATCAGCTAGCAGCTGGAGGGTACAGCCAGACAAACTGGAAGAGGGAGCTGAGTGCCAGTGTTAACAGTTAGAGAGATAAAGCCCTCGAACAGCTTGCTCTGGCACGTGGTGGAGCCTCCATCACTCAAAACTGTTCATTCACTTGGATATCTTGCTGTAGGATCTGCTGTGATCAAGCAGAAGCCCTAAGCTTGAGAGGAGTGAAGTTCTCCCTCCTGGGCAGAAAGACAAACCACATTGTCTTTGCAGCTTTTCTTGGCCTAATCTTTGGAAAGAAGAGGCCAGGAAGGCTGTTTTCCCAGAGCACAGGCACACCACGTAACCTGTTGCAGAGAAGGTCCCTTCCCATCCAGCTTCCCAGCAGCCTCAAACGGGAACCACAAAGAAAAGCAAGCACACATGCCATCTCTGGTTCATTCCCAGTCCCCATGTGACTATGCCATCCAAATCCCTCTTCCCAGGGGTGTCAGTGCCCCTGGCATGACACCATCAATCATGCAGGTATGACCCACAGCTCTGACAAGCCTGTCTCCAGCACAGCCCCACATATAGGCTCTGATGATGAGTTCAAGGCTGCACCAGGCATCCTCCTCTGTGGATCAGCTTTGCCTTTCACCAGCACATGACTGAGCTGATGGTTCACAGACCCCCATCAGTCAGGTCAATACAGGTGCTCCAGTCAGGCCCCCATGCACAGCTGGGGCAGTGAAAGAGGGAGGGAAAGTGGAAGAGAATGAGAGAGAAGGGGGGTTGCTCTGGGGAGATAGGGCAGGTGACCGGGGAGAGGGATGGGGAGACCCAGGGTGGTGTTCCTTCCACATCCTCACCAGGAAGCTCTGGGTGGCCCCATGCCTGGCCCTGCTCACCCCTCTCATCCAGGATGATGCCACCATTGGTACCCCCAGAAGAAACAATTCCCTGGTGGTACCAGGGAGACCCGCTGCTCCTGCTGCAGTAGTATGAGTGAGGAGCATCCCTCAGGCTTGTGCCGGGCATTGTGGCACCAAGCTGCAGAAGTGCCACGGCACCTCCCATTGCTGCCACACTCTGCTGGTCTTGGAGATGATGTCTGCAGAGACCAGCCCCAGGGCAAACCTCCTTTCTGGGACTGCAGTCCTGACACTGCTGGTGCAAAAACAGTGGTGGTGGTTGTGCTCTGTGTCTCCAGCTCATTCCCAGGGTTGGCATCAGTGGCTGCAGAGGAAAATGAAGGCATGAAATGAAAGCTCCAGCCCTGCAGCTTCCTCATCCAGAGCAGCCCTGGGCCAAACCAGAAGGAAGGGGAAGGTAGTCCCTTCCCATTCACAACACAACAGCCAGCAGGCAGGCTGCTGCTGCATAGTCCACCACCTGCCCTGTCCTCAGAGCCTCAAGGGTGTAGAAGAAAATCTGCTGCTGACCCAGCATGTCAAAGAAGAGTTTCTGGAGACACATCCTCTTCATCCTGCTTCATCCATCTTGCAAGTGCTTTGGTTCCAGCAGGGTTTTCCTGCTCACTTCCCTGCATTTGTGGGAGCCAACTGATTTCTCACATATGTGGTTGGAATTGAACAGCCTGGAGAGAGTGAAGCTTTCTGGACCCCCATGAAATAAGTGGTTTTAGCCTGTCTGCAGAGCTGTACCACATGGCCACCTTGCTAGTCTGGCTGGGCCCTGCTCTGTCTCTCTCTGTCCGGGTGCCCTCTCATCACC
The DNA here is from genome assembly GCF_026419915.1 of Harpia harpyja. Taxonomy (NCBI): domain Eukaryota; kingdom Metazoa; phylum Chordata; class Aves; order Accipitriformes; family Accipitridae; genus Harpia; species Harpia harpyja. Next base: position 7,453,695 of record NC_068955.1, on the reverse strand, counting down.
CACATGTGAGTGATGCTCTGTGGTAGCACTATGGGCTGTGGTACCAAGGAAAGCACCAAGGGAAATGTGGGATGGCACAAAATAACATCCTTGTGGTAGGTGACAGGTTGGTTGACATAAAGTGCTGGGTCCTGGGGTCTGCTCCTACCTGTGTCTGACTTGGTCTGAGGTTGTGGGCAAGGCAGTTTCAATCAGTTTCACATCCTTCTGGTGAAAAATTCCTTCTTTAATCTTCTTGCCCTACTTTTTTCTTCTGGGCTGTGATCTTTCTGGGGAAAGCACTCTCTCCTAGGACCCCAGACTACAGGCCATGTTGGTGTTCTGCTGGTATCAGAGATTGACACCATCAGGAGTCCGTATGCTGACCATGGCACCAGCATAAGATGAAAATCCAGCCCTGCCCCAAGGTGCTTAGGGTTGAACATATGGCAAAAATACCTGTTCCTTACTGCATTGCCCGTGCCATTGGATAAACTCTCCAGAAAATCATATTCTCACATGCTGCACAGTGGGTCAGGATTTTGCACTCTGCAGGTATGAATTGCTGGTGATGACCCAGAAAGTCACTTCAATCCTCCAAGCTGAGTGCAAGGAAAAGTAAAAGCCCTGTCCTGCGACCTCCAGCTCTGTGCACTTCCCTCTGCTCGGCTCCAGCCCCCCAGGGTTTATCAGAAGGCTTTCCTGGGACCATGTGTCCATACAGCAGCACCTTGGGAAGTCTCGGGGCCCAAATGCAGGCAGAAAGCTGGGGGTAAGAAGGAGGTCCATGTCCGGCCAGGCTACCTGGGGGCTCTGCATATTGCCAGACACTGCCCCTCTGCCAGTGCCAGAGCCCTGATCCCTGCCTGGACGGGTCCTAGGTGGAGAGAGGTGGTTCGACCTGGATACTGAGAACTCTGTGTCCCATCGAGGATGACATGGAGATTTGCTCCCACATCCCTTCTGGAGCTGACCTGGATTAGCTGTGTTGAATGCCACCACAGATGGCTTATTAGCATCAACATTCTTTCTTGCAATAATACCTACAGCTGAGAACTGGAGATACTGAATTATTTTGATCATAAAGACAAGGGCCAATTGTGAAGGGCTGCAGAAAGACTTCGTGATATCAAGTGACTGGTGACAAAATGGCAGATAAAATTCAATGTAGATAAATGGAAACTAATGTACATGGAAGAATACAGTCCTAACTTTATGAATTAAATAAAGCACCGTGAGCTGCCTGTCATTGCTAAAGAACAAGATCTTGGTGTTATAATACATGCATCTTTGAAAATGTCATCTCTGTGCTCAGCAGTGGTTAGAAAAAGCAAATCAAATGTTAGGAATTATCAGGAAAGGAATAAAGACCAGAAGTATAAAGACCAGAAGCTGTCAGTCTATCCCCATGTAAATCCCTGGTGGGCTCTACCTTCAAGCCTGGGCAGTTCTGGCCCCATCTCCAGAGGGATGTGAAGGGGAGTGTGACAGGAGTCAGTAAAATCATGTCTGGCCCCAAGAGGGGGGGCTGCTGCTGGCTCTTCTCTCTTTCCAGCACAAGGACCAGGGGACTTCCCACAGAGCTGATGGATACCATGTTCATGTTAAACAGGAGGTGGCACTTCACAGAGTATGTAGTGGAAATGTGTAACTCCACAGGCACATTCACAAGAGGAACATTCATCAAGGGATGTTAGGTTCAAAGGCACATTTGTGTTAGGACCCTTTTGGCCAGACATCAGGAGAGGATTGTTATGTGCTCACCCTGTTCTTACATACTACCCTAAGCATCTGCTGTTGCTCTAGGAGTAAAGAAACTGGTGGTCCTGGCCTCAGGGAGTTGACAGTCTGAATCAACAGGACAGATGCTGGGAGACTACAAGGTTTAATAAAACAAGAAGGGAAATTCAAGTCAGTGCCCTCACAAAGTGAAAAATGGCAATGGGATCTTAACCAGAGTATTAGACCACAGAGAATCCCCATGCAGATGTCCAGTTAAGACTATCCAGCCTTCAGGATGCTTCGATGATATCTCATTCTCCAAGACATGAAGCCAGAGAAAAGCAGGTACCATGGCTCCACTGCTCACAGAAAAACTCAGTTTAGCTTGGCTAACTTAGGAAGCAATCAGCAAAATGGGGAACAACTGGTGAGGCCAGGGAGCAGGGAAGAGCTGGGGAGCATGGCAGGAGGGGTTGGAGGCTGTTAAGGAGCAGAAAGAATGGAGCAAGCAGCCGTTTGATGTAGGGCAGAAGGAAGACACTCTGGTCCTGGCTCCCTGGGTGACCAGGCAGCTATGAGGCCATGCATGCTCTCTAGGGAGGAGCTCCGGTGCCCTGACTCACAATTAGGTCCCACTTTGATCCTTTATCGCTACCACCTCTCCTTTCCCCCTCTGCCTAGTCTAATGGTTGTGTGTTGCATAGAGATGAAGGAGATAATTAAAATAAAAAATTAGGGGGATGATTTTTTAGATGTTTTAGGATGTGCTAGCCCAGCAGCAACCGTGGCCCCAGGCTGGTGAGCTCAGGATCCCCACATCCCCAGTGCCGTGGGGACTCCCTTAGGGATGGGTGGACTCCAGCAGTGCTTTATGAATCTGTGCTTTTTTCTTCCTTCTCTTTCTAGGAAGATTTGTGGTGGGTTTAGCTGCAAGGCCGGAGGTACCACAGTACTTCCCCACTCTCCCCGCACACCGTGGGCAGCAGCTGGGCTCTGCGCAGCAGCAGTGCTGCCAACAGGAGATTCCCACGGCCTCGGGCATCCTTTGCTTCCCGAGGGCAGCTGCAGAGCCCGGCTCATCCCTCACGGAAGCCTGTGGTCCTTGGGGCTCCGGTGCCTCCAGGGCGCTCAGCAATCTCTCCTGCTTGAAATAACCAGCCGTGTGTCAGCTCCACGCTTTCTCTTTGCCCATGGCTCCCCTCTCAGTCACATGGCTCTAGTCTGTACCCAGGAGGGATTTCAAGTGCAAAAAACCTCTTTGGGTGTTTTTTTTAAAGGTTTTCTTTCCAGTCACCTTTCTTTATTCCAAAGTACTTAAACACCCCTCTCTCAAAATCCTTATTACCCTGACTCAGAGACTCAGCTTTAAGTAGTGCTTTGAATTAAGGTTCTCAAATATGCATTCAATTTCAGTTTAAAAGGGGTAGTTAATGTATGTTACATAAATAGCTATTATTAAATACATTCACTGAAGATTAACAACTGTTGTGCGTAATGGATACGTGTCTAACTACTATGATATATACTGAATTTCCCTATTATATAGCTGCTGGATGTGTGTCTGCTAGAACAGAGCAAAAATTCACAGTGAATAATTTAGTAGATGAATTTAGCCTCTCTTTCTGTCTGTGAAACCGCATGGCATCCTCCAACATATTCATCACTCTGGTCTGATTCTGCCCGTTTCTCCTGCACGGGCTCAGCCGAGCTCACTGGGACGCAGGTGGCTCGTGTGGCTCTTCCCGGGGGGAGCAGCTGAGAATTGGAGCTGCCTGCATGTACTCCCCACGTCCCGGCCCCGAGGGTGCCGCGGCTGGCGCTGCTTTACGAGACCAAAGCTGGCTGGGCAGCAGAAGCCCTGCTCTGAACTCTGCAGCCCTGAACACCCTCACCACTGTGCCAGTGGCTGCTCCTGGGCAGCAGCAAGCAGCTGCTGCAGGCTGCAGTCAGTTGCTTTTTTATGTGATCATGCTCCCAGAGCTGCGGAGCCAGAGGAAACTTGTCCTATTGGGCTCTCTTCTGGTTCTTAAAGAAAATTTCCTCTTGGTTCCTGGGTCCTTTTTTCTATTTCTGAGTCTAAAAAACTGGTTGGCAGGACATTTGCTTGGGAAAAGATGAACATTGGTGGGGGAAGACAAAGTCCATGGGGGTAAGCGCAGGGCTTGCACAGGGAATTGCCCTCCCAAAGCATGTCCACATGGAGAAGATGATGGATGTGATCTTCCCTGAAGATTTACTGGAATATATCTCTGGGTGGGTGCTCTTGAGCTGAGGTCTGGATAACAGAAGGTGCAGAGGTACCTATAAGTGGATTGCTATGTTGACATGCATCCTGCATGTCTTGCTACTGATGCCAGCAGAGCTCGTCTCCTGCAGGCAAGGAAGCAGTACTTGCCACAAGACCTCTCAGCGCATCCAGGAGAGCCAGCTCCTTTCTCCAGCATCTGATACCATGTGCAAATGGGCAACATTGTCCGCATGGGTGAGACCATAAGCACAGCTGGAAAGCAGACAGGCCACAGGAAGATGTTCTGCAGAGAGACAAGGAACTTGCTGCTGCTGTGACTAGCCCACAAGCCTTGCTCGTTTTGCATGGTGTCCCCAGCACACCAGACAGGATCAATCCATTGAATCACCTCTACCCTAAAGAGATCCAGATGCATCAGTTCTGCAGCAGACAGGTGGGGGAACAACTAGCATCGATTCAGAGGAAAGGCACCCTTCCCTCCACTTATGGCAACTGCAGACAGCCAGGTCTGCCTGCTAAGCTCCTCAACAACAGCAGCAGGTGCTGCAGGGCCCTTGTGGGCTGATTTAGCAGAGAAATCAGCTCCTTTCCTTGCTCAACGCATCCTCGTATTATTGCTCCCTCTTGATGCTGTGTAGTCTTTCCCTTTCCTGCACTTCCCAGCTAGCTTAGTCTCATCTAAAGCTTATCAAAGAGGTGGCAGGGGGGTAGGCAGGTTGGGAGGTTGTCTGATGCTTTCTAAAAGCATTTCGTAGAGATGCCACGGCTCCTTACTGGGAACATAATGTGCCCACCAGGTCTGTGTTGTTTCTTCCATGTGGTGTAGGGGAAATAAAGTACCCTTCCCCAGCCCAGTTCCCAAAATAAATCGAAAAGAGAAAAAAAGGATTTAGGATGAAAATAACTAGCTGAGGCATGTCCTCTGTGCTAGGAAGATCAAGTGCTAATGATGGTTCTGGCACGTTGGTGACAGTTTTGTCTGTTGTATGTATATATATTTTAACTGTGAGACCACATGGGAGGCTCTTTATGCAGTCGAAGTGCCTTTGACAGCCGCTTAGAACACATTGGCTCCTTTCTGCTGGCAAAAGACTCATCCCATTAAAGGCTGTCGATAAAGGGAAGGGAAATGACAAGGGTGCTTGGGAGGGAGCGAGGCAGCAGGAGGAGACAGGAGCTGCCACCACCAATGTCATTACCAAGAATGAGAAGGAGCTTTTGCATAAATGCACCATGTGTTTTCATTAGTGGTGGCGGGGAATGTGCTGTTCTGAAGAGAGCATTTATACCATTGAAGGGAAAACAGATACCCTGCGAATGTCACATGAGCACCCATGGCGCTGATGGCTTCGGCATGTGAGCATCCTTCATCCCTTGCCATCGTCGGCTGCCAGCACAGCGCTACACCGGGCCAGCGAGCCCTGCATCCCTGCATGTACCAGAGGGCTGGGAGTATGGCCACGTGTGCCTCTGGAGCAAGGGTGTCTGCCCAGCCAGGGATGGGTCCTGGTAAGTGCACATGTGTGCAAGAGTGCTGGTGTGCATGCGGATGCAGCACCTGTGGGTGTGTGTTGTGAGAACCACTCTACACGGGGCTGTGTGGAGCTTCTGGGTGTTTTGCAAGGTGTGAGGGGACAGTCAAGTGACAGTGTTTCTGTGTGGTGCCACCCTCACAGGCACTGTTTCCTAACTCTTCTCTGGGATCTCTCTTCTCACAGGCCAATTTCCAGCTGCTTTGTGTTGTCATTACTATGGTAATAATAACATCTTATTTAAACTTTAAAACATTATTGTACCTGATGGTTAGAAAACAGTCAATATGCTCTGTGAGGCTCAGGTTATCCCAGCCAGCCAATCCGTGGCATGGCTGGGTCCTGATATGATGGTGAGGAGATGTTTCTCCTGGGTAAAAAGTGCAGTAAGAGCCACCGAGCCCTTTCTGCTCAATGACAGGAGATGGTATGAAAGGCTAGGGCCTTCCTGAGTCATAGCAAGGTCTCCTGCTCAGCAACTGTGTAACCTGAAGGAAAATTTGATATAGCCTAGGGCATAACAAGCAACACCCAGGCATAAGCAGATCCGTGAGATCAATCTGTTCAGGAGATCTTCTTGGAGGGTGACTTGGGAGGAGATACCTGTGGCTAGGTAGGAGGAGCTGAGAACCTCACTGTACTTGTGTATACTTGCAGTGTTCACAAACACACTTGGGTTGTTGGCTGATCTCTGTCTTTCCTCAGTGGACACTGTGCCCCTTTGCTTGTGTCTTAAAAGAACTTCGCCTATACTCTACACTTGTCCATGCTATGTCTGTGCTAGTGACCCAGGGGTAAATGTGCATTTTGGGGCGGTGCTGCTAGTCAGCTGTATTTGGTTTATTTTGGGCTTATTTCACCATAGAGCAAAAGAGTTGCATTATTCTTACTAGAAACATCTGGTGATCACATTCAGCACCCGATCATCCCAGACTCAACCCCTGTCCAGAGCTGATCCAGAGCTGCTGGGTCCCACTCATTCACTCCCAGAGCTCCTGCTCCAGCCGCTCCTGTTGCACTTCCCCAAAACTTGCAAAAACACAAGGCAAGGGATTGCGTCAATGAATCTGCAAATCCCAGCACTGCAATGGTCTGAAAGGACAGAGCAAGATGGAGAATTGGTGCTGGGGGGATTGCTGAGGAGTCAGATGGGAGGTTGGGATACAACACCCTACCCTGCCCAGTCATGGCCAAACTTAAGGTGCTTTTTGATTTATAAATCATGGACTGTACATGCTGCCGGGAGGGTACCTGGCACCTGAAAGAGTAGGGTCTTTCTTCATAGATGTAGTGATCTCATTGCAGTGAGAGCAACACTCTGCTTTGCATGTTTGAGATCACTTGGTACCCTCAGACCTTGCTGGAGACTCCATGGCCCTGTTAGGCATTCAGGCCCACAAGCAGGAGCAGATCTCTGTGCACTGACTCCATCCCAGACTAGTGCAGACTGCAGACAGGAGAGGAAAAATTAGCAGTGACTGGGACATTAAAAACCCGCATCTCCTCATGTCCCAAAGGCTCAAGAAGGCCCACATTTACTGAAATCAACTCCTTCCTGGGCAGGTTCTCCACACAAAGCTACACGAGCCTGGCACCTTCTGTCATGCTGCTTGGTAGCATGAGGTTGGTGCATGCAGCTAAGCCCACATCCCTCCCAACACAAAGCCAAAGTCAGCCTCACAGTCGGGAGCATTTGGACCACCAGTTAGCAAATTCTCTGCTCTCCCAAGGCTTCGTAAGAGCAGGGCTTAAATCCCAGTAGCTCCCATGACTACCTGTCCTGGTTTCAGCTGGGATAGAGTTAATTTTCCTCCTAGTAGCTTGTATAGTGTTGTGGTTTTGATTTAGTATGAGAATAATGTTGATAACAAACTGATGTTTTTCACTATTGCTGAGCAGTGCTTACACAGAGCCAAGGGCTTTTCTGCCCCTCACAGCACCCACCAGCGAGGAGGCTGGGGGGAACAAGAAGTCGGGAGGGGACACGGCCAGGACAGCTGACCCCAACTGACCCAAGGGATATTGCAGACCATAGCACGTCACGCTCAGCACATAACGCTGGGGGAAGAAGAAGGAAGGGGGGATGTTTGGAGTGATGGCATTTGTCTTCCCAAGTCACCATTACACACGCTGGAGCCCTGCTCTCCTGGAGATGGCTGAACACCTGCCTGCCCATGGGATGTGGTGAATGAATTCCTTGGTTTGCTTTGCTTGTGCGCGTGGCTCTTGCTTTACCTATTAAACTGTCTTTATCTCAACCCACAAGTTTTCTCACATTTACTCTTCCAGTTCTCTCTCCCATCCCACCGGGAGTGGAGAGTGAGTGAGCGGCTGCGTGGGGCTTCATTGGCAGCTGGGGTTAAACCACGACACTACCCAGTTATCCATACCCTCGAACTGGTCCCACATTGCCTGATGGTATTTCCTGTTGCATAAGTCTTTGTACATGAGTATGAGACTCTAATTACGGCTTGTCTGGTTGTGGAAATTCTGAGTTTCCTACAGTGTAGGAGGTGGCTGCACACTGCTTTGCTGTGACTGCACCTACAAGACCAGAAACGTGAGGTGTGGTGGTCCATATAAGAAATCCTAATGCCTCATACCACAATGAACACCATCATTACAGGGCAGTAGAAGGACACAGAGCATGAGTGACTTGCTTGGCAGCAGAAAGTGGGTCCAAGCCAGGGCTGTGCAAACTGCATCACCTAGACCTCTGGACCATGTCCCTCAGATAGGCTTCATCATGTTGTGAGGGCGTTTGTCACTAGTCACTGATGGAATGAGTTAATCATGAGATATTGCTAACACCCACTGACCATTTTAAGCCTTTAGGCATGGTGATACATGCTCAGCTTCTGTTCAGGCAGATTAGCACCCAGGGATGCTAAAAAGTCTTAAAAGACTTGTATGATCATCATTATACCTATTGTTCCCCTGGTTTGTAGCTCCCATGCCCTCACAAATCGCCTGGATGGAGCTTGGCATAAGGACTGTTTGGGTATGTGGGGACTGTGCTGGGCTGTGGGTTTCCTATAACAGGAGGGGGAGAGCTGGGGGCTGTCCCAGGCCCCCTCCCAGCAGCTTGCGCTGACACTTCTGCTCCAGGGTGCAGTCTGCAAAGTACAAGACTCAGAGTGCCACTGTGACGGGACTGATGGAGAAAGGGTTAAGTGACGGGACACACACCACTATCCCACACATAGCTCCCTGAAGCCCCATGGTTCTTTGTCCAAAAGCAGTGTGAGAGTGAGAAACTCAGTCCCTAGTTTGCAGATGTACCAGCACACAGCCTGCAGTCCTGCCACACTGCAGCAAGGAGCCAGCGCATGGCTTGTGCAGCCCTGCACAGCAAGCAGAAATACCCCAAAGCCCATCAAGGAGCCAGTGTGGGGCTTGTGCAGCCCTGCACAGCAAGCAGAAATACCCCAAATCTCCTGGGCTTCCCAGAGCCTGTACTTCTGCTGCCTGTGGCCTTCCAGGGACCAGGAGAAGCCATCTTTTTGGCTCAGCATCTCTGTTTTTCCCCATGAAAAAAAGAAACAAGAACAGACTAATGTGCTTTGAAATCACTTTTCATTAGCAGCTTTTTTTCCTCTCCACCCCTGCATGCGGCTCACGATTCCCCCTCCTGGAAGCAGAGTGGGGCTGCACAGGGGCAGGAAGGTCTCCAGGACTTGGGAGCCAGATTCCCCAGAGAGGCACAGACCAGCATTGCCATGTGGCTCTCAGCAGCATCACCAATTTGCACCTCCTGTGGATGTGGCTTCCTAATTTCTGAGGTACCTTGGAAACTGTGAGTTGCCTCCTCCAAACCTTTTTTGCAGCCCCTCCTCCACACTGATCAGCTGCAATTTCCGAAGCCAGCCAGCTGATTAGAGAAGGCAAATGAATTCTTTCATTAGGAGAAGCATTGTTATAATTAGGGTAGAAATTTGGTACTGATGCCTTTTAGAAAAGGAGAAGAGAGAAAAGCCACCCCCATTTGATACTGTTTCAAGGTCTCATTATTTAAAAAAAAAGTAATGTATGTATATTTGGTTGGGGTTTTTTTGTATATTTGCTGGCCATGCTGAGCTACTGCAGTTTGTTAATATAAGTAAAAATCATCATTATCATAATTCATTGCAAAAAAATTCAAGAGGTCACGGAGATATTTTGGGAGATGTTGGTGAATCAAAACAAATTGCATTTTCAGCAGCTGGCATTTCCAGCTCCTGCACGGTACCGAGCGATAGGCTGGAGGAAGAAATAAATAGAGAAGCAGAAAGATAAATCGAGAGCACCAGATAGACGGGTTTATGTAGCATTTTCATGTATCATTGTTGGGTGACATGGTGTGAGTTATCTCTGTAATTACAGCCCTCCTGCTCCCAGGCAGCTTGCTCCCAGGGCCCGCGGAGAGAACCTGCCAGGAGCTGCCCGTCCCCGCTGCAGGGAAGGCAGAGGGCAGCAGCCTCACGTCGGGCTGGGGGCTGCCCGCATGCAGGCTCCCACGCAGCTATTAGGATGGCTGGCCGGGGTTGCCTCTGTCCTCTGGACCTCAGTGACACAGGAGGATCGCAGCAGCATCCAGCCGTCACATCTGGTTCTCCTCTTGCCTCCCTCTGGAAGCACATCAGGAATAATCAGATTTGTCCTGGCTCAGTACATGGGACTCTGGCAGGGGATTAGTCTGCATGTCCAGGGGTGTGTGTCCAGCTATACAGGGAGTGAAACATGGGGAGAAAGTTTTTGGGTGGTGGTATTCCTTGCAGCGGGTTTTTCCCGGTGGTGTTACAGGAGCTGCAGGGTGGTACAGACTCCTCCCAGTCAGGAGCAAACCCTAAGGTGCGGTCAGAACAGCAAGAATTGAATCTCTAAACCAGTTACATACCTGTAGATTTATGGCAGGAACTACTCAAATAGAATGTGGTTTTTAGGACTGCCTATCTTGCTTTATTAACACAATTTGATGCAGCCAGCATATGCTGTGAAGATGAGTTCTCCCATGGCCAAGGGCAGTCTGGGTGACCAAGCAATATGGATGGAGTTTGCAAGGAAACAACTGCATCTTGCCCCAACTTTGTCTAGGTGAGAGGGAAATCATGACTTTGAAAACCATAGGGACTGCTGCAATCATTAAGGCTTCTGTCTCTCTGCTCTTTGGAGAGGTCTGAGGCCAGGACTTCATCTGAAGACTGTTTCTCTCTCTTTAAAACCTATAAATTGATTCTGCCAGGGCATTCAAAAATGAGTTTTCTTCCCTCCTTCAAGACAGCACCAGAGCTAGGCTGTTGCTGAAAGCTTCACTCTGCTCTAGGGCACCTCATACATCTGTACAAGTTGGTGTTGCTGCTGTTAAACTGGTTTGTTTCAGTGTTTTGATGGATGAGATGTACCAAGGACACGCGATAATTTCTGATTATTCTTGGTACTAGGCAGCATATTATTGCTTATGGGGGCATCAGTACTGGAACCCTGGGGATGTTCTGACAGATAAGATTTACTGAATCTGGCTGACTCTGTCTCACCCATATGTGAAAGAGACAACTATGAACTTTCTGCACTTTGTATGGTTTTACCTTTAGGGTTTATCACGTTTCCTCTGTCCAGGAAACATGAGCAGAGTGATTGACCACAAACTGTGTCTTTCATAGAAGTGTTACAGTGCTTTCCATGCCCCAGTTTTAATTTGGCCTAGCTGGGAGACAAGAAGAAACATTTTCCTTTCCTTTCCTCTTCATTCTTGGCACTGTGATGTGTCCAGGTCCATCATGGACACTTCCTGAAGGGAAGGGCACTTGGAGGGATGCAGACCCTGGGCTGTGCTCCATCTCCCTCCATGGGACAGGGCAGTGTGGTCAGGAAGAAGGAATGCAGGCAGATGCCAGCAGCTTGGACCATCCATAACTTTTGCTGCACTCCTATAAATAGGTGCAGAGAAATACCCAGAAGTTGGGGGGTGACACAGCAACAGGCTTTGGAGCTAAGAGTAACCTTCATTGTTCTGAGCTAATCAGACCTATGTCCTAAGATGCAGAATAACAGCATCTGTCTGGTCTCCAGCTGTGCACCTCACAGCTGCATACGTTACTGCCACTAGCACCCTTGGAAACTCCTCCCTTAGAACTTCCCAGGGACCTGCATCCATAAAACAAAGAGAAGACGTGAGTTTCTCTCCTGCTCCTGGGCTCTGTAAAGTTAACGGGATGGTTTTGCCGTCTGAACTGCTGAGACATTCCCGGGATTTCTGTGGGGCTGGAGAGGGACAAGACTTACTCCTGAGAAGGTGCCGGTTACAGTTCTTTTGCCAGGCCACGAAGCCAAGCAGTGAGTCTGCTTGGCGTGAAGTGCTGGAGATCTCTCCCATAGCTCAGCACCCACCCACTTCCCAGGCAAGTCCAGAGAAGCCTTCCTGGCTCTGAGCAAGCCTCCAAACCCCTGAACCTTGGCTGGTCCCATAGCACTAATGTTGCATAAATGGCTAATGCGATGTGGTGTCACATTCTCCATCCTGTCTGTTTTTTGTCTCAGGCTGGCCAGGCTGCCAGCGCAGACTATCTGCACCACTCTTCCTCCTTGCCCTCTGCTCTCTTCTCCTGCATGCTTTCTCCTGGGGGTGAAACACCTCCTCCTCTGCACTGGAGTACTGCTCTGCCCATCTGATCCTCCTGCAAGCCAGGAGCCTCCACAGCTGCTTCCAAGGACAGGAAGGCAGAGAGCTCCCAGCTCCTGCTGGCTGTCGCTCCGCCAAGCCTCCAGCCAGCAGCCGTTCGGAGAAGGAGCGCTGCCATCGCAGTCAGCAGCCAGAGGGTCAAATCCTTCCAGGAAAATGTAATCACTTCCAATGAGCACAAATGCAATTTAGAGGAGAGCTTTGTGGCTAGAGATTATAGAGCCCAGAGGCCATGCGTGCTCAGTGGCTCTCCCCAGTCTGGAAGGGAATGGGGAAGCTGGCAGCTGCCACCCATCCTGCTGCTCGCCCGGAGCTGCTCCATGCCAGAAGACTGTGGACCATCCTCTGCTGACACAGCCAAGCCAGGCTGTGCACAGATCCACTGCCCATTGACTTTCCTGATCCTCAGCCTGTGAGGGCTGCCTGGCTTCTGGCCATCAGCTGAGGCTGGGGACTGAAGGGAGAAGCCTGGATCTGTGCGGCCCCCAAAAGAGTAGCTGAAGTTTTCAGATGAAGTGTTCAGATAGAAACACCTTCACATCACCTTTGCACTTCAGGTTCACAGTCTGCCCATTGCCCAAGAGACAAGGTGCAATGAGTGGGGCTGTTGTTGTCCCACTGTGCACCAGCCACTCACAGGTGGAAACCAAAAAGCCAGAAGCACAGGGGAGTATCTCATACCTGACAGATGCCAGTGGGACCTCGGTACACAATATTTTGGAATTTTGAGCTTCAATCAACTTTTTTGTGATCTTCTGTGTTGAAGCTGGGAGCTAACTTCAGCTCTCCAAATCCCTGGACCATCAAATGCAGTTGGCTCTTTGGGTGCGGCTGCACCTTATGTGCGATGGAGGGGGGGATCTCCTTCCCTTCTGCAAAGCAGGGTCTGCCCAGGATGGCATCAGCAGCCAACAGGATCATCTGAAAAGTCATCTTTTTGGGAGCTCTGTGTCCCACGTGTGCCATCAGAGCTGTTTGCCCATCACTGTCAGCTGCAGTCATCCCGATTAACTGCTTTGGTCCATCTTCTGTGAACCTGGAAAGAGGAAAAGCTTTTGCACCATTGGCTGAGAGATGACGCCAGCTTGCAGGACAAGGCTGCGTTTTCTCGTGTGTCATCCTGAGTCAAGGTGAGGAGAAGTGTCGATGTCTCAGACTGCACAAAGGATTCCACCACAGCTTGTCCTGAAAAGTCAAAATCTTAAAGACATTCTTGAGCTGAGAGTCTCCCTTCCAAGTCTGATTTCAAAGTATTCATCTTTTTGAAATGTTTAATTATAATTAGCTTAAATTTCAAAACAAGAGGTCATCTGAACTGGAAAATAGATTATTTTTTTCTCCTTTGAGAATGTCAAAACAATTCATTTTGACAAATTCAGAACTCCTTCCAAATTTTTTTCTGACTCAATAAATTAATCAAAACCGACCTTCTCTTAAAATAAGTGTCAGTTTTGAAAAAATCAGCATTTTCCAGTGGAAAAAACCATAATTCATCCAAAAATTCCTACCGTGCTTCCGTTCTGACTTCTCATCTATGTGCCTCTCCTATGCTGCGTTCCCAGTAACTGTGATCCTAGCTGGATTAATTAAAATGGGCAAGGAGACAAAGTCAGGAACAGCTCCAGCCTGAGCAGTAAACTTTCTTTTGAGATTCAGAGATATGTTGAGAACATTTCTCTTTTTGCTTACTTCTACAAGTCTGAGGTTGAGCAGACTTCAAGGTGCAGTGTCCACAGGGAGGGTTTTCTTTGCTGCAACCTGTGACCCTTGAAATCCCCACCTTTCCACCCAGCCTGCATTCTCTGTTCATTCACATTTCCCCTAAAAGCAGGCTTCAGCTACCGAGCCTATAAACGCAAATTTATTGCTGATGCAATCCAGGAGGTGCTTAAAAGAATCCTTACACCTCACTGGGACTTAACTTGAGAAATTCAGCTGGGACGAGACACTGATCCAAGATACACACGTGTGAGTCTGGAACAACTTCACCACCCTGATTCTCAGTGGGCATCTAATGGCATATTAGAAGTAGAGTCTATAGAAAAGCTCTGGTTTCTGTAGGATTTGTTTACACTAAAGAGACCGAGAGGGAAATTAGGCCACTGATACAAGCAAGCAAAACTCTGTGGCAAGCTCTGCGATGCCATTGACAGGACTACGTGGTGAGCTTTGATCTGGGAGGATCTATATTTTGTGGCATCTTCTCACACCATAGAGTGGTACAGTGCAGACACACACTACCCAAAGGGAAGAGTTTAAAGCCACCTTGTGCTAGTGCCAGGGGTTTGCCTGGGAAGCGCTACCCAGGCCAGTGTAGCAGCAGGCAGATGAGTGCTCAGCAAACCAGGCACTGAGGGACGTGATGCCCTTCCCCAGGCACACCGTGCATCCAAGCAGCATTTTCTTTCAAAACAAGGTGGCCTCACCCGTGCTTCCCATGGGGAAAAAGCCTCCCCAAAGCTGTGCTGCGGGAGGATACCAGCTGGATCCAGGCAAAACCATGCAGGGGTTGGACCCACAATTTAACCTGCTGGGCAGTGATGCAGCCCATGCCCATGCCCTGTTTATTTTACCTGCATAAACTATGTGACTGCAGAGGTTTGTAGCAGCTGGACAGAGGTTTTATGGTTGCCAGTGGCACTGGAACGTAAGAAGTATTTCCTCCCTGAATCCAGTGCCCTGTGTGAGCCAGCCCAGAATGGGATGGCAGTGATTTACTAGGAAAATATGCTTGCTCCAGCTCTCCATGATGCTAATATAAAGCAGACATAAACCCCATAATTTCTGTGAGTGCCTTAGGACTGCCTTGGGTGTAAGCGAGATGAACAGCATGGCTGGGGTGGCAAAGAGTGAGTGGCACAGTGCAGGGTTCAGATGTGTTGCCTCAGGTGGGACCACAGGCCGTATCCTGCTCTCAGTCCGGCAATGCTCCATCACCAGCCTGGAGTGACAACTTGTTTTCCCTGGGTGTCAGAAGGAAGCAAGGGCCAAGCTCTTTGCTAGGATTCAAGACCAATTTGCTAATGCCTGCAAGGTGATGGCTGGGACAGTGATGGAGAGGAGACACCCCCCCATGATTGCAGCACGTTCTGCCACAGCATAGGGCCCCCGGGTCTCCTGGGACCGTGGGCAGTGGGTCCCTGGATCAAAGGGGACTTGTCTGCCTTGGACTTCTGCCCCTCGAGAGTGCCACCCATCACTGCTTTAAATGAAATCCCTCGTGCAAACAAGCTCAAATTCCCTAAGGACTCCCACCTTCGGCGTCTCCTCCAATCAGCTCCCCGAAACACAAATCCTGACACAGCCACCACGCACGCCACCTTTGAATGAAGTTGCCATAGTTACTGGTGCCTCACAGCAGCAGACTGAGCTCATTAAAATGATTTGAATGGCTACCCTATAATCAAGCCACTTGGGGAGGGGAGGTCTGGCGGGGAGGAGAGCCCGGGGACGTGACGGGCTCCAGCCCCTGCAGTGGAAGGACTGTTGAAGAGCGGCTCCAGAGCCCGCACAGCTCCATGCAAAGCTCACGGGAGAGGCATGGGAATAGTGCAGAGCTGGGGCAACCCAGAGGGGTGGCAGCGCATGCTCCCCACACTGTGCTGGTCCCTCCTGGAGGCAGAGGTGGACATCGGACTCCTCTGACAGGGTCTCCTTCCCAGCAGTGAACACCAGCATTTTACCCCGCGGCATGGCTGAGGCTGCAATCACAGCCTTCCCCCCTACACCATGTCCTCACATCTTCAGCAACGATGGTTTCCCACATTCTCAAGCAGCCCAGTAGCCGATGCTGGGGGTCTGGCTTCCCGCAGAAAAGTTGTTTGAAACATGAGCCGGAGCCTTCCTCCTCTTTCAATCCATATTTTACAAATTGCTGTTTAACAAAAAAACCATCGTGTTTTGGATTCACTGAAAACATTCAACCAAAATAAGGTTTCATCCTCTTTTTTTTTTTTTCACCAAGACAAGGCTGTGAAGAACAAGTATTTTGGGGTTTAGCTTAAACCAAAGCAGTTTTAAGAAAAAAAAAAAAAGTATTAAAATATCATGGAATACTACAGGGAAAAAAAAGTCCCAAAGATGTTGAAAATATCCTGCTAAAAACCCCACAGGTCTTTTTGGAGCACTTTTGCTCCAGGGAGCAGGTCACTGTCGCATCCTCAAGCTGGTGCTTCTCGCGGCTGGTATTGTGCACTGAAAGCCGCAAGACAGCGTGGGTGAGGCCACTGCTGGCTGTGTATGGGTGAGGACACCTGCGAGAGGAGAAGGCATGGTGGTCCCAGGTGGCTGGTTGCTGGGAGATGAAGGATTCCTGGTTCCCTCAGCCTGTCATCAAACTGAGCCTCTCTGCAAGGAGAGCCCCTTGCCTCTGCTAAGCCTGACCAGCCACTCCTTGCAGTTTGCCTTGGGCTGTGCAGTACCCTGTCGCCTGAGCTGGGCTGTGTGGGGATCCCATCCCATCCCTGCCTGGCTGAGCAAATGCCTGCATCCAGGGCAAGCCTGGGCAAGGCATTTCTTTATTTTCTGCATGCATTCCAGCCACCTGGCTCACTCATGAAGGTCCAGCCCCGTGCAAGGAGGCACGGAGGGATGTGCAGGCGCTGGAGCATCCCCATGCCATGATGCTCCCTTGAAATGGGCAGAGTTGCTGAGAGGAATCCTGAGCACCTCCTCAGCTCCAG
Organism: Harpia harpyja; assembly: GCF_026419915.1. Taxonomy (NCBI): domain Eukaryota; kingdom Metazoa; phylum Chordata; class Aves; order Accipitriformes; family Accipitridae; genus Harpia; species Harpia harpyja. The sequence continues at coordinate 7,436,874 of NC_068955.1, read as the reverse complement.
GGAGGATGCTGCGGTGGCGTTTGGGAGCTACCCACCTCAGACCAGCTGCAGCGGCAGCAAAATCCTTCTCCTGCTGGGAGCGATGAGCTGTCTGCTCCACGGGCAGTTGGCATCCCATGGAGCTGGGCTGCACAGGGCAGCCAGGGCTGTCATTCCTCACCCAGAGGATGCTGCATTGTGCCGGGCCACCTCAAGGTCCCCTGGGTTACGTGGGCTTTTTTAAGCAGCAACGGCAGCTCCGCAGGTCTCCCACTGGTGTTTCCCCACAGCACAGAGACCATCAGCGGCAGCTCCCAGGTGGCTGAGACGGCTCCTCTGCTCCCCACAGCCCCAGCGCTCACTGCACTACCCTCCCCATGGGAGGCACAAGCCCGTACCCCTCGCTGTGCAGAGAGCTATCAGGGTACATGGATAATCTTTTACTCTTCAGTACAAATAATTTATTACATTAAAATAACGTTTTTAAAAAATGAGTACTTTGGGAATAATTCAGGCTCGCCTGCAGAGGCATTTTTCAAAGTGCCATAATAGGCACTTAGAAATGGGTGGTTATTTTTATTCTCTGAGCCTGTCAAGAAGCTGATGGATCGAATTGGCTGATGACAAGGCAGCTGAGTGCTCATAGACGGACACCACAGCGTGAACACGGAGCCTGTTACAAATGAGCAGCCAGCTCAGGTTGAAGATTTTGCCAAAGCACTGGCACCTCTGCAGCCAGGGTCCTGCTCCCCCCGGGGCAACGGTGACCTGGGGCAGTGACATCTGAATGGGCCGCAGGCAGAGAGCAGGCAGCCCTTGCCCAGCTCCAAGCAGTGAGCACCCCTCTTCTCTACAGGTCCATCCCAGCTGCAGGGTACAACATCACCTGCCCCCCCCCTCCATCCCCGTCCAGTTGAAATGCCTCTTCCCACACCCCCCACCTCTCGTCCAAGAGGATAAGTGTCCCAGGGATGGCACGTGCCGGTTCCGTGTACATGTGGCCAAGATTGGACAGACTTGGGAGAGGGGAAGGGGAGAGCCCCACTGGCAGGACCTCCAGTTATGAGAAGCCACCAGCACCTTGCAGTGGGGTTGGAGCAGCAGCCAACTGGGGCAGATGCCCAGACTTATCTCCCATTGACATGGCTCTCCTCATATCACAGCTTTCTCCCTCCTCACCCTCTTCACCACAGCCAAAAATAAAACTTCTTTCTCTGTCTTGCCCCAGTACTGGCAAGGCTGCTACGAACATTGCAACCAGAGACCTTCTGCTATGTCAAGGAGACTGGCAGAGCAAGGGATGGCGTCTGGAGATGCATGCCCAGAGACTGACAAGCATCGCCTGTCTCCTGGATCAAGGCTGGCGTGACTGCGAGCATCCCAGCTTGCACATGGTGGCTCTTGGGTGGGAGGATTTGCCACACATCAGTTAAACTCAGCCTCACTGTGTCTGCTGGCTCCTCATTATCCCCTTTCACACATGGAAACCTGATTTCCAGGGAGCTAGAAGGCAAATGCCTAGGGCAGACCCAAGAAGGGCCCTGATCACCTTGGCACCCCAGCTCCTTGTTCCCCATATCCCTTGATCCTCCCCAGCCCTTCTGCTGGGGAACCACAGCTCCTCAGTCGTGTCAAACCGTGGCCATTGCACCAGCAGGAACAGAAATTTTGGGTTCCTCCATCAATAACACAGACCCCCATGTCTGAGCTAACAGCAATCCTCCCTGTCTGCTGCTGGTGCAGGGACACAAAACGCAGCTGTGCAAAGGTGGTGCCATCCTCAGAGGGACACAATACATGCACACATGCAATGTGGAGGTCTGTGTAAGATACATGCAAAGAAGGATATGAATAATACACTCCATTCTCAACACCCAGGCTCCACAGCTATTGTATGACACTTCTTCAGGACAGGAGAGATTGAAAGTCCCTGTCCCCACATCCCAGACAGGAGACAGGTCTCATCTAGGCTGAGCAATTAATGGTGCAAGGGGGCAGAAGGGGTTGGGTGCATCTGGAGCCACTGCCCTGCACCCCTCACAGGCACTGATCCTGCTCTGCTGCCAGGACAGCACTTTGCAGGAGCATTCATGGCACAGTTCATCCACCAGTTCCTTACTGCAACCAAGGATTTGTGAAAGCTTCCCTGCTCCAGAGAGGCCACTCTGTGAGGCTGGGAGTCGGATCCTTCCCTGGCCTCAGCCTGCAATTACTCATGACCTCAAAGCAGGGCAGATGTCTCCAGGGAAGAGCCTGGCCTTTCCCCAACCCTTCTGCATCCCAGCAAGGAGCAAAGCCTTTGCTGGCAAAGGGGTCCCATAAACCTGCACTGCAGATCGGCCAACAAGTCGAGCTGTGGCTTACAGCACAGCTTACTCCAGCTCTTTCCCAGCCTGTGGGCATGCTGCATGCCTCAGGTGTCTTCCTGAGACATCTTCTGAAATCAGCTCTGGTGTGAAAAAGCCACCTAATCATATTATGTCAGAGGGCTTGGAGAGTGAGGAGAGGCGAGGGAGGGAGGGAGAGCTGCAGGCAGACCCCCTGAGCCTTTGAGCTGTGCGAATAATTGATAAGGCCGTTCAAAAGGGCTTGTGCTGCAGTGCCCAGGCATCTGCCAGCCCAGCCACATTCACTACTGCTTGCACTTTCCCATGCTCAGAGACCAGCAGAGCACCCACTGGAGCCTGCCTGTGCCTGCCTGAGCAGGACCAGTCTGGATACCAAGGCAGAGACTTGCTGGGGAAGCATCACCAGCAGCAGCTCTCCTGTGGCTAGCAGAGTAATCCTGGTCTGGCTGGCTGGGTCAGAGCCCTTCCTGCACTGTGCAGAGGCTAGGAAGGGGAGATATAGACCTGGGACTGAGAGTGTGAGGCAAGTCCATCCGGTGTTGTGGTCAAATTCATTAAGAATTTAATTTGCAGAGAGCCATACATTCCTACATGAGGTTGACAGATCCCTGACCCAGGCTGCAGCACGGGGAGCATATGGGAATACTGAAAACCTGTTACAATTGCTAAGGGTTTCCCAGGAGACCTGGGGAGTGCAGGAAGGCTGAAGCACGATGGATATTCTGGGGGAAACTACAGGACCCAATCTCCTCCAGTCCTGTTTTTCACCCTGCTGACCAGGGTGGACATGAAGTCCCACCAGCAGCTTGAGATCTCTAGAGAGAGCAGTGGGAGCACATGGTGATGGCTGCCACATGTGGGACTGCTCAGACTGCACCCATCCTGCTGGCAGCTGCAGCTCCTGCCCAGCTGGTTCAGCTCTTTCCAGCTCTTCCAGGCCAAACTCCAGTCCCTGACTGGAGAGGAGTCCCAGCTGCAGGCAGCTGCTCAGAGCAGCACATCTGTGCAGCTTAGGCTGCCCTCTTCCCTGGTGCTTCAGCCTGTCAAAGCCTGGCAGGCTATGGGAGAAATGAAAAGGACAATTACTTTGAATTTCAGAGCCCAAAAGTTGCAGCATCTTCCTCTCTCACAGCCTCCTACCTGCAGTTTCAAAGCTCTCCTGATGCTCATGAATTGATCCTTTATTCCTGGGAGGCAAGGAAGATGTACAGGCTCATCTCCACTGCACTGTGGCACAGAGCTGGCAGGATACATGCCCAGGGCGGTATCAAGAGCCAGAGGCAGAGCTGACAGTGGAGTAACTCTCTGTTATTCTTCCTCCCACCCCAGCCTTTAAAAGTCCCAGTGTCCTCAGGAGAAATGGGTCGGGTTAAGGTGGGGGAAAAAATACAACTGGTCATGTATCTGCTGGGACTTTCCTACCAATCTCACTTTCCTTGGGAAAGGGTTTAGGGCTCTGAGAGACTTGTTCCCCTGCAGTGCAGCCTGGATGATGCACTTGCCTGGCCTTGCTACCCTACAGAGTCGGGGGGGGACACAGGGAGCACACTCAACCTGCTGTTCCTGGCCTTTATCTCACCTCCATCACCCTGATGTCAGGGCATGTCCAATTAGAAGCAACAACCACCTTTGGCCTTTTTTGGTTTGAAAAGCCTCATTATGTTGGATTTTTGCTGTTTTAGATTCTCTCCACCTCCTGGGTTTAGTGTGTCCATGCTGTGGAGGCTGAAAGGGTCACCATATGACATGGAGTGGTGCTCAATGGGGATGGGGCAGAGCTACTGCACTGTGCGAGACTAATAGCTTTGCTACTATGGGGGCAAGTAAGTAAATTGCACACCAAAGCTTTCCTGCTTTGTGCAAGTATCCTACATAAGAGGCGCTTCTGCAACAAGCTATGTGTAAGCCAACACACTGCTGTCCATCTTGTCTCCCCCAGATGAAGAGACCCTCTGAGCAGGATCTCAGCCAGAAAAGCAGTTCTGCTAAGTGATATACACAGCGGCTATTGCTCAGTGGAAACCCTCAACCAAAGGCAGGAAGCTGAGTAGCAGTGTTTATCTGTAGTTTACTCCAGAATCCTGTTGTGGTTACTTGGATGAGCAGTCCTGATCGATGCTGGTGTGGCCTCCACTTGCAAGTCCATGAGAACAGTGTATTCTTGGACAAAGGGTAGTAAAACTTCTCTAGAGCAGAGCTGGCTCTGGGTTTGCAGACACAGAGGAGCCATGGCAGAGCTAAGATGTGTCCCCCTCATCACCACCCAGCTATGGTGACAGCCCCCAGAGCACACAGCCTCGCCCACAGACAGGCAGCCCATGCTTCAGCTGTGCCATGATGCTCTGCATAGATATAAAATCCCAGCAGACCCAGGGACCACTAGCACAGCCGAGATAGCCAGCAAGGACATCTGTGAAGAGCAATCCCAGATACTCAATCTCTTATAGTTGGGAAGAAGTCAGAGGGGTCATCCCCGAATCCTTGCTGCAGGCTCCTTCGTCTTATGCAGTGTGAGATGTTCCTCTGCTGGGTCAGTCAGTGCATAAAAATGTCTCTGTTCACTTGCAGATGGAGCATGTTGTCATTTTCTGTGATTTAGTACGACTAAGAAACACTAGGCTGTGGTCTGCAGTGAGTATATTAACACACCATGCCTGAAGGCGTTCCCATGAACAGATGCAGGCGCATGGGCTCAGACCCCCATTTTTTCAGCCAGCAAGTGGAGAGAGAACAGTTCATGGGCTATGTTCAAACAGGATCTGAAATATCCTTCTAGCAAAGAGTTTTCCAGAAAAAATGAGATGTCTAAAGACTGGGAGCAAGGGAAGACTTAACACATGGAAGAGCTGCAGCCAGGCATACTGTGGTGCCTGTGCCCAAAGAAAGGAGCGCTGCTGTGACTTTGCCCTATAGCAGCAGTCACCTCCTCTTCTTTGAGCTCTTGTGGATCAGCAAAGTGGAGTCTCACACCCTTTGCCACACGCTTTTGCAACGAAGGAAGGGGAATTCCTTTTTCCAGGCACCTTAATAAGGGTATTCCCAGCAAAGGCATCACTTATGGGATTCTCACAGCTCCAAGGAGCGTTTACGATAACGTGGTGATTTGTTCCTGACTAGACCCATGTTGCTGCCTCTCTCTGCTCCAGTCTTGACCTGTTCAGTTTTTCAAATAATAGACGACTGCTCTGCAAGCATCTCCAGGCAAGTGTTCAGTGGCTTCAATTCCTGGCTCTGTTTCTTGTCTATGCCATTGCCAGGATGTTATTCTGGACTTCCAGGGAGACTGGAGACTCTTCAGAGGATAATCTGGCTCATGGGATGACTGGGAGCAGAGGCAGAAGCAGGACTAGTCAAAAGCATGCATTCTTGCATTTATATAGAACATTTGGGGCTGGGTCAGGTTGGGGCTGTGGAGGTTCAGACCTTTTCAGTCATCTGTTTGTGAAGGGGTGATTTCTGGATGTTCAATACCAAGGTTTTGCCAGCCGCAGACCCTGGGCAAAGTGTCCTTGTTCCCAAGCTGTATGGTGGAAACCAAATGGAGAGCAGCCTTCCTGGAGCCGAGTGCATCCCCATAATATGTTGCCACCCATGAGATGGAGTCCCTGGACACAGCCCAGTAGAGCTGAGCAACCATCACTGTCTCCAGTGTCCTGTCCCCTTTAGCCAGGACAGATGGCTTTTCCTGTCCTCAGTGTCTGTGTAGGCTTTCTAGCAGCTCACAGGTGTGGGGTGTCCTAGAGCCCAGCCACTGGACATCTTGTACCTCAGCTAACGTGAGGCTTTCACACTCCCCCACATCTGCCTCTGCCCCACACAGCAAGAAACTACCCCAGAGGATGTCCAGGACAGGCCTCCCATATCAGAAAGCTCATGCCCTGGGTCTAGAAGAGAAGATGGTGAAAGTGCCTTTTCCAGGAAGAACAAACCAGTGAGAAAAGAGGAAACATATACATCAAAACTTCCAATTATTTCAGCTCTTTTGCAGAACAGATACAAAACATCTTCTACCTACCAGTCACGCAAACAGCCACTGAGACCTGACCAAAATGGGCTCCTGCCATGAGGCCCATTCCCAATCTTTCTGCTCCAGGTGGGAGGACTCACTCCACCGGAGCTCACATGTTGCCCTGCAGCCTCTATTTTTTTCCAGTGACCTGACCGACCCCTGAATGCCAAAACGGCCTTTGGTGGGGCTGGAGGAGTCTTGCTTCCATCATCCAGGTGCCTGGTGGCACCCCCAGCAGGCTGACAGGCTATCTAAGTTGTTTATCCCTTCCTAAGTCAGGTATGGCTGGGTGAGATGACTCCCTTCTAGAAAGCACCCAGGATCAGGGGCAGATGAGGGGGGTATTTCGGGTCTATATATCTCAGGGCTGTCCAGTGTGCCTTGGTTCCTCATTTGTCAAATGCCCTTTCCTTTTGTCATAAGCTGAATATGAGGCATGGGGAGAGGGAGGTGGTGTGGGCTCTGGGTGGTTTAGGAAGAAACATATTCAGAGGTAAATGAGTTGCTAAAGATTAAGCGCACAGCACCTTCAGGGGCTTGGGAAGAGAATCTTTCTTCCTGAAAATGTAAAACCAGATTGGAAAAGAGACCTGCTAGCCCAGCTCCATGCTGCTGGGTGCATGGCCAGAGTTGCTGGGGGGAAGCCTCCACCCTGACAGGTAGCCAGTGTAGCTACGAGGGCCTGAGTGGTCACTGTGAACTACGCTGGACCAAAAATGAAAGTAGGGGAATAACCTCCTTGGTTTAGCACCTTCAGCCTGGAGGACAGTCACATCCCTGGGGTAGGGAGTGGAAAGCTTGGCTGGCTGTTGTGCTGTGCACCCAACTATGCACCAAAACCTTACTGGGGATTCAGTGTACGAGAGCAGTTGTCTCCCGAGTTGTCTATGTCCCCTTCCCTTTCCCCCACCCCCAAGGAGCTGACCTTTCTTGCCAGGACCCTTGGCTCCAGCTTGGGCAATGCTCTGGGATAGGACAGGAGAATCGGTTCTTTGCCATTCTCCATCCTTGGACACGAAGCTGACCCATTCAGGCCCAGCTAAGCCTCACAGCTCCCCTCTTTATAATGCCAGGGAGCAGCCCTCAGCGGGAAATGCCCCTATGAGGTTTGCCCCCTTTCACCACGTGTTTAATTACATGTTAAATCAGAGAGACACATCGTTGCTCCCAGGGAGCCTCCAGGCCGTACAGGGGATGGTGAGATCCCGCTACCTCCTTCTGGGGAACCACAAAGGACTTGGACTGTTTGGAGGTAGCTGATTGCATTTGCAGTCCTGCTGGCTCACACGGACCTGCCCAGGACATACGGGAGGTAGCTCACAGAGCAGCAGCACCCTAGGAGATGACTCTCTCTGCCCCTGTACCTGCAGCTCCTTTTCCTTTGTTGCCAGTTCTCGGGCTCTCCACCTCCATTCTCCGAAGCCATTAGCGTGAGCGGCTTCATGCTTCCCTCTAGTGGTCCCAGCTCCCCCTCCAGAATCACTGCTCTCTCCAGCACCTCTTGATCCCACTGCACACTGTCATCATCTCCCTGTCTCACCCCTGTCCCCAGTGCTCTGGTCAGAGCAGGCATGCGAGCAGAGATACTCTGGAGTAGGCTGGCCTTGAGGATGGGTCATAGCATGGCTTCTTGAGAAAGAATAGCCCGACTCGATGCTAGTCCTTAGCTATGAACATGAACTGGGAAACACCATGATTTGTGAGTGGGTCTTTTATCACCTTGCAGGGGTTTCATGCCTCTGGGGTGTTTGAAGGTCCTTGTCCATTAGGAGGGTGCCACAGACCTTGCTTCAGAACAAAATCCTGAGGTTTTTTTGTTTAATTTTTTTCCTACTTGTGTCCCTGAAAGATTTTGCAGTCTTTTCCAAAATGCTGACTCAGCTTAATTTCTGTACTGGGTCCCCAAATGCTATTTTCTGCCTGGGGACTGACCCAGGAAGGTTCCTGTTTTCCTCTCTAAGGATTGTCCAGTTGAGCCAATTCTCTCAAGCCAAAGCCTTGATTGAGCAAGTCCAGCTTTTGTAAGTAAGTTAAGAGTGTTGCTATTATATACGATCTGGGATGGTGAGCTCAGGGCTTTGCTAGCACAGTAGGTACTGACTTAAAGAAACCTCCCTATCTTCTAGAAAGCTGTTTGGGCTGTCAGCTTCATTGCTAGGATGCACTGAAGATACGTGGAATGGGCTCCACTGTGGAGGGATGTATCCAGCTTCAGAGGTAAAAAGTGATAAAATGAGAACAGGACAGACTGCTGCTCCAAAAAAGCACATCACTGGGCTTGCTGGAATAAGAAAGAGAAAGAAAATCATGCCTCTGTCAGACCAATGACTTTGTTGTCCCACACCAACAATATCACCTCACCAGCCGCCTCCATGGAGGAAGTTAATCCCATTCCTGCAGGTGCAGTGCAAGGAAAACAGTCTGGCAGCTCCTGAGTGCACAGCCAGGGAGGATCAGGTTGGGTTTAGTGTCACAGTGTGCACTTACAAGTCCATGGAGCAGGTGTTAATGAAGTTCTACTTTTTGCTTCCAATAGGCCAGTGGATCTTGTGCTGGGTTGTCTCAATAAAATAAAGCAATCCAAGGAAAATGGGAAAAGTGCCCGTTTCTGGCACACGCAGTTAGCTCTTGTTTAGCCCCACAGGTGCTGTTCAGTCCAGCCCAGATACGCAGCCAGGTTGAGGCAACTGGTGGCTGCTCCTGTGCCACTTGGCTCTTGCAGAGCTCGCTTTGCACAGGAGCAGAGATAAGGTCAAATAATAGGGGCCACATATCCCAAACTGGGGTGCATGTCACAAGATAATTTTAGTATGGAAGTTATCTTATCTCGTGCATTTACATCCCTCTGAGGAGCTGGGCCCCGGTAGATACCATTCATTTCTCCATCACCATCATGATAAAAAGCAAGTGACAAAACGTGGCTCTAGGCCTGGGAAGTTTTTAGCAAGGCCGATCACGCCTGATAATTAACACTGAGAGCACTGAGCTCATCCACTTCTCTTCATCTCAGCATTGTCCTTGTCTTGCTACATTACTTTTTGGCAGTGGCCCAGCCAGCACATGAGAGATATTGAACTGACCTTACAGCAAGGCAATAAAGCACACACAGAGCATCAACACCCATCCCAAACCAACAGACCCACAGAAGTCAGCCAAAAGACACTTGTCAACTTTGTTGACCTCCACATCTATCCGGAGCCCTGAATGAGAAAGCTTGCCAGAGGCAGAGCATGGCAGACCCCTGGGCAGGACTGCAGCCACCACTTGGTGTTGGCTCTTTAGGTGGAACAAAAATGCTTGAGTGATTATGGAAGTTTTTGATGTCTGGTCTCTGCTTATGAACCTGCAAGATGACAGAGTACATTGCACTGTCTCCATCCTTCACTTTCTGTCTCTGTGGGAAGAAACCTCCATACTGTAGTTGTGCCCCTATATTTACATCCACTATTCAAATCAACGCAATTTAGTGATGTGTGTTGGGTATCATTAATTTTCCTAGCATGAGAAGCAACTGTGTTCAAAAGCCTGATGTTTTTTTATTTTAAAAGAAATATATAAAGTCAGAAGAAATAACATTCAAAGCCCTAAGGAAAACAACAGTAATGTTTGCACAGGACAGTAGTGCATGTGCATGTCTCAGCTATACCTGTAGCAGCTGCCAAAATAGACTCCAGGATGGGCAGGACAGGAAACATGGCTACAGTAATGCTCCCATGCCACACAAGCAGGACATACAGAGTGATGGTCTGACCCTGTACAAACCCTAAAGCATCAGCTCTGTCACACTCTGTGTGGCTGCATGTCAGCTAGCATTGTCAGTCAGACCATTAGCAAGTGCTCAGTCTGTCCTCCGATGCCGGATACCTTCTGCAGCAGGAGTATTCCCTTTGATTTCGTTCCAGTCTAGCAGATGTTAATGGGATGGCGTGCCTCAGTCAAGCCCTCTTGCAGATGGATAGCCTCCTCTGATGCCTGTCATATCAATAGCTGTTGCCATGTTATCTGGTCCTTGCAGTGCATGGTTGTGCCTGACCCACCAGACCTGATGCTACTCTGCTTGGCTCAGTCTTTGCTGGTCTTCTTTCATTCATGCCCCACCATACACTTAAACTGATCTTCTCTGCCCTGCCTTCAGATTTGCAACCTCTTGGCCTTCAAATTGCTTTCCTGACTCTCAGTTGACATAGATATGTCCTTTCATTCTTGTTTCTGTCATCTCACTTCAGCACTTTGTTTTGCCTCGCTTTCACTTCACCACGGAGGAACCGAACTTAGCCTGCTGCTGACTCACAGGTGCTCAAAGAATGAGGAACCAGAAGACGTGAGTCTTATTTTGTTTTCCCATATGATCCCGGCACGCAAACCTCACCCTGCATGTTGAGAGAGATCCATCTGTCCAGTGGAAAAGCTCCTTCTTTCTGCCTTGACAAGTGGTTTTCATGTTACCTGACAGTCAAGACTTCAGTCAGCTGAGTAGGCACGGTCCTCCTCTAAGTGGTACCCAGCTCTAACTAAACATTTAAGGTCAGCTGCTAATTTACTTTGGAAGGATACAGATGCATCCTCTCCTTTCATGGATCACCACAACGTGGTGTAGGCTGTGGTGGCACAATGAGGCCAACACAAGCTGAGGCTGAGGGTCAAAATGGGTTTCACTCAGGTAGCCCTCTTCATGTCATGCAAAGAAAAGGAACCAGAATTACTTTGGCAGCAAGTGTGCTCCCTAAAGATTGTTTCAAAGTGGAGAAACCAGAGCCCAGACTGGATCTGGGGACAGCTCAGCTGCAGCAGGTTGATACAGATGCTTGTGAAGGCTTTGCAGGAATGCAAGATTGACAAAGTGTTGCTCAGTTCTTCAGTCCAAACTAGTACGGAGTCTCTGACCTCCCATGTGACATAGGCCACTGACTCTTCACTGATGCTGGTGGTGGTCAGGAGTCCCTGTCAGGACATGTTCTACCCTGGAAACACAGAACAGCTGAAAAGCTGAGTGTTCAAACCCCACCACAATAATTGCAGTGTGTGGCCCAAAATTGACATTCAGAAGGTGTCACACCAGCCGAGGACCTTCTTCCCACATATCCCCTGCACCAGTGCAGCTCCTGAGATGTCAGAGACAGTGCTCTGACATCCTGGTGTCAGTGTTAAAGAGAGATCAGTGTTACCCGGTGCTTATAGCAGCCTGAACATCCCTGTGACACCAACAAAGCTTTTCAAAGTGTCTGGCTCAGCACGTAGTTCGTCTGGTGTCACACCTGGAAGCATCTAATCTGTGTGTCTAATGAGCTGGTGATTACTGGTCCAGATGGTAGAGGTCAGAGCTGGGTCAGGACCCTACCGGAGTTGCTTGTGTGAGCAGCACTTAATACAATCACTTGACAGGGGCCAAGGAAATTTGCATCTGCTGGATTTGCACCCTGCAGGTTATGCTGCAAATAACTGTGAGCGTTTGGGAACGTGGGAGCAGTCAAACTCCTGCCTGTGGACAGGACACGTCTCCAGTGCTAACCCCCAACCATGTGCTGTTCCCCTTTCAGCCTGGAGCAGCTTTTAGCTCCTTGACCAGAGAAGTGTTTCCTACTAACAGAGCTCAGTATGGCCGAGTCCCCTAAGGAGTCCATTGGCTCCTCTACCTTATGTCAGGGACATCAGCCATAAAATTACTGCCAGTGTAACTATTCAGTGGCTCCAGGAGCAGCCTGGGCCTCCATTGTGTCCCCTGAAAACATTTCATGGGACAAGCTCACAGAGGGAGGTCCCACCCCAGGCTGTGAAGATAATATCCATGCAATGAGAAAACCAAGGCCTGACCATCCATCTCATTGTGGAAACAGAAGTGATGCTTATGGTTTATGAGGACACTTATTGTTCCTGACATCATTTCTGAGGAGGGTCCATGGTGTGAAGAACCCCAGAGCTCCATCTCCTGCTGGTGTGCCTCCTCCATCGTACCTGGGAGAGAGGAGAGGACATGAGCAAAGACTGATGTTCTCACCCTCAGGTTGCTCTGGGATGTCTCTTGACAGTGTCTTTTTTGTCCAGGAGAGACAAACAGAGCCATGCCAGCCAGAAGCACTCTCTCCCTGAAGATCTCCTCTTGGGTTTGCTGTCTTTGCCGTTCTCCTCAACTCACAAAAAGCACCAAATGTTTCATTTTTTCACCTCAGACAAAGACTAATATATCCTCTACTCCCAGACAGAGTTCTTCTGTGAGATGGGATTTCCACCTTTAGCCTTGCGTCAGGCTCAGATAATTCAGTTCTTAAATGATCTGGCTCCTTCCTTATGTATTTTGATCCTTTAGAAACAATTCAGTCCCCCACAATTTATTGTCATTGGCCAATATAAAGATATTTTGGGAGCCTCAGTTTTGCATTTGTATCTGACAAAGGAAAGAGCCAAGATGCTATGGCCAGTTATAAATACAAAACCAAATACAGGCTGTGTGAGCAAGAGCAGATATGCCATTGCTTCACTCCACATGAAACTCTATGCTCCACCGGTCACCGTGCCAAAAGTAGCCTGCAGGACTCTTGCTTCAGACCTATGTGGTGCAAGGTTTCTCTCAGACTCAGGTGGAATGGAGGAACCATGAGCCTCCTCATACCTTTCCAGTCTGTAGCACATCACCCATGTGCTGGGCTCATTCCCAAGACAGAGGACTTAACTGGGATTCCTAAACCTCACTGAAAACATGGACAGATGCCATCAAATCCTCTAAGTACCTCATTGTTTCAAAGATTTTGAAGACAGGAGGCACCAATGAAGGTTTTGGGTAACCCACACCCAGAATGTCCTCCAGGGACTCTCTTGCTGAACCCAGTCATTTGCTTTTGACTTAAGAAAGTCTTCAGGAAAACAACCTGCTTTTATCTTTTTTTAAATTTTATTTTATGGATCAATTCACCGCAACTTTACTGGCAAAAAATAGCTCTTGCTCATGTGTAAGATGTGTATTCTATTGTCCTATTACAAAGCCATTGTCATGTTGTTATTGTTATATTGTCATTTTATAAAATGACTGGAAACATGAAGGTTTTATGGGAAATGCCTAATCTTGGATACTTGGGATTATTAAATGAAAAGGTCTCACAGCACCATTTTATGTTATTTCTATCTATTCAGCCACCCAGACCTTTCTTCTCTAAGCTCACAATAGCAGATATCATTTCACAGCATTATCACAGCTGAGAACACCAGTGGTTACACAGACACTGCTTTTGTACCATTTGTGTCTGTCTGTTTCTCATTTATTTGGGCCAAGACAAAAAATTCTGTGTTCTTGGCCCTTCCTGGTGGAGCAGAAAGTCACACCACTGGTTCCACTCGTCCCCATTGCCAAGCTCCTCACCAGTGAGAAACCTGGAGGGATGCAGGAACAAAGCCAGCTTGTCCTTGTTGAAGAGGGACAAATGAATAACGAAGCAGGAACTGACAAGAAAGGTGAAAAACAATGATCTGGTAGCAGTTCTGCAGCTGGCTTGATGGAGGTGACCAGCTTGCTGGAAAGAAGGTGATCAGCATAATGAGATATGCAAACATTGCCTGCAGGCACCTCTGGTGAGGCTCAGGACCTCTATTTCAAGAAAGATATGAAGCAGTTGGAGAGCACCCAGAGGACAGCGACAAGAATGTTCAGAGACCTGGAAAGACATCCTCCAAAGAAAGATAGGAAGAGGTAGCATGTTTAGCTTAGAGAAAGGAAAGCATGATATTGGTCTGCAAGAATGTAAAGGATTGCTGCAGAAAAGACAATAATGTGTTCTCCATGCCTGGGGTGCATAAGGCAGGAAGAAATGAACTTAAGCTGCACAAGAGACATTCACTGGAAAGCCCATCGAGCAGGATGGATAAGGAAGCACTGGTATAGATTGCTTGGGGAAGATGTGGAGTTTCCATCCTGGGAGTCTTAGAAGTTGAGGAAATATCTCTCAGGGATATCAGTAGCATCCCTCCTGTGCAGGTAACTACATTTGTCACAGCTGTCTGGCCAGAATGAACCCACTGCCTTCCCACAGAGGTGCATCAGAAGCAGGACCTGGCTGAGGTACCATCCACCAACCAGAACAGGGACTGCTGCTGGAAGGGAAGAGCACAACGTCTTTCCTTTGCTCACTGGCCAGCATGCCAAGAGAAATAAAATGGAATAAGCATGAGAACGGAGATAGTTTGTGGGCAGAAACTCTGAGAAGAAAATCTACAGAATAAAAGATAGCAAAAAGACTCCCTGCCTCCACGGTGGGGAAAAGGAGAGTACAAAGAGCGCATCATCAAAACTTGGCTTTGTGACGTTTGCACCTCCTCCAAATGGGCAGATATAGCACGGGCAGATCCCTTCCTGCTGTCCTCCTTCCCTCACAGGCAGTAGACACAAGCCCACTGCTTGCTGTCCTAGATATCTCTTCTGGGACCAAAGAGGCCATCAGGCTAAAAATGACCAAGTGTCTGTGGCATGTAGTTTTTTTCATGTAATGAAAGATGGCAGCAAATTGCCTACAGCCCATGCCAGTCACAAAAATGCCCCAAATGTTTGGCTATTTGCAAGAACATACAGTGAAATGGTCCTAACTCACTGCAGCCTCGACATTACAAAAGGGCAAGATTCCTCCCGCTTTACCAAGCATCTGAGTAGGTTGACTGCAATGGCTGATCTGGAGGGAGCATCAGAAACCCTTGGAGAGAGTAAGGCACTGCCTTTGCCAGCCTGGCTTTGTGGGAATCCCAGAATGCCCTCTAGTGGCTTTGCTCCCAAAATGTCCCTCCAGCTCTGGGTACGAAGCTGCAGAGTGGGTTGGGAAAGAGGAATGATTTTCCAGAGCTGTTGAGGACACGCAGCTGGGGCTGAAGTTAACGGGAAGGTGCATCTGCTTAGCTCTGCTTACAATCCTCTTTCTTCACAAGGGGACTTAATACCACTCATGTTTGCATGATTCATTGTGTTTGGTACCCAGCTGAGCTTCTTCCTCCTGTCTCCCGTGGTGGTTTGGCTGTGGTGGCTCTTGAGGAGCTTCAATTAGCTGTGGCCAGAGAGAGGTCTTGGAGGGCCGGGAGCAGTGAGGGGACCCTCTGCAGCAGCAGGAAAAGGGAATTATTTTGCAGCCCAAGCAACCTTTCCTCTCCCTCCTGGCATTTATTGAAGTTTGACTCAAGTTAGACATCTTCCCACTGCAGGAGACTGCTGCCATCTCATAGCCATCCCCCCACCCCCCCACCTCACTGGTGATGTAACTGTGTAATTCGAAAGCAGCTGCACTCAGACTAAAGGACAATTATCTAATAGTGAGATTACAATTAATTCTGCTAAAGGGAAACAATTACCCTTTTGGATCTAAATGGAGTATAAAAAGGCAAAGCATTTACAGATGGAGGGAGAGGGCACACACTTCCTGAGGGCTACTCTGTGCTGCATGACCTGGCAGCATCTGTGGGCTGAATGTGTTGGGCTGAACACCCCTGCCCTGCAGATATGTGGGGCGGGAAATCACCTCCTTTGCAGATGGGCTTTCCCAGCCCATTGACTCACAGCCTGCTGTGGTTCCATGCACTCCAGCCCCAGACAAACACCTCTGCCTTCCCAGCACGGATGCCCCAAGCAGCCCTTCCACCAGTGCCTACACAGCCGTAACCCCTGCACAGCCAAATGTACCCCCATCCCCATGACACCTGCTTCAGAGAGGTGGACAAGCATCACTGGCAGTGATGCAGCAGTCCCCTGGGAGGAAAGGGTTAAATGATACTATTTGCCTTTTCACTGAGAATAGATTTTGCTCTGCTCTGCCTGCAATACTGTTTATCAGCAATTGCAGGCTTTAAAATCCGTACTTTACAAGTGCAGCATAACCTGCCAGTTATAATTGGTTGAATTATACCTCATCCCTGATGCAACTCTTGATGACTCTCCGCCTCAGCCAGAAAACTGATAGGAGACAAGTTTATAGCTCTCTTGGAAAACACAATTATAAATTGCATCCCCACCACAAGCCCTGGAAAAGGTTAACTGTTTCACTGCAGCTCTCAAGGCAAGAGGGTTTCATAGCCATTTCTTTCCCCATGTAGACAGGGAAAAGAGGAGAGAGAAATCACTGCCAGAGAAGTTCAGACAGATCCGGTAAAAAATAATGGAGATGAAAAGAGGGATATACCGACCTAGTTCCTATTTACACCAGGGCTCCCTGTGTATTTCCAACACACAGGAATGGGATCAAGTGTCTATAGGCAGGAGAACTGCACGTCAGGAAAAGGTATCAGGAGGTCCACTACATTTGGCTGTCATGTGCTCTACAGCCTCGTACAGGTCAGGTTATGCCACAATCCCAGCCCTGCTGAAGCCACCCTGGTCCCAAATGGTTCACTGGGATGGGTGGCCTGCTCAGAGCTGATCTTTATCCTATTCCCCTTCAGCTCTGCAGAGCTGGAATTGGGAAGCAAATATTACCAAAACTGAACTTCCAGTGCAGACAGAGCCCACAATCGGAATCACTCAGAGGGTGCAGCGTCTCCCATGCATGGCTCAAAAGACCATGGGCCTTGGGGTATTGTGATGAGGACCACATATGATGAATTAACCACAGCATACCAGCCCAGCACGGATAAATAATTTCTCAGAGCACCTGGGTCACAGTGCTTACAGGCACTTCTTCACAACTATAAGAAGTGTCTCAGAGTCTTTCACTCTGCTGCCCAGGGCTTGTCTTTGAGGTGCAGCAGGACCAGCGAACAGCAGACCTGCTTCTGCAGTACCTAACACAAAGGCATCCTGATCTGCACTTGAATTGTGCCCAGCCACTGTAATGGGTTAAGTAAGTGCTGCACCAAGGTCAGGCCAAGCCTATCACTAAGCCTTGCATCCCCAGGGGCTGCTTGGATTTTGTGCTGCTTCTCTTGAGCAATATCACAGGGAGCAGAGGGTGCAAACCCCACACAGCTACAGCCAAACACTGCCAGGCATTCAGCTGGGGGCATTTCAAAACTGCCTCTCTTGCCTTCAAAGATAGAATTAGCTCCCTTTCAAAAATAGAGAAGAAAGAAATCTGTCTTGACTTCACTTGAGTCATTTGAAATGGGACTAGAAGCAGCTGTCTGTCCTGGTCACCTCCTGTACTCCAGGAAGCACATATCTTCTGCAGAAGACCACTAGAAAATCCTGACAAATGCACTGGGTCTCCTGGTAAATAGGTGGGATCTTTAATAAAACACTTTAGAAATAAATCTGACTTGTACTGTGCAGTGTGATGGGCCCACCTCAGCCATAAATCCTTCCTATGACACCATTTAAAGTTTGCTCTGCAAATGGCCATTAATTAAGTCTGGAATGGAGCCACCCTTGCACCCTGGGAAATACTACATCCTTCTCCCTCTAGTCCCCAAACTGGTCTCACTGAGCCTATGTTGGCACTTGCAAAACCTTGATGAATCCAAGCAGCTTGAGAGCAAAGCTCTGGAAAGCCTTCTACTGGTCCTGCCTCTGATGGTCTCTGGCTCCCCTGGCAGCATGTCAGATAACACTTTCCAAAGGCACAAGCTGATGACCCAGAGTCCAGCGTACACAGGGCAGCCTGTGCTCCCCGGCACACAGGAGGGGCCAGCCCAATGGCATGGACAGGTCGGAGGCCATGAAGACTCACCTGGTGCAGGAGTGGCTGTACATGTAGGATTTCTGTATGGGTGCTGGGTCACTGGCCAAATCAATTGGATTAATGCTCCTGGGAATGGTCTTAGGAGAAGATATGGCCAAGTATGGCCATACCCTAAATATCACTTCCCAGCACTGCCTACCTCCAGCACAGCCTCCTCCAGCCATAGCCACAGCTCCCTCTCCCCTTCTAACCTCCAGTGAGGATCTGCACCCCAGGCAGAGGACATATGGTGTAGTGTCTTGCTCCGCCTGTTGCCCACCAAGGTGTTTGAAAGGGGATAGCCAATTGCTCAGTCAAACATCTTGCTCACTCCAGGGTTTTCACCTTGGAGCTTTCTTCGGGAAAGACTGCATTTAGTTTTCATCCCAGGGAGAAAAAACTTCAGGGATTTTCCTGAGCCTCTCTAATCCTGGCTTCCCTGAGCATGGTCCTGCCAGGTTGGGATGGGATGAGTCAGCAGGACTCTAGAGGTCACCCGTCTGGGCCACATAGCCTTGTGGCATGGCCCATCCTCCTTGCCCCTTCTTCCCTGTCCTCTCAGCTCCTGCTGACTCAGGGCACAGAAGCAGCTTGGAGCCAATCAACCCGTCTCCTCTTTTCAAATCCTCTGAAATATGGGCCCAGAAATATTTACAGTCTCTCTGTCTGTCCCTGACCTTCAGCTTTTATTTGCGTACGTAAATTTTGTTCTATTCCAGAGCTACAAGTTTCATATCAGGGCAGTTCAATCTTTATGAGGATAAAGTGTTTGCAGTGCTCTTAAGCTGCTTAACGTAAGCATGTGTGTGAAAGATTAACAGCTTTATAAGTCGGAGCAGTTAAGTGACAATATAAAGAGAAAGGAAAGGGGAAAACATCATCAATCTAAAGCAGCACTAGGAATATTTGAGATGAATTACTGAAGGGAACTGGCTGCCAAGCCCAGCGGTGCCTCAGTGAGGTGCACCAATGACCAGTGCAGGAGGCCTCTCAGGGGAAAGGGAGACAGAGCAGCTTGAAAGGATCGTCTTCTCTACAGCTCTCAAACTTGGAAGAGAAAGGGAACTCTAATTATCCCCTGATATTTATGACCGTCATTTGGTGTTCTGTTCAAAGCAGACATCTGAGTGGAGGAAGGAAGAGACAGACTTTTAGCACAGCTAAATACGCACTTCTTCAAGCCACTGTCAAGCCCTTAGAGATCAAAGCCATCCCACAGCCTGTGGGTGCACCGCAGGGCTTGGTAACTGGCTCCCTCCCTCACCATCAAAACCATCTGCTGGGGACACTCACCCTTCTTGCTGCTGAGGCTGAGGATAAGTTTGCAGGTGGTTATAGCAGGTCTGATGGACACAAAGACCATCTCATCAAAGACCTAATGATCTCTCCAAGGTATCAGATGGCAAAACAGTAGTAAGAAATGTCAGAAGACAAACTGGATATCACAGGGTTGTTTTTTCTTTGACTGTCAGCCGCTACATTGCATAATGCTCCAAAACCTCTGTCAAGATATCAGTTGCAAAGCACAGGGTCATGCAAGGACAAAGACTTTTTATGACCTCTGGCAAACCAGCTAATGTCTGTGTCCTTGATTTTACTTACATGCAGTTAAGGGATAATTCTGCCTGTCTTCCAAGACAGGTGGCTGGTTTATTAATGAATGGTTGCAAAATGTTCTGAGATCCTCTGATGAGGCATCTCTGGAAGAGCAAAATATGATGATGCCAATGGAAATTGGCTGTTTGGCTCCAGATTTTAACTGCATACAAAAAGAGAGGCACACATCAGAGCTTAGCCCGTGAAACAGGAAACATGAGGCATTGGGAGAAACAGAGAACAGCACCGGACGTCAGCGAACAAATGCTGGAGCTGTTCTTTGCCAAAATCAGACGTGGTGACTTTGTCAGTAAGATGAGAAGGCTTCATCAAGGCTGCACTGGGAGAGCTCCTAGATTGGCACCTGAGATTAGATTCACCATGAGGTTATTCCCTGTTTGTTGGACTATGGATTACAAGACAAAGCAATGTACCTGCTGAACGGGTGACATTCACCCTCCATTTTGTCAGGGAATTTCTTCCCCTTGTTAGAGCCTGGTAGGAGGCCTGGCCATCTTGGACCTTGCCCTGGTGCCCTGGGCTTTCACTAAGCATCTGATCTTCTCAAAATATGTTGCGCACAAGTCATTCCTGCCTTTCTGTGATCATCCATCCAAATTATCTAGAGGCTAGTGACAGACATCTGCTGCCTGGGAAGTTGGGTTTGAGTAATAACATCCTCTGAAGTGCCTTTATTAGAGTTGGGGAATGTTTGCAGATGGAACATATCTCTTGGAAAATGCCTATTCGTCAAAGTAGAATTTTTCCTCCAGGGAAATGCTGCTTTTGACAAACTTCAGCATTCGATAAAAAGATCGAACCAAAGTATTTCAGTGAGGTCAGAGGACTCCACTTCAGAGTTGGAGCCAATTTCCTTTTATGATGAAGCACAGAATTGCAGTAGGGCCTAAACATCTAGATTACATCAAAATGGAGTATTTCATTTATCCTGATGTGGGACCTTTTCCTGTGTTTTGGTTCTCTTTTCAATTCAGACCAAAAGAAATCCATGCCAGCGGAATAGGAAATCTGACTTCAAAGCAAATCCTGGTCAGATCACTGAAGAAATGCCCCAGGTTTACAGTCATGATTAGCGGGGGTCCACAGTGATGACAGAGAGATCACCAGGACAGAGCAGTGGAGTTGGAGGTTAACAAGGTTCATAAATGTATTTCAGTGCTTGGTATGCTCCTCTGTTCCCTAAATGAAGTCCAGGCTGTTTTCAAGGGAGAATAAACCCCTCACTCTTTGCATCAAGGGAAATCTGTGCTATGCAAACAATAAAGATAACCAAGAAAGATAACTTTGCAGGCTGTTGTTTTTACATCTCGGCAGGAATACAAATAAGCCAAGCAGTTGTCTTAGAGATGGGAGAAGCCCGTGGATGGGACTGGAAATCAATGTGCCATACAGCGAGCACTGGGCCCGAGTCCTCTCCCCACTACGCAGGCAGAAATCTATCCATCCACCTTGGGTGTTTATTTATTTCTAAGGCAACTATCACCATGGTGCCGAGGCATAAGCCTGTCTCAATTTCAGGCTAGTTACTCTAGAATTGTGGCCATGTGACTGACAGACAAATTTGGTGAAATGTGTTGCAGGAAAAAAATTTTCCAGGGTGTATACTTGAGCCGATGGGAGATTTTTACTGAAAGGATTGCTCCCCCTCTCACCCCAGAAAAGGCAGATTTTTGAAAATGAAGCTTCCTTTGGGAAAATGCATTGATTTCAGTGACGTGGGTAGGGACAAGGAGGAAGGCCATACAGCCATTTGCATCCAAAGGTCTCCTGAGGCAGGTCACTTGGCCCATGTCACTTTTCTGCCTGATTTGTTCCAGATCTGAAACCTTTTTGTACAGGAATGGATCCCCCTTTTCAGACAGCTCTCACAATCCTGGGAGCAACCCAGTTCTCTAAGCTATGCTAATATATCTTTGATGGCCGACTGCATGAGAAAGGCAACCTAAAGCTTCCAACATCTGAGTACTTGATTTTGCAATATTAATGTTGCTCATTCGATAAGGTCTCCCTTTCCTCTCCACGTACACACTCTGCTTCCTTCTGTGCCTCTCTTTCACTGCATATAAAAAGCAAAGGGACCATACTACCTGTATGTCAAAGCAAAGATCAAGAGGTGACAATCTTGACCCTAATGTTGCTGAATATATATTTGATGCTAAGGTCAGAGTAAACATTTCAGAGAAGAGCACTCTACAATACACCCAGCCGACGTAACTCAAGCTACCCTGGCTGACATGAAACTAGACAAATCCTAGCTAAAATAAGATGCTAATTTTTAACATCTCAGGAGTAATTAACTGCTGAAATAACTTCCCAGGCAGGCAATGAATTAGACATGGATTACCTGAAGGATCATGGGATTCTCCAGCTGTTTTTTCACGTTTAGGCAAATTGGAGCCAGAGTTGAAATGAACCATGTATTTTGAAGTTCATCATAGTATTTAGAAGAGTGTTGGCCAACCATGCATTTCAGCAAGCACATAAAGAAAGACTGAGGTACCATCTGCTCTGAACAGGCCAGTCTATGGGAACCTCATCAAACAGCCAGGGCCCCCCCTAATCCTGGGCTGGCCAGGTACTTACACAAGGTTTGAAATACTTTCAGATCAGGTCCATGGGCAGCTTTCTCCCAGGGAAACTCATCAAATCTTGTACTTGTAAGAGGATGGCCAAGAACCATTTATTGAACTACTGTTATTTATAAATCAACTTCTGTGCACCTAGGATTTGTTATGTTAAGTCAAATTCATGCTTTTGGTTGCCAGGCTTCTGCCATGACAGATTAATACCCATTTGCATAAAACCTCAAATCTTTCTGGGACATTTTCTTCATGGTCTAGTCCCCTTCTGCTCTTTTTTATTCCTTCCCTTTACTCTTAGCCTGCTTAGAGGTGGAAAGAGGGTCCCATCTTGGTGACATTGAATTTTAACCCCAAATTTTCAACATGAACCTATCTCTAGGATGTATTTGTTCTTCTAGGTAATATTTTAATGAGTATAAACCTAAGAATAACTCTTCTATAATACAGTCAACACAATCCCCTGCAAGGAAATCCATTCAGACACTAATATCCACTGTAGGCCAGATTATCTGGTGTTCTGCATTGTAAGGGTCACTGAGTTTTGAGGAAGAGAGAAATTCTCTTTGAGTTATTTACAGAATATGTGCTTCTCAAAAGATTACCTAAGGGTCTGGTACTTGGCTTCACCCAGGCCCTAGTCATTCTCCACCAGCAGGAACACAGGGAAGCAGTCCAGAAACTTGCACAAATTTTGTGATACCATCAAAAAGGGTGAGATTTTTGTCAAAATAAGGTACCTCTATTCCTTGGAATGGGACGTAGGCTCTGATGGGTCCCTTGCACCTACCCCCGGATTTTCCTGTGCTCAGTACACTGCAGTAAAAACAGTGGCACTTCACATTAGATTTCAAAGGAGCTGCTGACTGGCATCGATCCCAGACCATGCAGATCCCCAGGGGACCACCCTCTGCTCCGCTTCCTCTTGGGTGCCCCTGTCCTGGCTGTCCCCAAGAGGGCTGAGGCCATGGGCGAGGTGCTGGAGGGCAGGGAGGACAGGTATGGGAGGCAACTTTCCATGGGGCAGGGGGACCAGCCCTGTACCCCAGCACACGGCATCCTCCTGCCCTTCCTCCTCCCCAGTAGATTAAAAGGGCCATGAAATAAACAGCAGTGATAGCGCCCAGGAGCAAAGTGCTGAAGGGATTTTCCAAACCATTCTCCCGGCATATTTCAAAAGAGCCTGCTGCAGTATCTTCCCCTGCAGGACCTAATGGCCTGGGAATGATGTCCTTGGGCAGCAAGGTGCTTTATGGGAAGGATGCTTGCACAGCTAGGGGAAGAACCAGCCTTCCCAAACTGCCCTCCCCACCATAGATGCCTTCCTCCACCCATTCATGCACACCGATGCATGCACACAGATGCAACACACTTATCTGTGTGCACATGGACGTTCATTTAACATTAGAGGCCAGCACTTTTTCAGCCATCCTGACCCATTTCTTCTTCTGTTGTCTTGCTGGGATCAGGATTTTATCCAAGCTGACCTAGGAGCTCTTCTTTTCCTTTGGGCGACCTTCTTTATGGAGGGTTGGTGGCAAGAGCTCCTGGGCTGTGTAGCCATGGGACTGCGCTACCCTTTCGGCAAGGACTAGGTCACGTTTTATGAGATTGATTGTTCCCAGAGCTGTAGAAATATCCTGACATTTCTCCCTATCTCTGTTCCTGGTGTTGCAGACAGACTTTTCATGATTTCTGTATTCTGCCTCAAGCACACACACTCTTGGGAGTCACAGGACTCAGCTGCCTGGGGCATGCAGCTGTGCCCAGGGCGTCTCAGCAAGTTCATTTCTCCCTGGCCCCAGCATTCCCAGCATGGCAATGGCAATATGTTTGCCACCCGTATACACTCACATTTTAGGTTTTAATGGAAGTTTGCCCCTCGTGGGCTTTGTCTCTGTCTGGTTATTGTTGGGAGCTCCTCCAGGAGCTCATCTCTTCTGGAGGTGAGATGGGCTTTGCTAAGGATATGCTTTCCAAGGAATGCATGGAAAACAACTGGGAGTTTAGCTCTTACTAATAGCAAAGGAAGGTTTCACTTGTCTGCCCTCCCACACTTGCTTGACCTGTGATGCCACTGATGTGCCCGGTGCCAGCAGCAGCCCGCTGCTCACAAGGCCAGCATTTATTCTTGCTGCAATCTGCCTTCTGACAGAGATACTTGTGAGGAACAGCTCCCTGTTGGCAGCAGCTGCACCTCTGTGCATCTTTCTTTTCCAGAGGGGATTTCTTTCATTTTAAAAGATCTGAGACTTTCCTTGGGGTTTGCATTTGTTCACAGGTTGCCTCTGGGAGAGGCAGAAATAGGGCAAGCAGCAGAGAGGAGGGAATAGAAACGCTATGTGTCCTCTGCTGGCTCCAGGCCTCTCTGTGGGGGATGCTGGGGAGACTGAGCACATGGCATTTGGTATATGGCTTGGCTGCAGCTGGCAGGACGGCGTGCTGGGTACCTGCTGGCTGGCAGAGGAAGGACTGCTGCACCCCAGCATGTGCAGGGTGGTGATGATGCATAGCTCTGCATTTCAGGGCAGTGTGTACCCTGGCATGCAGATGTCCCTTGCAGGAGGCTGGGAGAAAGGCGCTGGGGGAGGCCACAGGCTGTGGGTGATTGAGAGGAGGTTGCATGGCAGGTATTTTAGCCAGGAGAGGGGTGGGTGCTCTGGAAGGGGCATGGGCACTGTCTCAGCCTGGAGACAGGACAAGGGCAGTGATTTCTCCCTGTCTTTAGAGAAATGGGGCTGCTGGCTGGAGATGCTGAGAAGGGAGGAGAGAGAAGAAAGGATGCAAAGTCAAGAGAGCACTTGGCTGGCAGGGCGGAGGGACTCTTTTCTGCTCCAGGATTTGTTGCTCAGTTTTTCTGGCTCTGTCCCAGCCCTGCCGAGGCCAGCAAGTCACCCCCGTTTCCCCAGTCCCTCTTGCAAGAGCAGAGACTTCTGGGGTCCCCCAGGCTGCCCAGCACAGTCTTGGGCACAGGCTCCACTCCTATAGAAGAAGTTGCCCTGCAGCTGCCACGGGGTTTGCTGGATACCGGCTGGAGCCAAATACAGGAGGGAGCTGAGCACATCTCTGGAGAGCTCAGCATCACCTCGGGCAGGACTGCCTTGACCCCACGGTGCCTGAAGCTGCCAGGGTGCCAGGGCCCTGTGCAGAGGGCTGCCTCCGGGGCTGCTCTGCAGCACAGTGCTCATGCGGGGTGGGGTTCCTTTTAAACCTGTCATCAGGAGACTTATGAGTCAAGTGCAGCGTGTTATTGGTGCTGTGTGACTGGCTCTCCAGGAGCCTGCCTGCCCTCGAGGTGGCAAGCTGTTGCTCCTGCCCTTGGAGAGGAGCCAGCTCCGCAGCATTACAATTTAATTAAATTACTCCAGCAGCTGCAAGGGAAAGAGCTTTAACATGAGAGAGAAAGAAAAACAAGGGTTTGGCTGCTACCCTCTGGAGGGGGAAGCATGCAGGGGGGAGCTGTGAGGTTCTCCTGACTGCACCCCTTATCATACCATTGGGGCAGAATGAAGGGTTAACATCTTTTAGGGTCTCTCAGCTCCCCCTGCGACTGGGGCCACCACTGTGGGGCCCTTAATGTCCTGTGTAGGCCCAGGGCAAGGCTGTCAGATGTTTTCTTCTGCCCATCCAGAAGACCTGTATCTCAGCCTGACCCCTTGTCCAGGTCCAGCCTTACAGCTCACCTCTCCTTGGATATGGCTCAGCAGGCATCACCCTGTTAACAGGCACCACCGGCTCTGCAAAGGGGTTGAAGTGCAGGTGCCATATAGCCATAGAAAGCCAAAGAAATAGAGAAAAAAATTAAGAGCTACACACCCACCCACTCCTTGTTTGCCCTCTGAGGACTTCTGCTCCCTTTCTTCAGTACATCCCATCCCCATGCTCCTCGGCTGATCTAGCAATAAAACCAGACTCTTTGCCCCATGGCTCACCACTCATTTCCCTTCCTCCTCTAAATGCCTCTGTGTTCGCCCTGAGTCTCCTAAATTGTTGAAGATTTATGTGTCAGTGTTATCATCTCCTGCTTGGAGATTTTTGCTCTTGTTCTCCTTCCCAAAGGAGCTCTCTCTGCATGTGCTCATCAAAATATATCCAGAAAAGGCATTTGACTGCTCAGGACACAAGTGTTATAAGTAGAAGATCCCTGTATGCTCCTTTAACCCTAGGTCAGCTGGAGCACTAGGTCCTCCAAATCAGCCTGGTGCTGGCACAGCTCCCCAGGACACCAGAGCTGTGTACTAAGCTGAATCATCATACAGGCTTCAGTATCATTGGGAAAAATGGGATTTTCTTGATAAGAAGGAAAAATAAACAAGAACAGCAAAGATGATGTGGGAATGAAGATGCTTTAGATGCACTGCAATGGGATTTCATCACTCCAACAAGAAAGGGAAAAGAAATCAGAGAGACTGAAATGGGAAGCAGTGCTGGTGCAAGACTGAATGAAATAGTCTGGAAGTTGGAGGGTGGTGTTCATGCTTTTGTGGTAGGGCCTGGTAGCAGTGAAGCAGACAGTTCCAGTTCTTTTGAGAAAGTGGTTGGTTGCTTTCTGTGCAGTGGCATCCTGGCAGTATGCAATATGGTCTGACTTCTCCAGCATCTCTGCGACCACTTACGTGCTCTAACCTGAGAAACACTTCATTTTTGCCCTGGCAGTTTCTCTTCCTTGTCATGGTATCTGTGCAGGGATGATTTCTCAACACATGCTGCCTCAGGGGCTACTTACTCTTTGTGTTGAGAGCTTTTCGTGGTGGCATGCCTGGACTTCTCTTCCCCGGTTATCATGGCTCCTTGTCCTGCCAAGATCATTTCCCTCTTTCATCTCCAGGGCTGCTGTGACTGGGGAGTGGAGCTACTCTGATCTGACCACATAGACACACTCCCTCTGAGCACAGTACCATGTCTGTACCTTTTCCAACTCATCTTCACTTGGACAAGTCCATTGCTTGGCCACCGTTCCTGGAGGGACAAACCC
Source organism: Harpia harpyja (assembly GCF_026419915.1). Classification (NCBI taxonomy): domain Eukaryota; kingdom Metazoa; phylum Chordata; class Aves; order Accipitriformes; family Accipitridae; genus Harpia; species Harpia harpyja. Next base: position 7,409,752 of record NC_068955.1, on the reverse strand, counting down.
AGAGCTCCTATATTAGCTAGACACACTGTTTCCTCAGGCTAAATTCTTCTGGAAATCAACAAGACTTTGAGGTTAGAAGCACATCAATTAATTGGTGGTGGTGATGGTATCTCCTCTTTCCTGATTTGGGTGAGGGAGCTGGGGGGGTGGTTGAAACACTAGGTGTTAAAGACAGCAGCCCTCCCATCTGCTCACCATCTCTGCAGGTCCACGGATCAACCACTATCCCATTTTCAGGGTGGGTGGACAGGAGCAGACATTTAAATCACCCATGGACTGAATCAGAGACCTCCAGATGTGGGTCAATGCTGTCTGAGCTCTACAGACAGGCTGTCTCATAGGGGCCATGAGAAATCAGCATTCCCATACAGATTGCCATTCACTCACACCATGCATATGCAGCAGAAATGAACCTTGTGCCTCTGCTAGATGCAAAGGACTGACACTCTCCTTTCCTCCTGAAAGTAAGGCTGCAGCAATGGAAGGGGATGTTGTCACCTCTCCCAAACCATGACTGTGACAGACGAGAAGATACTTGAAGGTGGTAGCCATTGGCTTTCAGAGGAGGCCAATTCAGGAAGGATATAGCAGCTTCAGGTAAGAGGTTTCAGGGCCTGCACAGGGAAGGTCCAGCAGGTAATGGGCAGGGTCCATCAGCAAAGCATATTTAGTCCTGACCCATATCTGAGCTGCCTATCAGCTTGCAGACAGAGGTTATTTGCTCCAGACGCTCCTGTCACCCACAGAAACATTCATGATAAAGGCAGGCAGTAAAAGCCATGGATGGAAGAATAATTATCTAGAGGCAGGAAGAGAATGAAAAGGGAAAGGGCCTTGATGTAACATAAACATCATAAAAGGCCATAAAAGCAAAGCAAAGGGAAGTGTGAAGGAGACCGAAGGTTGGCAGCAAATGTACATAAACAGAAGGAGGCAGTCTGCAATGGTCTAGAAATAAGGAAGGTTATGGATGGACTGAAGTGGAGAATAGATGAAGCTGAGATGCAAATGAGCAAGGAAATAGATTGACACACTAGATAACAGCACTGAGAGCTGCAACCCAGAGCTATGGAGCTTGTGAAAACACCCTGGTGAGGGACAGTTCCAGAAGGCTGAGTGGGACTGAGGAGGGGGAGAGGGAAGGGCAGAGCTCCGATGGCCAGCAGCAACTATGAGGTGGGGAGCAAGGCAGAGGTGGGGAGGACAGGCGCAGGGCAGCCCTGCCTAAATTGTCATACATGCCTGTGCAGAAAAGGAGATGGTGCCTGCTAGGAAAGTTTCAGCAAGAGCAGGGCAGTGGGCAATCCATGTTAGGACGTGGTTGGAGGCTGCCTGTTCCTGCCTGCACAGAGTGGGTGAGGCTGAGCCAGCATGAGCAAGGGCAAAAGGCTCCCTGACTGAGGTGGACTGTCCCCTCCATACACTGGAGCCTGTTTTTCTGTCCCTAGCGTCCCTCACTCCCAGGAGTGGAAAGGCAGATGGTGAAGCGGAGACCAAGAGGAGCCTCCGGGCACGGATGACATCAGCCTGGAGCCACTGAGAGATGCTGCTCACAGAATGAGGGTGGAAGCATCCTCCAGCTGCTGCAAGTGCCAAACATTTCTCATTCCTCATGTGTTCTTATTAACACCTCCACACGCAACAGAGCTGCAAGCAAGGTCTTCCTGAGCTCTGCTAATTATTAAACATACTTCTGTTAAGCTTAACTAGACGTGCTTGTCAGCTGCTGGCAGGAAAAGAATAGTGGGAGAGACTTGTAAACACACTCTGATGACTAAGTGAAAACATTGCCAAGATTGCAAGGCACTGGAGCCTGCTGCCTTCAGGTGTCGTTGTCTACCTTGTGTTTCAGCCTGGCAGTCAGGTTGGCCAGCATGGACTTCTCTATTCTGAGATAAGCTTCAGGAGCCTTGCAGGGACAGTGCTGACAAGAGTCTGTGTTTCTATGCTATTGCTCCTAACATCTGCTGTTGGTCACACTGAGCTGGTTTGCCAGGATCTTTGCTGCCCTGGGGCATGCAATGGCTTTTGGGGAGTAACCTACCCATCACAGGGTCTCCCGAGAGCTCTCTGTAGTGTTGCCTTGAAGCCTTTTGCTGCTTCTCCAGAGCCAGTGTCAGTATGAAGGAGATTTGGCAGCAAGTTGCACCAGCTGCTACACCAAGGAAGTGGCTTTTTGGCTTGTACACAACAATCTTCACACTCTTTCAAAGCTACTTCAACCACACTCCCAGCACACAGGCTGCAACATGCTCTTTTACCTACCTATCTATTGCACTTTGTGGCAGTGATCTGCACATACAGGGCAATTTCTCTGCTCCTTGGTTGGTTTACAGCACCTAAATTTGTGATGATCTAGGAAGGGATGGCTGGAGCAGTAATCCTATTCAGAGAAAAAAAGAAAAAAAAAAAAGACTGTATATATAGATCAGCCAGCTAAAAGTTTGTGAAAATCTGAAACACTTCAACCATTAGGTTGTAACCTCTCCAGTGAGAAATGCTGTAGAAAACATCCTGACTGGTTCAACATTTATCCATTTTTGACCAGCTTCTCTGAAAATAACCAAAGAAAAATCTTCCCTCGGGCTGGCTTTGAGGTCTGGAGAAGGCTTTTTCTCCTACCAAATCCACCTGCAACACAGGGCATCTTACTCCTTACTAACAAACAGCAGCACAATGAAAAAGGATGGATCTGAGGATGGAGAATAGCTTCCTTCAGTGTTTTCTGCTGCAGACTGCTCTTGACTCTATTCCTCCACCATCCGAAAGAGGCAACTCTCCCGTTTTTCAGTTCTAGGCAAAAGTGAGGCTGATGAGACAGGTGACAGTGTGACTGAGATATTTTGCTACTGTGTATTGTAATTAGCTTGTCAGGATGAGGTAAGACAGAATTGGAGTAGAAATGTTCCCAGCTAAGTTGCACATTTATTGAATGCAAAGCCTGTTACATTGCAGCATTAAGGTTGGACAAATAGCAAGACAACTCTAACAGCACTGACTCAAGTGGGTTGCATTTTCTGCATATTTTGGGACACCCAATTTATAATATAAATAGCAATCTATCAAGCTGCACACTGACCCAGAAAAACAGTAAGAGAAAATCCTGCATGCTTCTAACATGGCTGAGCAAATTCTGCTGCTGGCACATCCATACTCCCAGTTCCTCTATTAAGGCATTTAATTTCCCTGCATTTTTTTACAAAAAGGAGACAGAAAGAGAAATTACTCTTGTTTAATAATGTTAGCATTTAAATAGCCTTAATTAGGCATGGGATAGATGTGCATGAGCTGCTTGTTGCCTGTGCTGCTGTTTTTTACTTGGAGACAATTTTCTGCCAGGGTGGATGGCAGGACTGCATCACAGTTACTTTGTGATAGGAAAAGATAGACTTTTTTTTTTTTTTTAATGTGAAGCTTATAATTTATGGATTGTACCACAATTCAAGGGGGAAACCTGAAAAACATAAGGCCTGCTCCATCCTTCCTGCATGCATATTTTTGCTAAGCTAGATAGAAGACTCTGCAGAGACAACTGCAAATTTTCCAGGGAGAAGCCTGAAAGCATCATGCTCTGTCCTTGTCAAAGCCCCTGGTCAGGGAAAATGCTAATGAGTGTCAGAAAGGTGACACAGGGATTAGGAGACACTCTGGATGAGGTACTCTCTGAAGTGATAAGCAAACTGCTTAACTCTCTCCAAAGCCCTTGATTTATACCCCTTCCCCTGAGCAAGCCTGCAGCTGGAAGAGGCAGCCAAATTGGCTTTAACCCCACGTTTGCTAGAAACCAGGCTCCAAATCACACCGTGCTGCTCTGCCACCAGAGATACGCTGAATGATACGTCCTTTTGTGAGTGAATGGCACAGATTTAAGAAAGGAGTGGAAGTTGCAGCTGATAACCTGGGGAGCGGTGTCTCTGCTCAGAGCACTGTGGAGGCGGCTGGCAGTCAAAACAATGCCCAGAATGGCAGAGGAGGGCTTTTATTTTAAGGTTACTCTGTGCAATGTCACACAATAATATACACTCCTGTGATAAGGAATGTTAATAATACTCCACTTTCTGCCAAGAATAGAGTCCCTATCTACAAACCCCACTGCTCTAATCAAGCGAAACAAAGCCAAATGTATGAAAACAACAAAACCAGGAGCTCGGGAAGTATTTGGATTCAGGAAAGACTAAATATTTAACTTGTGAGGCCCAAGGCATCCTGGAATGTATGGGGCACTCCAGGAACAGCTAGCCATTGTCCACGGGCCACAGGGGAAAGCCCTTTTAAACGGGCCATGTACTGCAGGGCCACCAAGCTGCCCTGTCACCTACAGTGTTTGCACCGGGGCAGGGAGGTAAGGAGGTCCTTGCAGACGTGAAGGGGAGGGTGTTTTTCCATGAAGGGTGTCACAGCCAGGTGCAGTATACACTGCAGCACAGCGTGGTGTTGCTGTGTTTCTGTTTGATGTGTGCAAGAGAATAGTCACAAATTTCTGCATGGTCTGTTCTGGAGATCGCATCATTGCCTTTGCTGGCTGCTGCTGCAAACATTCCATATTTATCAGCACCTAGAGGATGCTTTCTAGCTGATGGAATGTCTCATGGCTTCTTTTATAGGGAAAAGCAAAAGATGCCACACATGGTCCTGCTGTATGCTCAGGACCAAGCGGCTCAAGTGTGTACCGTGAGAGCCCTGCTAAGCAGGGAAGCACTTGGGGCAGCTCCCGTGGAAGTCAGCCAAGCTCTGTGTTCACAGAAACCTGCCCAGCCTTCCCTGTCTGCAGGAATCCTGCTGTTGGGCCGGTCATGGCACGTTTGTGACATCACCGGACTGGTCTTGCTTGCTCTCAGACCTCTGGTCACTCTCTGGCTCCTGGCACCTGAGTCACACCTCCAGCAAAACTAAAATCAGAAGCTCAGAGGTTTTCCTGCTGAAACCAACTTCCTAGCATTGCATCCGTGTCCAGTGGGCCTCCTCAGAGCCTGTCCTATCCTGGCAACTGCTGTTGCTAAAAGTTTGGCTTTGACAAAGATGCCACCCTGACCATCCAGATTCAAGTCATGGATCTGCTAAAAGCAGACGTAACTCATGCTGCCCAGTGCTGTATGAATTAATCTGGAAGAGAGAGAAACAACATCTCCTCTCCTGTCACGTTGCATCAGTGGCCGTCTATGCACTTCTGTCCAGGACAAAGACACCTGGGCTTCAACAGCCCAGTAGCGATGGCTGTTGTCTGTGAAGCAAGATGGATGAGACCAGTTTGCAAAGCCAAATGCATGCAGAGAGATGAAAGTGCAGACTTGCAGTGAGAGCTTTCCCCAGTCTGTCTCATGAGAGCCCACGCTTATGGAGTGGGGACTGCAGACACCTTCATCAGATCCCTGGAGAACTTGGCCATCAGCCTGTCCTGAGCAAGAGCCATAACCTCGGTGTAATGATGTTTGCCTCTTCTAGCCTGTTTTAGCCTGCAGTATCTGCATTACTGACCCACAAGGCTGAATCTCTGTGTTCCAATATCTTGTAATCACAATGTAATACACAAATGCAAGCCTGAAGTATCCTGGACACCTTCATAATATTAAAATAAGCATAAAAACAGGGCTCAAACTCACATAAATTTGAATAGTTCAGGGTCAGGCGCATGAGGTAACCCAAGTGTGCCTTAGGTAAACTCAGTGGCACAGGCAGAAAGCCCTGGTGTCTGGACTGCAGTTACACATGTTTGTGTCTGTGCCTGAACTTGCAGATAAATGAACCCAATGAATTTGTCCACACAACTAACACACCGGCATTTTCAGGGCAAATTACTGCTGCATCTCATCCAGTCCTATCCCTATTGGTCCAGCATGAACAGTGTGAGAGGAAGACCTGGGGAAGACAGCAAAACAATAAGACATCTTTTCATTTTTCACTGTTTTTATAAATATACGCATATATTTTTTCAAGAAAAGAAAAAGAAACTCCTAGTAGTGAGTAGACTGGATTTTGCCTGCTTTGCAGAAGTTCATCCATTGTTCAGAGCAAACTCTCCTGTCCAACATAAACAGGGACTCTTAAAAACATTCTCATCCAAAACAATTGCCATGACTTTTGATGTTTTCATGGTCCTTGCTCTCCCCTACTGTTTGATCATTATGTTTTACAATATTTTTTCCCCTTCCTCACAGGCCCTGTTCCAGGTGCCCCTGCTCTGGAATTCATGGCTTCATCATCCAAGCTTCTGTATTCAGTGAGATACAATGGAAAGAATTTCACGGCATTTATTTTGACTTAAATGACTCCCCCTCTTGCCTGTTTACACAGCCTCCTTTCCCTCAGCAGAGTTCACAGATGTGCCTGTAGCAAGGCTGAAAGACCTCAGCTCCAGCAGAACATCTCCTTCCTTTCTAGGAATCCCTTTCAGAGTTCTCCCGTAGGTCACTTCTTCCCTGGAATTCAATAAGAAGCTGCTGAACACTTCATTATTATTACTATAAATGAACCTTCGGGATCTGGCTGAGCCCATGAAGTGCTGGATACTGCAGTGAGAGGAATGATCCTTGCTCCTGAAAGTGACACAATACACAAGGCACGTGAGGACACAGAAGGGAACACGAAGAGCAGGAGTGGAAATGATCTTTGCACAGCTGTAAAGCACTTCTCTCTCTCCAGAGGAACAGCCTCCCCCAGACAAGGAGAGGCCAGGCTTTCTTCTGACCACGGCAGCTCTGGCAGATATGCAGCTCTTTCCTAGACAGACTTGAGACCTGTGGGTGAAAAGAGGAAATCCCCATAATAAAAACAATCCCCCATCAGAACTGTCAGTTCCTTTTAATCCCAAATCCCCCCTCTTCACTTTTCAAGGATGTGTAACCAGGATCAGAACCAACTCATCTTTTCAAAGTAAAATACAGGGAATTAGGCTCTGTAAACCTATTACATCTGTTTTTTGATTTTTATTTTTGATTCACTCCAAACATTATAATTTCTAAGCGATACAAGAATGGGCTAACCCCGAGTTATATGGCTTGGATTAGTCAAAACATTATATTTTCTCCAGCAGAAAAAAACCTCAATAAACTTAAAGAGTTTCAGTGACTAAAGGTCCAATCCAGCATGCCACAGGAAAACTCACCTGTAGCTGCTTCCTTTCTTTACTAAGTAAGAGAACAAACAGGCTCAAAGACTTTAAAATATAATAATCCTGAAAATACACAAAGTATAATCTATGCAATAAAATCTGTATCAACCAATCAGACTGTCCTTTTGGAAATTTTCTCTAAATACATCACTCTAAATTAAACACTGCCTAAAATTAACACGTGAGGAGACCCAGAAGTATACAGGACATTGGGTGCACATCCACAAACTGTCTCAGGCTGGTGCTTATCCCTGATATTGGCTCAGAGCAATGGACACTTGCATCCCCTCTGTGTTTTTACTGCATAAAATAGTTGATATACCACCAGCAACAAACTCCACAGCTGACAGAGCTTGGCCAAGGGCAGCATTTCCACTCTCATGATCATTTTGGTGGCAGTAACACCCTTGGTCTGGGGTGTCCCATCCTGCATCATGCTCCCCACTCAACATGGAGAGACAGCAGGGTGCCACCCATGGGAGGGTGACCAGGAGAGATATCAAGGGGACCCATGCTCTGAACAGGGCTCCCAGCTACTTTTTCCCATTTTATTCGTGCTCAGAAGGGTGGCACAACCTGCAGACTGCCATGCATGCACCCAACACACTTGTCCAACTCTGCTCTGGGCAAAAATTAAATTATTTAGATCCAGCCTCTCTTTTCCAATTTAACTCTTAGACATGTAGTGAATTAAAAAAAAAAAAAAAAAAAAAGAAATCTAGTATTTCTGTTAATTGGGACAAAACAGAGCAGGCCTGTGGGGCCTTCCCTTAATTCACTCCCTGAACAATGTTCACTGATCAGGACTAGAGATTCAATTAAGTACCTTGGGGTGGTAATTCATAAAGACAAAATAAGGAGTTTGCAGATAATTTGTCTTTCCTTCTATCCCAGAACGCTCCTGCTGAGCAACACGGGCTCTGTCTCTAATTGGCAACATTAATACAATTAAGATGGTAATTTTGCCCCGATTTGCTTCTGTATTACAAAGTATCTCACTTCACATCCCTCAACACATTCTACTCTGTTAAATTCTATCATTATTTCTTTCCTCTGGGCTAACAGGCAAGCCAAAGCCTTGCCTTCAGACACCGCAGCCTCCCCCAGAGCAGAGGGCTTGCACTCTTCCTGCCTGCTAAATTTTCACAGAGAAAAAGATGTAGGGGTCCAGGGAGGGGCAAATGGAGATGATTGTTTATTTGGATTCAAACACAGTGTTAATGAATGTCTCACAAAAACACTGGGCATGTGGTGGTAATTAGGAGGAAAACAGAAAAATAAATACAATGTCTAAACATCCCTGCTTATCTTCCTGCCCCCCAACCACCTACCAGCCCTCCAGCAAGGCAATCCTCATAGATCCTACCCCCTTCTCTTCCCACAAAGCAGTCCCAGGATCTGTTCCTACCATTGACTCAGCTCTTTTCACTGGTGATGGGATGAAGTGTTGATGGTATGGTGGGGGACAAGATGGTCCAACAAGGAGGGCAGAAGGATAAGAAGGATAGCCTATCCCTGGCCAGTTTAGACAAAAAGAGTATTGGTTGCAGGAGTCAGAGACAAGGCAAGTCCATGGTTTAAAGGAGAAACAAGATGCAGGCAAGAAACAAACATGGACACTGAGACCATGGAGTAACAGGAAAGGACTCACGCCTGGGAGTGTCCCCTTGCAGCGAGGCCATACAGGTACCTCTCCTAGCCCCAACCAAGGTGGCTGCATCCAGGCTGCTCATGGGAGTGGTACCTGGTCTGGGCTAACTCCCAACCATGCCCAGGAACAGTTTGGGAGAGACCTCATTTCTCCGGGGCAGAATGGCCTAATAGCTCTAACAAATTAATCACTCAAATAAATTATGTGCCAGCATGCAGGAGTGATCCCCAGACACTCATGAATTTCCACTATAGAGGCAACGAGTGCCTGGTGCAGTGTTTAGTGCGATGGCTGGTGTAGTGAGTACCGAGTGTAGCAGGGAGTAGCTCTTCAGATGGGAAGGTTTTGGTGTAACTTGTGAATCTGTTTCTGGGCTGCTCAGAGCCACTCAGAAAAACTGACAAAGAAATTATTCTTCTTCTAAAAAAAATCTATGCATGCATTATTTTTACACGCTGGCAAGGTAGTCTTTAATGGGTCTGATTTCTCTTCCCCCTCCCACTCAAGAGAGCAATCTGTATGATAGCACAGGTAGGTTTGAACACTACCCACTCATGCGGCTTGTGGCATGAACAAAACACGCTGCATTGCTCTGGGCTTTGCCTTCTCAAAACTCCTGTTTTGTGAGAGGAAGCCATTGAATTTGCTTTTCCTCCTGCCCAGTTAGAACAGGGATTTTCTGGAAGCCAAACAAAGGCAATGGAGATTGTCTGGGAAGATAAAGAGGGAACAGTCTGAACAAGCAGGAAGCTGAGGGGGGAACGACACTTAAACGTGGCAAGTAAACAAAGTCATTTCTATTTCATGCCTTGCAGAGGAGGAGGAAGAACTTGAGGGGCTGTGGAGGTCCTTGTTCATGGACAGTGTTTTGGGAAGTGTGGAGGCTCTCCACAAGATCTGGGAGAAGTTTTGATCCAAAGCCACCAGATTTTTCCCCCGCTGCCAGCCACTGCTGAAATCCAATGACAGGAAATTACTGCAGCCCTTTCACAGATGGAGAAGCAAGACATGCAGAGGGTTTGCCCAAGGTCCCACACTCCTTGTGTCCTGAACCCTGGCCAGCTGGAGCCCTCCCCTAGGAGCTACTCCCCTGCCTCTCAGCCTTACAGTTAGCAGCTGAGTTGCAGGAAGGAACATGATTTAATCTCTTCCTACCTTAAAGCTCTCTGATTGATGGACTAACACCAAGATGGCCAAGAGCAACCCGTGGGCTGAAGTATCTTGGCATTAGAAGAGACAAATAACAGCTCTTAATGCAAGGAGTCCAGCAGCAGGGCAGTCCTCATGAGCCAGAGCGCCTGTGGGCTGGGAGCCACCACTCTGACACGTGCCTGTCATTAAACAGGGATCTGGCTGCTAGTGCTGGAAAGTTGGACTGCGCTGTCCTCACACATATGAAAATGCTTTCACCAGGGAAGTCGAGCCTGCTTCTGAAGATCATGAGCTGCCAACTCAGAAATCATGAGGGAAAGAGTAGGTTGGGCAGGTAGCTGGGTCTCAGCAGGCTCTGCTGATGTTGGCTTCAGTGGTCTCTGCTGCCTCCCCCTCTCACACAGCCAAAGATTAACCAGTGGTTCCCAAATCATTAGCAACTCAGTGTATCCCAGGGTTAGTGACAGAAACTTTCCTGAGGATCTGGAGTCATAGCATGGCTATACCTAAGCTGGAGAAAAAATCCTGCACATTTGTGTCCTCAAACCATGACCCTGGGTGGCCTGCTCCCAGCACATCACCAGTGCCACAGGACCAGCAGATATTGCCCTGGGTGTGGTTTTCTCCTCCAAGATGAGGTCAGGCTGAAGATTTTGAGCATCGTTTCCAATCTCTTGGGTACTCCAACTTCCCTGAGGTCCTTCCTGCTCCCTGGGCAATATCTGAGCTTAAATCAAAGTGTTTTTCCAAAATTTGAGGTCCAAAACCCAAATTGTTAGTTAAAGACATGAAGTTCCTCTCTCTCTAAAAAGGTGTGCCTTGTGTCTTCTCCAGGTTGGTCCCGTTCCCAGCTCTACCTGCTCTGGGTCTTGTTTCTCTCATGCCCAATGGATTGCAGAGGATTTAATGAGGAAATGCTTAGGTCCACAGAGAGCGAACAAGTCACACCATCCTCTTTGGTGAGCTGCCTAGACAGAGCTCCTTGAGCCTGTTCAAAGTACATTGCTCTGAACTGAGGATTGAGCACAAGACTCCAGTGGCAGCTGTAGCACAAGGAGAGGACTTTAGGCTCTCTGTTCCCTGCTCATGCAGCCCCAGCTGCCTGTTCAGCATGAGGAGCTCAGACCCCAAGGAATTCTCAGTCTTTGTCCCAGAACAGAGTTCCCCTCCTGTAGGACAGTCCTGTGGGTAGGACCTTACCTTTGGCTTTTCCCCTCTCCAGTGGAAATTCTCACTCAGCCAACCCTGCCCCAGCTTCCAGCACAGAGAGACAGCAGAGGGGAGCCCAGGATGGAGGAGATAGGTGGATGTAGAGACAGCAAGGACAGCAGGGACAAGGCCTCAGCGATTCTCATTGCTGTGATTCACCAGCCAGGGCTTTGCTCACAAGGCAGTGGAGGGGTTTCCAGTCCCAGCTGCAGACAAACTATTTAATGCTCTGACAGTAAAACACACTCAGGAAGCAGGACGCTTTAGGGATGCTGTTGAGCTGGCTCATATTTTACTTTACTTGGTAGCAGAGCAAAGATGCATGCACAAGCAAAACCATGTGCACAGGCTCTCCCAGGGTATCCATCTGAATCACGGGGAGATGTGATCATGGAGCAGCTGCCAGCCTCAGCCCTATTAACCCCTTGGTTAATAACTGTAATGTTAATACCCTCCCAACCCCACAGTTAACTGCCTCCAATCATGCAACCAAGCCAGAAAATGAGATCTTATAGATAACACAACCTGGATGATGAGACATTTAACCAATGCATACAGTCATGTGAAGCATGTGGTGAATACTGCCTTCTCCACAGGCAAGGAAACTGAGACTGAAAGACACCATGCCATTTCCCAAAAAGACCTGTCAACCAAATACAGCAGATGGAATTCAAATGTGAGTTTCTGCTCTAGCTGTAAATCAATTGGTCAGGCAGTTGTACTAGATGATTGTTGTACCTCTCTTCCAACTGAAATAGTCTATTCTATTCTATTCTATTCTATTCTATTCTATTTCCTTGGGGTTCTCCCTTGCGGGTCTTAGACACCTCATGAGCTGCTCCCCATATTCAAGAGGTCAGGTTTTGCAGATATGTCACTGTGAAGTGTCACCACCAGTGCCCAGAGGTTGTGCACCCATTCTGGACCAGCATCTAGGTGAAAACACCACCTGTGCAGAGCAGGAACACTGGCAGAGACTACCACTGCCCCATAGCTGGAGCTCTCTGCAAAGGCCAGGGCAACCTGGGGAAGTCTGGTGTGACTTCAGAGAAGGATGAGGTTAGTTATCATTGGGTGTTCAGCCCTCTCCTGTCACTGCAATTGTTCATCAAGCAATGGTTGTGATCTAGGACATGTTGATATACCAGCAGGCAGTACAGAAGGGCATCATCAGATCTCATGCTGGTGGGCACCAGCACCATGTGGCATTGCCATTCCCTCTCCAACTCTTGTGCTGCCCTAATGCACTCCAGGGAGGGAGCCCAGTACATGCCACCTTGAGAGTAGCACAACCTTGAGAGCACAGGCCTCTTGGTGGTGAAGGAAACAGAGATTTCAAGGAATTTTGTCCACATCTTGAAGAAGAGTATAAACCTTCAGCTAGAAGAGCCAGCTTCCCTCACTTTATGATGGCACAGATGACGACTCAGAGCAGAGGAAAACCAGCCCAAAGCAAAGCTCAGTAGGTGGTATAAACTGATGTAGGACTGTGGGAGTAAATGAAGAAACAGCACTGGTTTACCTATTCTTTCATTTTCTCCATGACATTTTGTGCCTTCCTATGTCTCAGGCCAAAAATGCTGAATAAAAATGGAAGCATACACACCAATGATCTTTCTATTTTCTGAAAAATGAATGCACCATAACTGCTATTTGCTCATGCTCAGATATACTCTGCTTACAAAGAAGCCATGTGTTGTTTGAATTCACTAGGGATAAAGTGTTTAGCCAAGTCAGTGATTTCTGCCCAGCAATTCTGAAGTTATGGAGGCCACTGGGCATGTTCCTCTCAGACCTGGATTTCTCCTTTCCAAGCAGTTTCCTCCCAGTCAGCACAGTTGTATTTTTTGGCCTTTCCACTCTGTTTCCTGTTGGCTTCCTTCTCTCTAGCAGCAACACCATAATCTGATGAGCTTCTGTAGCTGCTGTGCTGGATCCCTGCTCTGCCAACTCCTCTCAACCCTCCTTCTGAGCCTGCTAATGTTTGTAACATGCTTTGCTTCACTCTCTGCCATGGGGCCTTTGGCCTCTGTGTGACAAGGGCTTTGAATCCTCTCCAGAAGGTGATGCTCAAGAACAAGGACAGCCATAACTGAAGTGCAGACAGTATTTCTTACATGTGCATGTGCATCAGCTCCAAGGGCTGTGTGATTTCTGGCACAACAGCCTTGATTCTCAATTGTTTCCTTAAGAGAGATTTCATTTGGAAAAGTGATTTATGATTTTAAAAAGGAAAGCAAAGAACACACCATGAGCCTGCCAACTGGGGCAGAGGCAGATACGCCTAACCATCAATTAGCCAGCTGTTTGCTGAGTGTAAATAAGCTTTCAGAGATTGTGCACAGACACACACACTCACATGCAGACAAATTCACAGGGCTTAGCTTACCTTTTCACCATGGGGCAAAAATCTGCAAGGCTATTTAAGTCTCTTCATGGTAGATATTGAATAGTTTTTTTAAAAAGCACTAATACTTACCACACTTAGTCTTCAAGTCCTGGTCCATGTACAGGTTCATGTCATTTGAAATAAGCATGCATCCTAAACATGTAGGTACACCAATGCAGAAGCCACAGGGGCTACCTGAAATCCATTTATCTGATTTACATCAGTTTAGTCCCCAGGTCTGAACCAGAAGGATAAACTCTACAGATCTGAGCAGTTTTACACTAACATGTGAGTCATAGAGGAGTTTTTACCATCTGATCTTAACTTTTTATGCTGCTTGATTTAAACTACTACAAGAGGAGTAGGAATGAGACATACTATATCATTCCATTTTCAAAAACGGCGATACAAAAAGATGAGGGTGCCAGTTCAGAGGGAAGGAAAAGGTGCAGCTAAAAGAGTAAAATATTTGCAGACAAGCAACACTGCTTAAAGACATCATAAATCTGTTCAAACTAAATATATATCACTATTAAAAAGGATGGTAAAAGACCACACACACAAACAAAAAGTCTGCTTAGTTGAAGAACAGAGTAAAGGAGGCTATTAGAAAGAAAAAAATCCTTCAATAGTGGAATTCATGCCTCTATGAGGAAAGCATGAAAGATCACAAAATTTGGTAAGTTCAATGTAAAACCAGTAAAAGAAGGCAAAAGGTATCTTGAAAAACAACTTGCTAAAGGCATAAAACCAACTAATAAAAACATTTTCCAATAAATCAGAAGCAAGGAGTCTGCCAGTCAGTTGGTTTAAGTAATCATGAATGAAGTAGAAAAGGGCCACTCAGGGAAGAGACTTTCCTAGAAGAAAAAAATATATGGATTACTTGCATTGTTGTTTATTTATTTTGTTGAGGCTCAAGGTTGTGGATACAACCTGGCATCCTTTATTAGTTATGAATATAAAGAACTGTTTTAACCTAATTTGTCAATGGAATGGATTAAATGATCAAAACCAATTTACCAAAACTACATGATACTAACTTAAATGTTTTGAAGGACCTCAAATATGAAATTGCTGAACAACTCCTGAAATGCACAATCTAACTCTAAAATTAACCTCACAAGCAAAATAATGATGAGATGACCAGTATGTCTGAATTTTTTAATCAAGAAGTTGATGGAAACTGAAAAGATACAGGCATACTCAGATCAATATTACCCACTCAGGAGGAAACCACACAGCTTTCACAACATGAAGTTGTGCCGCCCAGATATACTAGAGCTCTCTGAAGTAATCACTCAGTCTTTGGACTGGTGATCTGGTCAAGATAACACATCTGGATTCCTAAAATAATCTTTTGGGAAAGTTTCTTATGGAAGGCTCTTACAAAAATTAACCTACCCTGAGGTGAGAAGGAAGGTCTGCTCCAGGATTAATAAGAGGTAAAAGAGCAAGAAATAAACCTACAAATAGGTGGAACATTTTCATGATGGGACAGTAGTGGTAGGATCCTGCAAGAATCTGTGCTGTGGTAATATGAATACAGATGTTTTGACAAGTGCAAAGGGATTTCATGATTGACTGGTGAAATGTAGTGTCAGCAAATGCAAAGTAATATCTATGGGAGGAAAAAAACCCCCTGCTGATACATACAAATTGAGGAACTCTAATTGTTGTCCCCCAAAATAGAGCTTAATGAGTCATTGTCTCTTTGGGAAATTGTTGCTTCAGGCATCCACTGAAAGCATCAGCTCGGTTTTGGTCAAAAAAAATGTTTGGGTCCCCATCCCAGTCCAGTTCAGAATATGACATGAACATATGTGCTGGCACAGGGGAGGACTACTCTGAAGATGGAGATGTAGGACAGGGTCTGGTTACTTCTGTCAGCCATAGTGCTGGCTCCCCATAACTTGAAATGTTCAGTAAACTATGCCCCAAATAGCCAGGATACCTCAGCTTGAAAAAGAGATGGTCTATGAGCATTTGTGGAAAAAGTGAGATAGGAGCAGCTCTCAACTGTTTCTTATAGTACAAGAGGATGGGCACTGAGGGGCTTTTTCCACTCTCTAAATATCTTGCCATTGAGGTTGGGTGGCAGCTCCCAGTAAAGACACCTCCATGCATCTGTCTCTAGATGTGACAGATTATTGTCAATTCATTTTCCTCAGTTGAAGTGTCTGGTATCATTTGAGAAGCCTTGGGGTGCTGAGACATCTCCATGGGGGTGATGCAGGGATGGAGCACTCACTGCATGCTTTAATTTTTTAGACTTACCCAAAGCACCTGCCAATCTAACCGTGATGCCTAGTACTAGATGGGATGGACATGTGCCCCAGGGTGCCTGAGGATCCAGCTCTGCTCCTCTCAGGAGGCTCAGCTGCTGGTCCGTACAGCTGGAAAGTTGTCTGCCCTATGGTTGCTCGTGTCAAAGATGCATTGCAGTTTCTTTTTTCTGGCTGCCCTGACGCAAGGGAGCTGGGCTGTGTTTTACTCCAAGCAGCAGGAACTGCAGACATTACTGCTCTGTGAAACTTTCCGTTCCCCACTACTGTCTAATCATTATTTGAAGCTTACTACAGTGATTTGCCTCAATAATATATCACAGAAATGAGTTCCACTGGTTAATTATACAATGTACAAAAGCAGGGATGTAATTCTCACCCCAGGGCAGGATTTCATATCCGTTCCTTACTTTCCTTTCGATTGGTGAAGCGTGCCTTTAGCAATCTCAAAACTCATTTAACCACATGGATTAAAACACCATACTGTGACAGAGGAGAAAGATGACAGAAAACCCCCAGGTCATACACATGTACATACACATACCCTCACAAGCATAAATGTGCTCTAAACCATCGATCAGATTTTAGCTGTCATTTGTCCTTGCTAAAGGCTCATCACCATCAGTGTCTGTTCATGGCTCTTGTTCTTTGCGAGAGCTCTGCTAAGTCTTCTTGGTGTCGTTGTTTCTTAACAGGCATTTTTAGGACAGGCAAAAGCCACTCAGAGCAGCTGATTTTGGTTTTCTGAGGCCAGGATAAAAGGCCACCAGGACAACAGCTTTTTGACTGCTAAGGAGGATCAGTAACACAGCCAAGCATAGCACCAATCCTTACATCAGAGTTTGCCCAGGCCTGGGGATGACTTGCAAACAGGCAGAGATGGAGGGTGGATGGATCATGCTCAGTGACCAGAGAAGAGGAAGAAGCAGGAACCAGAGACACCACGCTCCTCTCTCTCAGGAACCATGTATCAGGCTATGCAAGGTGATGAGCAGGACGTTTCTGCTCTCAAATTTAAGCACACAGCTCTGCTAGCTGTCCCCATTCCTACCTTCCCATGCATGCCCAGCTTGCCGGACAATGGGAGGGATGGCACAGTAGTATGGATCCCAGCTGTTTGGCACTGTGCAACTACTCCTAGCAATCTTGCCTGCTGTAGGTGCCAAGTCCTGAGCCAATGTCACCGTGCAGCAGAACTCTGTGTCCTTGGACAGGCAGTCCAGAGAACAAACACCTTGCACACATCTCTCCGTCTTTACCCAGACACAATCTCCTCCAAAATTAGGGTGATTCAGGGTTCTGCTGTATTTGGACAAGTCAAGGTTTTTCCACCAAAAACTTAGCAGGCAATAATTTTTTTTTTTTTTTTGTTAACTTTCACAGCATATTTATATCTTTCCTGCTTCTTTAACACCAGAAGGAGAAATAAAAATAAGAATCCAGACTGTTCCTACAGGACTGCAGCAAGAAATGGGGGGTGTTCATACACATGGAGCAACTATTTGCATTCAACCCAAATTACTTCAATTTTCAGTTGAGGGGAGAGGAGAGTGAAACAAAGCCCCAGAGGAGAACTCAGAGATCATTTCTGCAAACCGAGCAACCCACAGTTGCAGGGCTCATCCCTGTTCACAGCTGGAGAAACTGAGGCACAGAAAGGATAAGGACCTCCCCAGCAAAGCCCAGCAAGGCAGGCAGAAAGCGTAAATCCTTCATGTTGATTAGAGCTCACCACAGGCTGAGTGAATTGAGGCTCATGGTGGGAGCCAGCTGCTATGGACAGAAGGGACATGAGACTGGTTGTACTCCCTGGTGCAATGAAGTCCTTGCGGTGTCTGGACTGTGGCCAGCTTTAGGGATGCCCCGTAGCACTGACAGAGCATTACTCAAGGCATTAATCCTGAGCCAACGTCTCACGTCACTGCTGTGTAGCGAAACAAACAGAAACCTTATCTAATGGTTTTTGGATGTCTCTTCTTGGCCCAGATAAAATCTCCCAAGGAGAAGCATGAGGCATTTCCTCGTAGCATGACTGAATTTCACCCTGACTGCCTCCCTGGTCTCAGCTTTCAGTTGTCATTGCCACCATTACGCACAGCAACTGACAATCACAGAGATGCTTGCTTTCTCTCCCTGATTTCTCCCAGCAATGGCTTTTGTTTGCTAAGCTGCTTCTGACCTTTCCAAATGCCACCACCATTTACGGCCTCCCTCTGGCCCAACCTGCCTGGGAACTGATGCTTTTCAGAGACAAAGGCCTGACTTCTGAGCTGGCTTCCTCTTCTGGAGGATGGTCACCAGCCAGCAGAAGCAGGGACACTTACCAGAATTAGATCAGCAATTGTTGAACGGTGCCAGTGGAGACGTGAGGTTTCCAGCGTATGCCATGGGAGCCATTTCACGTGGGTCAATGAGTCTTTGTGTTGTACAAAATTGATGAGTGTGTGTCAAGATCAGAAATGCATCTTCACCTCTGCTCTCTTTCATCACTCCAGGTTTACCACCTGAAAGAGCCCAAACGAGCAGTCTAGGACCCTGCGGGAAGCCCAGCTCTGTGCAGAGGGAATTTGGGTGTCCTGGGGCTGTTGGCATCATCAGTGTAACCCAGTGCACCTGGGATGGAGACACTTGTAAACATTGGATTTCGCATGCAATGTTTCAAAGATTTGGGCTCTGCACGTTGCTGAGCTTGAGACGTGTTATCGCTGGTTCTTCCTGTTGCAGTGAAAGCCATGGCTAGTGCAAGGGGGAGCTTGAGGCCAAGCAAACAGCATTCTGCTCCTGGCTGGGCTCCTTCTTGCCTGAGGCCAAGCAAGTGACTTCACCCAGAAACCCTTAAGGGCCCCTTTGTGAAAGGGAGCAGCAACGATTACCCAGAGTGTTCACATTTCCTCCTGCATTAGGTTTTATTTTATCATTTAACCAGCAAGAACCACATGGGCGCATCTGGCATCTCCATGGTCCAGACCATGGTCCTGCTCACCCCAGGATAAGCTGAATTGTGCTCTTACGAAGCCTGTTTCTGCTCACTGACTCAAAGGGCAGCCTTGCTCCATGGCTAGGTGCCCCCTCTGCCTTTGGCTTTCCAGCCCTGTTTCTTGTGCCAGCGGGTACAACCCTGGCCCTGTACTCCTCACCGGGGGGTGAGGAATTCCACCAAGAAGGAGAAGCAAGGGACACTCTCAAGGCAGGCCTGTGTCTGTAGGAACCTGCCATTCATACCATCTGGAAGTCTGCAACCCAGATGATAGATAGCCTGTATGCTTATTTCTGGTGGGGCATGAATATCTCAAAGTAGGATAGAGTCTGACAAAATTTACCTAAAAACACTCTGAGTCAGGAACATGTGGATCCTTCAGGAACAAGTTAGGATTCACCTTGCCTTGA
The DNA here is from genome assembly GCF_026419915.1 of Harpia harpyja. NCBI lineage: Eukaryota > Metazoa > Chordata > Aves > Accipitriformes > Accipitridae > Harpia > Harpia harpyja. The sequence continues at coordinate 7,390,571 of NC_068955.1, read as the reverse complement.
CCATAGTGGACAACATGCAGATGCTCCCAGCAACTTGAAAAATTTCACCCAATCTGTATTTTTCAGCCCTTCATCCTCCTGTCTCCTCCTCTTTACAGCTCTCTCTGCTCACTGTTTAACTGATGTACTAGCTCTCAGCAGGGATTTTGCAGCTTCACTTTAAAGCATCATACAAAGTCGTAGCGCTGTGTACAGATTAGCTGAAACAAGACCAGTTGGAGTCCTCATTTAGGTTTTAATTAAGGCAAAAGTACCATTAACTTTAGTAGAAGCTACTTGATCAAATACTGCATATAAATGAAGAGGAGCTAAATGAAGATTTGGCCAGCAATTAAGAAAACCTACTTGTAAGCACCATGCCAGGATGCCTTGGATGATATTTCTTTTTTGGGAAATATTCTAAAAGTCATCTCCCATAGCTGTTCACGCTCCTTGGTGACAAGGACAGCTCTGCAAAGGCCCCTGTGGCGTATGATGGGCTTTTTGCCAGCTGCTACACATCTTGCAAAGGTGTCTTCTTCCTAAAGCAAGGAAACCTGCATCAGGGATCGGATTATTTTTTGGTGCCTGGGCATGCCTGATAAGAAACCAGGGCTCCCCAACTCTCAGTGCACATGCAGAAAAATGTCTCCAAGTATCTGCAAACACAGATGATAGAAATGTCTGCCTTGGGCATTTTTCAGCTTTGGATGGAGCTGAAAAAACACTTCAGACCATGGTGAACATGAACATTCCCGGTCTGAGGATGTGTGCAAAGCTTCTGTCTCCCTGTAAAGAAGTAACACCTTCCCAGAGGAGGACAAAAGCACAAAAAAAATTTAACACACAAGTGGCTGTACCAGCAGTCCAACCTGTGCAGAAAGCAAACACAAGGCAGTCAAAGTCCATGGCTCAGGGAAGCCCAAGAGTCATCTGTCAGGATGGGCAGTGTCTCCCTGAACATCTCATTTCCAGATGATGAGCCTGACCAACAGTACCTTCCCACTTGCTCCAAGAAAACTCTCAAGCAAACATCAGAGATGTGTGGCTTCGTCTGTTCAGGTATTTTGGCAGGTTTCTGTCTGTGTTCCTGTGTGTGTGTCACGGCATTGCAAGCATCACTTCTGGACCTCAGTCTTTAGCAGGGAGACCAGTGGCCAAACAGCTCTGCACTGTCAAAGCTGCCTCTGCTCTGTACTTCCAGAGCAGACTGGAGGTGCAGTAACAAAGCAGCATTATTTCACCTTTGAATTTCCTGGAAAGCAAAAGGGTCAAATACAAAACATCTCACACACCTCACCCTGCAGAAAGCTTGGGAGCCATGCAGAAGTTGTGTGCCTGGTGTGTCCACAGAGCATGTCCTTCTGGAGGGGACAACTCCTCCACTTCTCGTCACTGCCCTAATCTGGTCAGCGTGGGGAACCAGTTTGGATGGAGGTGAGCATCTGCAACATCCCTGTGCTGTATTGCAGCTGCGATGGCATTTCAGGTAGGTACCACATATACTTGTTCATGGAGTAAAAGGAAATTGCTGCTGATCTAGAGGAAAGGCTCAAGCAAACCTCCACTGTGCAGAAATTTGTTCTAGGTTAGGAAAAACTGGTCCCCAGCTGGACTGAGATGCTACCTGACAACCCAGGCTTGCTGGCAGGCACCACCAGGCACCGTAGCAGCACACAGGACAAGGGCAAGTCATCCAGATGACAGTACAGAAGAGCTGCAAGCATGTTCTGCCAAAGACCTTGAAGTCCCAGCTTAGATCCCTCACCTTTATTGTTATTAACAGAATGATGCTGTGCCCAGGCCACTTGTACCCTTATTGTAAAATAACACTCTGCCTCTTTCTTTTCTCTGTGCCTCGTCCAGAGGGATCTGAAAAATCCAGAGTGGGGTCCACATCTGGGAGTGCCATTCAACCCTTGCCTCTGAGCCAATGAGACTCCCAAATATTTTTGGATTTGCGGGTCCCAAATGTCAATAAATTACTACCACAAGTCTCCTGGCCACACACTGCAGGGCAAGGGCTGTTATGATCATTTATACCAGGACAACCTTTTCTAAGTGGGATGAAACAGGGCTAGTTACACACAGCCTGAAAGAACCATACAAAGCATATGCAGAAACAAGGGGAGGCTGCAGAGCTCTCTCTCGCCTTCCTGTCTACAGAGAAAAAACTCCTTGTCTCCCTGAAGGCTGCTCTCATTTTGCTGCCTCAAATCAAGTTGCTGCTGTGCTTGTTGACACTTTGAGAAATCAAAAGCAAATACTCTCCAGAACAACCCTCCCAAGTATTCACTAAATGTGTGCTCCAGTGTACTGGGAAAACAGAGAAAAGGTGAAGGGCAAAAGAGAGGGGGAGAGTGAAAGGCTTGGGGATGCCACATGCCTTTCACTGAGCAAATGTACTTGCCTTTAGCCAAATACAGTGAATTCACTATTACCAGTTTAGAGCTTAACAGGATGCCTTTGGCAAATCAGCAAGGGGTATTGCCAGGAAAACCTCATAGACTCATAACAGAAGTAGCTGAAATGCATAGCTGAAACATTTTCAAGGTAAAGAATCAAAAAAACCCTTCTGTTTCAGATATTTTTATTTCTTTTTATACTTATGGGATTGAGATAAGAGACAATAACCGGAAAATATCTGATTCAGGGCACTGAATGAAGAAATTCCATGACAGATTTCCAACAGAACAAAAAAATCATTCATTCAAAATAAGCGGTGGAAAATTCCTTGTTCTGGCCAGCTCTGCTTTGGGAATCATTTCTCCCCTGCACTGAGGTAGCATCAAACTGAGAAATCCCAGAGCTTTCTCAGCTCATCTTTTCCCTCCATGAAAATGTGCCTGAGTGGCAGGTGAGACAGCAGGGAGCTCAGCTACAGAAAATGAGAGGAAAATGTGCTGGAGCTGCATGTTGTCAGGGCCTGTCCCTTACTGCAGCCCTGTCTTCTGACAAATTATTCTAAATTTTCGTCAAAGACACCTAATTTCCTTTGGGAGTTTTTAGCCAGTGAACTGAAGAACACAAGAAAACATCAGATTGTGTTAGATTGTTCCACATTGTCTCTGGTCACATCTACAGCTGCATTTTGGAGGGAACGACCTAAGCCTGTTTGCCGTAAACAATTTTTAATAGAGTTTGGACACTTTTTTTTTTAAAATCAGATATTTCACATCCAAAAATCATCACCTTGATTTTTTCCCCCTTTCAACTAAATGAACAATTGAGTTAATCAAACAATTAGAATGCTTGTTTTTTTCTTTTTCTATTCATACCTTTTGCTCAGTAATTTGTTGTTTTTATTATTACTTATTTTTAGCTTGATCTTCTGTTGCAGAAGTTGATTGATTAGCATTGGTTAGCCAAGTGGTGGGATTCTAAGTGAGAAAAATTCCTACTGAGAATGAGGAAACTATAAAACACACTAAAAATTCTGAAAAAAAAAAAAAAAGAAGAAAATGGATCAATGATCCCCAGAGAAATACTTGGCTTATAAACTTGCTCAAATGTCACTGAAAAAAATCTTTACATTTGTTATCAGAAGATCATGCTGTAATGATATTGGGTGTTGACTGCCATGTGGCCACAGAAGAAAAGTTTGGCACTGCATCATTTGCAGCCTCAGTAGCTTAGGAGACAGTGGAAACAAAGCATGTTGACTACTAATGACAGCAAGACATCTTGAGGATTGTATTTATGAATATAAAAGATTTTATTCTATATCATTTTTTTTTAATAAAGCAGAAAACCCCCAAGCAAGGAAAGAGACACAAACCGGCAAACAATGCACAGAGTAAAGCAAGGACTGAAAACCTGGAGACCTTGCTTCTGCCCATGACCTTCATCAATCCCTTTCTGGCTCCTACACTGTATTATTTCTGTCATGGCCAAGTCTGGAGTTCCCAGCTCAGACCACAGCCTTGTTGTGCTGGACACTTCATCCAGTCCTGGTGGGGGGGACCACTTCCCTTCTCCCTCCTAGAGATACAGAAGCTAAACAGAGACATTGGCTGGCCTCATGTCACCCAGCTGTCCATGACCATGCTCATATCTCCCAAGTGCCTAACTGATGCTTGCCGGCTTGCCTGCCATGGGCTAAGGGCATTGTAACCTCCTTGGAGCACATGCCTTCTCACAACAAGTCTGGGAAGCATCTTGCTGGCATATTGATTCACTAAGGATCTCTGTGCCTGATATATTGCCCTGTGAGAAACATCCCACTGCCTGCTGCAGCTCCAACTCCTCCTTTATGACTAAAGGAACCATTACAGGATGTCACGACGCATTGCCCTTTCTATGGAAGAGGTGGTATCATATCAACTGGCTTGGTGAGAGCTGAACTAACACGATTTTCTTCTGAAGTTCACCTCTAAAAAGATGGCATGAGCAATTGTGTGCCACTCTGTGTGGTTCCAGATCAGAGTCTGACTCAGGAAAATGTTCCCATCCAAGTCATTTGTCAAAGACATCATGACTGAAGCATGTATGTGTATGCTTTCCTGAGTCAGCACCTAGATAAGGAGCTGCAGGTATTGATTCATAGTAAATAATTTTTATAGTTTCCCTTGCATAAAAAGGTCCTTAAGTCTTCCTAGTTCAGGCTGTTAAATTTAGATAATGTGTTTCTATCTATTAAATTGTATTTAGAATTGTCAGAACACAGATGAGCTCTAGCATGAGCAAGGACCTCCATGTGCTAGGCACTGTACAGATGCAGACCACCAGGCCTGTACTTGCCTCAAATTGTTTACAGCTGCCATATGAAAGAGAGACAACAGATGAATCTGGTCAGGCAAAGAGCACAGGGAGGCCAGGAGACAGTTTAGCTCATTCCAGTGCTCTTTGATTTCTTAGCACACCGACAACAAATCTGTGCAGGACTATCAGCATTGCAGGTAAGGAGGTTTTGGAAAGAAAATGGTTTGGGGACCCTTACAAGGGTCTTTCTATTGGAGATTCTAACAAGTACCAGGAAGGTCAATACTGAATCAAAGATGCCAGTCAAGGTGAGGTGTGAAGTCATGATCAGCTTTTCAGACCTTATAAAATATGGAACAAGGATTCCAGTTGCAGGACTTACAGAAATGACTCTGCAGGACCTGTGATATTTTCCATAAATTCAGCTTGTGAGCATGGAGGTGGAGGCAGGCAACTCCCCAGTAATGAGGGGTACGTAATGCTGAGGTGATTCCCTCGATGGCTCCCTTCAACAGTCCTCTTAAAGAAATTTTCTGTTCTCGAAGGTACAGTTGATAGAAATGTGGTTTTCACTCAGGCAGCTTCAGAGGGAAGACTGGAAATGGTTTGGATTTGGCCTGAAGTCAAGGAAGATGACACATATAATATTCTTCTTAAATACACTAAGCATTAAGTCTGCATTCCTCTTAGTCACACTTCAGGTATCCTTTTATTTCCCGAAGCACATCCAGCTAGCGACCTGCTCTTTAATTACATAGCAAATGTCATACAAATACTGTCCATGCAGAATCTAGGGCAGGTTGTTGCAGGTTACCTGGTAATTATCTTTTAAATTACTGAGTAATTCAAAGACGAATTACCGTGTAATTTGCTGCCTGCAGATAGCATGACCAGCGCTCAGGGTGGAAGACACAGTCTATTCTTGTCTCACAGATGGAGCCAGGCACCTCTCAGTGAATACACACATCTAAAGGAAAACAGAGCCGACAAACTCAGCCTTACCCCATGAACAAGAGGCATACTCCTGACCGGGAACTTCCAGCTCATGACTTGCTTGTGGATTCCTAACAGTGATAATAATAGTATAATAATAATAATAATAATAATAATAATAATAATAATGTGGTAGCAATGACTCATGGCCTGCAGGAGCCTTACTAAGGGCCCACTTATGCTAAAGAAATCTTCTGACTCTTTTCAAACCTCCTGTTAACCATTTGTCTCAATGGGAGTGGGATTTAGCTGGATCCCAGCCATATGGGACAGAAATGGTATTTCTCTATAGAAAAGTGCATTGATTTAGTTGGAGTCACACATTCATTAGGACTTTCAAGCAAGGTCAACAACAACCATTGCTCCTTGGCTGCTCCATCCCCCAAACAGCCCAAGAGGAATCACAGCTAATCACAGACACACACTAGCTCTGACTCTTCCACTTAATTGCATGGTAGGAGGCATCTCGTAATCTGTACCTTCTGGTCTCTCCCTTGAGTAGTCACTTTAACTGTAACTTTTAACACCCCCTGTGTAAATGCAAGAGGGATTTCATTTTATTGCACAGGAGGGAGGGAAATATTAAGCTCATCCTAATGACAGCATCAACATGCATTGAACTGATGGGGAGAGGTTGGCTTGGTCCAGAGACGTCACCAACCTGAGAAAAGATCGACTGAGAGTGGCAGGAGCAAAGAGTCTCTCCTGTGCTGCTCCAGGCTGCTTGTGACGTTCCTGGAGAGCACAAGCCAGGCTAGGTGTCTGTTCCTACCTGAAGGTGCTAGAGATGTGATGACCTGGGATCCCCAGGTCATGTTCACCTTGGCATTCATTAGGCAGGAAGGTGGGATCATGCTGCACTTGAAAAGACCAACTTAAAATCCAGCAGACATCTTCCTACAATGCCCCCCCGGGTGTGGGAGCCTGTCTCCTGCCACGTCAGGACAGACCAATGCTTCAGTGATGTTCATGCTGTCTGAACAGATGACATGTAATCCAACAGCCTGCCTTGAGCAGCATCCAGGGCTGGATGCTCTGGGGAAAAAGGCAACACCATAGACAAATGTGACTGATTAGCAATCATCTTCCAGCCTCACTCCTCAGGATTGCTAAAACATTCTACATCCTCACGTAGCTCCAGAGACTGTTCACAACCAGACAGAAGCTGAACATCTTTAGCAAAACGTTAGCTGCCTGTTGCACACCAGACTTCAAACTTTCAGATGTGCTGTTTAGCTAAATCTCCACAAATACTGTCGTCCTTTTATACCCATTGAACAGGTTGCTTTCTAACAGAACTGATGTCCTGCTGCCCTTGTTCTGCCAGGCAAGTAGGGAGCAGCCAGCTGTTTTTTTCTCTAGCATTTGCTATTTCATAGATAATTCCAAATATACTTGGGTTATATTCTCCCCATTCACTGGTCCCAGGCTTTGAAGGCTCTCCTTGCAAAACCAGCTGTTCTCCCTCCAGCTGTGGTGCCTCTGCCAATCTTACCCCTCACTGGACATTTTCTACATCTGTTTTATTGGTTTAGAGCTGAGATGATTAATGCTGAATGGAAGAATGAGGACACACCAGATAGCAGCAGCACAGTATTTTCTGGCTCATGGTCCAGCAGTTTTTAATAGACTATCACCCTTGATGACTTTTCCTCACTGCTATATGCTAAGCTGTCCAACTACCTTCACCAATACTTCCATCTGTCACCATGTATTCTGTTAAAGTCACCACCAGAATTTTATTCTGTGATTTCCACTATAGCTGAGTGAAGTTGACTTACTGAGCTTGATTGCCTTGGGTACTTACTTTGGCTTTCTCTTGGAGAAGAGCCAAACCAGATACTAATATGGGCTTATTTAAAAAAAAAAAAAAAAAAAAGAAGATACTATGGCATGGCTATGGGAAGTGGATCTGACCTGCTAAAGCTGTTTTTGTCCAGGTAATTGTGTGTATTTACTACCAGAAAGATCATTTAAATGGTAAAGAAAATTTGCAAACAGAAAAGTTGCTTCCAATGTGGTTATTCTCTCCCTTGGGGGACTTTGTTCTGGAGCAAAGGAATTCTGGGGTAGAGATGTTGTTTTGGATTTGTGTTGTGCGGTTTTGTAGCAGGGGAGGGACCGCAGGGCCGGCTCCTGTGCGAAGCTGCTGGAAGCTTCCCCGGCTCCGAGTCGGACCCGCCGCTGGCCCAGGCCGAGCCCCTCAGCGAGGGTGGCCGCGCCTCTGGGAGAACAGGTTTAAGAAGGGGAACCTGCGGTGAGTAGTGGGAGTGGAATGGGAGAGGAACCCCTCCGCAGATCCCGAGGTCAGTGAGGAAGGAGGGGAGGAGGAGCGCGGGAGGAGGGGATGCCCCTGCAGCCCGTGGGGAGACGGCAGGCTGTCCCCCCCCAGCCCAGGGAGGGCAGCGGGGGAGCGGAGGCCCCCCAAGATGGCCGGGACTCCATGGGAAGCCCGCGCCGGAGCAGTCTGTGACTGAAGATCGGCCCGCGGGAGGAACCCGTGCCAGAGAGGTTCATGGAGAACTGTCTCCCGTGGGAGGGACCCCACGGCGGAGCAGGGGGCGAGCGCGGAGTCCTCCCCCTGCGGAGGAAGGAGCGGCAGAGACAAGGGGTGAGGAACCGACCCCAGCCCCCAGCCCCTGTTCCCCTGCGCTGCTGAGGGGGAGGAGGTGGAGAAAATGGGGAGTGGAGTTGAGCCTGGAAAGGAGGGAAGGTGTTTTAAGATTCAGTTTTATTTCTCATTATCCTTGGTTTGATTTGATTGGTAGTAAATTAAACTGATTTTGTTTCTTCCCCAGGTTGAGTCTGTTTTTTTGCCCGTGACCATAACTGGTGAGTGATCCCTCCCTGTCCTTATGTTGACCCAGGAGCTTTTCTTTCTATTTTCTCCTCCCCATCCCACCGGGGGGAGGAGTGAGCGAGCAGCTTCATGGTGCTTTGTTGCCGGCTGGGCTGAAACCATGACGGATGCCCATGAAAACCATGAACTTCTAGCAACCTTGCAGTAAGTAGGGAAAGAGAATTCAGAGCTGTGAGCTGGATCTGGGTCAGGTCATGCCTGGAAAGTGTGGTCTACCTTTCAGTCTACCTTCTTGGGATGAACTACCTTTCTACTTTGTAGGTCTGCTCTGTCTTGGCAGTCCCAAGTGGACCAGACTTGTTCCCAGCCCCTGGCTGGCTCCTTGCTGCATCTGTAGTGTGTCATGAAGATTCAAGTACGGTATCCTGATGTCCACAGTATTCAGCTCTGATTCATGACAAAACAAACTTTTTGAGAAGAAATTATGTGCTTACTCAAGCTATATTTCATAAGAGATCTCTCTCCTATGTTTCTCACAGCCAGCCACAGTGCAGATGCACACTATGCAATATTAATACTAGTAAAGAAAGCCAGTTTTCAAATTTTAGCCATACAACACATGTTGCAGTCATGGCAGAGGGCTTATAAAAGCATATAAAGCTCGTGGACTGCTTTGCCATTTCAAATGATTGCGTAGAAAAAGACTAACTGTTTTCCAAAAAAATCCTGAAGAGAAATATATCGCATCACTACCATATGTCACAGAAGCCAGAGCATCCTGTTGCATGTTAATGTATAAACACCTGTGAAGAGGAGACATTTTGCTTCAAAAGGTTTCCAGACCAGGGCTCAGCTCTGTGAAGATTAACAGTAATGCTTGGCTGGGGTTGTTGACCAAATCCTACAGGACAAGAAGTAGGGGCACCACTGGAACTGGCAAAGGAGTGGTGTACACCATAACAGAAAGCACTTCTTGACCTGGTGGCGATCAAACTGCTGGAGCCAGCTGCCACTTGGGGCTGTGCAGGCAGACATCAGCAGGCTCAGAAAATCATTAGATATATGCATGGGCAGCAAGCCCATAAACACATATTTAAAGGGACAAGGCAGGGATGTTCTGTCAGGTATTTCTAATCCAACAGTTACAGATGCAGGGTGAATACAAGGGGAATGGACGGCAGAAAGCAGCCATGCTCGTGTGCTCTCCTTAAATAGCAACTCTATTGCTGCTGCCAGAGACAGAGCCCTGGGCAAGATGGACCATCAGTCTGACCCACTTCTTATCTTATGATTTTATGCATATAAATAATTCTACTGAAGTAAAACAGAGAAATATTTGTAAAATCAAGACTCAGATCAAGTTCATTATACCACTTATGCTTCACGACCTCCTTTGGCCCTGCTCTTATTAATTGTGGGAAGGAAGGGAGCAGACATGACCAGATGTACAAGGACTTCAACCAGAACCAGAACTCAAAATCAAAACAGAAGTCAACACAGCAATGACTCTTTTGTAAGATAGTTTGAGTGTCTGGCAGAGCCAAGTACTGAAATCTGAGGTCCCTCAGGACCTCTGGGGCATGTAAAGGGATCAGGATTTTTTTTTGCTCCTCTCTGCCTCATAACAATTTACATCCATGATGGGGCTTCCTCCTTCAACCTGTGGTTATCCAGCACTTCTAACCACTTGGCCAAGCACCTATTGAAGACCTTCAGGAAGTCTAAATATATTGCACTCCCTCTACCTCTCTAAGCCATGCTACAGTTTGTTAGTGCTTTAAGAATTCAGACAGGTTAAATAAGTAACATTTGCCTAGAGATGCATTCATTTTTCCCTGCCAAAGGGCTCACTTTCGGTCAGTCATTGCCTCAGTTGTTTTTAGTGATCCTAAACTAGAGGTTAGCACATCTCTAATTCCTGGGATTGTTCTCAACACCTTTCGAAGGAGCTATTCATCGCTGACTGTGGTTTGGCCCTGGGGGCAACAAAATGTTGTTTTTAATGTTACTGTCTATACAACAGAAGCTTTAGAAATCAGGAGTCACTTCAGGGAAAGTATTTCTTTATCAGTCTGTGGTAAAGACATACACAAAAATGTTTAGCATCTTTGAAATGCATTTTTTAAGACCAGACTCCCTTGTCTGGCAGCAGGAACTGAGGCTACAAAGAAAGTTTTACCTATAGTAGGGTCTCGATAAGATCTTCAGGTCATATCAGGCCCTTTGGTATCAACAGTCCCCTTGACTGTGCACTGCAAATGCCACCTCCACTTTTCTGACTGCCGCAATGTTCTCTTGTGTCTTTGTCTCTTGGGAGCAATATGTCTGCATCCCCATTGAGCAGTTTGTTTTAATCAACCACAGCCCCTGGTTTGATTAACCTCATGCCATGGGTGAAAGCCTTTAAAGAAGTGGGTTTAAACTTCCCAAAGTTCCCACGGCTTGTCAGTGTCCTTCCTCATCCCGTTCTCCCTGCCCATTTCTCACCTCAATCCCCACAGCCTTTTCTCTTTGGCTTTAGAGTTTTCCCTTCTTCCTCCATTGGGACATCCTTCCTCTCTTTCTTTCTTTCTTTCTTTCTTTCTTTCTTTCTTTCTTTCTTTCTTTCTTTCTTTCTTTTTCTCTCTTTCTCTCTCTCTCTCTTTCTCTCTTTCTTCCCTCCCTTCTAGGCCCTTTATCTTCAGACTGTTTCCAGATGTCCGTGAAGACTGGGAGTAGGCATTTCACGCACATTTAAAAGGCAGTGCATGGGCAAAGGGGCTAAAATCATCCTCTTCTGCCTGTCAAACTGCCAGATGTCCAATGTTACCACCATTGTTATTCATGGGGCGCCTGCTCTCTGCTCCTTGGGTATACCAAGAAGGATGGCCAGACCCCACAGAGCTCCCCCACAAGCTTAAGAAGGGCCACAGAAGTCCTGGCCAGCTGTCTTTACCCAGGACAGCCGAGCAGGCACAAACCAACAGGTCCTTCTGGAGCTCTGCAGAGCCTAGGATGAAAACTGGAAATGCAGTGGCAGGCCAGGGAGTAACTGCTGACCAGTGTGCAGAGAACAGGAGCAATGAAACTGCCAGGAAGCAAGTTGACATCATGTAATTTAAAGACTTGAAAGGATGAAATCAGAACAATGCAGTTCTGATTGAGTGTTGAGGTTTTTTTGGTGGGGGGTGGAGGGGAAGCATCTTCCTTCCCCAAATTAAACCTGTGCCTACTGTCCACTTCTCAAGGAACAGAATAGCTGTTTTGCATCGACGCAAATTTCACCTGGTTTGCCTTCTGCACTCTGCGCTTTCTGGGAGTGTAAATCTCCACACTGACCTCTCCATAACTTCTGTCATGTTGAAATTCTCCCCTGTGGCATGTAGAAAGCAGAGCTCTGGTGAAGCTGTGTCATCCCCTACTATGTATAAAGTTGCCAAATAGGGACCTCCTTTTTTGCCCTGTGCTTTTCTTTGTCTTATATAAGTTTTATCTTGAATATGAAACAGCAATATATCAAAGAACAGTTAAGAAGGTATTGCTGTCCAGAAATAGATGATTGGTTAAATATAGAGTCCTAGCTGGTTTGTCTCACCCATATAAGCAGGAACATTTTATTAAGAGTTAAATTGCTTTCTGCTGGAATGTGCCTATACCTTAGATACTTTCAATCATGCATGAATTGCCAAGAGCTAAATGGATGGTAATTTTCTGTTGGAGAGCTTTGCATCACACAAAGTCCCTCACACACCTGCAAAACAAAGACCTTGAAGGATTTCAGAATCTCCCAGGCTCTGGAACAGAGCCGGAGGCAGAGCCCTTTGCTCTGACCTGGCTCTCCATCTTGCCGCAATGGAGAAAGATGTCATCAGCAGTCACATGCAGAAATGGAGCATTTCTCTGTCCCAGCTGAGGGAGGAACACTCCCGTGACAATGAAATAAAATCAGCACTTCCCAGCAGTATATGCTGCTGTCCACTGCCCCACTGGGTTTTCAAGAAAAAACCTCCCTGGCTTCCATGGAGTGCTCCGCTATCAGTAGACCTCAGAAAACATTTTGGAAGAGTCTTTTTTTTTTCTGGTGAAGTTGAAAAACTCATGTTGACATGTCAACCCAAAACTCCATTTACAGGAAAGAGAAAAGAATCCTGTTCACTTTCCTTTAGACTTTTTTTTTCAGGTTTGTGCATTTTTTTTTTTTGTTTGCTTCTCTAAAAGAAATTGTAGCAGAACAAATGCCTTGGTGTTACATGACCAACCTCCACATCACATACTGTACCTTTGACAGTATGAGTAATAGGTTACTCCCTAGTGCAGTGCTGCTCTTGCATAGCAAGCTCCTGTTAGTTCTCTCTATTTATTCTGTCTTATCTTTCTCACATTTCATCACTTTCTTGTTATGTTTGCTCAGTTAAGTCATTAAAACCACTTTGTTTTTTCTCTTTCCATGTTTAGCCTTAGGAAATCAGCTAAGCCTATGTAATTGATTTAGCATTTAATTTTCCTAAAACACCCTCTTTCCTACTATGTGTCTGTTGCCCTGAGACATTTCCATTTCTGGGTGGATTGGCTGGTGTGAGAAGGAAATCTCTGAGCCAGCTCACAGCTTTGAAAGACAATGGGGAAGGCTTCTCCACCTACAGTGCAGGTATCCTCTGCTACGTGCAGTTGCATTGTTGTAACATGTGCCTGTTTCACTACTGCACTGGGCAAAACAGCCCGCAAAAGAGATAAGTATCTTGTAAGCAACTTCTGGTCTTCTACATTTCAGTTCTCACCTACTGTAGTGCAAAGAGCTGAGCACTCTGTTGTTTCCATGTTATAAAACTACTTGATGGGGGATTGAAAAAAAAAAAAGAAAAGAAGTAGAAGAGAAAAGCAGAGACAAGTCATTTAGCTTTGCCTCATTTCTCACAATCCTGATTTCCACAGAAGCATTAGCACAGCTTCAACATGAAGGTGCAAATCAGCACTCCAACACAGATATCAGCCCCTCTCCTGTGAGATCTCCAGGCTCCAAAGACCTTCTCAACTCCTCTTGGGTCCTTTCCCTCCAGGATGTTATATTGCATGATCCTTTTCAGGAACCAGCCAAGCTCTGGCTTAAAATGAGGTGGGTCCCATAACTCCTGCCCCACCTCTTCACCGCCCCAGGTCTTAGAAACTTCCTTGTAATTTCATGGGGCATTTGTACTCATCTCCTTGCATCATCATGGTCCTTAAGTTTAAAAGTGCCTTGCAAACTTTCTTGATCTTTTACTCCCTGGTATATTTACAGAAGATTTTAGTCTTTGTTCTGCTGGATGGGAGAAGCCAAGTTTTTGGAGTTCTCTTCTGGAGACAGCTATGAGGTGTAGCTTTGAGAACTGCCTTGCCAAATCTAAGGCCAGTTTTCAGGCTGACAGTTTCATTTGTCTTTTACCCAGACAAACCAGACTAAACCAAAAGCAAGTACCCTTTCCCTTGATACATCCCCTCTGCAGAGCACGTCCACGCTGCTCTTAGATGAGTCAGGGCATGGTCTCAAACCAAACCTCTCCCTGCCTGGAGATTCCCTTCACCTTTGCGAGCTCCGAGACCTTCCATGGCTTCAGCAGGTGAACAGAGCCCTTCCCTGTCCCCCAGCATCTTCTGTGTCTCCTCAGACAGAGGGTCTTTGTTGAAAATTAATGTAGATGGATTTTGAAGAGGGTGATATCTAAAAAAAGCCCCAGACAAACAAAAGAAATCCCAGCTGAGCCCATTACATGTTATTGAGTTAAATAAGAGGGATTTTACACAGCCTGTAATTGGGTTTTAAATCATGGTTCTAAACAGCTGCTGATCTCTAGAAAGCTTCAGAAAGAGTGTGCTTAAGCACAGTCCTGCTAGCACGCCACAAGCAGAGCTCCCACATGCCATGAATGGGCACATTTACAATCTAGATTTTATATCTGAAGAAACAATTAGCTGACTGCTAATCTCTGCTGATTAACATTGTTTTCACAAAGCCACCACAGAAGGTTTCCTAGTCTTGTCTAGAGAGTACCAGACTTTGGCCAAGCAAAGTCCTTTATCCAAAAATATATTTGTCTAGAAAGTGCAATTATTATTCTTAGGAATGCCAGGTATGGATGCCCATATTTCTTGTTCTTGTTAAGTGCAAGTTGTTCTACAGATAAGAAAGCTAAAGAGTACAAGATAGGCAAGGTTTGTCAGGACAGATAATTTTTTCAATTAGACCAAAACCAGCATATTGAAAATTCAGACAAACTTGCAGACACGGAAGCAGACACGAAGGAAGCCCATGTGTCCAATAGCTGACAAGGGGTTTTCTGCCCATTTATCACAGTAAAGATAGCACACCTCCCTAAAAACCTTGCTTTGTTTAGTTTAGTTCCCATTAAAAGTGGATTAAGCTAGAGAAACAAGGCAGACTTGTTTCACAATGAATACGTCCACAGTGTGAATTACTTGCAGTTTTCTGAGTCAGATAGCACTGCTTAACAGCAACCTTTTGCTTTTATCAATACCAAAGCCAAATCGCTTGTGCTAAAATTATTTCAACTTTCATCTTGGTGTTTGACTGTACCAGAGCGGTATTACTGAATGATCCAGTTACTGGGATAAGGGTCCCTCTGAACATGTGAGTAAGAAGATCCTTTATCCTTTAATATATTGGAGTGAAATAAGATTTCTGACAGTTTAATTCCAAATCCTAACAGGAAAGGTAACATTTCTGGCAGTGTTGAAATCTGGCACCATTCTCCAGAGAACATCATTTTACTCCCAATAATCATCAAGTAGTTATGAGTAACAAATGATTTCCTAGAAATCAGGATCAAGTAGTGAATGTCAGTCAATATTCCAACAGCCTAAATTATTTGGCTACAGAGCTTATAAGAAACAATCAGGCCAGATCCAGTTTCTAATAATTACAAAGGATGATCAAACCTCTCCGTTACGACAGATGCAGATGGAACAGATTGTTCCTTCAAACTTCTGCTCTGCCAGCAGAACTGGCGTTTCACTCAGCTCTGCAAAACTTTTACTCTCATGCAATTGTAGTAGATCTATACTTCATTTTTAGAGTATGACAGGCAGGTGGGATTTTCTGAAGGGTTATATCTGCTAAGTGATGACAGGTAGCAACAAAATACTGTGGTGAGGTGAGCAAAATAAAAGAACAAAATATCAGTATGAGTGGGTGCTGCTTTGTGTTGCATTTGTAAGTACATAAGCAGTTCATTAAAGTAAGTTCAGCTGCCAGGGCCAACATCAGATGTGAATTTGCACAGTGAAGTTGTCCTCCGTGTCTCATACCCTTCACCATTTGCCCCAACAGGGCCACAGCAGAGCTCGTGACAGGAACTAGAAGCTCACCAGTGGAGCTGGTAAGAAGTTGCTTTGTCGCTAGAAAATGCAGAAAACTGTCTGTGTTAGATTAATTGTAGGAATTTAACATGTGCCATATTCAAATTTTCAGCATCCCAGCACCTTGTGGAGGCTCTAGCCTGAGTTGGTCGCCCTGTCAGTGGGCTAAGGACGTGGACACACACCTTGGAGTGAGGTTCACAAACACTGTCATGCTGAGCTTGCTCAAGCCTGATGGTAGGAATTTGCAAGAATAACAATATCAGTCACAGCCCCAAAGGAATTTAGGTTCCTGTCACCTCACAAAGTCTCTGCCATCCTGCCTGAACAATTCAGTAGGTAGGGCTCATCTTGACTAACAGTGGATTCAGACCTTTCCTCTGCTGAAAGGGACATGGAGGACCATGTGTCTTACCTTCCAGCTGGGGCCTGAACTCCTGAACTGCTGAACTCAGGAGTACAGGAAAGTGTCTTTCAATTTCTCCTGCTGAGGCAACTCCTCAGCAAAATACTCAGATGCTCATTGATGCACAGGTTGATATCCAGTTCTCTCTCCAGCTACACAAAAGTGTCCTAACACTGAGCTACAAAGTCACATCCCCAAACCCAGTAAGCATCACTATTTCCACACCAGTGGGCTGCAGGTAGCCTAAAGGTCTCTGACACTGTCTCTTTGGCATATAAGTGAGCAGCATTCACTTAGAAGATGACCAACAGCTTTCCCACATCTCCACTGCACCCACAGTGCTGGTGAGAGCAGGGAAGAAGTGTGAAATCATGCTTCAAACACACTGCAGGGTGGCCGCCTCAAGCCACAGCAGCACAGATTTCCACTGCACACGGGACAGGCAGTGGTGGAACAGGGAGAGGAGAAGGGCTGCCAAGTTGGACACCATACAAAACCAGCATCAGGGACGTGGCGAGACATTTCCCACTTGAAAAGCAAACAAGGAAGATCTCATGCTTTTGCATCTGTGTCAGCGTGACGGGACTGCCCCCGGCTGAACAAGTTGCCAGCCCCTGACAATTATAGCCCTGGTAATCCGCATCATCCAAGGAAGATGAAGCACTCGGGTAAAAATAGCAAGCGGGTCAGAAGGAGGTTATAGAAATACCAGAGGATTATTCATATTCCTTCAGGTAGCTATAAGAAACAGTTTAAAAACACGAATGACAGATTAAAGGTGTTGTTGACAGAGAGAAATGACTGCTCTGAGGTCTAAGCTACATTTAACCCTCTTTCTTTGGATGTACAAGCCAAAGGGAGAGCTGGCCATAAAGAGGTAGCAAAAAATAGCACACATGGTCCTTCCATGCCACCGGTGATCTGAGAGCAAAGTGGGGCTACAAACAAGAGGTTCAAGCTGCCTCATCCCAGGCAAGCTCCTTTACGATGCTACAGCTTGCCCTTTCTTTGCGCACATGGGTCTGAGCAGGGCCACTGCTGGGACTATGGAGAGTAGCAGACTAGAGTCCTAGAGAGTTTAAAAACCTGTCTCCTGTCTTCAGAGCAGAGCAGAATTTGTTGGGGGAGACTGTCAAGGTGCACTTGAGAAATTATATTTCATGCATCCACTGTCCTAAGTGAAGGTAACAGGTAGCCACAGAAAATATAGGCCATATATTTAGAACTGCCTGACAAAGTTTTCTACTCATGTGTTTTGGCCTTGGTTTCTCAGTCACTTTAATTTCATCTGTCACAGGAAGATCCATCTGTAAACCTTATTAGATTAAAACTAACGTAAGACAGATGAGGCCAGAAAACTGTTTTTCTGCCTCCTCAGAATATATGTTAAGAAAAGAGCAATGTGGGGTTTTTAAAGCAAATTTGCTTAATTGACAACAAAAGAGTACAGAGCAGAAGCTGCCAGAACTGCTTATGGGTTGGGACAGGATGCAATGGCCTCCTGTCCTGGCTGAGCTGCACGGAGGACCTCCCTGAGAGCCACGGCTGAGCCCCCAGTGCTGCCAGCATCCCCAAAAGGGACTTCCCCAGCTGGGGTACCACATGTCCAGGCAGGGTCACGGCTGTGGCTGAGCTGGAGACCAGTGCTCCTACAATGTAGCTCAGGCCAGGACTGACGACCCATGGCTGAGCTGGACCCATGGGTGTGGGTGGACCCCCAGGTGAGGTTGGTCAAGGCCATTAAGGCCAATTGGCCCTCTGGGCCCTGACAGTCTGGCTTCCCCGACGAGACCCTAACCACTTTGTGGTCGCTGGAAATTATGATGCACTGTTCACGGCGGCTGTTTTATACATGCAATACAACATCCAGTCTTCCTTTGAATTCGCCCTGCATCCACCTTTTGCAGACAGTCCTCCTCGCTTCCTTGTCATCAGCCGGTGCGTGACACATCCAGCTGTGACTCACGCCAGCACGAGGGAGAGCGGCTCTTAGGGTGCTGGCTGGTTTGCTGGGGGTGGTCACCGCTGACAGCTCTTGTTGGACAGTGATGAGCTGATAAGCTCCCTGGGGACATCAGAGGCCTTCTGGGGCCAGCACCATCTGCCAGAAAGTGTTGAAAAGCAAGGGATGCTGACAGACTAGACCAGGTCTCATTTGAATGTCGGCTAGGGGAGCGTTTGGGGCATCTTTGGCACTAATAACGCTTTTGTGTATGTGCAGCAGAAGGCAATGTATTATCTCTGTGAATGCTGGGCAACACAAGCATGAGCGAGTAATGCTCCTACGCATAGGACAAGGTCAACTTGCTAAGACAAAATACCCCAGAGAGAAAAGAGACGCTCCATCTTGAAGCACTTTGTAGTGAAGAGATGACCTTTTAGGCCCTGGATTTCCCAAAAAGAGCTGAAATATTGCCAGAACAGTAAGGATTGGCCTGGCAGAGCACTGTCCCCTAAATGGCAGCAGGTTTCCCTGGTTGAGCACAGTGATTGAACCTGAGACAGAGAAAGGTAATGGAGTACTGGAGGGGATGGAAAAGCTGCCTTAGGAGGAGTGGTGGAAAAGGTACTTACTTCAGTCTGAACTCTGAGAGATAGAGCCCTGGGGTACATGGGCCACTGGTCTGATCCAGGAGGACATTTCTTATGCTGGGTGAAATGAATGGTGTTATCTTTTATTCTCAGGCCAGGAAGGTGTGAAATCAAACTTCAAACATTATTCTTCAAAAATCAGGTTCCCTTGCCCCTCACTCAACTCCTGAGTGGGAAAATGACCCAGTGAATCCTCAAAGAAAAGTGGAATCTGGGCTGCACCAAAACTATACTTGAATTTAGATTTAAGATTGCAAATATTTCTGGTGGAGACAAAGGTATCTCAGAGGAAATAATTCCTGGAAAGTTAGAATATTTTGCCCCTTTTTTGTCAGTGATATATTTTGATGTTTCATTTTAGAATGGCATTTTTCTTCTGCAGAACTGACCTCCATTTCCCACTAAAGGGATGAGAAAAGAGTTAAGCAACCTGAAGATAAAGTCTAGCATGCTGAGCTATACCCAAACAATTCCCAGACTTGCCTATTATTTGCACACCTCTGTCCCTGAGCAGTACAAGGAGCTGGAACAGAGTCTAGCCCCCAGAGAACTTGCTCCAGCACAATCCAACAAGGGCTAACAAAGTTACTTCTTTGTCTGGACCAGCACTTTTTATGAAATCTTGGGTTTAGATCTAAAAAACATGTAATCTCTGTGTCTTCCCGTTCCCAAAGACTTTAGTCATGTGGCAGACTCCAGTGTAGGGCAGAGATGTGTTAGCCTATACAGCACTGGGAATGTTTTAGGTATGGTCTCCCAGTTGACAGTGTGGGCTAGTTCATCTAACCACAATGCAGAATAACATGACCTTGAGCTCCAAATGCTTGCAAAATGTTGCCCCCACTACCTCAGTTTGCTCGTTTTAAGTTAGTTCAGGTGTCTCCAGCCACTTTACAGCCAGTAGAGTGGATGGAGTCAGAAAGCATCAAGATGTTAAACATGGGATCATTTTGGCATTTCCTATTCTTCGTTCATGGGAATGCAAAGGAAATTGAGTGGTACCTTCTAGGTACCATGCAATCCCTTTGAACTCCATAGCAATAGAAAAGATTAAATTACTTCCTTCATTTTTCTCATATTTATCAGGTCTCAGGAGAGATTACTTATCTGAGAACCTAGTTGAAACAAAGTAGACACACTACAGCTCACCACCCAGCAAGTCACAGTCAGTAGGGAATAGGTCTATTTGTATCACCTCCAGCCATGCCTTGGGATGGGCATAGAGAGATCTCAGTATACAAGACGTGGTTCAATGGGTCTACGTAATGACAACTTCCCTCAAGATAGTGGACTACTACCAACTTAATGAAGTTTCATAGAATCATAGAAAGATTTATATGATCTGAAGAGAAACCAGAGTATATTTGAGGCACTGTCATGGCAGGATTCATTTGCAGGAGTAACTTCAAACTTCGGAGGTGAGCCACTGGATCTTATACCAAGTCCACAACTGAGAGAGACTTCAGTGGCACCAAACACAGTGACCTACAAGGCATTTTCAAATATCCCTGGCCCAAAGGCCCGAAGGGCTTCCTGTCTTCAGTTTGGTATCTAAATGCTGCTGAGATTTAAAAACGTACATTGTCCCTCAATGGCTAAAATATTTCACTTCAGGAAGGATGGGACAGCATCACTTTGGACCTGCAGAGAACAGTGCATGGGGACTGTGTGCTGGTGGACTCTGAGACCCAACTTTGTAGAGCAGCCTCTAAAATACTTTGCCCAGTATTTGTCAGTGAAATACCTTAATGTTTCATTTTAGAATGGCATTTATTTTTGCCACAGAACTGACCTCCATTTCTCTCCAAAGGTATGAGAAAAGGCTGAGTAACCTGAAGCACCTGGGACTGAGAGCCCAGCAGGGGACACTCAGATGGAGATCTGCTATCCAGATCTGAGCCTGAACATCAGCAATGCTTCAAGGAAGGTGCAATGGGGCTGAGGAGAGCAGAAGCTCTCAACACCCTTGTTGGGTGAGGAAGGAAGAACAATGACATGTTTTTTCCAGTGAAAATGAAGGGAAGGAGAGAGACAAAGGGCACAGGCTTGTTATCAGGGAGTAAGCAGGGGTGTGAACAGAGGGCATACCAGCCACTCTGGCAGCTGCTACTGAGCACAGTCTTATCTGGTGTGAAATGGGAGCTCAGCCCCCTCCTGCTGAAGAGAAAGCTGCCCAGTGGGGTGTTCCCCACATTCCGTCTCCTCTTCCACAGTGTGGGAGTGTGCACACATGGCACACAGTTACTCCAGAGCAGGCTTTCTGCCCTGCCTGCCCCATGGGATGTGGACACGTTCATTACCAACAATTCATGGAAGGCCCCCAAATGCAAGGTCTGGGCACCTTGACTTCAGATACCAAGTCACTTAGACCCCTCAACACACCTCTGAGGCACCTAAATGCTCTGTGCAATCTATGGGAAGTGAGGCATCCACAATGGTGTTGCATTAGGGCTGCAGGACCACATGTCCCATCACTGGCAGTTGTTCCAGAGGTTCCTACGCAAGGAGGTGCTGGACTCTGCAGGTCTCCCTGTGGCAGTGCATGCCGTGGTGCCACCCTGGGCCAGGCCCTGGTGACGATGCCAGCCAGCGCATGGAGCACCATGCCCAGCGCTGCACCTACCATCAGTAATGATGGTGAGTATTCAAAAGCAAGACAACCTGGCAGCCTGACATCAAGAAAAGTCTTGTCCCAGCAAACGATGCAGATGACAAAGATGCAATTATGCACAAGTCCCTGCATATGTGTAAGTACTCTCCTCTGGTGCATCAGTTCGTGACAAGTATCTGCTCAGAAGCGTGGTGAGTCCATGCTAATGTCTGTGTGCCTATGCCTACACTGGTGAGCTATGTGGGGTAGCATATGTGTCTGCTTGTGTGGAAGGTACATGTCCATACGTGTTCAACTGTGCATCCAGGTGGCGGATGGTTATTTGGTGAGGTCTTAAACAACATTTTGTATCCGTTTCCTTCAGCAAAATATATATATTTTTAAATTAAACTGGAAGCTAAATGCAATTCGCACATTGAAAACAACATTTAGCATGTCTGTGCTTCAGGACAAGCCTTGGAAAATATGGAGTTTCATCTATAAGCAGGACTCTTTTTGGAAAGATATTTTGAAGTGTTTTTTGCTTTTCCTGTGCTCTGTGGGAGTTCAGGAAGCAGACTCCAGTACCTTCCCTCCTGATGGCAAATGTGTATCTTTCAGCAATGTTGGCTTCAGATTTTAAAATACCAGTTGGAAATGCCATCTGAAATTATCTCACATTTGAATATATTGGTATTTTTAGTTACTCATTCACACGTGTGGCATCCAAAATTATGCTGGGACCTGCTCAGAGCATTATCTAAGAAGCACACAGTGCAGAGTCCAGCCCCGGCAGGGTATTGCATCACACAAGCTGCTAAGTCAGGCACCTTGTCCTGTGTCTGCTGCTGCAGCCAGCAGAGACACCAGAACAGACAGAGGCAGAACAGAATGGGAGACCTGCTCGGGTCCTGGACAACCCTCCAGAAGAATCCCAGTTTCTCCCTCAGAGTGCAAAGGGAGGAAGCACCGAGCTGGCCAGCTGGGACGGGAGAGGATGGGCAGGGGCAAAGCTCCCAGTGAGACGCAAGTGGAGGAGGACAGGGGGGGCTAATTTAGACTGGACTTCCCTGTGTTGGTCCTAAGTGTGCATGCACAGCCTTCCTCTGAGTTGACGAGAGGGGTTCTCTGAGGGTGGTGGTGGGTGGTGTGCAGATAATATTTTTTCTCTCCTTAACACTCTAAACACAATTCTTCTTTCTGTCTGCACCCAGCAAAGGCTGCAGCACTGGGACAGGGTACATTTAGAGTTCACCCTTTATTGCTTTGGCTTTGATTTTCCAGATTCTTTCTTTGAATATCCTCTCCAGAAAAGAGTTTGTAACTGCACGTGAGGCATGTTACTGTCTAGATGTGGTCTGAAAGACATGGCTCTTGGCTCGGCCAAAGGTTTCCTTTATAACCTCACCTTTGAGCTTTCCTGTAAAATTACCTGATTTGAGCCATTCACCTGTTACGAAACAGAAGGCTGGATCCTGCCTAACACTTTGCTGAAATTTATTTCTGCAGAGACCCGGTGTTAGTCCGGCACTTCCGAAAGGTTAGGCAGGACTTGCAGATTTTTTGTCACGCTGAGATGCAAAGGCTGGTGCAAGACCAACCATGTTGATGCTAACACAACAAAGTTGGAGAGGAAGGGGGCGGGTATGGTGCTTGTGGTCAGGCCAGGCAGAGGTGTTTTTAAAGCATTTATGAGAACCAGTAATAACTACATAAACATACTGCCTTCCAGCCACATGCTATACCCAGAGACCCCTTCTCATGCAGTCCTCTCACAGCTCTTACCCCCTGTAGCCTGGTTTACCACCTCCATGGTTTCTACACCAAATCCCCAACAGGTTAGCCCGGGGGTGACAGAAGTTGGCCAAGCAGCCCATGGAGGATATATGATTCCCACCCCCCCCTGCTTCTCTCATGGAAAGCTGAAAGTGAAATTCTTTCAGACCTTGAGAGAATCTCAGATGAAAGACAAATACAGAAACTAGCCCAGAGGCTTGGGACAGTGTGCTCAGAAATAATTTGGTTTTGAACTAGGTTTCACTCGTGTTTGTAGTTTTTAGTGGTGCTCCAAGACCGAGGTGAGGAGGCAGAATTCCAAGCAACAGACAATGTTTGAAACAAATCTTTGAGGGCTGCCTTTAAAGATGAGCGCTCCGGGTCTCTATTCCCCTCAGAGTGGGAGAGGTGACTTGAATTACATCTCCTGACACTAGTCATGTATGTACCTGTATGTTTATAATCATAGACTTAGAGCAAAACACAGAATTATACCATTGTCTGTATACTCACATTGCAGAGCTGCTGTTATTACTCTGTCTTGACTCTGCACTGGGCAAGTGGACAAGAAAATTTTGGGATAGAGTTATTTGTGACTTTTATGCTTTTTTTTATTTCTTTCGCTCTGAATGTTGAGAGACGTGTTCATAGCCTGATCAGTGCCTGATATATAGGAGCTCACTTCCCAAATGATAAACCTTTATACACTGGAACCTCTTCACTATCAGGGACACTGTGTGGTTGTAAAGCACATGGTTACACTGCTGAGGACTTCAGGACCAGAACTGGTGAATGACATCAGCATGATCTTATGCATCAGCCAAGCAGAGTCAGCACAGCCTAGAGCATTGTCCTCTCCTTAGGTCACACTGTTGGACTGGTGAGCTGTCACCATGCTACCCATTGAGGTGTCCTGCTGTGAAATGGGGGTAGAAATGCTTCCAGAAGGTCTGTACAGGGCCAGGAAGTATTTTTCAGTCAGCTGAGAATAAGCACATCTATTTTGCTTGCAGAGAGCAGTGGCAACCTGTGCTCTGGTGCTGTGGCCTTCATGTTTTCCATGCTCCTCCTGGCACTGCTGAGGTTTCATTGATTTCAGTGCACTTATTCCTGATGCATATTGGTGCATGAGAGGGTACCCAAGAGTTTCACCATCTTATGGGGAGAGAAACTCATACAAGGTGATGAAGGAGCCATCTACCATCCTGTTGCACCATGAGGATGAAAAGAAAATACATTTTAGAAAGTCTTCTCAATGACATTGAAACTGGAGCATGCTCTCATATGGGCATTTGTGAATCTTTCCCTGAAAAAGTCACTGCTCCCTGGCTATTTGACATGCTCCAGTCAGAAATCTCATGTGCCAGGCAGTACATAACCTTAACAAGACATCAAGCCAGCCAGCCTCGCATGCTCTCAACTTTTAGGAGGGCAAAACCCATTCAAGCATCTGCAAAGCTGGTTATATTTTATTAAAATTATGCTGGAGAAAAGGGCATGAGGGAGGATTTCTCTGGGGGGAGACGTTTGTGGGCCAGGAGAGCTGATATGAAGGGAAATGTCCATGAGTGGCAGAAGTAGGTGTGGGCAAGAGGTGCTCTTGGGTGGACTTCTCAAACACCACTTGGGTTCACAGCTGAGCAAAAGTGTGAATACATGTAACAGTGACGTACATGGGAGCCAAAGCAGGGACAGCATCTGACAGTCCAGAAGAGGTTCAGCTGCCTTGATATGAGGTGCTCTGAAATAAGAAAAGGGAACTACCTCATCATGTTAAAAGTTTTAATAATTCTCTGGAAACAAAAACTAAGATGAAAGGGGAAGATATTTTGGCTTGTGCCTAACAACTATTTTCTTTGACTGCAAGCACAGGACTTGTGGCCGATGCATGAAATGCGACAGGAATGTAATGGATCTGCCTGTCTTGATTCAGCACTGGTGAGGACAGGCAGAGGTCTCATGACCTCATAGGTGTTTTCCATCTCTCATTTCTCTGACTCCATGATAGAATGAGACAGGAGGCATTAAAAAGACATCTGAAGGGAAAAAGCTTTCCCATTACATCAATAAAAAATACTAGCCCCAGCAGGAGGAGGCTGTCAAAGACGCCCAGCCCGAAAGCCTTAATAAAACCTGTCTTCTGAGCAGCTGATATTCCTCTCCCGACAACACGTAAAGCTGAAAAAGCTGACAACCAAGGCAGCAATTGGAGCCTTTCACTTTGATAGCAGAGGTCGCTTTGCTGTTGGCTGCAAGAGTTTCTAGGGAACTTGAGCTTCTTGAACACTTCCCATTCAAATGAAAAGTGCTGACATGCCCCAGGTGGAAGGAGTCTTTTTTTCTCCACTTTTCTCTGCCAGGTCTCCTCTGTCTTGCCTTAGCAAAAGGAAACAGCCTACCCAAGACCAAACTATTCATCAGCTGGAACATCCAAGCCAAATTGCTTTTACTTATTGTCCTTCCTGCAGCACCTGCTCTTGCTGTCTCTTAAGCATCTGAGATACCACCTGGCCCCGGTCTTTATTTGCACATTACAGCAGATCCTCCCACTTTCTCAAACATCAGGCAGATGAACCACTGCCCACAGAAAATAGTTACAATACCAGCAGTGTGAGGCCACCATGGTTGCAATGTGCATCCCAGGCTTGCAGTTCAAGGACAGTGAACACAGTCCATGGGAACACTGGATAATTCAGGTGGGAAGGGGCCTTAGGACGTCTCTAGACCAACCTCCTGCTCAGTTATTACATGCCATCATCTACAGCATTGTCTCTGGACATCTGTTCTGTGGTCAGAGCTCTCCAGATGCCTGGCACAAAAGTATTTTTCTCGGAACAGGGGAGCCATCATGTTTGTAGTTCCCAGCAACTTCCAGCCTGGCAAAAAAACCAACCCTGCTAGCCTTCACCTCTGTTTTCCAGGATATGGTCCTTTCTCCTCAATAGTTTCCATCTTTCAAATGATTCTCCTCTTGTATTAGCCCTAGGCATGTATCAGTTGTAACTCCCATCCTTGTGATCCTGGTGATCTTGTCTCCCTTGTTCTCAGAACAAAAAATAGGTGAAAGAACTGCAGTAAAGACATGGGCCTCCTGCTGTGGGAATCACCTCTCTTGATGACATCTGGGCAAGAACCCCTCCATTTCCAATCCAGCCTCCCCACATCTCACCATAGGGAGTATCCCCCCCATCCCTACTCCATTTCACAGGGAAATTCGGGAGTGACAAACCTCTGCTGTTCCATGAGAGGGCAGTGTCGTATGGAAACAAAGCATCCGCCGAAAACCGTGAGGATGTCTGGGCAGGAGGAGGCCGGGGCTGATGGGGGAAACGTCCCAGAGACTTTAATAAGGATGAAGTCAGTCATGTTGTTGGGGACTTATGAAGACTCTGCAGACCCCCAGAATTTACTAGAGATGAGTTCCTCTCTATGTTTTTTAAAAATCTGGAATGGAGCTAGAAATCTCTTTGAAACACTGGTGAAGAAAGAAAGTTAAAGAAAGGAGGTTACCATCTATTAAATTCTGTGGGATGCTTTTGTCCAGAGCAGATTCTGAAGGACTCTGCTGGGTTCTCTTTAGAAATCCTGCCTCTTGCTGAACTGCCTTAGCTTTGTACTACCTGAGTTTAATCAGAGGGGACACTCTAATCATTATGTTTTTCACAAAAGCTCAGTGAGATTCCTGGCACATCATCACATCTTCAGAAGAGACCTCAATACACTGCCTGCTGGGAGCTGAAGGTGCAAAGAAAAATCTAGACCAAGCACCCTGGGAGTATTTCATCCCTGGGTACTGCTGAGACAGAAAATATCATCCTAACTGGCTAACTTCTCTTTGTGTGGAGCACCAAGGAGGATCATCTGGCTTCCCAGCAGCTCACCTACAAAGGCGCCATCCCATATCCTCTCTATTACAAGCATTTTCCACTAAATAAATAGGCCACAAGTCAAGAAGTTGCTTCTCAAAGATGTTACATCTCAAGTAGCAGCTGTCCTCCAGCATAGCTGGGGCTCATCCTGAGTTTCTCTGCTTTCTCTCCTCCACGAAGAAGGCATGAGACATGTACAGTGTGGCTAAAGAAGCCAGACTCTGTGACACTTTGGTACCTGCCCTCAGAAATGATCCCAGACATAGGAGAGGAAGGGAGGCTGTCTCCACTGACCTCATCTTTCCTCTGAGACATGCAAGAAAAGAGGATTCGCCTCTATCCTGCAAGCAGTCTCTCTGGAAAGGGGAGATATCCTCTTCTGTGGGAGGAAGGAAACTTCCTTCTCCCTCCCCCATCATGACAGAGCAAAGGGCAAACCACAAACACTCTCTCCTTAACCATACACAGCCACAACAAAGACATAAAGAGACCTCTGCTCCTTCGAGCTGCTCCGTGGTGTGGCCCCAGGCAGCTGCAGCTCACATTATCGGAGACCCTCTCCTGCAACCTGCAGGCGTCTACCTCACCAGGTGACTTCACACAAGTTCCTGCTGCAGGTTCACTGTCTTACAAAAGGAACATTGCTATCACCTCACACCTTAAAAGAAGCATTGAGACCTAGAGGGAAGTGGCACAGAAGGGGTAGATGCTATCACCGTGCCCACAAAATGAGTCCTTCCCATTTAATCACCTAGCAGACGCGCCATGGGGATGCCTTTGGAGATGCCTCTGAAGGCTTCTGCTGACCATGTCCCATCCAGTGTGGTTATGAAACTTACTTGCCTCTCTTTTTTAAGAGGCCCTGAAGGCATCAGTGCTAATGGAAAAACAGAACAAGCAGGAGGGCAGGGAGGGCAGACAGATGGTCATCTCTCCAGCAGTGAGACTTTTATTTGTCAAACTGCTCTGAGATCATTCTAGGAAAAATAATATCAACAAAACGGGGAACAACCTCAAGTTTCTTCAGTACTACTGAGCTTGTTTTCAGTGGACTGCTCTCCTCTTTTTTTCTTCCTTTTCCTTCTGTAAATCTCGCTCTTTCAGCTATTGTACACACTCTGCTCTACAATTTCACTTGACCTTCAGGTCTTTGGAGTGTCTCTCGTATAGGACCCTTCCTCTGCACTGTGATGCTGCTGCCCATGTGGCCCCTGAGCTCCAGTAGATTTGGTGTCTGCCAAGGGTGCAGTGTGGCCAGGGATTTGATTCTCATGCGAAGGTACTCACACATCAGCATACACGAGTTTTTATAAGATTACGCTGAATAAGTTGCCCAAAAATGCTGGAAGGATCCCAAGGCTATTAAGATCTTGTGTCATGGGTCTTTGAAACTGCAACCAACATCAGTTGTTTCAAATCAACACTGCTAGGGTAGATTTTCAAAAGACTTCTTGAAGATTTATTTTTTAAGTTACTATGAGGCACTTTCCAGTGACATCTTCCATGTGAGGAAGTTCAGCTGCCAGCAAACCTCAGACCTTGGTCTTTTTAAGATGTTGATTGGTGTGGCTAGTGACGCATTAGAGCAGATGACTGTGCAGTTCAAATTTCCAGTGGCTGGAAGCTAAAAATCAAAGCTAGGAAACACTGGAAATGAGTGAACAGTAAGGTTGATCAACCATTGTCAGAAATCCCTAGCTTTTATACAAAAATACAAAGGAACACAGACTGTCACAGGTGATCCCATTTCTTCTGACTGAGCGAGACTATTTTGTAGAAACACCTTCTAATCTTGGTTTGAAGTAATACATTCCCAGCATGTTGCCCACAAGAGCCTCTGCTGTTACTCATAACCACAAGATTATGAACACACCAAATTTGCCACCACTTACAACCCAGATTGACAGCAAAAGCCAAATACAGCCAGGCCCACAGCATGTTACTTGCCCAGTACTTTAACCCATGGGCCGGAGAAGGCTGAGACTCTTGTATTAAAGGATGGAAGCTGGCCACACCTCTGGCTGAGGCACCTCACTAGTTAATCATTATAGCCATAACAACAAAACCGATGTGGCAGTATGGCAACAGCACAGAGCTTATGAGTACAGTGCAATGTCTCTTCAGTACATGAAGAAAGGACAGCTTGGAGATTTAAGGCATTGGTGAGCCACCCTTGCCAGTTACTGAATGGACGATGTAACCCTTTTTGTTTTCCATGTGGTTGCTAAAGAAGAGAGCCAGTAGTGTGTCTGGAGTTAAAGTTAACATCATTGCTGAGCTCAGATGTTTTCTCAAAGCTATTGATCTCTTCTAGCTGTGCTTTCTCTTGGTATCTGAGCCTCAGTTCACCTTTCTCTCAAGTAATACTCCGCCAGAGATCTGGGCTCCAGAGGCAGTGACTTGCCATCTCTCACTCAGTTCAGATGTGTTTCATTTGCAGTCATGACTCACTCCTCACGGCTGTGTTCGTTTCTCATAAAGCTGGGTGACTTAATCATACCTTCTCACTGAACTAATGCTACTGCGCCTTACCTCCTGGCTACATCAGCCAGCATACCTGGGTAATAATGCCTCTTCCAGCAACCTCCTGGCTGGTGGGCGCAATTATCCGACTGCACTAAGATGCTGATCTGGGCCACTTGGTGCTACTGTAGTAACACGTGTACCCGGAGCTCCACATGCCTCTGCTCCTGGGAGGTGCCTCTGCTTGCTCTCTGGGGGAGTTGTCCCTATCTAACAGATGGGCAGCAGGCCTGGAGATCCCAAACCCTGCTCCCTAAGGAGTTATTCTTGCAGACGAGGCTCCCTCCTGGACTCAGATCCCTATGTCTCACCAAAATTTTACTTGGCAGCTCAGCAAAAGGTGCCTGAAGAAGTCGGCTTCAGTCTGGTGGCAGTCCAACCTGCCCCAGACTGCAGCCCCCAAGTGCCTCTTCACCTAGTAGGACGTGCCAGGGTTCATCCTGCTCCAGCCTCTCCTTCCTAGCTGCGGCAGGAGGGGAGGCTGTGACCAGGCTCTGCTGGTTCTGTGCTTGCGCAGAAGAGGAGAGGAATTCGCCAGCATGGAAGCGTAGACTCCAAATAAGATCAAGAAAGCTGGGCTAGAAGGTCTGGAGCTTTTAATAACTGAAAAAAACCCTACTCTCAGGAAAATGAGAGTTAGAATAGTATCTTGTTCACCAAGTGACAGCCTCCTTTGTATCATAGAATAGAATAATGGAATGGTTTGGGTTGGAAGGGACCTCAAAGATCATCTAGTTCCAACCCCCCCTGCCATGGGCTGAGACATCTTCCACTAGACCAGGTTGCTCAAAGCCCCATCCAACCTGACCTTGAACACTGCCAGGGATGGGGCATCCACAATCTCTCTGGGCAACCTGTTCCAGTGCCTCACCACCCTCACAGTAAAGAATGCACTGGGATGCTTTAGAAGGGAGGTAGGTAGTAGATACGAGACACTGCCATGCCTGCCTCCACTGGCTCTACTGGTTTCAAACCCATTCTTTACCAGTCACTGCTGCGCTCATACGCATCTCCTTTTATCCCACAGTCTATTTATATTTTTGATGTACATAATGTTACAACAAAAACCACAGAGCTAATATACACATTCTTAAGCTATAAATATTGCTGGAGAATAATGACATTGTGCAGACAAAAGGAATTGTTCTGATAATAAATTATTGTCTTTCCCTTATTATGCACTGAAAATCTGTGGTGACTCACTGACAAGTGCATTGTTTGCCTAGAGAGCAATTACTGGACGAGGGGAGGTTTTTGCTTAAGTTCCCCTTCCAGCTCTCCTACTCAGCTACTGGGCAATTGAGAACGTGAGAGTCAGGGAGTCAGAAAGCCACTAACAGGCACCTTGTCAGAGCAGGACCATGGGACTAAGGAGCAGTGTGTCCTGTGCCTCAGCTTCTCCCTGATGTTTTATTGGATAGTGGAGAGATAAGATAAAATGATGCAGCTGATTAAAAATGTTCCAATGACTCAACTAGAGACATATAGCTGGTGTTTCCAAAAGTCCAGTTAGGTGCCTGCTTCTGACAGTGCCAGCCTTATAAATAGAGTAATTCTCACTTTTTTCTCAGATTGGTGCAGAGTGACAATGTGAGCACGAACACTATGCAAGAGGTCTAAATGCCACCTCTTTTACAAGTTTTCCCTATAAATATTACTGTAATGCCAGAGAGAAACATTATTCTGTATTGAAAATAAATCTGTTTATTTCCCCACCCACGTCCCCAAACAGGACACTTTTAAGATTGACAACTTTTCTTCCCCACTTCACTCACACACAAGCACTCACACCCACACCCACACCCATGACTCCATGAGTACTAACTCAGCTCTCCAAGACAAAAGTATTTAAACACAGCTGTAATTAGATAAAGACTATAACTTCCCCTGACTTGACAGTGAAGTTTGTTGATAAACGATAAAAGAAATGGGATGCAATTAGAGGAACCTAAATGAAAAAAAACCCAACTGATCCGGACCTACATGAAACACCTTGCCCTGCCTCGCCCAGTGAAGGAGGAAGGTCACTCACTTCCCTGTACCTTTAGCTTTTGATGATGCTGTGTGTGGTCATACAACATGCATAATGTTGTGATGTGTCTCCAAGAATGAGCCTGCCCAGTTGCCCTAAAGAATTTACTTTTCTCAATCCTCTCTGCCCCTCACCCCACACACATTCTTTTCTATTTGGGTGGTGTGCCTTTGTAACTGTATTACATTTATTTGCACTTACTGTGGCTTTACATTGCCTTTACTGGAATTGCCTTCTACTGGAATCATCTAAACCGCATGTGCACAACAATTCATTAAAATTTCTGCCACCTCCTCATTTGAATTTCTCTTATTTCAGCATTCAGACATGATTCCTTTCTTGAAAAGTGCACAGTACTTCTTGCTAGTGAGGGTATCCATCTTTTGTTATCAAATCAATCTTAATTTATGAGAAAGTAAATAAATTAGCTTTCTCAAGCCTCTCCCTAGAATGAACACATTTGCTCTGATGCTTAAGTCTTTTTTTCTAGCTCTCACCTGTGTGCAGTTCATGTTCCAGCATCCTTTGGAGCCATGGATGCCAGCACCAGAGGCAGTATGGCAGCAGTAGTGGCAGCATCTCTCTTTAATTCCCAACCACCAAGGTGTCTCTGTAGGCACTGGGGGTCTTTGCTCCCAGTCCACAGTTTGCTTATCCCCCATACAGGGCTGATTTATCCAGGCTGTGTGGCCCAAGGAACAATTCACTTGGACAAGGTAAGAGTCTGCTTCAGAAAGGGATGAGTTACCCTCTGGACTCCACCAACAGTATTGACCAGATCTCCATTGACCCTAAGGGGAGCTTAGCACACAGAGACACCTACTCCACAGACACCTTTCATAGCGGGAGGGGAATCCCAACCCATTTTTCCGTATTGGTCCCACCTGTGCTGTGCATGGAGTTAAAATCTCCCCACTACACTTCTCTGGTCCATCACTGCAGGAACGACTTACTACCTGTATTGTCTCAACCATAGATGACAGTCCCTTCTTCCTGGAGCACATCTGACTGCATTAAAAACAGGTTAAATGTATTCCTATTATGCAGCAGGAGGAATTCAAGAGCTTTAGCATTTTTTCACAAAACACAAAGGGATGGCCTAATGACCAAGTGTGTCAGGAATTCCTTGGCTTTTTCTGGGACTTCCTTTTGTCTTATCTGTCCTAGGTAAATATCTCTCCTTGAGCATCTCTTGGGTTATTAGATCAAAAATTGCACCTGAAAACTTCGACATATTTTCTGGAGGAAAAAAAAAATGTTATTTCAGTTGGTTTGCTTCCTAAAAATTGTTTCAATGATGTGATGCTTTTTCAATTCTTTGATTCTGAAGATGCTTTCAAAATCTGGACATATTTCTGTCTTCTGCCCCAAGCACTGCTTCTTCTCCCACTATGTTTAGCTTTCTTTGGCATTTTTTTTTAATAAGTAGATCATGCAATGGATATTCATCACTATTTCTCCTTTATTTATCAGTAATATAGTACTTTATCTTTAGTTGCAGGCTTCTCCATGTCAGTGAGAAAAGAACTGTTTCTGCAAAAAGTGGTCGCCTTCTTCATTGAGAATTTGTGGCTTTTAGGGGTTTTAATGAACTCTTATAGAACTTCTAATTTCATTCTCAGCTTTCTGTATCTATTTACCTTTTGCAATCAGTTGCCCCCAGTTTGGGGGGAGCATTTGCTAGGTCACTGACTTGTTCTTTAGGTTACCCCCAAGCCTCTGTAAAGGGCCAGCCCATACTGTATCATGTGGCTTTCAAAAAAGGACAAAAAAATACCAGTGCCTTCATTGTGAGTTTATAGACTGTTACTGGACCCTAGTCAACTGCCAACTGGTGATTAATTCTTCTTTATCCATCTGATGGCCATCTAGGGCTGTGTTACATATTCTTGACAACAATCTCTTTTGTATTAGTACATTATCATATATTATTTTAAAAACTAGTGGTATTTTGCAACCAGTTACATGAGACCTCCAGCATAAGTCATTCCTTTGGAGCCTAATCTGCTCTGTGTAGCTAGTGCCTGTAGCATACTACATTTCTGCAGAAAAGCATGCCTCATCCAAAAGATTGCTAGTCCTAATGCTTAACAATATTCATGCCTATATTGAATCCTTTGGTACTGCTAAGAGCTGCCATCAGGGCTGATGTGCTGAATATGTGTTTAACTCTGGTATGGGGAAAAACATTCCCATATCTATAATGTGAGATGCAGTGTGATGCATTGCCCATAATTCTTCAATGTTAATCATGAAATCATCAGGACTTGGATTAATGGCTTTATCTTTCAAGTGCAGATTGCAAAATACTCACAAATATGACAGCAAAGAGGCCGGAGCCTTTAGTTCAGGAAATAACATATAAAGATCAGGTTGGCTGTTAAAAATAGAATGAGGACAGATAATGCCTGAAGCTAAGGTTACATTATATAATACATCAATAAATTGAATACTAGTGTATCTGAAGGACAATAAAGTGGAGAAGAGAATAAACTATGCATATAAAAACAGCTCTTCCTCCCATTTGTATGACCGTGAGTGAGGAGCACCACTGAGAACGGAGCTAAAGCTTGTTTTGCACACAGACACCTAGCCCAGTCATTTTGGAGAAAATGCAGTTTTAAGCGTTGCATGGATCTGATGAAAACACCTTTGAGTGTGCATGAATGAACATGTCTGTGCACCCCTGAGGTTGCCAGGACTCCATGCTGGTGCATAGAGCTGGGTGTTCATTCGCAAGCAAGCTCAAACTTCAAGGTGTGCAGGAGCAGCAGGAAGGCTGTACATTAGGAAACGTGCATGAACGCTGTAAGAGGTTTGGCCCTAGGTATTTCACAGTGTTTCCTTGTCATTTATGTGAAACAAGCTACAGTTGCAGATAAGCTGAAATTAGAATTCGCTCTCCTTCCCCATGCAGGGGAAGCTTTCCCTGTTTTAACAAACAGGCTCTGCCCTGATTCATACATAGTCTGGTCCTCACTGCATTTCTGGTTGCTGTGATATTTCCAGGCATGATGGGAAACAGAAGCAACAGTAATCACATTTAAAAGCTAGTCTGCATAAATTCTGTTACATGAAAAACATCAGGTAATTAAAATCATCTCTGAAGTGTGTTGTGCATGTGCAGCTGCCTCTATTGGGCTAGCACAGCGCTCTACCCTGGATAACTAGCCTAGTGAAAAAGGGACTAACCAGATTACAGTGCCAACGCAATCACAATGTGTAGGAAGCTCATGCCCTGCAGGATTGCACTGTGCTATGTAGGTATGCTGCTAAGGGTCTGGGGAAGACAGGACTTGCTTTAGCCCGATTCAGGGGAATCCCAGTGTTCCTTTCTGACAGGGTTTTCTCTAATGGATCACGGTTAGTAGTATTCCTCTCTTAAGTAAGTCATTCTTTCAGCAGATCTACCTCTGCTGCCACACTTTGGCCCCAAGAGTTACTGGGCTTTCTCCACTGTTAACCTCTTGAATAAACTGACCTCTACACTGATCCCAATGACTAGTGCCCCGACCCTCAGGCATATGATCCATCTGGATCCAGGACTAAAACTTCCTAATGTTCAAGGGTGTTTGGACATTTGGGACAGCCCACTTCCCTTTGTCTGCAGGATGCAAGCCAAGATGTAGAGAGCATGTAGACTGTCAGCCCCCTCAGGGGAACATGATGGGTGACAAGTCCCATGTAATGCTCACAGGGATGGTGAAGTCCTTATTCATACTCTGGGCCAACACCTGGTGTTTGACATGGGTCTTTGTTTGAACAGGTCACCATTTCTCACAGCTCTGAAAAGGCAGGATCGTACGTCATTCTCATTTGCAGTCCCATTGTGTCAAACATCTTGTCTGCAGATATAGAGCAGTGGTATCTAAAGCCAGCAGTCCTATTTTCTCTTCCACCTATTTGATGGGAACAAGAACTAAGGGTTAAAAGCTACTTCTAGTAAATTTTATTAAGCAAATGGCCAACCTCTGAGGATTCACTAAGGAAATTCTCTATCTTGGATCCACCATGTGCATGTTGGCAGGTGCTATTCACAGAATATCGTTATAAGTGCCTCTTGATGCAAATGCAAAAGCCACACACTGAATAAAGTAATTCAGGCCCATTTCCTTTTAGCACAGATACCTTTCTTTATGAAAAAAGAAAAAAAAAAAGATCCTGACTTACAGGCTTCTGAGTGTAAAGATAAAATGAAATTCCTCAACAGAGAGGAGAAAATCACTCTCAAAACTGAACCTTCTTTTTTTCTCCACACTTATTACTCAATGCCAAAAGGCTCTCTTTGAATTGTCCAATGTGTTTCGAGGAGTTCTTGCTCCCATCCAGGGAAATGACTTATTCATCATGTTGGGCCTCAGAATAAATTGGATTCTTCCTTCCAGTTAACTGACTAGATTGACACAATGTGCAGAGCTATTCCAGCCTTGTGAGCATTTTCAGCAGCAGTGCCTCAGCCTCTTATTTCCTCCAATTTCTAATCTGTCAGTTTATTAACATCAGTCGAGTGATTCCTTTTACAGTCCCAGAGAATGTTGTTCTCACTAAAGAAACTTCACTATGAGTGAATACCAAGTATGTCTGCTGCACTGTATTTGTCAGTAGTTAAAGGGCATGTGGGGATTTATATTCTGTATAAGGCTGGAAGACATTTTGTATTGGAAGTACGTTGTCTCAAAGGAATTTGCACAAAACTTGCTCTATGATATGAGCCAACCGATTTTGGAGACCCTGCTTACGTACCACCCCATCAACTGATAGCATCTTGGAAAATGCTGGGTAGCAACACCCAGGCTTTAGCTAAGATTTAAATGCATGACTAGAAGGTCCATTTTTGGTTGTCTAACCTGACATTTTTGAGAGGAACCAAGGTTCCCACAGGCAGATGAACTGCTCTTCCCAGAAATAAGGCATCTCAAGCCCCTCATGTCTGAAAAAATTGGCTGTAGACGTGGGTGGCTGGAGCAGAGCATTTTCGGCAGGGGCAGCAGCTGTGGAATTCACTTCCTCCATCAGACAGTGGAGCAGACGTGAAATTCAGACAGGAATGTGCTGGCTTTAAGGACACATTACAAGCCTATCTGTTCACTCAGGTTTTTGCTCGAGGTGTGGTTTGGGCGCAGTGACTGAGTTAATGACGCATCGTTGTTCAGTGGGCATGAGAACTCCAATTTAAAGATTTCAGGAGACTGATGGTGAAACTCCTGAACTGTTTGTAAAGTACGGCAGTGCTATCCCAGAGACATCACGATTTTAAATGGTTGGATCTATCAGGAGGTCCCTTCTGGCCAGTGAGACTGGTTCAAAGGGGGCAGCCATGTCAGTGATGAACAACAGAAAATTGTCAGCAAGTAAGTGACCCCTGAAAAAAGAAGATGGGTGCAAAAAGTAGAGACACAGATAGCTATTTCTGGCTTCTCTTGGTAGTCTCAGGTGGTCCAACTTGTCCTGGAAATTTGCAGAGCTGGGGCTATTTACCCAGCTGAGGGTTCAGTCACCATAGTTGGTGTCCTGCCACTATGACTAGAGCTCTGCCTGGGCCATGCTGTGGTTCGTTGGCTGCAGTCACCCAGCTCCCATGTTGGATACTTGATGTTACACAGGCAACGGTGGACTTGCCAAAGCCCTTTGTTTTGCCACTGCTCACCTACAGACATAGCTGTCTGCACTGAGGTAACAGTTCTTGTTAAATGAAGGGCAGTATCAATATCATAGCTACCCAAGTATCCAAGAAGCAAGATCTAGCCAGTATGGTTGATTGATGAATGGGTGAATGCCAGAGATGGGAAGCATGGTGTGTAGCATGGACAAAAAAATGGAGTGTAATTACGATACAAAATGCTATCAAAAATGGGAAAGCATGGCAAGTGCAGGGGGACCAGAAAACCTCTTGAATAGTCTCCTTCAGATGAGTCACATTTTGCATGTGAGACTGGGAATTTGCTCCATAAAGAACTGAATATCAGCATCAATTCCACTTTCCAGGAATAGCAACTTATTGCCAGTTCAGCTCCTGCACTCTTTCACTGTCAGAAGAATTGGATAGGTCTTTGGTACTTAAGCCAGAGAGCATCCAGGCCAGCCTTGTAACTGGAGAGACCACCTCATCTGGCCTGCACATCACACATACCTACTTTATCTCTGGCACTGGGACATTGCTCAGCTGAAGGGTCACCATTGTGCCTGGAGCTGTATGTACATACAGCAAAGAAGCATCCATATAAGACAGGGACAGAAACAAGAATTTTATTTAAGGAAAAGAAGAAGCCCTGAAACAATCGAGGGTTGGTTTTTAATATGTATTTAGTATAACTGAGATCTCTGGAAATGTTTTCTGGACAAGTCCTTTCCAGAATAGTCCTGTGGTTAGGATGTTCATCAAGCATGTAGGAGATCAAATTTCAGTTCCTGCTTTAAATGAAGCTCAGCTGTGACTTGAACCTGATGTGCCTCTGCATTTGCACATGCCCTAACCTCTGGGTTATTTTGGGGTGACTAATCTCCTCCACACCCTACCAGAGACACTATCCTGGATCTAAGAAACTTTTTCTGACAAGCACTTTTCAGCAGCAACAGTTTCTCCTCTGAAGAATCCCAGTTGCTTCTAGTCCACACCCAAATGACTAGACAGACAAAGGAAATGCCATCTCATTTGACAGAGGACAAATAGATGTGGACAGAGCGGAGGTGGGAGTCCTGGGCTCCAGATGCTTGACCAGTTGCTCAACCACAGGGCAACCATTCATGCAGAATACGGGTAGGCTTCAAAGAGCAACTGCTGACACTGAGCATTCATGAGATGCTTAAACACCCTTCTTTCTAATGATACACAATGAGTACTTAGGCTTTGGGAGAAGCCTTATATTTTTCTGCCTTTGTTGACTCCATAACTCACAGAACACCATTGCCTGTAACCCAGCCAGCCTGCTGTGGCTGCAGGCTGCTGGGTATAGTTATCT
Source organism: Harpia harpyja (assembly GCF_026419915.1). Classification (NCBI taxonomy): domain Eukaryota; kingdom Metazoa; phylum Chordata; class Aves; order Accipitriformes; family Accipitridae; genus Harpia; species Harpia harpyja. Next base: position 7,352,019 of record NC_068955.1, on the reverse strand, counting down.
GTGAGCCCCAGGGCTGATAAGATAACTGTATTAAAAAGATGCAGGTCAGGAACTTGTACTGCTCTGGCCTGCCCCTTTCTTGCTCCAAAGGTGCTTTTCTTGCAGTGCTTCTGTGTGCTGGGAGGTGAGGTAGAGAGGACAGTGTGTTTCCTCCCTTTGGAACAGGGGTCATCCTGCACGGCTGTCAGGACTCCTACTGCCAGGCGGCAAGAGAGAAGAAAGGCTCAGTTACTGTGGGATTCGAATACAGTGGTCCTCCGCACAGTCTTGGCCTCACACTTGGTGTGTCTTCTCTTTTCATTGTGCAGCAATTCCCCAGGGCTTTCTCTGCCCTCGTCAGGCCGTCAGACACTGCCAGAAAGCACCATCCCCATGGCTGCTGACCAATTCTTCCAGACACTTATCTGATACTGAGAGATGGATAATGAACGCATTTGGCATCAACAAATTACTAAACGGTGTCTGTCCTCTTTGTCTGAAGTCCCACTGATCCTGGTAGGGTGCATGGAGGTGACTCCTCCAAGGCAGCCGCCGAGTGACTCTGATTAATTCTTTTGGGCAGGTGCCACAGGCAAGTGAGAGCTCCAGTGCTCCTGGTCACTGTGTCACACTCCCCAGCCAGCATGTCTGGCAGGAGAGAGAAGCCAGGGACATGCAGACTGGAGGAAGCATTCTCCAGCCGGCGATCAGCTGCTTGCTGCCCGTCTGTCACTGGCACTCCTGTGCTGCGGGCTCATGGGATGCTGCTTCAAGAAGTTCATGCTGTTGGTTGAAGTTGCTGCAGGGGGAAAAGCCTCTGTCATTTCAATTCTGCGTGCCTGGAGGCACGTTGGTCTAAAACAAAGGTGAAAAGACCACAGAGGTGGAGGGTGTAGATCAAGAGGCTGGGCCACTGCAGCGACTGCAGACACCTTCCAGGCTGTGCCATGGACCCGTTTGGGCTCCAGCAGCCCTAGGGACAGATGAAGAGGAATAAAGCCACCTTTGCTTCCTATTTTCACTCTGCTGAGGACAACTAGTTATCACCGCATGGTCACTTGGTCACTCACTGAGCAGCTCCTAGCACATCCCAAGCTGGTGTCTGGGTCATGCTCTCAAACAGCCTGAGAAAAAACAGGAAAAGTGTAGAGCAGGCAATATAAGTCCTTTCCTATTATAAAGCAATTGCTGCTTCAATCATTAAACAAACAAGCCCCAAACTGCAGCCTCCACAGTCCGCTTTGCTGCAGGAGCTGATCATTCACCTCATCTCCAGACATTGCCCTGGCAATGGCTTGTGCTTGTGAGCTGGAATTGAATGGGGTGCTTTATATTATGCCAGTCAAGAGCTTAACCCCAGATTTGCTTTTCAACCCTGAGGAGTTCAGGTCTCACCTTTATCACAGGAGCAGCAGTAAAGGGCCAAATCCTGCAGTGGTGTGAGTCAAATCAGTCTGGACAACCTCTATTCCAGATTATTACAAGAACTAACAAACTACAAGAACTAAGGAACAAACTCTGCAAACATCTGTTAGTCACTTCCAGGTAGTTATGGAGAATTAGGTGGGTGCCCAATATTGTCAGGGGTTGCATAAACTTCATCAGGAGATGAAGGGCTCCAGCACACCAGAGAACCAGGTTAGGTCACTGTGGAGTCCCATGTCTACAGTCTTCAAAAACAGGAAATAAAATATGCCATTAAAGATGAGGAGATGGTGGACTCCCAAGGGGTGTGTGGCAGAAGAGAAGGAACAAACAGCACATCAGCACCAGTTTGAGATCCAGCCTGTTGAAATAAACGAGTCAAGCGGCGTTACAGATGCAGTCAAGAAGTCCCCAGGCCACAAGGGAATTGCTGTTATCCTACCACCACAAGAAGCCCATGAGCTCACTTCAATTTTTCCTTCAAAACACAGTTTAAGTTTAAATGAAAAATCTTCCAGTTAGGGAAAAAATGTTTATTGTAAAATGCCAGGTTTGACTCTATTACCTCAACATGGAAAGTTTAATAAAGTGTTTTTTTCCCCAAAATGTGTATTTTTAAAAAAAACCCCAAACTTGGACATCATTACTAACAGATTTTTCAAACTAAAATAGACTTTCAGAATCCAGATTTTTGTCAGATTCTGTATGTTTTCCAGATTCCATTTTCAATTATATGTAAAGAATAAAATAATTTAAACTTCCCCAAAAATATTTCTCACCATTCACCTAAAATGAGTTCCTGTGCTGTAAGTCATGTTGCCAAAGAACACCAAGCTGTGTCCCAGAGCTTAAAGACCAAGATGCACACCAAAAGGAGCAGAAAAGAACAAAATCAATAACTATAAAAGATTACAAGTGCTAAATAACATTCAGAGGATGACACTCTATAATTCTAGTTCCCATGGGAAGGATAAGAAACCAGTGTGGGATAGAGAAAGGACAACTCCAGACATCCTCCTGGAATGAGATCTCCCTCTCCTGGGAACAGAGATGATCTGTGGTTTCTCTGGGTTTAGCTCATTTTTCTGTGTCTGTGAGAAATTTTCTAATGTTTCCTTTGAACACAAAAGAATCCCAGGGCCTGACCTTGGAAGCAGAGACAGACAGCTCGAATGCTCTAGGACACCATCCCACCTCCATCACTCCAGAGGCAAAGGCAGCGTTTACCAGGGCCAGCTTCCCTCAGGCAAAGCTGCATCCACATTAACCGTGACCAAGTAAGCTTGCAGGGGGTCAAGTGTGACCAAGTCAGCTTGCCTGACCCACTGTGGATGAAGAGCTTGGACACATGTCATTTCTCATTAGCTCCTAGTATCTGTAGTTCAGAGGGGACAAAGATCCCATCCACAGCAAGCAGGCTGGATGCACTCCCTCAGGCTGGAATTGCCGGTGAAATGGACCCCACTGGCATTTACAACGTACCTTGGGCTAAGCTGACACTGAACAGGGGACCTGATGTCAGAGCCCAGAGCTTACTGCTACAACCAATTAATATCCAGGTTGGTTTCTGCAACCAAACTATCCAACTCCAGGTTGGTTCCACTCAGGGTCTGGAGGCTGCAGACACAGCTTTGAGATCACGGGCTCTGCTGGCTTCAAGCAGAAACAAAAGGCTTGGCGTGACAGTTTCTTTAATTGCCAACACTTGCTGAAGTATTTCGATCCTCATGCTAGCACCTGTAAGAGACTACATCACACATCCTTCCATTCCCTGCTGTGTTGGCTATCCACAAAATGGTGCTATTGATGCTCTCTGTACCAGCTTCATTAACAAGACACTGTTTTTTTCTAGTGTTTGAATACTACAGTGGTCTGGATTTATTCTGTTTGTGTTTTAACATCCATGGTGATATCTTGAGCAGGGGTAGAAGATCCTATGGGAGAAATAAGGAGAGCTGAGGAAGGTCAAATGCCCTTCATTGCATCAGGCTCCCATGACAAACAGAGCCTGGCTCCTGAATCCTGCTGGCCTTAGTCTGACCCCTCAAAGAAGAGTTTCGTGTGTGAGCTGGTGGGCACCAAGCCCATAGAATGGTAATGAAGCCACATAAGTGCAAATGAGTCAGGCTTGCCCCACGCAGGTAAATCACTGGGAAAGATGATAGCAAAGAGTCATTGGACTAGCTCTAGCAAGGAATTTCCATTTAGCCATGGAAGAAGAATGAAGTGTCTTGTCAAAGGACCCATCATCCCGCATGGGAAGTGGATATAGGAAGGACAACTGCCCTTTGGGACGAAAGGATTGATTCACCCAGCAGCCTCTCATGACGACAGAAACAATGACTGCTGAGTAGGATATTTGAAGGTTAGGTATTGATGAAAAGTGTTTGAAATCTTTCAACAAACCATTTTTTCTCTTGCAAACAGGGAGTATTTTGCAACAATGATTAGCTTCTCATTCTTGTGCTTTTTGCCAAAATTCACAAAGGTCTTACTTTGTTTCCTGGAAATCTAGAAAAAACCCAGCATACTATAGAAACAGGACTCAAGTTTCCCAACCCTGTAGTCTCAGCCCTTGCTTTCATCATGGCAATGAACTGCTTAGCTTTCTGATCCTCTCAGACTGTTACTTGCCCTGCCCAACACCTCTTTGAAAACCTTTGCTGGCCTGCCAGCATCTGCCTCCATCCTTGCCTCCAAGTATCTGTTAAGGGAGTGGATCCCCACTGGATTTGATTTCTTCATTTTTGGACTTTTTACTACACTGCAGAGGTCTTCTCCCTAATGTCTTTCTAGAGTTCACAGTTCTTCTGGAAGAAGAGACCTGGGACACTCTAGAGCCTTGACAATGGACCTGTCATCAGCACAAGGTTAATGCATGGGGAATGACACTGCACAGTACATAGCTCAGAAGACATGTTAGTCAGCAACACAGCCTCTTTGGTTACTGCTTTCTGAGTGATTTGTCTCTCCACTTGCAGTTTGAAACGTGTCATCATAGTTGTGGTCTCATTTAATTACACTTTTATTTTTCTTACCTTCTCTAAGTGTCTTTAAGCTGTTGGCTCATTTGTATTCCATACGCTTTATGCTTACAGCAAAGGCCAGCTCTTGCCAAGCTTGCAGTTAGTTTCTGTGTTCAGTAACCCAGACTTAACAAGGCTGCCACGTGCTATATAGTTAATACTTGCCACTAAGATAAATCGCTTTTAAAAACTGAAGCTTAGGAGCTAGGTTTTGGGCCAGAAATCGGTGGAGCAATACTAATTCACAGAGGGTGAATTTCTGGCTGGACGACATTGCCACAGATGTAAAAGTGCGAGGAGATTTAGAAATCTCTTGAAATAATCCCCCTCTCTGCTATGCTCCAGCATCAGTGCTAGTCCCTTGCACACAGCTAGGCTCACACTGGGCACTCTCTACTTGGGTTTAGGAAGAAAGGACATCGTTTAATTGCACAATTCTTCTCCAAATGTTTTTATGAGGCTTATAACTTCTAACGTTGCCCGTTATGAAAGACTGCTACTTAACACAGATAGATGATATACATGAAATGGGAATCCCACCCCCCATCACTGTGGACTTTGCAGAACTGGGAAAACTGTATCTAAAATTAGCACTGTGCCAAAGTTCCCATTTTTGTGTTTTTAATTTTTTTTATTATGTGCTACTAGATGAAGCCAGGAGTTTGAGAGCTTCAGCTACAGTGCAGCCTGGAAGCTGCTCTTACAGGCGCTGTCCTCACCATGAGTCATGCTGTCTCTCTTGCCATAAGACATGTTAGGCAGAGAGATTTAGTAGGAATTAAGTATTTTTGCAGGCAACAATGCCATCTCTGGACAAACAGCTAGGTATCCTAGGCCTGGTAAACAGCAAGACAAGCCCAGTAGAAGGTAGTTACCAATGACTCCCGCAGACTTCATACAGTGTTTTAATTTCCTTTTTGCTGATTAAGAGAAAATCATAGCCATTTTGCACAGAAGCAAATATGAAAATGCTACTGTTCAGCAGCGGAGCTGGTCCATGGAAGTTTGTCACCAGGCTGGTTGCAAAACCCTTCTGTGAGAAGATAAAGGGACTAGACTCTGCTTTCAATATCTGGACATCATGGTGATGCTTCAAGTTATAAGCCTCACTCACTACATAACATTACACAAGTTGTTTTCCCTCTCTGTTAACACCTTTCCCTTGTGCATTCAGCTTACAAGTTAATTAGGTGCAAAGATTTGCATTCGGCATGTGCATGTAGAGCCTAATCCCAGCTAGGACCCTAAAGTACTTACCAGTCTGTCACTCACCATCTCTGTTGCTCAATGGAAGAGACAACAGATGTGTCAAACCACCACAAATATCCCAGAAGGAAGGGACATTCTGCTCTCGGATGCAGCTCCAAAAGAAATCAATCGTCCTCTGTGTTTGCCATATGTCTATAGCCAAAGGAGCCATGCCACATGGAAGAACTTCTCAGGAAGCCAAGCAAGTCCTCTGGAGAAAGTTGCTGCCCGTGGGGCAAAACCAGCATTTCTTCTCCATCATTTCTTTTCAGGAATGTTAAGCTACTAAAATAATAAATAACAGCAGTGTCTGGACACTGATAAGTAGACCCTTCATCCGACTACACCAAAACACTAACTGATCCAGAAATACTGTACCCACCAGTGGAATGCAGTCTCTTCTGAGGTGATAGCATTCCAGAAAAAACGAAATAACTATGAGTAATGCTTCCAGTTTGAAGGTATAGGGGGAATTTAGGCATGCAGTATGTGCTTACAAAGGGGACTAACTAGCTAAGAAGTGACTTGATTGCAGTCTATAATTAGCCAGAGGAAAAATAGGTCACTGATGATAGTAGGCAGACTAAACCAACAGCTGCTGGAAGCTGAGGCAAGGTTAATGAATCATTGATGCAACTTCAGAGTGTGGTGGATTCTCCATCACTTGGAGCTTTCGAGTACAAGACTAGGCAGCTTTCTGCAGCATCACAGGGGTTATGAACTCAAATCACTTCGTGACATTCCAGGTGCTTTATGTCTCAGGAGGAGTGATAACATCATTTAGTCTCTTCTGACCTCAAAACCAATGAATCACTGGAGTTCAGGTTACGGCTAGAAATTTGTTTTGCACCCCAAAACTTCACCAGAACATACTATCATTTCTTTAGGCCTGAATTCCTGTGGCCCAGCAGCCTGTGCTGGAGGGTCCCCTGTTCCTGGGATGCAATGGACATGAAGATGCAGATAGCTGGACCTCCAGCTGCTGCCACCACAGCTCTGCTGACTGGGTATTTCATGAACAATTAGACTGGCTTTGCAAGGACAAGATCCTTCTGCATTATTGCCACCCCACAGAATATGAAAACCGAGGGTGGGGATTCCTTGGCTCAGACATGGCATCTCAGAGCTGGATGCTGTTCTGCAGTGATTCCTTTTGGTTCATTTGGAGGGAAATAACCTCCTTGTCCTGGTTTCGGCTGGGATAGAGTTAATTTTCTTTTTAGTAGCTGGTATAGTGTAATGTTTTGGATTTAGTATGAGAATAATGTTGATAACACACTGATGTTTTCAGTTGTTGCTAAGTAGTATTTATACTAAGTCAAGGACTTTTCAGCTTCTCATGCCCAGCCAGCAAGAAGGCTGGAGGGGCACAAGGAGTTGGGAGGGGACACAGCCAGGACAGCTGACCCAAACTGGCCAAAGCAGTATTCCATACCATGTGACACCAGGTGTACCCATCCAAACCTGAGCTCTAAACCACTGTGCTGACTTTGTCCCAGAGGTGCCTGACTCTTGGTAGAGGAATCTGGGGGTGATTCATTCTGATTAAATCATCTTATTTCCAGGTGTCTCAAAGCAGGTGACATGACTACCTCTCTGAGTGTCCACAGCTAATCTCCCATGCCCATATTTAGGCAACTGCAGTTAAATCTGTTTTTCACATCGCCCAAATACCAAATCCCATTAGCATCAAGGGGTAATATCAAGTTCCTCTGAGATCAGAGCCATTTGGATTCCAGTGCTTGATGTGAAAGCATCCAGCTCTAAAACCTGTGGCCTGTTAATCCTCATGTATCTTTTAAATGCAGGAACCCAGCCTTGCAGCCCACGCTGTGTGAATTAGGGTGTGCAACCGAACTATGCCTGCATGTGCTCCCTGCTCTATTTCCCTTGCAGAACAGTACTCTTCCTGCAAAGGAGGGTGTCTGTAAGAAGTAGCAGTGAGGACCGAAAAGAATTTCCCATGTAGCTACCAGCAGTAGTGCATGCCACTGTGTCAAATCCTGCAAATGAGTCATTGCCAAAGAATGAGAAAGGAATGAACAGAGACAGGTGCTTTATCTGACTTCTACCCTTGAATCCATCCTTCCCGGTCCCTTCTTGTCATCGTCCAGCAGAAGAGCTCTTAAGCTTAGTAGGACCATTTTCTCCCAGAGCACAGTAGAGCAGGAATTCAGATTTCATGAAGACACTGAGGCCAGACCTCACCCTGCAGCCTGGCAATGACTTCACTTTTTGTTTAGCATCCAGTGGGGAGCAGCAAGGCTGGCCCTGAGCAGCCAGCCTTCAGCAGCATGGGCTGCACCCACTGATCAAGTGCACCCACTGGAACTGCATGGCTTGTCAAAGGCATTTCAGGTGCCAAGCCTTGAAAAACCTGCTGCTAAAGTATTTGAAATGATGAACCTTGGTGACTGAGACATCCCAGCTGGTCCAGCACCCTGAAATGTGCTCTTGGTGCAGAGCTGCCTCTCCTTCGGTATCCCAGCTTAGTTTCCCAGGCTGTGGCACTTTCCTCCCTTCCCCTCAGTCTTATAACCGTACAAAAGGAGCCACAGATCCAGGTTCCTGCAACACATTTCTCCTTGTCTCTGCTTCCTTGGAAGGAGCCTTTCTCCTCTCAAACCTGAGAAGTCTTGTGGTGCTGGCAGGCACCTTCATGTTACCGCCATCACTATCCTTTTTCTGCCTCAGGGGAGAGACTTAAAACCCCTGCTGGTCTTGGAACATATAAAAACAGGAGAGTAAAGAAACAGTTCTGCCAAGGACCAGTTTTCTCCCAACTTGTTTGTCTGCCTCTGCCCTCTTCCTCTGCCCTGCATGTTGGGTTTGGAGTCACCACATCTGACGCTGGTACAGGAGGTTGGAGGACTGGGTGAAGGCTGGTGCACTATCTCCAACCCATGCAATTAGCTGCATCTTGGCAGAGCCAACTCAGGTAAGCTTCCTAACACCAGAAGCAGCCTCTGTCATTAAGCAACTCTTCTCTTTCAAGAGCTGCAGAGAACTGTCCTTGTGTGGACACGACCTGGGCATCATTTCCATTTCACAGTGGTGTGAAGCAGCAGCTGCACTGATGCCTGCAGAGCCAGACCAGTGTGAGCGAGCATCCAAGGGCTGTGGTTCAATATATAGTTGGAGGTGAGTCATGCCTCACTGCATATGCCTTGACCTGATCATATCAGCAGTCCAGGAGGAAAGCCTGCTTGAGAAACAGCATGTACAACCCATTTTTTAAAGTACATCACATCCAGCCTGGACAACACTCCTGGACAACACTGATGAGAAGGACCCCAACCCAATATCTCCACAAAGTCACTACAAATACTCCCTGCTCCATGTTTGCTCAGCTCAGGGTCTTCACATCCCCAGACAGTCTTCTGGAGCAGTGTTTGTAGGAACCCCAAGCAATCATCAGGGACCTTTTGACTGAGCATTCAGGAGCTTCTAAGTTGACTGGTGGGCTGAACAGCTCGGTCTATTAAACAAAAGCCCAAGGCAGGACAAAGCAAGCAGACCACTGCCAGGCAGAGGCCTGAAGCAACATGAAGAGCAACAGGAGTCTGATGTCTCTATAGTCTCTCTCCTATACTGGCAGGTCAGTTATCCCACAAGGATGGCATCTTCTGGGTCCACAGATGCAGCCACAGCCTCAGTGAATGTAGCACATGATTGCTGACCTCCTTAAGCTGCTTTAACCCTGGGATGCATATCCTGGTCTAAAGGATAATGGTGTGTCAATGCTGTGGCATACATGCTGCCCTCATCTGTGTGCTCAGGTGTCCTTTCAAAGGTAGCAGAGCACGGGAAGAGTAGTGACATGCATGTATGTAGACTCACACCAAGCAAGACTGGCCTTACTCTTGCCCCCAGCTCTGGAATGGCCATGGCCCCACCAGCGGCTGTAGTACGCTTTAGAAAGTGTCCATCCCTTAGCAAACTACGCACTTACCATTACTAATCATAAGACCTTCACTGCACAATCCACACCAAAGTATTTCCACTTAAATACTTCTTATTTACCCTTGTGCAAATTCACCCAGCATCAGAAACATATTTTAAAACCTGAGTTATATTTAACAGCAAAAAGATTAGATTTCACTCTGCTACTGGGATGCTTCTACTCAGCCCAACAGCGGTGCTGGGGAATGTATCTGACCCTCTCAACCTCTTCATTGCACAGTGCTATTTTCTCTGTTACATGGACAGAGGTACACGGCAGGACTATACCTGTACTGTGATAGCAGCCTGAGGCATAAATTCCCCAATTGTTCACACCACCTATAAATTGGCTTGCTGTAGGTAATGACTATGACCTTTACACTTTAAGCCTTAAAGTAGGGTAGGTTAAATGTAAATTACATATATAGGACAGATGCTAAAAAATGTAGAAGTGTTATATCTGCCAATAGCGTAGGCTGCATCTTGACTTAAATTAGCCTAAGGAACACGAACAGGAAACAGCATAGCAGGAAAAATGTCAGATGTGTCAGAAGAGAAAAATAAGTTGGGACTTTCCAAAAGTGCAGACAGCAAATTAATTCTAACTGCAGTTAACAAATTAGGTATAACTGCTTGTCTTGTGTGAGATGATAGTTTTACACCAGTGATGTGACAAGGAAAGAGGAGCTCCTCTCAGCGACAGAGCTCCTCCTGCCCTTAACTGCAACTGCAATCAGCTCCCAGTCCTCATTAAAAACTTGGTGCTGCAACATGGGTGAGTTTTAGCTTTGGGAAGGCTAGGGTGTTCTTGGTGATAGCAGTAATAGAGCTTCTGAGTCTGTCTAAGTTGTTATTTTGTATCTATCTCATAAGTGATATGATTTGCACACACTAATTAATAAAATCTTACCTATTCCATAGTCTTTCTTGTTCAGTTGTGATACTACATAACCAGGATTTTAACTTAAATGTTCAATGTGTTACTGTAGACGTCTCACTCCAAGTAACGACAAGAATACAGTCAACTAGATGGGAGACAATTACGTAGTGTATTTTGGATACTTAAATTTAATCTAAAAAATTTCCTGACCTGGACAATACTTGGGACATTATATGATCCTGAGGTCCCTGATAAAATGACTTTCATGGGTATCTAATGCAAACTGACACTGTGGACAATGTTGAGTTTGGGTTCCTGCAGCTCACCTATGAAGGGGCCCAGCTGGGTTACAGGCTCCTGGCAGCCTCAAAGTGTTTGGACCCTCACCCAGGCTGTGATCCTGCCGTAGTCTACATGCCAGGTCATTCACAGACAGTGGGCTGCTCAGCAGCCATTGGCTCGTCAAATGTTTGCAAGCTAATGGCTGGAGGTCACGGCCTCAGCAGAAACCTCAAGCCAGCAGAAGTCATTTCCATTCCCACGCGCTGAGGACCAAACCCTTTGCTGTCAAGATGTGGGCCTGATTACCCCGTGCTAGTAGATGGGTGACAGTAAATAGCTGGGACATGTCCGAAGAAGTATTGACTCTGAGTATTTATTCTCATATGCTGCCCTGAACGGATCAGATTCTTGATCTCCACTGTGGATGAAACATTCTGTGGTTTATCTTTCATTTTTGTTTCCTCAGACAAACTTCCTACTGCACCTTTATGAAGAAGGCAGCTCCAAATCCCACTGAAGTCATAGAGCATCAAATCTGCAGAACTGTTTTCTCACATTTTTACATATTTTAATCGTTAATTTTAACTGCAGCTAGTTCTGAGCTGGAGAAGAGATGGCACCATCTTGGTGAGTGTGGGAACATACAATTATTTCCAGACCCACAGAGCACCTTCTGTGTGCACTCACATACAGTTTTCTTGAAATTAAGGAAAAATGCTGAAAAAATACAGCCAACTAATAATGGAGGCGGGGGGGGGGATTAATCTCCAAGTGGAGACCTCTCACTCTCAGATGATAAAGCTGTGACTTTGACAGCACCTTTGTGTCCCCACATGGGCCAGGAGTAGTGAGATAAATGCCAGAAGCTGCTGCAGGAACCCCAGGGTCCAAGCCTTTTCTCCCGGCCCCTGACAAGGAGCTTTCCTGGCTTGCAGTGGTACCAGTAACTCCCTCCATCAGACCAGCTCCAAGGTGGTCCAAGAAGCATGGAGGGGATCCCTGTTGCTCTTCGGCTTTCCATGAGAAAGTTGCTGAGAGCCTCATAATTACAGGAGTCCTCTAGTACGAGGTTTAAGAACTACCACACCCTCAGAAGTGCAGTGCTTGCTTACCAGAAAGTGAGGCTGTGTCAGCTTTATCACTAACAGAGATTTAAAGGCCGAAGAATGTGTTTACCTGAAAGCATCGATTTGCAGTAACGGAACAAAGTTACAGAAATATAAAACAATAAAACGCATAATTAAGTTTGCATATAAAATTAAGGAATTTCCTTAACAACTCTTGTATCTCAACTAGTCTGTAAGAATGGCAGAAGTCTCTACCATGCATTTCTTGTCTGGCAAGCCCTGGAGAGCTCTTACAAATGGAAATTTCCTGCTCTTATTGAAAAGCTGGTGAGAAGTATCAGTCACAGCAGTCACGCTGGGCAGCCTATCTCTATCTCCAGAGACAATACCTGCTTCTTAATGTCTTCCTTCTGAATTTCCCCCCAGTCCTTGCACCAAAGCACTGGATACTCTGCAATACCATGGGCTCAGGCAAACCTTCCAGAGGTATATTTTGATTAACATATTCAGCTTCAGACTTATTCTCCTATACCTTACCTCCTTAGAGTAAAACTTTAGAAATTACACACTCAGTAATATGCCTTTATTTGTGTTTTGCATAAATGCCTGGAGGAATCAGCACCTGAACCTACAGACAGGCTCCAAAACCAGCTTGGCTCCACGGTACCTTCAAGACAGGGAGACAGTCAGACACTTCAGCACCTGTCAAGAGAGAAAACTCACTGGCGCTTAGAATTTTTGCAGAAGGAGATGTCAGGTGGTTATCAGTCAGAAACCTGGCGCTCTCTGCATAGCAACGTCTCCCCTCAGGAGTATTTGGCACAGCGTGTCACATGCAGACTTTGCGTTGGGTTCCACGAAGTGGTGATCACTCAGCTGGCAGCCTCAAGAAGAAACTTTCTGAACTCACACCTGAAGTTCCTCCTGCAGTTGTCAGTCTCTGCTTGCACCAAGTCCAGATCTGATGGTAAATGACACGCGCAAGTCAGGGTTGGTCTTGGGCTCTGCTTAGCAAGTTCACATTCACTAGGGCAAAGTTTACCCACAGCAGCACCATCGCTCCCAGCTCCAGTACTCTGCAAATGTTCACCCTGCACAGTATTTGCTCTCCATCCCTGCTCAGCCCTTTTAATGCCTTGTTATCTCAAGGTGAGGCCCTCCACAGCACCCTTGTTAATGCCTATGCAAAACCACAGTGATGTGATAGACAGATAAGGATGAAGTAAAACACATTCCCATTCCAGCAGGCACCAGTGTGCCAAGCCTGCACACACTGTAGATCAGGCCAAGCAAAGTAGGGCACTGATGCAAGAACAAGCCCAGCCACATGTTATCTGTTGATACTAAGGTATTTATTTAGTGATAGTTAAAGCAATGGACCTGATAGTCTACAAGGACATGCTAGTACCCTACAAATGCCCACTTTTCAGCTTTGCCACTGCATCTCGATCCCCACAGGCCTGAGTTCTCCCTCTGCAGACAGGCATGTCAGACTGAGAACCTCCCTCCCTCTTCCAGTTTTAGTCCCATTCGAGCAGAGGCTGGTCAGGTTGCTTTTTGGGGAAGGTGATGCTGCAGCCCCCACATTTTCTGTGACTGCATAATGGGCAAACCAGCTCACATGGAGAAGCTGTGAGGCTCTCTGACCTTCCTCTCTTGTGGTCTTGGTGACAAACAATGAGGCACAGCTTTGGGCTTCAGGAAGGAGACCAATAAATTGTTCATCTGCTGCTGGGAGGAAGACACAGAGTAAGGTTTGTGACTTTGCATTTCTATCAAAAGTCCCACAAGATTTCATTATTATGTCACGATTTGTAACAGAAGAGTTTCAACTGTTCTGAATGGAGCACAAATGAAAATATCTGTGATGAAGCACCAGAAGAAACATTGGAGCAAGGGTTAGAAGAATGGCATTTTTTGATAAACAAGGGCATGATCAGCAGCAATCAGACTGGTAAGCACTCAGGAATGTGTCATTTGTATAAAGACCACAGCACTGCTGAGTCACTAGGTGAAAGATGGAAGGATGGTATCAGGTCGATAGCTGGAGGATGGCAACAAGGTGCAGAGTATTGTGTGTGACGTTCCTCTGCCTCTTATCCCAACAGAAGACACTCATTAGCCATGAACATACACGAAACAAGGAAATGCAAATGAAATGCAGCAAGCCTGCCTAAGATTTAAGGACGGTGAAGTACACAAGGTTTGGACACAAAGATTATATAGTAAGAACTGAAATAGTATAAAACATGTGACCAAAAGGCAGTTTGTTGTCATCAGTCAAGAAAAACCAAAGAGACACTGAAGACTTGACAACCAATAGCCCTCATCCTTTATGCCACATGCAGGTGACCCTGACCAGACCCCTTGGACAGGTGTCTTGGTGCTGGTAAGTGGGGTTTGGAGTGGGAGTGAGTGAAATAAATTTTGCTTAAATTAAATATCACCTTCCTTTTTCACTAAGGTCTTGCACCAGGTTTAGCTACATGAATTTCCTTCAAGGAGAAAGAAAAGTCTGAATGGGACAACATGGGCATTAGCCAATAAGTCAACTTGCCCGAGAAACTTTGGGGTGGGAAACACCATGATGCTGCCTGCTGAGACTTGCTTCTGTATGTCCTGTTATCTGGAACATCGTCTCTGCCTGTACCCCAAACAGGAAAGGGTGCTGAGAGAAGCTTTTAGCTCCTTGCAACGCCCAAACACTTGATACATAACTGGAAAGAAGTGGGACCTATGCTTCTGAGGAGCAACTCATGTAGTTATAGAAGTGCAACAGGAAGTAGATATTTTCATGTCTTTCCTTCGGTTTCGTTGGTGGCAATTCACCCTTGGGAATCATCTTTTAGAGGTCAGTTATCCTGACACCCCATAAGGTGAACATGGCACTTAACCCTGAGTTACTTAGCTCCTTGTGGGCTGTGACACAGTGGAAAAGGTGGGGGGGGGATGAAGACTGGTGCCAGAATTTGGACGCAGAGGAGGGATTTATAAGAAAACCATTGTATAGAAGAGAGCCTTTGAGGTGGAGAAATGGGTTGGGATCCTATAGAGTGCTCAAGACTGATTTTGTGAATAGATCGGGACTAAGACTCCATCCTAAAAAACGGCCAGGCTAAATATACTGCATTGTAGCTGTGGAGGGCCCCAGGACTGTGACTTCCACCTTGATACCTTTTCCTTCCACCTCCTGCTGGAAAACAGCATAAAGAGGAAAAATCTGATTCCTAAAATGAGAATCCTGGAAAGATCCATTTTGACCCAATCCTAACAGGACAACCCCAATCCCATAATTCAAAACCTTTAAGAGGGGCCAGCAGAAATATTTGAACCAAGTCTTGCCTGTGTCAGCAACCCAGAAAGAGGTGCAGATCATGGATAAGGGGCCCATTCAAGTAGCCACATTCTCAGGAGAGAAAGATTTACAAAATCTGCAGACGCTTTGCTTAACTTAACTTTTGTAGAACCAAGTAGTAGAAATCATGCCTTGAGACAACTAAGCCAGCTTCAGCAAGGCCTCCCATAACCCTTATGCAATAAGGAGCTCAGCTCTTATGTTTTTCCTTTACTTGCCTCACATCTGGTGCCCAAAGAACAGGTCTGCAACAGGCACCCTAAATGTGAAGACGGTTGGGTGTACAGACATGCCACCAATTGCTGGAAGCACTTGTAGGACAGTATCTGGATGAAAGATGAAATCTTCTGACTTCAGACACTTCTCCTAGGGGTTGCTGACAGCCCAAAGCTCAATCCACTTCATGAGGTTTCTTCTTTAGAGCAGAACAATGCCATCTCGAGCTTCCCCTCAGAGACCTATGAAAGCTAGATGTCCACTGGGTGCACTTGGCAGAAGACTCTCCCCCACCAAGTCCGTTGTTCAAACAAGGACACTTCAGGGCAGGGAGAAGAGGGGAGAAGAGGCACTGAGTAGACTCATGGAAAACCAAAACTATTAACCAGCAATATCTGTATGTACTCATTAAGTCTGTCCACTGTCCTTCCCCCATCCCCGTCAAGATGACAAGGCTTCCTGGAGAATATGGACTAGTAGCATGTTTAGCCCAGATTAAGGTTTAGAAAACCAGGAATCTGCTTAATAAAACAAAACAGCCTTTTGTTGTGAGCCCTGCTACACTCCCCAAATATGTTCCTCCAGCTACATAGGGTATCTCTGTGTCGTTTCACATTTTCTTTATGTTTGTGTGGTCTTTCTACTCAAGAATAGCTGTGTCTCATTTCCCCTGAAATTAATTCTTAACTGAATTAGATGAAATATCAAACAGGCAAACCAGTGAGACCTGATTTGTTTAGCCATTTTCTCAAAAGATGCCAATCGAAAGATACCCTCTCCTGGAGCCATAGTCCAGTATCAGTCCTGGTCAGCATGTATCTCTGTACATCAGGAGACCTCCACAGAAAACTGCATATTTCAGAGGTAGCAGGGCATGGCAATAGCTGTGTGAAGATAAAATTTAGGACCAGGATTTCTAAAAGTAGAAGTTCAATACCATCAGGACAACATGTAAAGCACTAGTCAAATGAAGTTGAGGACAGTCAGGAAAGCTGGCAACACTCCCTTGTGGTTCAAGCCCTTTCAGTAATATCTCAGTGCATCTTCAGTTATTCCATCCTACTGTATTGGTTGCAGTGATTATGTGAATTTTACAGCTGCAGAATTTAGTTTGAATAGCAGCATCTCATACATTGGTCTGCGAGCATCCATGAGGTGAGTCAGAGTGTGTTAATTCAACTTAGATTTCACCTGAAGAACATTTTAACCAACACCACCCTTGGGAAAAGAAACAGTAAAATATTCTGAAAGAACAGCCTTGCATTGGCTGTGCTTCCTTCTCTGCCACATCTTTCCAGGAACAGACACCAACCTGCTGTCCAGGCCCCTGACGGTGCATTAAGCCACACTGCATCTCCAGGCACACGGATCCTTTCTGGGCACACCTGGGGCCTTACCTGCAGCCCATTGGGTGTTTGAACATGAGTTTGGCCCCAAGAACAGCCTGCCCAGGGGGTAAGGGGAACATATCTCAGGATACTTCTCATGCTAAACCTTCTTTCTGTTGTTCCCTGACTGAGGAAGGTCTAGGGGTTTGGGAGACACAGTCTTTCCAAATACTCATTGGATCTCTTGTAATCTCTTGAACATTTCAGCAGTTCAGAGAAGCGCTGAAGTATATCATACAAAGGCTCAAAAAAACACCACCATACCCTCTATGTTTAACCCCTTATGATTTATTATCAAGACAGTCTCTGACTCGTGGGTCCTTCAGATTGGCTGTGCTGAGATAGGGATATGACAGGGGTGGTTTTCTCCCTTTTTTGTGTGGAGGTTGCCAGGTCTTGCTCCAGTACAGGCAAGTAAAGTATGAATAGGAAGCTCCGAATTTGGCCCAGGGCTGAGACCATCTTATTCCAGTGTTGGGAGAGCAACTGGCTTCCTGGTGCCTTTAGGGATCCAGTAAGAGAGGGCTGTTTGCCTGACTCCTGCATTACACAAGGCATCAGAGCAGCAATGAGAAGGTCCCTGCCCTGCAGAAGCAGCTGAAACAGGACCTGCCATCCATAGCACTGCCAACGGCACTCTTGTGGGCACATTGTGGAAAATTCAGTGATTGGAAGAGCGCATCCCTTGGACTAAGAGTGCTGCTGTTCTCAACCACCTTCTTCCTCCAGACACAGCATACCTCGTCTTCAGCAGGAATCCTAATATAATCAATTTCTGTACAGATGCAGAAATTACTTTACTCTTCCCCATTCGTCTCTCTCTGGGACTCTATTTGTTACTTTCCAAAGCCTGGGTTCACTATACAAAACACATTTCACTCCTTTTCCTTCCTTATTGAGCATGAGACAAAGTGATTTATCTGTGGCTAATGCACAGGACCATACAGCCCACAGCAGGCAGACAGCATCTGCACTGCATGAAAAGAGTGATTTTATGGTGCCTGGGGATTGCACAAGTGTGATCAAGTTACCACGGCTTAACAAGACACAGTGCATGCGCCGAGCTGTGAGAAGTGTTCATGTATGCTCTTAGCCCACAGCAAATCTGAGGCAATGTGACTTAGCTTAACCCACCATGAAAGAAGGTGCACTCCTTGCATTTGCCATGGACTAGGAGCATATCCACAGACAGCTACTATCATCCCCTGGCATGCTGTAATTTTTTCAGAGACTGGAATGTGATAAGTCTTACTGGTTTGGATAGTCCTGGGTTTCTAAGTATTGATGTCACTTCTGAAGGTAAAGCTTAGGTATGTAGGTGACTGGGGGAAGGTAAATTTTAAACCCAAAGTCAATAGGAAATGTGGAAAGTTCAGAAAGGTTAGAGTTAGCTGAGCCAGGGACTTGCAGTCGTGGTAATGAAGGGGAACTAGATCTAGATTTGATACCCTCCTGTGGGCCAGCTGAAGTGGTTGACCAAAGCTTCAAGTCACATGAGTCCACCCTAAGTGATGATTTGGGGATCTTTGGTGGTGTCTCTACTTTGCCTGCATGGTGGCTGAAGACAATTGGTCCTTGTGGTGGCTCACAATAAGTATGGGCAAAAGCTGGTCTCCATGCCGTAATGTCCTTGTGGAGAAGCAGCTTTCAGAGGAACCACCTGGACTGTGCAGAGCTGCAGATACTCAGGCAGAACTAAAGTAGAGCAGAAGTGCGGTTCCATTTCAGACAAATGGTGAGTTTCAGATAAGAGCAAATAATGTAACTGGCCAGAAGGTACAGTTACTGAAAAAATCAGCTGATGGAGGCTGGGTGTGATGGAGTTGAATGACTGAAAGCCTTTCTTAGGGGCAGAGTTCAAGAGCTAGCTGTGAAAGAAGTAGGGGTTAATTTGACAATTTGACAGAAGCATCCACCGAGTGCAAAGAAAGGAAGCTATGAGAACAGCTGCCTTTGCAGCATGCAATTGTGCTTCCCAAGGGTAATGAGCTTAAGAGATATAATCAGATACACCAGATCATCCTTACCTAGGGGATGTTCTTGTCAGGCAGTCTCTACTCTGCATTCCTCTGGTGTATCAGGAAGCAGTGAAATGAGACCTGAATAATCTTCTCAAGGATGGCTGGGACAAATCACCTATATCATCTGGGTATTTCCAGATGGAATCGTAGAATAACGTCATGGAGACTGGAGAATACGTATGCTGTAGCATGAGATTCAGTTGAGTTACATCTCAGGTCCCTATACTGTCAGTGGAGAGAAACAGGAGCACTGAGGGCATGACACATCCTCCAGCAGAGACCTAAAATAGGTCAGGTGGATCAAGGCTTGAAAGAGCCAATTTCTATTCTCTGACGGCAATGACTGATGCAGACACAGATGTCTACAGTGTAGACATCTAAAGTCAGGGGAAGCAAGCTCCAGCTTTGCAGAGCTGCTCCTTCTCCATTCAGCTTATACCTGAACAATCGGTCAGGAGCAAAATACTATCTTCTTCTCTGCTTGGCATCTAGCCCACACTGAAGTGACACATGAGAATCAGGGACTCTCTTAGTACAAATGCCTGACAGAGCCAGACAAAGCAGCTAAAATAGCAAATGTACCTAGTAAACTTTCAGGCTCATCATCTCAAGCAAACAGCTGCTTTGCCTTGCCTCTTCACCCCAGGAACAGTATCAGGATGAGGCTCACTCCTCACATACTGTGTATGAAGAACAGTAGGAGAGGCAACTATGACCAACATTTGTAATGCCACCAAGCCAAGAAACACTCAGTGCTTCTCAGGGGTCCCCAACCTTTAAAATGCATTATCACAGATCAAGTTGGTTCATAACCCTCTTGATATCCCCAATGTTAGCTGTGAAGCTTGCTACAGGTTTGAGATGGGCTAAATAAATGTGCATTCATGCACTGCGGACATCACAGGGTCTACTTATACACAGCCTCATATCTGCAGATATCATGTTTTCATTCGCTTTTACAAACCATGGAAAAAAACAGAACATATGGCTGGAAAGAGAGATTCCTGTCTTTGTAAGGATTCAGGGTTTGAACTGCAGACAGCATGTAAAGGATAACATTGTCTTTCCAAAGTGCACTTTAATCTGTGTGCCTTCCAGCACGGTGTGCATTACAGCTCTGCATCATTGAAGGGTACAGTGGCTTGTAGGATCCTGCAGAGTCTACAGAAAATGCATGCAACATTTTGCAGTGAATTTGCTGCTGTTTTACCTGGCCAGTCAACTGCAACATTACAGTGGTTTCTCCTGTTGTAAGTGCAAGTCGGGTTCAAGCAGAGTTTCTCCCTTCATGGGAGTAACAGGTCATTCAGCTTCCCCTGTATCCTGTGGATTGACTGATTTTGGCCATGCAGTAGCACCAGCTTAATGTGAAGAATCAGTCAAGGCAAGAAATTATTTTGCCTTGGGTCTTTGCTGAAGATCTTTCTATTCCCTCCACTACATCTTTAAGATCTGTTCCTGAAATGTGAGAGTACTGCCCCACTGTCCCCTTCAAAGATCTACTATCCCTGTTTCAGGGGTATTTCTGCCTCCCACTGCAGCATCACGCTAATCCTGCTGCTGGGAAATTGCACTGAGGACCAAAGGTAGACCCAGGATGTGTAGCTCCAAATGCTAAAAAGTGAATGTGAGCAGTTGCCAGCACCTGCCCTGCAAGTTTCCCTCCTTGACTGCTGGGAGGGTGTGGGGGGGATTGCGAAGTACAGCTGACAGAGTGGGGAGTGGCGGCACGCTTGTCAGAGCTGTCTATATTTAGGTACCCGCAGGTTGGAACAAGAAAGCAGGAGGTCTCCTTGCTGTTCTCCCCTTCCACGTGAGTTTGCCTGGCAGCAGTGTCTATCAAGCCTGACCTCATTTTATAGCTCCATTTAAACTTCTCCAGCCTTGCAAGTTGACAGTGCATCCTCATGAGGTACCTCAGATGGATTTCTAACATCTGCTCATTAAAGCACTGTCTGCGTGTGTCTGTCTCAGAGGCAAGCTGCCTGTTTTGCTTCAGGTGCCATACTTCAGACTGCATCTTTGAGCTAAAGATTGCTCATTAGCCTGTCTGGTCCAGCACCTTATTTCTGGCACTGGCCAGGGCCACAGCAAGAGGCCACAAACTTAATGGGTAGTGGTCAGTGGTGCCATGGAAAGGGATCTTTCTGTCCTACTCCTGCACTGATGAGCTCTTCCCCAGAGCAGAACATTCCCTCGGGCAGCCGCTTTCGTCATTATCTCAGCTCTTCTGTCTGCAGATATTCCACAGGCTGCAGCTCTGCAGTTGTCCATCCCTTTGAAATGGACCACAGTCAGTGATTCAGTGAACTGCTGCTGAAGGAATTGATCTCACGCTGCATGGGACCATATATTCTCCCTCCGAGCTGCTGCTTTCTAATATGTCATCTTTCTCTAAACCTCTCACATCCATCTCTTCTTCCTGTTGGACTGGTTTCATTAGACATCTGACAGCAATCCCACCGCTCCTCCTCACTGTGGCCTCTAAGCACTCTCCACACGATTGATAGTGACTTCAGTGCCTCTGCCAGTGTACGGTCCATAAAAATCAGTACACAACCATGCCTCAGTGCGTGGTCTGCTATTTTCTCTCTAATCCTCTAAGTAACCCCTGGTTACTTCCACTCTTATACTACTACTACTTCTGCAGTCCTCTTTTGTCCATCTCTGTCTTCCTCCTCTCTATTTCTCCCTCCATCCTATTTTTATGGCAGTGTGATAAACAAATCTGAATACTCTTCTTTGGACAACAATGCTGACATTTTCCAAATTATGTCTTGGGTGTGGTGGTGTTGCCACCACTTCAATCTTCAATCACATTTCTTACTTTTCCCGCCCTTAACTTCCAAAATAGGGACAGCCAAGTCCATTCAAGGGGCTTGTGATAAAAGCTGGAAAGCTCTAAACACAGAGTAAAGTTTGGCAGTAAAAGGAGTTTCTGACTGACAACCTCTCCATTGTCCGTGATAGGCAAAAAACTGAAGTTCGGTTCACAAGAATGATGTTGCTTTCACCCTTGAATTGCACAATAATGAAATCTCTCAACTCTTGCACTGTTTCTGATGAAGCTGCACTAGAATATGGTCAGACCAAGTCATAACTGTCTATTGTAGGAACTAAAGAGAAATGAAGGACAATTCACTTGAGGCTCCTCACAACCCATCTACCCTCACTCAGCAAAGATCTGTAATTCCCAAACTGTTGCTCATAGCCCTGCCCAAATGGACTGTTTCTTCTACTCTCATCCTTCACCCTGGGCAGACCTAAGCCTTGCAATGCTGGATGGAGAGTTAACAGGTTCCTGGGGCAGCACTTCCAGGTTGTTAAAGTAAATTGGAGAAACATCAAGGCTGCAAACTCAAAACATTTGAGAAAGCTTGTGGGTTCCTGCACAACCACAGCTGAGTCACTGGACAGTGGTATCATGATCATGTTTTCCCATGTCATCACATATAGGTTTTTTTCCCACTAGATCCCAGGCTCAATTCTTTTAAAAAAATTTTCTATAAGCATTTTCTTACATTGTTTTGTCTAAGTTATTTTCTTTTAGGGTTTTACAGGTAATAGTCTTTTTTTTTTTTTTTTTAATCATCTTTCTAGCACACACAAATATGTCTGGAGCAGGCTGGGGAAAGGCTTCAAATATGTTTCCCACATACCAAAACATTACAACAAACAACAGGAAAGCAAGTCGCAGTGAAGGCAAGTGCTGCTCCTTAGTGGTTTAGAGAACAGTCTGTCGGAGGGTTTGTTAAGCTACCATGTCCTCATATCTACTGCAACACTGAGAAATTAGCAGTCACGCTCTCAGCTGCAGGCCAGGTCTGGGGTGCTCTGTGCTGGCTGGCACACAGCTGAGTTCTTGCTCAATCTGGGGCTTCTTCTACCTGCCTGGGAAGAAGCATAACCTTTTCCAAAAGGATGCTTTGCCCTTTCATTTCTCATGTTGGGAGCTGAAGAGGAACCCACTGTCTCCTTCCCCATCTGCCTGGTTCCCAGACACGAAAGCGTCTGCCTCCATCGATTTTTCCCTTATCCAACCTAAAGTCTGTTCACTCTCTTGTGTGCAGTGAACTCAAGTCCTAGACTGACCTTCCAATTCTCCCACCCTTAAAAGTCAACTGTTAATTAGTTTTCAGAATATACCCAGAACTGAGTCGTGCCTCTGCCAAGGGCACCCTAATTAAGCCATTTCTCTACTGAGTGCAGTTCACTCCCCTTTGGCATGCAATGCATGATTACAGTTAATTGGCTGCTTTTCCAAACTGCCATGAGAAACAGAGCTTCCAGGAAAAAAAAGGGCCCAGACTCTACTCCTAGTGCCCTGAACAAGACAAATGATGAAAAGAGTCAGTATCACAGGGGGATCCTTCGGTTTCTTCCAGTAACCAATCTCTTCTGCAGTATCTTTGTCGGTGTCTTCAGCCCCCTTAGACCTCAAGTCCTTGCTGATCCAAGGTACTACTTGAACTGCCTCCTCCAGTTGGTTGACATTGAAAGCTGTGAGTGAGACCTGGTGGCACCGTGGCTACAGAAGGTCACATATGTGTATTAGCAAGGCTGCATACAGCTGGAGTGGGAGTAGCCCTGGCTGCAAACCCTACCCAAGCTACATAGGTACCTATACCTCAACTAACTCAGAAGATGCAGTTTCAACCTTGGTGACAGGACATTCCCCTGAATGATCACAACAAACAACATGACATCCAGCAAAGATGATGAGGGAACCCAAATCGTTCCAACAATTAGCCAATAATGACAATAAAATGTTTCTAGAATAATTTTCAAGGTTTTCAATGCATTCACTGATTTATCTTATTCTAAATTGATATGGCTTCTGGGCCAGAATACAGCTGCTACTGAACAGGGTACAGATAATCCACACAGTTCAGGAAAAGACAAATAAGTTGGAGCCAGATCCCCCACTGATATCAAAAGGTAGAACATATTTTCCTGCCTCACTACTTCATGCTGTTATTTCAAAAGTGCAACCTGGGCCTGGCTCCCAGTGGAGCTTTGGGGCAGAACTGTCAGACAGATATAGTAACCCCTGCTGGAATTCAGGATAACATTAATTTGGTACCCTTATACAAAAAGTGTAGCCAGGGGTCTTCAGAGACCATAACCTATCACAGTCTCTTTCCAGATCCAAAATACATTGACTTAGTTCTGACTCACAGACCAACATGCCAGAACGCAGCATCCCGCCCTGCAGCATCACAGCTTCCCTTGGTGGTCTCCCACGTAGTCCTGGCTAGCTTGTGGGAGCTAACACACAGCTAGTTACAGCATCAAAACCCCTCCCATTCATGTCTGTGGGGCTGCTCTGTGCGGCTCTCCCATATGACCATAGAGCTTCCCTCATATAACTGCAGCTTGCATGAACCTAGCAAGACTTCATGCGAGTCAGACCTCTTGTGTCCACAGTGATCCTGGCATGAAGCACCATCTCTGATGGCCTTATGCAATTTCCCTCTTTCAAACTGCTGGACTGGGGTAAAAAGAGAGAAGCGAGCCAAAGCCCACTGCCTCAGACATCATCTGGCCCCAGTGTAGCTCTCTGCAGGCACCATCTCCACTGGTGGCTTGGGAACATCTGGACACCAGCCTTTCTCAGCAGAGCATCCATTCAGGCAGGGAGTTCCACCCACCTCTTTTTCCACCCACTCTCATCTTTGCTGGGTGTCATCTCAAAACATTCCAGGTTTATATATTCATATATAACAACAGGGCATGTTGCAAGGCTCGAAGCAGGCTATTGCTGTTTGCTTTAAATATCCTTCTGTTCTTCAAGGTTGGGATAGTTCTTGCACAAATGCAATTACCACAGCAAGGTGTAATACCTCCTACAGGGTGATTCACTGAGCTGTCACGGCTCTCAGGGGTTACCCCAGCGCAGGGCTACCTACCTTCTGTCAGAAAGAAACATTTCTCAAAAGCACAAAAGAGAGAGAGAGAGGAGACACACTGGCCATGTGGCACACTAGGTAATTGCACAGCTCCTGGACTTTGCATAGCAAAACATTCAGCCTTGCTGTCTAGATCAGTGGATTATAATGCACACCTGCCTACCTGGGACGTTGGTCTGAATGTTCTAAATAAATTCTGTAGTAAGATAGGGAAATACATGGAGTTTGAGCTGTTTTACAAAACTGGCCACTTTTTTGAGTTGTTAAAGCTGTGGGAAGGTGTAAATCCTACAGAAAGAAACAGAAGGGCAGGGTACAAGGGAGGCAAAGGTAGCAATACATCTATTTATTACATGATTCCTAGGTGATAAAATGCATTTATCTCCCATTTTTTTTTCTGCACTTTGTCCTGCAAGCCTTCTCCAAGGCAGACTTCCAAAGTCCCAGAGCAACTTAACTCAGTTAATGCTTTTTATCAAAAATAATGTTTCTCTCCTTCCTGAAGACATTATTGTTCAGAGTGAATGACATTTGTCTGATAGACTGTGACTTTTCAGAGGTAAGAACAGGAACCTGGAGAGGGAGATATGGCACTTCACTGACCAAGAGTCTGTATTTTCCTTGTGAATACTGTGTACCTAAGGATTGAATATGGTCTTGTCACCTATTGCATCTCAGCAACTCCCTTTTTTTTCAATGAATGCCCCACAATGCGCCTCTTTGTTAACCCTGACTTGCTGCTCATACCCAAAGGCTCCCATCTCCCAGGTATTAGGCACCTAATCTTAGATCAAAATCTTGAATCTTAAATTAAAATTGCCCTGCAGCAATCAAAATCAAGTTACT
Organism: Harpia harpyja; assembly: GCF_026419915.1. Taxonomy (NCBI): domain Eukaryota; kingdom Metazoa; phylum Chordata; class Aves; order Accipitriformes; family Accipitridae; genus Harpia; species Harpia harpyja. The sequence continues at coordinate 7,326,435 of NC_068955.1, read as the reverse complement.
TGAAGTCACAAAGGTGGTAGAAGAAGGAAAACTCTCCACAACCGTAGGAACCTCTCTGATTTCTGGGACCTTTTCCTACTAGAGAAGGATTATTCCACCCCAAAATTATTTGAAACAGCTCAAATATGGGATGATCTGTCATGGGGGCCAGCTGTGCTAGTGTTACTGCCACTGGCTGGCACGGCCTGGGTAGCCACTGGGGCACCCTTGCCCTCTTCACACAGCTTGGGGCATCAGTAGAGCAGGGATCGGAGAGAAGAGCTGTAGGAAGACGCAGGGTGTCTGGCAAGTCAGGTTTCCTGTTTGAGCCCAGCTTTAGGAAGAGTCACAGTGTGGCACAGTAACGCTGTGCGGTTGGGAGGGACATCAGGGAGGAATCCTGGTGAGGCTGCGGAGGAAGCTCCAGCACCTGGGGCATTTTCTCCCTGATCCCATGCTGATGAAAGGAGGTGCTATCAGGACATCAGGGACAGGCTCAGTGACTCCATACCAGAGAAGGCAGCCCAGCATTGTGAAGATGAAAATCTCCTCTGAGTTCTGTTTGAGTGGTCCACATAACACCAGTGAAACTAATTACTTTTCCCTTCTAGTCTTCACCACATGCAAAGCCCACTCTGCTGCAGCAAGATACGTGAGAGCAAAGAGGGTGAGCTTGGGAGCACAGCAAAGTGTCTGCCCAGTACCATCCAACCTCTCTGTGCAGCCCCACACTGAACCCAGGGCAGAAAATTTGTAGGTGCTAGGTTTTATGCATTGTTTGAGACCCAGCATCAGGGAGAGCAGCCGTAGCAGCTGGGGTTCATCCTGCATTGGTTCTCCAAGGATCATGAGGTTGGGGCCAAGCAAGAGCCCTGAAAGGATGCTCGGAGAAAATAACCAGGCCTTGTTCTGCAGGGATGTTGGCTCAGGCTTCAAATGCTGATGATCTCCTGTAAGACAATATTGGGCCTGAACCACAGTGTGGTACCAGAGGCCCCGTGCTGGCAGGAGAGCTGTTTCTTTGGCAAAAAAATGGACAACCAGGTTTTCCTGATGGTCTCCAGTTCCGTTGACAGCAATTAGCCTCAGTATGCCTAGAAGACTGACAAACTGCAGATTTCTTCCCTGAATCCTCCAGCTTACTCAGAGGGTGCAACATCCTCTCTCCTGCTGTCATAAGTCCTAGCAAGATGTGCTCCATTTTCTGTGATGGGTAAAAAGATTCCTTGATATGCAAAAGCTGATATTGAAACCTGAGAAAACCAATTAATTAGACATCCAGGTCTCGTTGGATTAGTTGGAGCTAAATATCTGAATACCCTAGGCAGTTCCATCAATTTCAGCCCAGACAGCCAAGAACTTTGAAGTACAAGTTTCACGGAAATATCAGGGTTGTAGAATAGCCACAACATGCTCCTGACTGGCCTCAGGACTGCTCAGCAGGACATATGGATTAATGAGCAGCATCCTGGGCTGAATGAATGGCACAATGAAGCTGTTCACAAATCACCATCCAGCATGTTTTTAGCAGGATTCTTCCTTCTTGCAACACAATCCCTTTCTAGTTCATGCATGAAAACATGACCTACTGTAAGACCAAGTCAAAAGGCACTTAGGCATCTGACTCTTACTCTTCATTTCACAGATAGTGGTGATTGACAATTTTAATGGCAGCTTGGGCACCTAAATCCACTCAAAACTTGGCCCTTTGACCCTCCTGTCTGACAGGTCAAGCCCTCTCCACTGCAAAAAATGCCTGTTCTTCAGTTTGAATTGCCTCCAACCTGCACTAGTTTTGCTGTGCATCTCCACCTTCTTTGATCTTCATTTCTTTTTTCCTTCCCAATATCTCTGAGGTAACAGATGAGGTTGACCGACCCTGAAATCTAAACCTGTGCTGCTTCAGACTGAGGAAACTACATTTCATGTGAGTTGTGCATGGGCCTCTGAGCCACAGTTGCACCTTTGCTACAAACACTGGAGCTGTCAGTACCATCAGACCCAACATATGAGGCATATTTCCAGGAGACACAGTATAGAGCTTCTCTTCTCCAGATCAGCTGTGAAACCAACAAGCCACCAGAATTCACATATGTTCATGAAAGATGTTGCGTTTCCCAACAGCAGAGGCAGCAGACTCTACTGCAGACAGTTAATTTCCTAAAGCATCCTACTTTAAGTTAGTCCCATAACAATGATATTTCCTTTCCCCAACCTGTTTTACAATCATGCTGCATGCTGTTACCCACCTGTTGTCCTCTCCCAAGAAAGCTTGATTTTTGGTATTCAAAAAATGAGTCCTGCAGTATCCTTAACAAGGGTGGTTTGATGTTTAATTTGAAAACATCTTTGCAGTGTTTGGGAACAGTGATTGCCTGGCAAGAACCCAAAGATTTTTCTAAAAAAATATCTTCACAATTGGAAGACCATATGAACAGTCTTCTGAACAGCACTGGTGCCGTAGGAAGTCCCATTATAAAATTCACTAAGGTGCTAAGCCAGTCTTGTTGACCTTCAGCAAGATGGAGCTTCTTGGTGTAGGTACTTCAAAGTAGCTGGGCCCCTAAATCCACAGGAGCTGGACACCACTTACACTCTTCTGAGAGTCTGGACCGTAGATCCTGAATCATTGCAGAAAATTAGATTCTTATGCCTTTATCACTTACTCACCTTTGAAAATGTTACTTTTCCATTTCCAAGATTCCTTAAAGAATTCTGCATTATTAGCAACAGTGTTTGCTCACATGTTCTCTGCTTTTCTCCTCCACTTAATGTTGAGTAGACACATGGCAAACACTCAACTTTGGTGCTAGCAGTTTCATTTTTACATTGAAGTGGACCTTTTTGTAATGGAGAGGTTAAAAACTTTCTTATATAAACAGATCATTCTTCAAGGAAACCTCTTCTAGTTTCAGAAATAAATCCAGAGTAGAATAGTGAAAAAACTAATTTGCATCCCTGGGGCTCTGCTCAGCCACATGACTCTACACACTGTCCTTTTCAGTTTTTCAGACAGCATATAGGCATGCACATGCAACACCACAGATGCCTGCAATGTGCTTTCAGCCATCTAAGCTCTGTCTTAGGAGCTTATGCCATGTCTACCACCTCTGGTCTACCTATATGCTTCTTATAGTTAGATTGACAGAGAAGGGTTAAATGGATTTAAGGGTTTAAGTGGGACAAATTATGGAGATTTAGCTATGGCATAAAATAGTTTTAGTCATCATGCTGTCAAACAGCTTTTATTATTCATATGAGGGGAAATGAGAACAATGCAAAGTGCATTTGTGTGCTCTGAATAAGGGTACTGGTTCTTGGCCTTGGCAGCTCTTGTGTCTCTCATGCAGCCTCTGTCTCCCAACATGGAAAAGCAACTAATGAAGCAGCAAGGGGTTCAAGGCAGCATGCAGTGCCCTGGTGCTGAATCAAAGCCCTCCTGCTCATTTCCCTTTCCCCTTTTCACGGGCGGAATTCGGAACCGTTGGTGATTAACCCTGGGTTAAGCCAAAAACAGGAGCAAGAAAAACAAGGGCAGCCCAGGAGAAGAGCTGGCGTTCATCCCCCTGCTGTGTTTATTTGGTGGTGTTAGACTTCCTGCTCTCTCTGAAGTGCATCTGTAAGTCAGGATGCTAGACGACCAGAGGGAACTAAAGTTTGCTGAAGAAAGGACCAGGTACCTGCAGTGAATCACAGCAATTAGAGCTGGTGTCTGTTCTTAGCTCAGCATTTGACCACAAGCTTCATTTTCTTAGGCTTATGAATACCTAATTTTTCCTGAAATACAAAAGAGACTCTTAATTCGAAAGTGCTGAGGAAGAGGAGGTACTTGCTCATGCATACACAGACAGGCAGGTGACAGATTCCTCTGATGTTCTCCATGTGCCTCGCCTGCTCTCTTTGAAGCATGCAGTCCTTGAGATTCCCCCCAAAAGTTCCCAGCTGGGGTCCAAACTGACCCCATTTCCAGACCCTGTAGGAAACATCCAAACATCAGTCAAACCAACTTTGCCCACTCTTCTGCCAACTGTGTGGGCTTTCCCTCGGAGTCGAGGAGCTGACTGCTTTCATATACATACATCCTCCACTCTGTGTGAGTGAAGGGAGAGGGAGAAGGAGGGATAGGGAATGTCACGGGGAGCTTCCTTAAAGAAAGTTTGTATGAGGAGGCTGTTTCTTACTGTGATATTGCCTAGGGAGGTTACAGGTGATTTGAAACTTTATGGAAACAGTATTTTCTGTGCATTTTCTCCATTGCTGAGTGCAGGAGAAACCCGAACCACATGTTGCAGAGATTCAACACACTGGCTAGAGAGTTTCAGGTGAGATTGTCTATTGCATGGTTATAAGATGTTATGTCTTGTCTTTAGTGAGGATTTCACACTGTCTTACAGCACATCCTTATAAGCAAGCCAGGGAAACATGATACAGATTTGCACTAGCAGACCATTTTGCTGCCGTTACATACCAAAGGCTGACTACCAAAATGACAGGATTTACCAAGCAGTGGTTGCCAGGGCTCACTTCAGCATTTTCATAAGTGTCCTCAGTAAAGGAAGAGAATTTGCAAGCCTGAAGATGTCATGAAGCTGGGAGGGTATTGAAAATGTGTTGGAAGATTAAATCATAATTCAAAATGCTCAAGAACTGTTTTGGGATAAAAAACCAAACCAACTAAACAACAACAACAAAAACCACCCTGAATGCTGTTCTACAGGGCAAAGTCCCTCCAGAGGGCAATTTGCCTTTAGACACCTCCCCTGGATGAGATTAACCATCACCTTGAGATGCGTTTATCTCCCAGGTAACTGGAGGGACCCAAAGAGTGACTGACTCAGAGTTACATCTCACAAATGGACGTCTAGGCGGGAAGCCTACTCATACTCTGGAGTAAACAGCTTCAGTAATATTGAAAAGGCTCTGGAGGCTGCAATAGATCACAAACTAGTGTGAGGTACCAGTGTCAGACAGCTATGGTAAAGGCAAATGTCCTATTTGTAGTGTCATAAATAGAAATAGAGCTGAAAGGATGTGCAGAGCCCTGCAGGGCCCTGGCAAGGTCTCAGGAGGGGTCCTGTGCCCATGAGGCCATGACACTTCAGAAGAACTGTGGACCAGTTGGAGATCATCCACAAGCAGCAACAGAAGTAGGAAGATGTCTGGAAGATGTGAGCTGTGTGGAAAGACTATATAATTTGGGCTGGTAATAAAGATAAAACTAAGGGAAAATTTCCATGGGTGAAAATGTGTCAAACTGGAATATTTTGCCTGGGAAGGTGGTGAAAACTTCTTTGTTGGGGGTATTTAAAAGGGACAGAGACACAAACGTAGTTGATCTGCCTTGGGCAGGCGGTGCCAGCTCCATTCCATTGTGAATCAATGATTTTATGGTTTCTTTCACTGAAAAAGGATATTCTTTATATAAAGAAGGTGAAGGAAGGAGGTAGCCCACATGCACAGGCAAAACATCTATTTCCTCAGAGAAATCTTTCTCTAGAGAGCCAAGACACAAAAAGGAAGGATGAGAAATTTTTACAAAAGCCAAGACAGATGCAGGGGAAATAAAGGATTTTGCCCAAAGTCAGCTTCACAGTCTGAGAGAGAGGAGGTAACTAAAAGCAGACCATGTGAAGGGAATGAAGGCTGCCTTTAAATTAATTGAAGACCGAAGAACACTGTGAATATTCTGAGCCTCTTCTAATTTACTGCCTCTGTTTATAAACACATTGCAAGGAGGAGTGGCTGCTTAATAAAAAGTGTTAGAATGAGCAAAGCAAGCTGCTGAAGAGAACTGAATTGTCAATGTCAGATGAGGCAGACAATAGGAGTGTCCATAAATGCTTGCAACTCCTCAGGACCCTCATAGCTGTTTCAGGAACACCTGAAAAGCCCAAAAATTTTCCAGAGAAGAGAAATCCAGAAAGCTAAAAGACCTTTGTGACAAAGGTGGACTTTTGCGACCAGTTTCCTGATTTTAATGCTGAAGAGGGAAATGGTTATATCATCTGCTTCAAACCTTCTTGTGGTAACTGCCCTGCGGCATCTTAGCAAGGTAATTAATTTCAGGAGGAATTACCCAACCCTTAATTTTTCTGAGCAATTATCAGCTCAGGTACCAGCCAGGAATCGGAGCGTTCTTTGCTCCGATGATGGCTGGGTACAAGTAGCTGCAGACTCCTCTGCGGTGCTGCAATTTACCAGGAAGTCTCCTGCGGTATCTGTCTTGAGATGCCTTCACCTGATGAGCGTGCCCAGATAGCAATCACAACCTCTCCCATGTATTTAAACGGGCAGTTTTGATGAATGCTGCAAGTTTTGCTCTCTCTCAGCTTGCCATTTGGGGAAGTAGTGCAAAGGGCTTGGGCTGCAGAACGAGTTCAGCCTTCCTCCTCACCGGGCACAGCCAACAGAAGCAAAGCTGCAAGTGGCAGAGAGGATTTTTGGGATCTGCACTATGGTTTGTTTCTCTGTGCAGATACTGCTGGCAGTTGTTGCTGGGTTTTGTGCCTCAGTTTCTCCACCTGTATATACATAAACTTATTGTTCTTTGCAATACTTTTTTCTTAACCCACAAGGGTGTTCCTACCCCTCAATGTCAGAGAATTAAATTGCTGGACAATGTCTGTCTAGATGCCTTGTCAGTTGAGGATTGGTGGCAAAATCTCTGGCCTTCCCAAGTAGATAGAGTGCATTGATACCACCAGTCAGTGAGCAGTAAAGAGCCCCATGTTATTGCCAGAGCACAGATCAGCTCCTCACTTCTCCTGGTCCACAGAGAAAACAGACGGAGCACCCAGCATTCAGCACTGCTGACATCCCTTGCTGAGATCCAGCTCTTTCTGCATGAACCTCTACGACCCCAACTCACACTGGTCCCTCTGAGCCCCAGTGCTTTCCACCCCACTCCAGACAGTGGAGGGTCCTTGGATGCTGCTGGCAAAGGGACCTGGTGCCTCCTTGCCCCTCCTCTCCTTGATTGATGGTTGATGCATGAGGGGCTTTTACCCTGCATAGCCAAGCACCAGCATACCCTTTTCCAGTGTCCCCAGCCAGTGTTGGCCAGGTCCTACCTGGAAGTCCCTGAGATGTGTTTGCTGTTAGCATGTCTCAGCAACCACTCACCAGCTGGTTTTATATTAATGCACTAACTAATAAAGTGGGTGACTAAACTGTTGGTTCTGCAGGGCAGGGTCACGTTTCTAGTGGGATTTTAAGGCACTGTGTTTAGGTACAATGCTCTATAAAGGATTTGCTGTGGTAAGGGACAGTGTTTGTGAGACTAGATGAAGGCGACAAAGCATTTCCTTATAACAGCGTTAGGCACTCCCTGCCATCACTTGCCTGCTCTGCTGGTGCTGTGTTTGGCCCCATCCCTGAGGTGAACGTTCAGGGTAAATCCCTGTGGTTATTTCTGAGTCTGCAAGTATGAGAGGGCAATGGGATCACCTGCAGGGAAAGGGGACTGCAAAGCCAGCCCTTAACCAGGCTGCTGCACTGTGCATCTCCTTCCCAGCAGAGAAGCTCCACTCCCCTGCTGCACAGGCTGGGCCAGCAGATGCCAAGAAAATTCCCGGAGTATTACAGGTTTTGTTAAATATTGACATCCAGTTTACAATGGATGGGTGGAAGCAGCTGGGTGATGGAGCAGAGAGGAGGATTGCATGCTGACTACCGTACCAAGCAGGTACAAGGGGGCAGGCAGCATGTGGGTGCAGTGGCTGGGAAGAACATCTCTGAACTGAGTGACCCAGTGTTTGGAAAGCAATTTTTCCTGGATGCAGCTGAATATTGACTCAGCCAAACTGCAATGAAATGCAGTGAACTCAGAACTGAGGTGAACAGCTTGGTTGCTCCAGGAATAACCCTGGACACAACCAGCAGGCTGCGGCATTGGTCTGAGACCTTCATTTTGCACACAGACTAGCAAAGCTGATGACCAATCCTCTAGATGCACAGAAAAAATATGGGTCTGTCTTACACGACAGCAATGTGAATGGAAAATGAGCTGCTCTCTGTCAGCCTGGGAGATGATATTTTTACTTTTTGCAGTTCCTCACTGAGCAGGCAGGTGTGGTAGTCGCCTGTAGATGTGAAGTTAGTGATGGGCAGACAGAAGAGAAATAGTAGCCTGATGAAAATCACTTGGGAACACAGTGGAGTTAATACATGTATTAAGCAGCTAGATTTAGGGATATAGCTTATCTGCATATGCTTGTTTCTGGTACTGACATGAACACAGTGTGGCTGAGCGATGCTTTTGTACAAGACTTGACTGCTGATTACTTTTTAGCCCTACATTGCCTGACTGAGGATGCCAGAAACCTTGTCATGAGCTCAATATTCCTGGGGGCCAGTCTGAACCCAGGCTTTAAGAACAGTAGATATTTTTTACATGTGGATGCCAAGCATGTCAAAGTGCCTTTTTGGAGTCTGAGGTTAAACTTCTCATGTAGATACAAACAGTGTTATCACCAGCTGCCAGTTACATGACCAACTTCTGCAAAAAGCAACATGGGTCTTGTTTGCTTTCCTTGGCTTTCATTCAGAGATGATGGAAAGATGATGGAGAAGCTTGAACCAAAGCCCACTGAAGAAGAGGTTGTGTTGGAGAAGGCATTCCTTTAATTACCAGTAATTCCAGGGGCCACTGTGCTCTCCAGATACTTTGTGCTGTCTGCTTCGGAGGAAAGCTTTTCAAATCTTCCTGTGCTACAAGATGGACCCCTCTCTCCTGCAGTGTGGCAGAGCACTACTGCATACTTCAAAAATATTGTGGACTCTGCTACCAGAGAAAAATTTCTGTGGATCCAAATCTGCCCAAACATGAGGGGTAGCTTCATCATACCTGCCTTGGAGATATACAAAGTAGTTGCCTATGTTTTAACAGATTTCTCACACCCTGGGAGCAGGCCGAGGCTCAAGTAACAGTAAGTGATCTGTGGTGGTCATGAAGCTGGTATATGGTGAGTAATCCTTATGTCTGAGTTTCATTGTAAGGCAGCATCCTCAGCCTACTTGCTACCTGTGTTTGATGCCACTCAGATGCAGACAGCAAACTCTCTGAGGTGCAGAGCCCTATTTCACAGGGAGCTTGAATCACCTTTCCGGGTGGAAACAGGAAGCCTGTTCTAAGCCTATGCATGTACACAGGAATAACAATTGTAATCGCAGCTCCACCAAGAACAAGAGTGACACCTGAGCTCCTAGCAATAACCAGTATAAATTGCCACAGATTTCTGGGAAGCCAAGTGAAGCCAGGACCCATTGGGCTAAAAATTTTTCTTCTTTCTTTCTTTTAACTAGGGAGCTTGTGACAATGAAATCTGACATTTTCACAATAAAAAGCATATTCCCCCCCCCCCCCCCCCCGAAAAAAAAGTTGGTTTGGTTTTCCTTTGTTTTCTAATATATTTTGGTGTCAAGGTTTGTCCTTCCTTGTAGACAAATCCTGCCAAGCTGACAGAGAGTGCTCCAGGAATGCTTCACCACAGAGATTTTCACTTATCTAAAAGTCTGCACATATCTGCTGTTCAGATTTAATTAACAATTGCAAGTCTCAGTTCACCTAGAGCTCCAATGAATCAGGGTAAGGACTATGGAGCCCCACAGCACCAGTTAGCCAGGTTGCACGGTGAGCCAGTTCACTGTTGGGCAGCTGGGACAGAGACCAGGGAGTTCCTGCAATTTTGACAGCTTACTGCAGTGGCTTATTTGACCTTACAGTGATGAGTGCCAGTCTGCCCTCGGAGCATCCCTCTCCTCTCCACACATCCCAGCCCATGGCTTGTGATGAGCACTACAAGAGATGCTTTTGCTACCTGCTGGAAGAAGTATGTGTGCTGTGCCAATAAGCAGGACCAAGGGCTGGCTGAGCACCTAAGAAGCTGCCAGTTTCCTCCCTGCAGCATCCTTGACACCAATTTGAAGCATTGGATTCTGCCTAGAGATTCATAGATTGTAAAGGAGGAGTTGATGTGGCATCTTATCTGTCTTCCTGAGTAATAAAGACTTCAGGATTGTAGGGAATTAACTCCTGAGTGAGGCAGAGACTGTGTTGAAAAAAAAATGTCATCTTGATTTAAAAAATGCCAGTAATGGAGAATCCAGAAATCCACACCTTTTGCAAGCCATCCCAATGAGCAGTTTCCCTCCTGGTGCTCAGTCCATCCCTTCATGCTTATGTGAATCTGTATGGTCTTACTCTCCACTTTCACTCTACCTTCACTGGCAATTGAAGGCATCTGATACTTCTGCTGTACATGCTCAAAGACAGCACATCTCTTGGGGATATCCACAGATACCCTCCTGTTTATTTGGTCACCGAGTGGGGGGCTCTTCTCTGAGCCCTCACTGGGATGCTCTCAGTCTCCTTGAATCACCATCAGCAGAAACAAAGCAGCAGCCACAAATGCTGGGTTGTTGTAACCTCTTTGCCTCTACTCAATACTCCTGCGCTGAGATGCTGCCCATTGTAACAGGGTAGCCCTGTAACATGGCATTGACGTTGCTAGCAATGGGACATAAGTTTTGTACTGGGTCTGCAGGACCTCAGGGCTGAGGCTGGTCAGGATTTCACCATCTGAACTTTCCCTGATCCTTTTGGACCTTTATTTAACCAGGTTTTGCTGTGACGACAGTTTAGCTAATTGAGTTGGTGTCTATGGCTACCATTTTTTATTTTTGTTGCCTTTGTGTGCAATCAGAGTTTTTTTATAGACGGCATCAACAAGTGCTTATTCTAGGCATAATGAAATGTTTATGGGTGTCAGACAATGAGGTAAAGTAGAGAAATACAAGCCAGGTATGACAGCAGAGGACCTGAGAAGTGGAGGCACAGGATGCAGCATAGAAGTGGGGTGATAAGACATGGGATGATAAGAGGTGGGACACAGGCTAGTACAGGAGACCCCACAGCTATGAGCAACTCACCAAAGGTCAGTTAAAAAAATGCAGATCTGCGGTCGGAGAAAACTGGTTTTAAGGCTAACGAAGAGAACAAGGAGGTAGCATCTAACGTATGTGAAGGACACTGTATACATTGAATTTGGGTGTAAACAAATGTTACATGTTAGCTTAGTAGCTAACACACAAATGTTAGCTATTAGCTTGTTAGTGAACATATAAATATGTCTCCAAGTGGATCCTGGAGAGAAAAAGAAGAACATCAAATTCCTCCCAGAAGAGGACTTTAGAGGCTGAAGACTGTGGTGTTATCCTCTCCAGCATCTGAGGCTACTGACTTTAAGACCCAGAGGAGCAATGGAAGAGGGTACATGACTCCAAGAGAAAGGACAGAAACTAAGAAATGTGTGTGTAACAATTTTAATTCTGCTATTACTATTAGAGTGACTTTTTCTGTAAGTAAGGACCCTAACTGCATTATTATACTTTCTGCAATAGTTAGATCTAGACTAATGCTCATTCTTCAGTTCGCAGAGCTTGAGAAAGATGCTCCCCCATACGCACTTTAGTGCTGGACATCAGAGAAGCCTTGCTTCCACCCCAAAAGAAAAGAAGGAAGCTGATGAACAGATGACCACCTACATTCAGAGAGCTCTGGAGGCGTTGGTTCCACTCCCATCACTGCTCTATATTGGCAGTGTTTGAAGGCCATTCATTTTTCCTTTGTCCGGACCTGGGAATGCAGAAGCACAAAGCTGTTGAGGCTTATTGTATGGAAGTGGACTGGAGCATGCTTGAAGGACTTGACATCTGTTTATGCCATCTTGGCAAACACTGGTGGTCATTCTGTCTCCATTTTTCCTCCATCAAATAGGAAAATTGCTTTCCTGCTAAACATGAGTGACATAGAAAAAATGTCCTCATGTTTGTGCAGTGTTGAATTATTACAATGATAGGAATGTTAAATTATTCTGGGCCAAGTCTTTCCCTAGAGGCAAAGTGGGGCCAAGCAACCCTAATACCAGTTTATGCCACAGTTTGGAAGCACTTCTTAAACACTACAGCAAAATACTACTGAATGTTTAGTGCAGATTTTTCTTTTTAAAAAAAGAGTTGCTTGAGGTATGACAAAGCTTTTGTAAAAGTTGTTTCTCACTTTTGCCAGGTTACAGAGCTGTCTGGAAGGGTTTGAAAACCAAATTTTCAATCACAGAAAACTGAAGCAGAGAGAATTGGGGAAGTAGGTAGTGGGGGAAACATGATTATTTGCCCTATTTCCAGATCAGCGCTGCCAAATTCCTAGGGTGTTATGTAATTAGCGTGCTATCCGAGTGCTTTAATCATGACAGCACGTGCTTTCTTGCCATACCTCAGGCAGTATTGCAAGTTTTTATTCATTTGTAACATATTTAAAATCTGTAACTTATAAGTTTTGTTGAGAAATGTGGGGGGACAGAAGAAGGGAGAAAGTTTGGGGGGTTTTTTGTTGTTGCCATTTCCAGGTGAGCTTTCTCCCTCTCCAACTCCCTTCTAACTTTCCCGGATGCTTCTGCTTGATTGCAGCACAGGTGCTCTGCGGCTTTGCTGCTGGCTAAACGTGTGGTTTGTGGTGTGCCAGTGTTCAGTAGGATGCATGTTTTGGGGGGTTTTTTTGGACATGAAGAGTGCTTCTAAGATACCATCCCCGCCTCAAGATCTTGGAGATATTTTTATAGATAGTACAGTTTATTCCTTGTTTGAGTCATCCACACAGAAAAATATATATGCAAACAATTTCCTCTCAGCCGTTCCTGTTTTTCCTGGTAATATCAGGTCCCTGATGCAGTGAGCTTCCTGTATGACAGTTACTGGGGATCATAGAGATAAGCATCATCAAGGAATATGAAGTAACCCAACCAGATTTCTCAGCGCTCAAATCTCAGGCTCTTGCACTGCAGATTTTGAAATCCCCTTTTTCAAGGTTACTTTCACACTGTTTAATAAGCTCTTGTCTTGTAAACTATAATAAGATTTTAGGCCTTAATCTGGTGAGATTATGTTGGTGGGAGTTGGGATTTCTTCAGCATTTTAGTATTCCAGGGACAGAACATCCAGGGCCAAACCCAGAGATATAATGAAGTGATGAACTGTAGCACAGAGCAGGCTGAATCCACTTGCTTGTGGTTAGCCTGGCCTCCCACAACCCGCAGCCTAGCTGGAGTCAAGTGCCGTTCTTCATCCTGGCTCTGCTCCAACACACACTCCTGGAGGAGCGAGCACAGTGCCTATATCACACATTGGAAGACATCAAAAGTCAGACCTGCCATGCACTTTCTCAGCATTTTTCCCAAGCCATGCAAAGAGGGAAGCGGTTTCTTCAAGCAGTGGTTTTAAAAATACATATATCGCAATTCTACTTCAGAAACCAGAGTTTTCACAGGAAGGTTTTTTTTTTAAAAGAGAAATTTCCTTATAGTAGCTGGCTGAAACCTTTGCATTAACAGCCTACACTCATTGAGGCATCTCGGCTCTGGGGATGGGATTTTTGACCAGAAAAAGCATAGCTGAAAAACAGGAATCAGCCCCATGCTGTGATCGCTTCCCTGGAATTAAACAAACCCGGGTGGTATTCCCAATTTAATGCCAGGTAAGGGGGTTGAGCCTTTGTCCTCCAAATCAGCAAAGTACCTAGCAACAAAACCATTCCCCATTTACAGGAATAGGTGAGAAGGATGATCTATAGATGGAAAATGTTTCCCTGTGAAGTCTGAGTTGAAATTGAGATATTTTCAGTGTGAAAACCTCCACAGCTACTCAGAGCCTCTCTCCAAGGCATCTAACATAGCTTTTCTCTCTTCAGCTCTTCTCTTTTTCCCTGGTCCCTGCTCTCCCAGAAGCTGCCTCTGGCTGGTTTTGTTGCTCCTGGTGATGGCAATAGACTCACCAAATCTACGCATAGAGCCACTGCTCATGCAGAAATTATACACATGTAGTTAAGTTCCCAAAATCAGTTCAGAACTAGGATTTCCTCCATTCATCTTCCCAGTTCAGGGAATGTTTCTAAGTCCTTCCAAAAGTTCCACACAAGCTGTATAAGCACCAATTATTGCTTACTCTGCAAAGTTCATCTGAGGTTGGAGAAAGCAGCTATTTAAAGCCACGAAGCATCGGGTAAAAAGTAGAAACCCAGAGCATCCTATTGAAACTGGGATGAGGGAAAGGCATTGCAACAGGTAGAGAAAAGGCCTGGGCTTTCAAAGCATGCAAGGGCAGAATTTCATTCCCAGTTGAGCTCAACTCCCATTTTAGATGTTGGCATAAGGACCCAGCATCTAACTCATGCCTGGGTGATGCTGATGGTTACACAATTAGAAATAAACACTTCCTCCCTCTTTAGACTGCAATGGCCTGGTTTCTCTTTTATACTACACTGTAAAGCACCAGGCATGGTTGGACTTAAAACTAATGAGACTTTAACAAACTATGAGTAATAAATCTTAAGAGCAAACCAGCACGGCTGTGGCAAGCCACGCAGGCTGTGCACACAAGACCTTTCTTTGGGCAATCCATTTTTCCCCAAAAGTGAGATAGAAAACCTTCACCCTCATCAGTGATGTCAGAGGCTTTCTGCTCAGATCTGTGGCCACCCCCTCCTATACAGCCAGCCCAAGGGGCAGATCTTTGACACCCCCCCCCCCCGCGTTGCTCTCCCCAAGCGATTCCTGAAAGCTCCGCAGTTATCAGAGAGCAGGGGGGGCTGGAAATACAACCTCCTTTGTTTAGTCTCGGTGAATGAGTGGCAGGAAAACATCGCCATCCTGTTTTCCAGGCACTAGCACGCAAATAAGAATGGAGGAAAAATACAGCAGGCTCTCTGACAGGCTGCGATTAATCCTCATTGTGTCCCGCATTGATGAGGTGCCAGAGGTGCTGCTTGCCAGCCTGTGTCCCCCCCTCCGGCCACAACAGCCTGGGAAGGACCTGTCAGGCTGAGCCTACGAGGCAGTAGCCTACGCGTAGGGAAAAGGAGGACGCTTGCAAACGTAACAGCGTGTCCTGGGGTGGATGCACCCGAGGAGCCCGGTGACCGCTCGGCCAAGGGCGTGGGGTGATGTAAGAGGGCTGTCAGCAGCACGGCCAGCCGGCAGCCAAGCAGGAGGGAGGGAGCAGTTCCTCATGTGCGCTTGTGCCTGCTGGCCCATGCAGCCTGACTCACTTGCCCTTGTCCTATCACTATCTCCTTGCCACCCTTCGCTAGCTCAGCCCCGGGGAACGGCTGGTTTGCTTTGTTTTCTTCTCTCCACCCAGGATTGTCCTCATGTTGAAATATTGCTTGAGTCAGCAGGGCTAACGCTGCCAGCGTGTGCAGAGCTGAGAAGTTGCATAAACCTGGTCATGCAAATCACAGACAGCATCCCCAGGCTGTACGCGAGCCTACAAAAGCACCCCGAGCTGCAATGCACTTGGGACCTGTCCTAGCACAGTGCTGGTGCCACGTGGGTAACAGTGGTGGGGAAGGGGCTGACACTGTGCTCTGCCCTCCCTGGCTAAAACAGGCAACATGCATCCTCCTAAGATAAGGCAAGGCCTGAGTCATGCCTCAATAATTTCTGGATGTGCCATAAATCCTTGCTCAGTAGACTTTTCCCTGCACTGCCTGTGCATCTTTTGCGACAAAGCCCCACGCTTGTGTTGCAGCTTGAACTGTCATAGGTGTGAGTCATCTTCACGGCTGCCTTCGCGGTGTTCCTGACCCTGCCACAGGTCTGCTGTGTGAGTTTGGAGGAGCCCTTTAGCCCCACTCTCAGCCAGGTATGCTGAACACCTCAAGGGATGGGAGATAGGCTGCTTTATGAATGTGACATATTAATGTAATAACAGTGCTTGGAAGGTCTCCAGCTCCTTCCAATCAAGTTCCTAACTTGCAAGTCCCACTGTGTGGGGTAAAACATGCTGCACACCTGTGAGACAGGAAACCGCATTAGCTTCCTGCTTTACGGGCACAGAGAACAGCCTCAGAAGTCTTAAACTGGGAATGGAAACCACATTTCCAGTCCTCTAGTACAAAGCAGCTAAGACACTGAGACAAGGCTGAAGTGCCACCAGACTTGGCTACCAGCGAGGCTGAGGGGCAGGGTCTCGGGGCTGTATTCTGCACTAACATCTGGCCACAGACTATGTGCTTCAGTTTCCAGAAGAGTAAATCAATGAGAATTTGTCCTGTGGTTATCCTGCAAGGCACCTCTTTGGTCTCTGCATGCAGCTAGTATCTCTACTCATCTTGAACTGCAGGGCCTTTGGGTAGTGATTGCATTTGAGCTATCAGCTACTGTGCAATGAGACCCACATCCCTGACCGGGGGCCTCTGGGTCCTACCACAATATAAACGATGAACAGCCTAATTAATAATGATACATACTTGTCTCCTGGCATGGTGAGTGGCTTTATTAATGTTTGCAAAAACTGTTCGGTGTTAGTTGTATTAACCAGGATATGTGGCTGCCAAAGCCAGACGGGTGCAATCACGGAGCAGGATACATCACAGTTATATTAGGGGTTGGCATAGTCTGCACTGATACAGATCTCTGTGGTCTGCAGCCTCCAGAGAGTTCCAGTATTTAAACAGTGAAAAAAATTGGATACACGTTTCAAACGTGTTTACATCCCGCAGAGGTCAAAGTCTCAGGTTTTGGCTCATGAATGACCTTCCTGAGTGACACCTGCACAGTAGTGGTGGGAGTGTGAAACCCTGGGTCCACAAGTCTTCCTGGGTTTTCTAAGCAGTCTCCTCTTTTCTTCATGCCAGGCTGTTAGTAATGAGGTGGGAAGAGGTGTTGTGGAAACAGAGGGACATGGCATAATCCCACTGTTGCTTACTTCATAGATAGAGCAGGTGATTATAAATCTGACATGATCTCTGTAGACAAAGGTCTTGCAGGCAAAATACAAACTGGAAATGAGCTGCATATTTTGAGCAGAAAAAAAGGTTATGTACTGGAATAACCTCACAGGCCATGGAGTCAGTGACAGGTAACTCTCTGTGTCAGTCTTTAAGAAAAGACCCACTGCAGGTCAGCCATGAAACGTTGGCCTTGGCATGGGAATCACTGAGTGTCATTCCAAGACTGCACTATTTGGGAAGGTCAGATGACATAATTATAATGGTCCCTTCTGACCTTGCAGTCTACAAACCCTCATAATTTGTAATCAGGATACAAATTATTTGCCTTCTGAGTTAAGGAAGGAAGTCTTCTGCATCACCTATCTGCTCCAAAACATCCGCTATTTCACAACTGGCTATGTGCAATGTGCAGGATTTTCACCGTCCACTGAAGGCATCCACAAGTTGCTGTGCTGCATCCCAAAATATGCTGAAGCATCATGGTTATCCTACATCCTGTCACACAACCCTACTCCAGCAAGGCCCTGTGTGCTGTCACATTGAAGACATGCTTTTTGCCAATGGAGTGTGTAGGGTTACACACTCACCAGCAGCGCACCAGCCCTCAGTGTTAATTAAGGAGTTGAAGAGCTCACCACAGTGAGCAGCCTTGTTGCAGCCTTGTCATCTGTCCTTCAGTTACATAAAACAAAGACATTTGGGGGAATGGGGTCTTTTCCACGTCCCGAGATTTGCATTTGAATTTATTTCTTCTATCTACTCCCAAGAAATTTGATTTTAAATCACCCTGATAACTACCTGGCAGAAATAGAAAATGCTAGCCCTGTCCTTTGCTGTCTGCTGTACAACAAGAGAAAGGCAGGACTGCAGTATTAGGAAGTAATTGCAATTTCATTTCCAAGCTAAGTAGAGCGGACAGGTCTGTAGAGGTTACAAGGCTGCAGTCCCCTGAGGTGTGCACAGAGGGCAGGAGCATGGCTGGTGTTTAAAGGAGGCTTTTGCAGGGCTTAGTGTGCCTGCAGCATGGCTCTTGTCTGAGCTGTGTGTCTCATTACTTCAGGAGGCAACAGCAAGACAGGCATCTCCAGAGGTTGAGTCACCCCATGGCCATCTCTGGAGTAGGGGGGCCAAATTGTCTACCTGCTTTGCTATTGCCTATATATGTCCAAGCCAACTCCTCTGGGCCAGACCCTTAGCCGTGAGCTGGCTCCAGTGACATGACCTCAATGAATCGTACCTCAAGAGATTAAATTCACAATTTCCTTACACTTCAGTGCATGTGCTGTTCTGAGGAAATCCACTTCATCAACCTTGATTCTGAGCTCTTTGTGCAGATTATAAATAAGCCTGGGACCTTGGGGGAACACAGGGAGAGAAATGGGAGTATGAGTCAGCAGCGTTCCTGGGGGCACTTACAGCAAGAATCCGGACAGTGTCTCCTCTGGAGAACATGGAGAATGCACTGTACAAAATATTTTTGCAGAGCAGGAAAACACTGCATTCTTTGGATGACAATGGCATTGTGTCACTGTCTGTGACCACAGCCATGACTCAGGCTGTTGCTGGGGAGGGAGAGGAGGGTGAGCAGGCAGCACTTGCTGCCAGCCACAGCTTGTGCTGCTAACTGTACTGTGTGGTTAGAACTCCAAAGAAAACACAGAGCTATTGTTTTATTTTTCTTTTTTAAAAAAGGGCTCCTGACAGATAGTCTGGCAGTGTGAATGTTGCTCCTGGGTCATGTGTACAAAGCACGAGCACACAGGGCTTACGTTCTCTGGCAGGGAGGGACATGCTGCTTGCCGCAGTGTCCGAGGCAGCTGGCCAAGAGGCCCATGGCATGCAGCATCTGGTTGCATTACACCACTGCTTCCCAAAGCCCTAATCCCAGGAATTTGCAGCGTCTGCCCCCAGGCGTTATCACACATCTGAATTCATGAACTTTAAGAAGCAGATTCCACCCAAGCTTGCAAAATTGGAAAGTCCCTGGAGCCTTCCTTTCCCACTCACCATCCCATGGAAGACGCTGATAGATACGTTGCTTGCACATCCTTCTGACTGTCTTCACACACCACAGGGACTGACCACTGCATAACGGCTTGAACAGAGCTGGTTGTACCTGGGATCTGATGAGTGCTAGTTGTGAGCGAGGCTCAGAGTTAGCTAGGTTGAGTACAGGCTCTCTGTACTGCAAACCCCTGGGCACGTGTTTCAGGAGGCATCATCATGGTAGCAAAGCTCCAGCAGCTCTGCACACACTCCATGACTCTCAGTCTGTATGAGGTGATGGCAGGTGAGCCAGCCTTGACTCCAACAGGAGTCTGACGTTGACACTTGGCTGTGTTGCTAGGTGATGACCAATGGAGAAATCTGGGTGAGCTCTTAAAGATTACGACTCTCAGCAGAGAGGGCAACAAGCATTGGAGGGAAAACAGCTAACTGGAGGAAAATGGTTAGCATCTGAAACTTTTACAACTCATCATTCTCTGCTGCAGCCCAGGACTCCTAGGGACCAGCACCCTTTAGAGCTGTGTCTCCTTCTAGTATTTTGTACACAAAATACTTTTAGCTCTTATCAGTTCCTAGGAATTTCAGGACAGCCGTGAGTGAAACCCTTAGGAAAAGAAATGGACAGTGGACAGCAGGCTGCCCACTGCCATGATGAAAATCATAATAGCTTGGCAAAGCTATGGACAAGAAATGTGGCACCTGCTTCAGTGGCTGTAGTTTGAAAGTAGCAGGAGAAAGGTGGGCTGCATGCTAGTTTTGGCTGAGCGCTGTGACTGTGGGTACATAACCTCCTGTTGTCTCGGCTCTGGGGAAGCCAAAGGTGACAGGCACACAGCCAGGAGACCCGCTACTCCAACCTTCTTCCTGACATGCTGGGGGAAAGCTAGGGAGAATTAAGCCCTCCTTTCACCTCCCTCAAGGGAGAGTTCTCCTGAGCTCAGCACTGTGGCAATGGGCATGTTGTGCTGACCGACACACTCTGCAGTGATGCTAAAAAATGACCCCTCCCGTGGAAATCTCTCCTGGCACCAAGCCTCGCTGCAGGCTTCTCTTCTGGAGCGCAACACAGCAGTTTCTTCACTGACTTCTGCTGGTGGAAAGAAACGGGAAAACAATCTTCCTTATTTTCCTTATTTTCATGTGAATGGTGTGTTTTTGTACTGCTCTTGGAAACAATTGTCCGTCTGAGCAGAGGGTGTGGATGGAGCTGGACTGGAGCACTGTAGGAAAACATCTTTCTCCTTCACTGGCAGACCCAGTTCCTCCCCCCGTCGGTCAGGCAGGAAATAAAGGAAACCTTTGAAAGCACCGTAGAGCATTAACTATTAGAGTCCAGGGCACATGGCTCTGGAAAGAAAGATCCTCAGCCCATCTCTACCAAAGCAGAGGGGTGAGACAGGGCAAAACTTTTCAGTCCTCAACTTACTTCTGTGTAAGACAGAGGAGGAGGAACGAGATGTTCTGTTGGTGTGGAAGGGGCAGGAACATGCTCCCTCTTTCCCCCCCTCAGTACCTGAATGCCATGTCCAGGGAAATACGTGTGTTCCTTAAACTTCCTGGCACTGACGGTGTTGTTGGCCTTCACGTTCTGCCAAGGAGTGCGCTGTGTCTTTTGGTGATAGCTGTCATTTTCCTTTTGCTCTAAGCTACGAGGCTAATGGTGCTCGAAGACGAATTTTGCTTTGCAAGGAAAGCAAGCCGGAGAAAAAACAGCTCCGTACACCTTGAAATGTACTCAGCAAGCCACAACACACACTGATAAGGGAGCACAGGGCTGTTCTCCCACACCCCAACCCAGACCCTGGGAAGAAGCTATTAGGGCAACATGCAAACATACCTACAATGCCTGCAGCGAAGCGTGGACTGTGAAGCATTGATCTAGAAAACTCACCCAAACATACGTAGTGTACCTGGCTGCTGCAAGCCAACAGGGAAATGCAGAGGGTCAGGGAGTGCAGGGCAGTGTGGCCATTGGTCCCCACCTCCGTAAAAGCCAGCGTGAACCGGAGGAGGTGTGTTACCTGTTGCTGCGAGCAGGTGCTTACGTGTTGCATTCCCAATCCACACCCCCATCACATGCACTCTTCCACACTCTGAGTGACTTATGGCTTTCTACCTGTACACAAAGACCTATACCTACAGCTCCCTTCCCATTTACGCTTGGGTCACAGCGCTGACAGCTTAACATGCAAGGACGATGGCAAACGTTATGTGCTCTTAAGACCCCTTAGTTCATGACCTACTACCAGATTGGGGTCTACTGGCAAGTACCTATCTCACCCTCAAGAGTGCCTGCAAGACCAAGGGCTCTGTGCTAACTGATTCTCTTTCGTTCAGAGAAAATTAGATGGAAAAGATTTCCAGGAGAAGGTGTCAGTGAAATATTTAAAGGAAGAAAAAAGGTCTGAGATTAGACCATCGGTGCTGAAGTCAATTAGTAAGTAAAGATATAAACATGCAGAACTTCAGACAAGCTTACAACCAGACGTGTAACAGCCTTGGAAAGCAGGTGGGAGCTCACCAGTCCTCCACTTAAATTAGAAATGACACATTCAAGATTGTGCCCACAACTTCTGTTAATGTAGATTCACCTCTTCCTCAAAACCCTCTTCCTCATTCTGCTGTGGATTTCAATTCCAAACTCACCCTAGATTTCAGGCAGAACTCTTCAAAAAACCCAAGTGATTTATTCTTAGTTATCTAACACAGGAAAACAAGAGGGCCAGGTGTATCCTGAGAAGTGCAGTCAGAAACATTCCAGAGCTTAACAAGTCTTCAGTCTGCAGAAAAAAATAGGGGAAATGCCCACATTTGTACATATTAATGATTGTCTCTACAGAGTCTGGAATCTCCCCTAGTACAGCTAATGCACTGGCACCGGGCAGAGGTAAGATTGTAAGCTGGAGCTGCTACACTTGCAAGCTGAGATAAACATTGGGGCAATCTCTGGAGTGAATGAATGATGCAGGTACAAGCTCCTCTGTTTTTTTTTAGTGGCATAGCCAGGCTATTCATACTAACTGCTTGCTGGTTTTGTAGATACTTGACTTCGATGCTATGAGCACCCTTGGACTCACCTACCTCTCTCCCCATGACTGGTGGTACAGGGAACTTCAGCTTCTGGTTGGTTCACATGTAAATCTGCCATTTTCCTCTGCTCTAACAGGCACCGAGCAAACACATTCCTCTGGGGAATTCATGCATGTGCAGAGCAGAAGAACTTGGCTTTGAAGATGCTGTCCCTTCAGCATGGTAGGATCTGATTTCCTGATTCTTTCCCTGCATCCCTTTCCTCTCCCCAGCCTCAGAGACTGCCATCTCCTCCATCCCATCTTTACTGATGAAGTGGGCCACTCTGTTCTGCTGAAGCTCTGTGGATTTCTGTGGGGCATCCAACTGTCCTGCAGACTCCAGGAGTCTAAATATTTAAATCATCAGCCCACATCTTCCCAGCAATTAATGACATTGCTCCCCAGCCTTGTTTGGTTCTGCCAGGAGATGCTGTTGGAAGTTTTTCCTCTACTTTCTCTCTTGTCATGATGCTGCAGGGTTGGAGACCAAGCAGAAGATAAGACAGACCCATGGTGCACAACAGAGAAAGGGGAAAGAGAGAGTAGAGCTGTCCTGAGCTGTTGTGCTCTTTTTGGTTCACCCCTACATAAAACTCTGAAGGAAAGAGAAGTGCTCTGCATATCTTCTGTCGAGGTCGTGAATGGCAACTCTGTCCCAGAAAGAGGGCAATTGTGGAAGGGAAACCAGTAAGTAAGGCTACAGTTTGGGAGAGTGTATCCTGGCTTTCTGAGAAAGGACATGAGAGCTACAGTCTTAGCTTTTAAGTTTTCTCAGAAAGTCAAGACTTCAGGTTAAATTAACTCTCATTTTGCTGGCTTTACTGAGATTTGTTGTGGTCCTTTACAGGGGAGTGAACCTTACCTCAAAGCAATGATTTCTTGCCCTCTCTTTTTGCTTACTCCCTCGTGTTCCTCTGGACCAAACAGCCTCTGTATAGCTCAACATCAGCAGTGAATTGGCTCTTTTGTGTTAGATGGATTGTACAAAACCTTTGGGGAGGATTAAGTTTGCAGTTTTGTGTTGACATGCACAAATCTCCTGAATTTTTGAAAATGAAAATCAAGACTAATATGTGCCTGAGGTTCCCCACTGACAAGGAACAGCAAGGGTCAGCTGCTGCCTAAGGGATGGGGAGCCAGCGCCTGTCCCACAGCCCCCAAGTAAGGCAAACAGGGCAGAACCAGACATCATGTCCAGGTTCAACCAAGAGTCCAGATCACTGGACAACATCCTGGTGATGAGGGAGGTCCCAGGTCAAGCTGGGAAGTCAGCGTGCAGGACAGGATTGGGATCCAAAAGGTCCATGACATGGCAGGGGCATGACTGTGGCTGACCTGGAGATCAACACTCCTCCAATGTAGCTCAGGCATGGTCTGAAAGCCCAGGACTGAGCTCAGATGGGCCCCTGGACCCATGGGCAGGGGCTTGATGGAGGCCCCAGCAGAGACTGGCTAGGGCCATTGAGGTCTACCAATAGCCTCACAGAGAAGAGGGTGAAAGGGCTCACTGAGAGAGCTAGTTAAAAGCATTACCTCCCCATGAGGATTTTGCTTCCCATTTTCTCTTTCTGTAGTTAGGGCTGAGCCCATTGAGAAATGTTGAGAGGGAGCTGGAGGAAAACTCCCCATTCAGTCTCTGGTTTTTACCATTCATTAGAGCTCTTATTTAAACTAGTGCTGTTCTTCATCTAGGCTCTATCCAGAAAAAAAAAAAGAAAGAAAAAATTGGTATAGTTCACCTGAACTGGAAATTTTCCTGTTTTCCTCCATCAGGAAGCATAAAGAAAGGGGGAAAAAAAGGAATAAGCAGCATAGGCATCATATATATGATTTTATCCAACAACAAAACCAGAGAAAGTCAGAAGGTGAACATAGATATCCAAACCCACCAGGACTTCACTGTTGATATGGTTCCTTCTGACAAACCAGACAAGGAAAGCAGGAGCCCAGCATCAGCTCCACAGCCTGACCACTGGCCTGGGTCTCAGGCCAGAAGGAAGCTCCACTTCTCTGTTCCCAAACCATGTCCACATCAAGATCCAAAAGTGTGACCTCTCTTCACCTCACCCACGTACCACACCCTGCTTGGAGGCTGTCAATGGGAAACCGAGCCCCGTTGTGCAGAAGATGTCTCCCTCCACCCTTCCCTGCCCATCCAGAGACATCCTTTCTTCCGTGAAAGCAGCCAGGTCCATCACACAGCTGCCCATGTACTGGCCACAGCTGGCCCCAGCTACAGCCATTAGCAACCCTGCAGTGATGGCAAGAGCAGGTCTGGTCAACGAGTAGAAGGGTGAAGTTGACAGACCCAGGCCTCCCCCAGAGGAACCCCAGTTCAGGTGCATGGGAAAAGACTGGGACCATGACAGCTGACACTGCAATATTGACTTCTGGGGGGACCAGCCCAGCTCATCCTGACATGGCTTTCACTGTGGAGGTGGCTCAACAGTGGCTTAGCCCTGAGGAAGGCAAGGCAAGGCCAGAGGAGAGCTCGAGCAAGTGGTGAAGCATCCGCTGGAGGGGACACAATGCTGTGCCTGTGGGCTGGGGGGGGGGTCCAGGATGGGATGTGTGCATTGGCTGGTGCAGTGTGGAAGAGAGTGGGGTACCACTGGTAGCAGACAGCTGGTCAAAAATCCCGAGCTCGGGGTTATTGTCCCTTCTGCAGCCACAGAGCTCCAGACAATCAGCGATGAAGTGCTGGAGTGCTCCTTGGCACAGCGCACTGACCTTTTTACTTTGCTCTTGGAAATTAATGAACAAAGAAGAGTTTTACCATGTGGGAGAGCCTCAAAGATAATAAATTTGTTCATTTAGATATTGTAGCCCTTTGCCTTTGTCTGGGAAGTTAGTCTGCCACTATGGGAACCCACACCCCTCCTTCTCCAGGCCAGATTGAGGATGTATTCTCCAGTCTCATCTGTACCCTGAACCCTCTCCACAGTGCAGCTGAGGACCTGATCCTCTGTTTGGATTCATGTGGACTTCTCCTTGCCTTCTTCCCAAGCTTCATGTCTGTAAGATTTCCCTGTTCTGGACATGGCTTTGTACCACTGGGCACTGCTGCCATCTGGAAAACTCCCAACCCTTCTCCACCTGATGCTCTGCAAAGGCTGAAAGATTAGGGACATGCTAGAGCACTTGGCTGCCTGCACAACAGTGTCACCAGATTTCCAACAAGATTTTAGTGGACTGATTCCCTCTATATCTGCTTTTATTCTTATTTATCTTCTGCTTTCTTATCCTGTAAAGATTCCTGTCTTTGCCCTAATATCCACAGTCAATTACTCTCCTGGTTGTAATTGCACAGTCCCCCACAGGGCCAGGGTCTGCACTCTAGTCTGCTAGAAAGCAGCTTCCCAGTCACGATGCCTGTTGTATTGCTGGAGGAATGAGTGGCAGCCATGCCCTCTGCAGCAGCAACCCATGTTGCGTGTTGGTCTTGCATAGTCCTGCCCTGGGAAGGCAATCCAAATGGTGAAGTGAATGATCAGCAGAGCCCAGAGCAAAACCCCTGGAGCTGGAAGTTGTCACTGATGCTTAACCCAATAACTTGTGCACAGAGAAGCATTTGAACACATCCTCTGGCTTCTCCCATGCTGTCTGGGATTCCTGGAGACCCCTGTGTGCAACAAGGCTGTGACACCAGAACAGAAACCCCAAAGCACCGGGCTGTTGGCAGCAGGAGGGGATGCATGGGGGAAGTGTTTTGACCTCCACAGATGAAAGCAGCCCCGCCAACTTCCCCATGCAAGGGACCATGACAGCAGCCTCTTCTAGGGTGATCCCCCCATTGAGGAAAGAGGCCCTGAGGGGCCAGGGGGCTGCAGCACAGGGCAGAGGGGGAGGACTGCCTGCACTGGGTTGCAGATAGGTCTGTCCCTGGGAATGATGCAGAGCCCCCACCACCCGGAGCCATAAGGAAGGGGTGTCTGGGCTGCAGCTCTGCTGGGAATGCTCAGGGACAAAGGGTCTGTCTCCAGCCCTGGAGATTGGACCCCACATGATCCCGTGGGGCCTGGAGTTGGGCCAGGGGTTGGGGAAAGGAAAGGAAGGGGGCCTGGAGAAAGTTTTCTCTTCAGTGGCTTGAGCTCCCTAGATGACTTGCTCACATCCTGATTTCTTCACTGCAAAATGTTGACTTGCATTAGGGGAATCTTGCTGGGGACCTGGTTCCCTGTATCACAGAGGAAGTGAATGGGAGCAGGCAGTTTCCCTGCTCCACATTTCTACACCTCCTGCCCAGAGCTCCTGCCTCCAGGCCCCTCTACATCTCCCTGATTTTTCTCAGGGTCCTTTGCCCTTGGGCAGAAACAGCAAAAAGTGATCCTAGAGGAGACAAGAGATGCTGATGGAGGGTGGTAGGCACCAGGACTAACCTAGCTGGAAGGTCCAGCAGGACCCTTGCAGGGTGGGGAGGTGGAATCACCCAACATGTACATCCTGTCTGAGCAGGACTCAGCAGTGCAAATGATGGGAAAAGTGCTGCTTCCAACACACAGCTGTGCTTGGTCTATGGTATTTAGTCTCCCCTGGGCATGTTGCTCTGACACTGTGGGCAGTTCCCACACAGAAGAACTTTCCCTCCCTCATTCTCCCTACGGATTGAAGGGACTTGACCACATGAATATCCATTTGTTTCTCCATACTTGGTCTCTATTCTGTATTCACACCCTGCCTAGATAAAACCACATGTGGTGGCAGTGTGGTTTTGGGTGGGTTGTCCGATCATCTCCCCACTCTACTTGCTGTCCGTGCACAGAGCATCCTCGCTGCAGCTTTGGCTCGCTTCTCCCTCCCACACAGGGTTGTAGCAGAGAGCTGCATCTGTGCTGGTCCTGGGATTTTCTATCTGAATGGGGTCTGTCTAGCCCTCAGAGATGAGTAATTTGGTTTCTCATGCAATTCTTTTCTAGCCTTCTGGCTGCCTCAGCAGGTTGGTTGGACTCCCTCAAAGCAGTGAGACAGAGGTCGAGGGACCTGCTTTGGCCAAAAAATGCTATTTTATCTCACAGGTATAATTACAGCAATTTGTCTGGAATATTTGGCTTTCAGTGATAAAAGACCTCTTTAATGAGAAAGACTGTAATTATGATTGAAAAATCTCCTGAACTGAAGTATATGCTAATATATGTGTTACCATATGTATGTTTTTATGCAAGTATGTTCATGCATATAAATAACTATGTTTACTAAACTGTTTTAACCTGCTTTACAATACAGCCTGAAGTTATCTTATATATATTGGTGATGAAAATAAACAGATGTATCCAAACATCAAAACACTCCTGTATGAGGAGTTCCTTATCAGGCCTACTTCCCCCCACTGACCCAGTTTAAACCTTCAGTAATTCATTAATTTCCTAACCATGGCTTTTTAGAAGTACTAACCAACTTTCCTATCAGCATATTTTTGATCTTGTGAAGCTGCAATTCCCTAATGTTTTGTTTGCCTTCTGCATCCTGCAAATGCATCCATCCGTTCAGCTTTGACACTGCCTGCCTACCTCCGCTAATTATCACCTCTTTACCCACACACTTCTTTCCTAGCTTGCTAGTTCAAAGCCTTAGTAGAAGGAAAGCCCAAAAAAGAAACTACCCAAAGCCTGGCAGCATTTTTACTTTTTGTATGTTGACTGTCCCTGAAGAAAAGAAATAAAAGGGGTAAGATTTCAGGATATCCCTGATACTGAGCTCCCTGCTCTGTGCCCCAGCTATGGTAGAGCTCCTAATATTTCCTATCCTATGGGAGAGATCCCCACTTTATTATCTGCCTCCTCCAGGTGAAAGGGAATTGGAGAATGCGAGAGGAACCAAGGAGAAGGAGGTCTGGATGCTCACCCTGACCACTCAGCTGTGACAGTGGGACACCATATCTAAAAAGTGTAGAGCTGCTCCATTCACAGTGTGCACCTTCCCCTTCCATCCTCAATCCAAGTGACACCCAGCAGAGACATCACCTAGCTGTCTGGAGTGGTCAGATGCTTGGGAAGGACAGGACCTGCAGGAAGGCTGGGCACCCCACGGAGCCTGGCTCCAGGATCCAGCTCAACCCTTCCCTACCAGACCATCTCTTTCTGGTCATGTGCAAATCTAACTCCCACCCCTCTCAGTCAGGCTCTGTGGATTTTAGACTGCACTCAGAACAAGCTAGACCAGCACACTCAAACCACTGCTGCAAAATATCTACCTCTTGTGCCTTCTGTTCCCACAGAAAGCCCTCCATGTCTGAATGCCAGCAAAATGAAACTCGAGTCCCTATTTATAACACCACTCGCAGGGCAAGGTACAGGGTGGGAGTGCACTCCTTAGCCTGGGGTTATGTAAATTCCTTAGTCTAATCCCAGATAAAATAGGAAACTTTCCTTTTCAGTTAAAGGGTACTCTTTGGACACATACTGCACCACCACCCTCTGTCTCACCATTAAAAGGATCTATGACTTTATCAGAGGGTCCCAAATAGGACATCCCTGGACATTTCCGGTACACCTTTTTCTGACACTGTGTCCACACCAATGACATTGTCACTGCTTGGTCTCCATTAGCTGTTCATTCTATGTTCACAGTCAGCATCTTCATTGCGGCCCTATAGCGCTCTCTGTGCCTGCTCTAAGAGGATTCAACAGCTCTTGGAAGAACAGTGGGGAACTTCTTTTCCAGCACAAAAAGCCCAAGATTGAGTCAAAGAACATGGCTCAAAGGTTTCTGTGTAAATAGTGTTCTCAGCTCTGGAAAATTCCAAATTCCTAAGATGTGTTTGGAGAAAAAAAAAGGCTATCCCATTCACGGGTCATACTCTCTTGCTTATTAGGAGTCTTATTAAAATCATGGAATATCTGAACAAGGTTGGAGAGGATAGCTGTGGGCATCAGCAAAGGTGGAGACCTGCAATAAAATGACCATAGAGATGATGAAAGCCAAGTGATGCCTCTGCAGTGATTACATCGTTCTTTGGTGACCAGAGCTTCCCAAGAGCTTATAGCCGGATCATCAAGTGTTCAGGACCCACTCTTGGAAATAGATTTATACAACTCTCTACACCCAGCCAGAGCACTTTGGACCAAGAAAGGGCTGAAGTGTTTGTAAGAAAAGAGAGTGGCCACACAAGTCACACAACTAGGCTCTGCCGAGACTTAAATGAAGACCATCAAATTGCTTTCACCAAGGTTTTCTGCTTTATAAGGAAAATGTTCTGAACTTTCCTGTGACCTTGCAATAAAGCAGATAAATATCCCTTCAAAATACGCAGGATACAATGCACATTTCTGTCCGGGGTAGCCCCATTTTTCATGATGATTATTCTAGCTACATCTTCATGATAAAGGGTTATTTTAAGGACAACACAAAAGATGCTCATATCTGTCTTGATATAAAGACATAAAGAATACGCTCTCAGCCTAGAGTCTCTTACTATGACTCCGTCTGAACTTCTAGAGGATATTTCTTACCTGTCTTTAAGGTCTGGCATTACCTCAATGACTCTAAGCAGGAGTCCTGATGGAAGAGGCTTGAGCAATAGTGATCATAGCTTAGACTCCACAGAAAATTAACTCATTTATTTTCATATTTACACCCTGTTGGGCCAGAAGATGACTCTGTTGTCATCGATCAAAGATCAGGTTAAATCAGTGGCCTCATCAACCCCTCTTCTTGTGGGGATCAATCCAAGGAGGTGGAGAGAAAGTCACCCAAAACAACTGACTGCATGGTGGGATCTGAGCAGCATTAAGCATTTGTGCAAGATGTTGGCAAATGCAGGGGCTAGGAAATTATTTATCTATCTAGTTACCTATATGCAAAAAGAAACCTCAAAAAAGAGCAGAAAAGTAAACAGAAAAGAGATGTATTCTGAAAGATGGCCTTGAATAGAAGTAGGAGCAAGGGAACCCTTTGATAACTAAAATTCAGTGGAAAGGCAGGCATAGACAGCATTTGTTCCAAATGCCTTCTAGGAAATAAAGTGGTGTTCTTCTTCCTTGTAAATAAATGGAATTGCCCCAAAGATATACTTTGGTACATGTTACCAATTTCTTCTCATAACAGACACATGAATAACTAGTAGGCTCTGGAAGGAGGTGAACATCACAAGCTGGAAATACTCAGTACAATGAGATTGGGGTTAGTTTCTAGGCACATTTTTCCATTATTTCATTTGGTGATCCAGAAAAACTCACTTTAGACTCTAGGTCTCACTAATCCACCCCCAAAATGTGGATAAGGTTGAGCACCAGTGGCTTGAGATGGCTGGCAGCAGCAAAACATTGCTACTGATTAGCTTAGTACCACAATCCATTTGTTAATCTATTAAATTTTTTTCAATGCCTTGTGATTATTTTGTCAAACTTCTGAATGCGAAAATAATTTCAGATCCACTGCAAATACACTTTGAGCAAACTCCCCTTCAAGTGAACTTCTTTACCACATTGTGGTTACTCTCACCATATGCTCACGAGCATTGATTTCTGATGGGATCTACAGAATGAAACCTTATCATCTGCAGAAGCATATAAAATACAAGGTATTCAGGCTAAAGATAACAGGCTGAACAAAAGCATGTTGTCTGTATGACAGATGCTACTTTAAGATTCAATTCCACCTTTATTCCTAACTATCCCAGTTTTCAGGAGGATGCTGCAAGAAAGTTAGGAAGAAGCCCCAAATAGATAATTCCCAAGCAGGGAATGAAGACAAGGGAGCCCAGTAACAGGACACTGAAGAGAAGTCTTAAAATCTTCCATATTTTTCTGTGTGCTGTTTTTTTCCCCAAAACTTGTGCTTAAGAGGCTAGGGCCAGGTCTGTAAGTAAGTTCCAACAAAGTCAAGAGGACTTACATCCCTAAATATTTTTGATGGTCTTAGATTTATGCCCAATGCAAAGCTCACTGAAGCCAAAGGAAAGATGTCAGCTAACAACAATGGTCTTTAGACTAAGTGCTTTGTAAGAAAAGAAAAAAACCCCTAATGTTACCACTAGCTAGCAAAAACTTCTCTGTCCCACTACATCATATCTAATGATAGTATCATTTCTTAGGGTGATAATGGCTTATTATCAGATGCAAAGACACAAATAGAAAAAATGTTATGATGTTAGAAAACAAGTTATGATACTGGTAATTAGTCACGCATCAAGAATAATCAGCCAGAATTATACATCAAATGAGAGCAAACAGAATATGCAATAGTCTCCTAAGGGAAGTGGCAGAAAGAACCAACAATTGAGTCTTTTATGTAGTGAGCTGGAAAACACACAGCGAAGATTAGTATTTGTAAGTTGTACAACATAACAATTGAGGCCATATCAAGCTAATGAAATCTGTGCATGCACATGGTAAGAAAAGCCCTTACCCCAAAATCTTTACATTCAAAATAGGAAAAAAAGTGTGAGAAAAAACAGTCACATCATCTCTGTCTTATAGAACCATTTACATTAGACATCATTCTAACAAGCTTCATTTCCTTCTAGTTTCTTTATCTACCATTTCATCCAAGGGATGGTCTATACAGAAGCATTAATGATAATAGCTTTTGTTGTAGCAATAGAACAGCCTGTTGTGAATAACACCAAAATTATAAAACACCTTTTCTTACTCCAAAAGTTATAAAATCTAATGCAGTATTCACCAGAAGAAGTGTCTGTTCTGGATTACTGAGAAGGCCACAAAGCAGTGGGATGCAGTCTGCAATTAAGACACCTAAAATCCAGTGAATCCATGTGCACTATAGCTCTAAGCTTACATTAAAGTCAGTGGACATGTGGAGTGCTCTTCACTTTCCTCTACATAGACATCAACAGTAATATGGGACATCTTAAGGTATCCCAGACATGCATGAGGAGCAAATATGTCATAGGAGCCTTGGGTAGCTCTGCTTGTCTACAGTGAGAGGTGGAGACTGGATGGGATAAACAGGTAATTTGAAATGTCACTAGCCACTTATGTGTAAGTGAATGAGTTGAGCCCTTGGTCAATGGAGCCTAAAGAGCAATCCAGCTGATCACCTGGTGTCTATTTAGGGTGGACTGCATCACTCTGGACTCAGCTGACTTACTTACTACCTCTCCATTAGCTGTAATCAGACCTTAGACCCCTAGCTGAGCTGTAGCATCTTAGATGCAGGCACCTGCATTTAGTTGCCTTAATTAAGAGTTGCATCTCATCCTGAAGACATGCTAGTCCACTCTGGCCCTAAAAACTATGGACACGGGCAGTTCGGTCCAGTAACCTACATGCAGGAGTCTAGCCGCACTCAAGAGGGTAGGGGCAGCCCACCCATCCACCAGCTGCCAGCTAAGAAGAGAACAGGTCTTCTATAGACCCATCATATCTGCCACACTATGCAGATGTCTCAGATACCCTAAGGTGTCTCAAAGGTCACTAGAAGTCTATGTTTAGGCACCTTAATCAAGTCCAAAGGTACAGTCATGTCAAGGCCAAAAGTGTCATCATTATGGATGTGGTTGTTTTCAGCAGAAGGTTATCTGAAATCACATCAAACCTGCCAGGCAAGTCAGTACTCAATAGAAAATGGAATGACAGTGCTTCCAGAGAACTGTAAGTTAAGGTAAAGTTCAGCCCACATATCAAAGCTGGCTAAAACAAGAAACAAGCAAACCCTTGCTGATATCTCTGCCAAATCAACTGTACACTTCAAAGACACACAGTTGGACTGGGATTCCCAAAGGAACCCGCAGTATTTAGCTACCCAGATCTCCTTGGATATCAATGGCCAGTTCCTCCCTAACTTCCTTGAATACCACTGAGAATACAGATCTGATTTTGTTTATTCCTTCTGCTTTTCATCCTCAGTTCAGCTGGGCTTTGCATCTCCCTGAAGTGGTGTCACTTCAGCAGCACAGTAGCCTGCAGTATGGGTTCATTCCTCTCCAGGGAAAGCATCGCCCAGAGAACAATTGATACCACCTCTTGCAACACCCAGGTTCTCCTCGGAGGTCTTCCACTGAAGTAACAAACAGGCCCAACCCTGCTCTGTTTAGGAGGTCTGATAAGATCACTGCCCAAGGTGCCATGGCTGCAGGCCAGAATGCTGTCCCAATAAACCATTTTCTGGAGGACCACCTTGTCTGGACTTGTCTTTCCGTATGAAGCCAGGCAAAGCAAAGCATTCAGATGCTAAAAATGTGTAACTATTATTGGTGTTTGTCCAACATTTGGAGGCTCATAAATCTCCCAGGAAAGATAGAATAGGAGCATGATTAAGAAAACAAGAAACTTTATGCATTGATTCCTCTCCTACTGCTTCCAGAAAAGCTATTACCTGTTGATGAAATGCCCCCCTTGACTGGCTTCCAAACCAGCACTATCCCTGCAAGTGCTCTTTTTCAAATCTTCTGCATCACAAGAGTCAGATACACACATACAGCTGCATGTGATCAAAGAGAAAATACTAATCCATATGTGCAGACATGTCTAAAGGTGGAAGACAAAAGCCAGCAGCAAAAGAAAGTTAAGAGACCCCAGAGGGTGTTTCTTCTGCCTTTTCACCAAAGACAAAACTCCAAACTGAGTTCTAGCACTGGAACTTTAAAAAACGATAACCAACTCACTGCTTGCGTTTTGCAGTGACTAATCTTGGTTGTTTCTAGCAGCTGAGATAAAACACCCCACTGATCTCCATACTGTACTTACCCTTTCTGTTTATATCAGTTACCTCGAGACATGCTGTATACTTCATGCAAATGAGACAGCGTGTGCCATGACAAAAATTCGCCTTAGCAAGGAGAACAGACACAGCACTCAGTACGAATCACCCCTACTAGAAAGCAGCGCTAAGGAAAGAACATTTCCTGTTTTTAAGTAGCCAATAGATACAGTGAACAATTCTTTGTGTTTGCTGCCAACCGGGGAAATAGCTTGTACTTTTAACATTTTTTAAGGATGTCGTATGTACACACAGAGGATCTGATGGAAAAGTGCAGACTGAGTGTCACGTAGGAAAGAGAACACCTGTGTCCAGCGGGGTGCCCAGGACCACGCAGCGCAGCTGCACACATCCAGCCCTGCCGCCTTCCCCACCGCCATCCCAGTGGCAAGGGAAGTTCATTGCAAGCAGCCACACTGGAATAGCTTTGCAGGGAGTAGGGACTGAGATGTGCCTGAAAGAGATTAGGGTCAAAGAAGTAGATTCCTTTATTTAGGAGTCTCTTTAGAGATCCCTTTTGCCCTCAGACTGGAAATGCACATTTGCAAATGGAGCGTTTTCCCATGGAGATGCTCTTTTACAGTTTCCAGAGTAGGGCTGAGCCGGAGCAGGGATGAACTGATTGTGCCCCCAGGCCTGCAACTGATTGTTAAAAGAGACCACATTTCAACACAAAGCTTGAGTTCGGAGTGGTCAGCTCAGTCTCTGCTGGTGGAATTTCAGCCGATGACCACATCTCCTGTGTCATGGGTGCAAGATAGTGATTAACAGTCTTTTATAAAACATTCATGCGAAACATTATATAATTGTGTAGGGCTTCCAGACTTATTTAGGAAGATGCTGGAAATTCATGTTATTGGTGTACTGGAAAGACATGGAACAAGAATATTTTAACATAGAAAGCCAAGTGAAATCTTTTCCTACACTTGCCTTGGCATCCCTGTAACGATTTCAATAGAACCTAAAGCAATTAAGCCTCACAGCCTTTCTGAAACAAGACAAAAGAAGATAACTAGAGGAGGACAAGGCATGGATAAAGCAAGAGGTAAGTGGGATCTTCTTAGAGTCCTTTAGAAGAAAAGCTCGGCTTTATTTCCTTTTTTATTAGGAAGACACTTTCAGCTTCATAGTGCATGCTCCTCCTGTAATTGCCTGCCTAGGCTCTCCTTTCACAGCCAGGACTAAGACTTTGTAAAAACAATGACAAAAAATCACTATCTTTCAGACCAAACAGTTCACCTCAGTGACCCATTTCTTGCTGGGACCGGGCTGGACACTGATCAGCACAGACATACAGCCACAGTGGTTATATTCAACAAAATGCTTTTGTCAACGGGCAAGTTCCTGACTTATGTCTTCTTTGGCCATGTCCAGATGTCTGCAAAGCTCTTTAATAAAGATATGACCAGTTGATCTTTAAATGTGAGCCCAATAGTGAGGGCTGGGCTGAGGCACATACTTAGTGTTTAATACAAAGGTTGGCATTTGTGGAAGAAAGACAGCCTCTCTCTTTGTATAAAAAAAGACAAAGTGGTGGAGTGAGGTGAGTCTTTCACTAGGCCAGACTGGTAGAGTAGGAAAATACAGATACACCACACACACCTGTCAGGACTGAAGCAGAACCTTGCTTCAAAGGAAAGGAACAAACATGCAAGACAATAAAGTCTCCCAGGGACAGAGTGCACTGGGTCCATGTCCTCTACAACAAACCTCATTGGGATTAGCTTGAAATGGCTGGTCTCCAATGATACTACTGCCATGAGGTATTTAAATATGCAGCGCACAGTGAATGAATCTGTTTTGTTAGACAGTTCAATACATGGTGGTGAGAGCTGGTCTTGCAATATGTGACAGTCATATTGAGTACCTGCAAACTCCCAGCCAGTGACAGTCAGAGTATTTTCATACAGATCTTACAAGAATTATTATCCAAACAGCTCAGCTTGATACCATCCATTTGACATTTAAAATACAAACTGCTTAAATGGCCTGTTTTCTGCTCTAGGGAAAATTAAATGTGGTGACAAGTGGCAGTATTTATGCCCAGTGAAGTCTGCTGTGTTCAAGCACCCAGCCTGTGTCTGGCAGTCCCCATGGGAGGGCTTTATAATGGCTGGGGAGGCTGCAGAGAGTAGCATGGATGGTAACTCATCTGCCAGCTACACCATGTCTATGCATGCAGACTGCCTGCACATGAAATGTCCTGCCTGCCTTCCCCTTTGCTCAGAAGGGAGATTTTGGCTTCATTTACATAGCTTGGTGATGGATGACAGTGGGGTGATGTGAGCACACAGTGCTAGACTCTCCAGGACATGAACAGCCTCACTGGGAGTCTTTCCAAAGTGTCAGGCTCCCCTTAGGGATAGCTCAGAACAAGCTCCTAAGAGCTGAGACAATAGGTCCCCTCAGTTGCTCTGATCAGCTGTTGCTCCTGAACACATACATCTACAGAAAAGTAACTCCATCATTGGGAGAGTACTAAGTATGGTCACAGGAGGTTCATTTCCCACAGAGTTAGACCGTGGCTTGCCAGCTATACTCATGTGAACTACTGTGCAAAGACTATGGGACCGTGTTGCACTTGTGTGAAAACATGGGAATGAGGCAAGAAGAGCCTGACCCTTTGTTTCCCTGTCTGTTCATGCCTACACAGACCTCCACAGCAATGTGCTCACCCAGTGTGGTCTGGCATCTCCACATTTGATCTCCCAGCAGAGAGAGGCGCACAGCCAAGCCACAAGGCCACTCCAGAGCTCCTGGGGTACATCTTTTTGTTCTCTGTTTCTATACAACTCAGCCCAGGGAGGCCCAGGGTCATAGTTAGTCCTTCTTGGCACAATGCTAGCAGGAACAGATATAGAACCAATGGAAATTGTCGGATTGGCCAAGCAACTGTTGTAATCATCTTTTAGATGTTCTGAACAAAAGTGGAGCTCATAAATTCATATGCGACACTGGAGGATGTACCTCTATTAGCTGTTGCTCCCAGGGCTGCCTACATCATTAATGCAGACCTTGGCAGAGATGTCTTTTGTGTGATTGCCAAAATGACATTTGCCTATGCCATCTTCCAGCCTTTCTATTCTTTCCGTGTCCATTACCAGGTGTATATGAGAGATCATCTCCAGCCTGTTGTCCTACCCACAAGCCTCAAAAGTCACCTCTTCACACCTCTTAAAAGTTGACCCAGATCAAATACTCAGAACCCAGTTCAGAAGAGCACACCCAGGAGAAAGGCTTTCAGGAACCAGAGTAGCAGCCCAGTAAAGACAGTTAGAAGGCAATAAACATTTGTAACCAGAATGAGAAGTGTCTGTTTTCTCTTCAAACAAGCTGCAGTGCATACACAAGCTGCATGTCCTAGCTATACCACAGCCATACTGGATCAGAGAAATGTGGAGGTCAAAAGTGGAATACACCTGAAATACCACCTGCAAGGCCTTACCATGCGGCACCATGCCATTTGCCTTTGGGTGAAAAGGAAAAGGGGGTAAGAGATGCCAAGGAGTCCCACAGACCGCTCCCCACAGAGATGCTGCCTGAGGAATTCCAAGACCAGCTCCATTACATGTTTGTTGAGTCTCCTAATGATGGAGGCTCCAGAGCTTCCCTGTGTGGCCTCTCCTAGTACTCCACATCCTTTTTAGCTAGGATGTTTTGTCTTAGCAACTAACCTAAATCCTCTTTATTGGAAATTAATCAGTTTTCTGTTTTTCTTTCCCAAGGAGAGATGAAAAACAGTTCATCACTGCCTTCTTCATAACAAGATCTATGAGCTGGACAATGGTTATCAAACTGCTGTTCCTGTCAAAGAAAATTCTCAAAGGCTTTGCCAAAGATTTATTTTACTTATTGCTTTTCCCATATCCACTAAATGGAAGAAATACATTAAAGTAGTTAGACAAGTTTTATTCTTCATAAACCCACGTCTGTGTTTCTTTATCACCTTATTATCCTCTTGGCACCTTTAAACTGATTATTTAATAATTTGTTCTTGCATCCTTCTGCTGCACAAGTTAGATTATTTTCATGTGCAGCTTTCAAGGTCCTCCTTTCCTGCTTCTAAAGGTAGTACTTTTGCATTTGCCATTTTTCAGTCATCTTGGACCTTAAGCATTCTCCATCACTGCTTGAAGAGAATTGGTTTCAGAGATTGTCATGAACTAGTTCCTGCTGCACTCTGTGCTAAACCTCACAATGTCTTGGTGTCCTGAGTCATCCATTTTCCTAGATATTCTCAAGCTGCTTCTTTCCCTCTTCTGATCTGCCTATCTGCCTGCTCTTACAATTAATTATGTTAGCAGGATTTTCATGAAGGCAGAAGCAAAGAAGGTATTGAATACTGAAGCCTACCAAAGTTATATTTTCTCTAGATATGATATTGTGCTAAACAAGGAAGAAGACCACTTGCCTCTTGCTAACCATATCTCACCTTAGTCTAAGGGTTTCTGACACGATCACCACGTGCTTTACACTCACTCCTTGTTAATGATTTGTCTCTCTTAATATGTTTTGACTTTCATATTTGTTTAAAGGACTC
This sequence comes from Harpia harpyja, assembly GCF_026419915.1. Taxonomy (NCBI): domain Eukaryota; kingdom Metazoa; phylum Chordata; class Aves; order Accipitriformes; family Accipitridae; genus Harpia; species Harpia harpyja. The sequence goes on along the minus strand of NC_068955.1, from coordinate 7,288,397 downwards.
CATAATGATAATCTTTCTGCACCAGGATTTTTGCCCTTTGTCTCTAAGGCAGTTTCTTCCTTGTGTTAGCTGCTCAGACATCCCCAAACTCCTCATTAACTTGTGCTTCTGCAAACTGGCTCCTATGACCATACATTTGTTATTTTTCTCTTCTTTCCATCCAAACACATTATACAAAACTGTCTTTAACTTTTATTGGATTTTGAACAAGTCTATGGGCTGTTACTCTTCCAAAGAGTGCTTCTGACCCCCTCATCTGCCCTTCCCCAGAAGCTGTTGTTCTCCCTGTCTCTGCTCCAGACTTGTGGGCTCTCACTGCCTTTGATGTCAAATCAGTCACTGTGTTGGCTGTGACTTCAAGTTCCTCTTGTTTATCCTCCTTCCTCCCAGCACCACTGTACAAACTTGGATTTCACCAGTTTCACATATTATACCCCCTCTGGCCTCTCGAGTGCTCCTGCTGAAATTTCCCATTAACGTGCCAGCCTATCAGACAAACTACCATGTTTTTTTAAACAACCCCTGCAGTTTTGCTGTCAGCCAGCCTCAGGTCTAGACCCACATCTCTCCCAATACCCATCCAAAAACCAAAGCCACTCTGCCGTGTGCACACTTACTTCCATCATGCCAACAACTGCAACACGCCCAAGAGATCTCAGGTGAGAGATACCAGGGGTGAGAAGGAATCCTGTTGCTTAGTATGATCTAGAATTGTGTTTTATTTTCTCTTTTGTAATCTTCTTTCAAACTTCATAATTAGGAATTTAAACTCTTGTTTTGCCAGAATAAACTTGTTTCCACCCTTAAGCATGTCTGGTATTAAAGGCAAGTCTAGGTGAAGCTATGAAATCTGGATTAGCATTACCTTTTCTGAGACAACACATCCAAACAAAGCAGCGTGTATCCTGGGACACCTAGGACCTGACACCACTTTGGAGCAACCTGAAGCCGCTGACTGTGCTGGGCCAAGCTGCAAGGCCAGGGCCAGGCTTGGATTTGTCACATTCCAGGTTGGATGGAGTCAGTAGAAAGACACTTTGCAAGGCAGGCAAACCCCAGACTGTGACAGACATTTGTGCTGGGGTGGCATTACAGCCTTACTCCATCAGAAGGGACATGCAGGTCACCTTCCCAAACAGGCTTGACCAGACTTGTACAGAGCCTGTGGAGCCAGGATCACAGAGTCCTCAGTTGTTGGCAGAGGACAAACAGTGCTGGCCAAAAAAATATTTTTTGATTGACTGCAGGTTCCTCCTTTTGGGGTAGGGGCTGCTGATGAAGGAACTTCTCCTGCTAGCTCATGCAAGGCCAAAACCTGCTGTCAGGTTCAGATATTTGGACCATTCATATGGATACAGGGACAAGATGAGCAGATCATCCTCTTCTGAGAGGTTCTTGGGCCTTTCTTCAAAGTCTGATACTGGCTACTGTCAGAGATGAGGTGCTGGGTTACATGGGTCTCAGTATGCTCTCCTTACAGTATGAGGGAGAGCAGTGGGAGCCAGGATGGGTTTGTGGAGCTGACATCTTCTGAAGGACCTCCACATTTTTCAGTAATTTTTTCCTGAGTGGCTTTCCTCTTGCCTACAAGAGCTGTGTGCAGATCTGCCCAGCCCGTCCACTCCATGCCTCCATGTTAAAGAACTGAAAAGGCCAGAGCTGAGGCAAGCGAGAAGGAAACAAACCCCAGGGCACGTTGAGTTCAGGGCATAGCATCAGACATACTTTGCATTCCCTGAGCCAGTAACCAGCTGCAACATATCCCATAGGCAACAGGCAAGTCTCAGTCAACATTCACGGTGGGTCTGTAGCTCTTCCACAGGAACAGCTAAGGCCAGATCAAAAGCTGAGGGTAGGCAGTACTGAAACTAGGGCCAGGAGAGGTCATCTCAAGATCCTAGGCAATGAACATCACTGCAGATCAAAATTGCCCTTAGGGGAAATAATAAATGAACTTCACCCCTGTTTTCACTGTGCCTGACACTAGGTCAGCATTTATGATGCAATTGTTTTTCTCATTATCACTATCCTTTGCATTGGTATAGAAAGGCAAACTGAAACACCGACAGGGAGTGATCTGACCTCTGAGTTTAAGCGACATGTAAATAAATATGGATCCCTGCTCTGCCCACCACATACCAGCTTCATTCTCCGTTCTTTTACTTTGATTCTCATGAGGGAAGTAACACCACAAGTAACTGCTTTTTTGAGTTTGATCCCAAATCTTATAACCTGTTTTCAGAGCTTCTGAGATTTAATGGGAGAAGGTATTATTTCATGTATACATCAAGACTGCTGTTTCCACTACTGACCCTCCATGACCTTGGGCCACTCAGTGGTGGGAAACAGTGAAATGACTTATCATTGCAGTGAAAAATGAATTCATCAAGAACAAATGTAAAAGCTTTACAAACCAAGTTGGAACTGGACATTTTTCTCCCACTATCATATACATTATTCACCACAGAGAGGACCATGTTACCCTCCAGATAAATATACAAACAACTAAAGAAAGAAAATGGGACGTATGCATTGCAATGTAGGAGAAAACCTGCATTAGATCAAACAGATACCTGATCTGATCAAATGTCTCAGAGGTATGATAAGTTCTACTTCACTTACTTAGAAGAAAATTCAGGTACAGATTAAGAAAGCTAGATGTTGGTGTCTATATGTGTGTATCTTGGCTCCTATTCCAGTCACTGAATATCTAATCAATCACTGGAAACCTAGAAAGGGGCTTGGCACTTGCTCAGTAGATCCCTGCACGCGATGAGTGGGGTTGCTCTCCAGCTTCCACCATGTGTACTGATCTGCTCTCCACTGGCTGTGGTGGGAGCGGAGGTGCCCAGCTCACATGGAGGGACTTGTATGTTAATGTGCAACCTGGCTCCCACTTCAAAGCCCATTTCAGTCACCACACACAATGTCCTGTACCACTTGAAACACACGGCACTGTCACATCTGGCTTTGAGCTGCTGCTCCGGCCAGGCAGAGCTCTGACCTACCCCATCTCATATTCACCAGCACTGTGCAGGTGTTCACCTGCCCTAAGACAGCTCAGATGGACAACTGAATAGAGACCCTACAGTCATCCAGCCACAGACTGTGGCTCCTGATGTGGGGGTTACAGGAAGAGGTCCTGTGGTCCATTATGCTCAGGGCTAGATGATTTTTATCTTCTTGGACTTAAAACATAGTGAATCCTTAAAGTTCTTCCTATCCTTTAAATGATACACATAAAGGAGGAATCAAGCAGTGCTGGAGTGCTCTAAAAGAGTTCATTAGAGCCCCTTGGAAACTTCCCTGGAGGTAAGGAGTATTCATTGTGAAGATGATGGAAGAGGTTGGTTACTACAGCACTTGCAGCATATGAAATCCATTCACAGTGACACGGGATGCAGCAATTGCTAAAGACCTGTCATTATATGGCTGCATTAGCTGGAGGTAGCTGCAAATGGCTTGGATTAAATAGTCAGTGATGATTTTTAATTTTATGGGATGCAAAAACCTGTCTGTGGAATCTTACACAGAAGACACCAGAGACATGAAAAGGCCAACTTACAATTTCTTTAAGGTATCAAAATAACAGTATCTCCAAATTAAAAGAAAACTGGCAGTTTTCAGGCACTTCGGTTTTTAATTAAAAAAAAAATAAATATATCAAACTTCTGAAGAAAGCTAATACTTCTGGGAAAGGCTTCATAAACTCAAAGACTCATTATTTTGTCAAAAAAAAGTTTCAGCCAAAGCTTTTCAGCAAGCCATGAAGGCAATGCAGTATTATTAATCACTTTCTTGGACAATGTGCATGTAATAAAACAAACTAAAATTAGCTGAAAAAAATTTTCAAAGAAAAGGCCACTTTCCAACATCCTGACAAATGAAATAAGTGGATACCCAAACAAAGGGCTAAGAGTACAATTAAGGCAAAGCAGGAACTGAAGGGGCAATACTGGTCCAGTGCACTTCACATATAGTCTTTCATACATCAGAGCCCCCAAAAGTGCTTAATCAAAATAATGGAAAGCAGGAGAACAAAATGACTTGCAGGCAAAGGAAAGAGATAAATGGAGACTGTGGCACATATCAGGGAGAGGCAAGGAAGGGGCTTTTCAACATTTCCTCTTACAGAAATTTCTTCAGGTCACTTATCTTCATTGCTTGTCTCTGAAATCACTACTTTTTTTTTTTCCCCTTAAATAAGGTGACAAACTGCACAGCATATTGCCAGTGAGAGCACAGCATTGATTTATCTAATAATATTAGCATATTTTCAGTATCATTCTTTTGTCTCATTCTTTATACAGCCCATCATCACAATCATTCCTTCTTTTCTGCTACCACCAAGCTTTCAGTTGAGGTGTCTTGTAACTGACCACATGCGGCTTTTCCTTGCCCAGCCACATACATAGAAAGCTCAAGTTATTCCTTCTAATCTGGTGGTTATCCATTTTACATTTCATCTGACACCAACCTACTCATTCACCTGCCTTTGGCAGGTCCACCTGGAGTTTTTCCCATTCTTCCAAGGTCTTGACTGACCTCAATAATTCTGTGTGATCTGCAGATCTTTCATTGTTCACTTTCTTTTCAAGATCATACACAATGCCGCCTAGGACGGTGTCAGACTGACGAATTAAATGCAAAACGGCATTCACCCAAAACATAAATTATGTCCACATATAGAGCCAACATAGGAAGCTTAAAAATAAAAGCATGTGTTTAAATAATATAATAGTCATCCTTTATTTTATCAATTATTTAGGGGTCTTTTGGTTAATGGTTTACTTTTTTCCCTGAACGTGGAAGAATATCAGCATATAAAAGATTTGCATTAACACTACATTAATGGAGCTGCATAGACCATGATAGAGGTGACATTGTGCCATGGAAGGGCAGAGTCAGCACATTCATGGAGGGATGTCCTTGCCATCATGTCCTTGAACCATTTCCACTACTGTCAGGAGCTCCTGTTCTCCTGATAGTTCTCTGGAGCAGTTCACAAGCCTGGCAGGTTTCTCTGGATCTTGTAAAGGCTCCAAAATTTTATAGCTTGCTTAAATGTGCCAATATAATGTGTATTGTGGTTGTAAAGCAGTATGCTGCTGAGTCCTTCTTCACACTCACACTGTTGTTTACTGTCCCTCCCACCACTCTTAGCCATCAAAATAATTTTTCTTTTTCAGAATGGCAATTTGGGGTTTCATGGTATCGTGTCACTGGTCTCCCAGCTGACCCACTGGAAATGGTGGCTTTAAAATAAGAAGCCTTGCACAAATCTGGTTGCACTGGAAGAGAGAAGAGAGATTGTGTACAGACCTGGCAGTGGGAGAATGGTGACAATAAAATGAAAGCAGCACTGTTCTCTGTATCTGATGGGACACTGTTGCCAGGAATAAAGAAATTCAGATCAGCTGATAGAACATTTTTATGTTACCTCCAACAAAATGAAACAAGGAGATATTATATTACAGAAAATCTAGAAAAGGGAAAGAAAAAATATTAACATTGAAAACTTTAAAACATGCATCCACACAGAACTTTAGAGATATTAAATTTACCAAATTTGAGACAGACTCAGCTGTAAGACACATAATGATGACTGCTTGAGAGTTTCTGAAAAGGGGCAGATGAAACCCAAGAGAATTGTCTCCACCTGCACAGGGCAGGTTCCAGGGCAATGACAGCTCTGAGCACAGCACAAGTGGACAGGAACGATGGGATAGAGCCAGGCTGACCAACAAAACAGTCTTGTTGATCCACCCTGAATAAAGCAGATTATGCTGCGTGGAGTACTTGTGCACACTGAGTTCCCAGGACCTCCAGGGAGCAGGAGGAAAGCCATGATGCCCTCTCAGCAGCTCCTGGGCATGCACAGGTGCTCTAATTGCAGTGCTGCTGCTTGGCCAAGGATCATTTTCATTGCTGTTCATGAAGGCAGCTGTGCTTTGAGCTCAATGTAAATGATCAGCTAGACCTAAGGATGCAGAAGCATGCTGGCTGCTGGTGGGCAGTGCTCAAGCCAGTGCTACTGGTGCTGTTAGCACCTGTCCACAAGGAAGTCATCAAATGACTCTTCCTGCTTGGTCTTGGTGGCCACTCCAACTGAATCCTCAATCGCAGTAAATCACAAGAGAAATGGTGAGGAAGAGAGTCCAGGAGAGGACCAAGGACTTAAACATGGTGAGCTAAGACTAGATAGAGACTACTTTGGCAGGACTGCCCAAGAGCAAACAGCAGTAGCTAGCTTTGTGCAAGGCATCCTGTGGGATTGTTTCTGGGCAGGGTAATGAGGAGGCTCCTTTCCTAGCTATATTCTTTCCTTTTTTTTCCTCTCTTCACACCCACTCCCCTTCCTGAGATACAGTAAGGGATGGGGGAATTGGGAATGGGAGCCAGGACAGAAACCTTTGGATTAATACAGAAAAAGGTACGGGGTTCCTGACCCAAAGAGCTTGTGAGCACTTGCTGAAGAAGTGGACCTGGCAGCACAGCCAGGCTTACTGTGCAAGTCACAACAGTAGACGAATTTCTGGGTGCAAAGCAAACCTCATCCAAGGCAGTCGTTAAAGAGCCATTCTGCAAATGCCTGTGCATTAACTGCATATTTGGGCCAGTTCCACCTACTAATCACTTGCTACATCCTAAAACCTCCCGCAGCTTCAGCTGGGCATAGGCTTTCCTCCATGTACAAGTGAGCTACAGAGCACAGAGCTGTGAGCACACTCCCTCCTGAAAATTATCAAGAGCCCAGGATAAAAAGCTGTGAGGTCCTTTGAACCAAAAAGTTCTGCATAAAGTCAAAGTATTGAGTATAATGAGAGTTACTGTGTTCCTGCTATGGGAGAGAGCCCCTCCTCATCTCCCTCCTGCTGCTATCAATTTCTTGCAGACATGCCTTTGCATGCAGAAGACATCTCTGATTGCCTCTCCTCATTTTAATCATTGAGGAACTGTACCATGAGCCCCACTTCCCATACCACATGTACCAGGTTAGACAGATGGCATTTGCAGAGAGCTGTTCTAGTATTGGTTGTGCAATGTTTCTACAGTCATTCTAGGAAAGAAGTGTTGGTGTCTGTCTCCAACAATTTATTACCCTGACTTCAGACAGCTAATGAATCACTGGAACAGGTCCTAAGCTTGTGTTCACATTTATTGTGATTTTGGTGGGACAAGTGATGTGCAGATACTCCAGATGCAGGAATGCAAGTGATGTGCAGATACTCCGGATGCAGGAATGCATTTTCTTGTGGATTTGATGGAGATCTAAGGCATGCAATAAAAAGCAAGGGAAAAAGTGAGTGGCGGGAGAGAGTGAAAGCCCCTGATTCCTGCCTGGCTTTTTTTTTTTTTTTACCTTACACTTTGAGGGCATAAAGGGGACCAGGGTTTGTGTTAGTGCATAATGATTTAGAAGGAGCTGTTATGTGCCTCCTTGAATTACTTAAGCAAAGACCAGAGCCCACTGACCAGGTGCTACTTTTACCTTCAACAAAACCTGGCCCTCCTTTGTACACCTCTCTTTAACCCAAAGCTTCCCCTCACCCAGAGGACTCAGAAACCTTCTCTCTTCATTAGATGCCTATCTACATGGCAATAGGGTCAGCCTCTCTTCTGCCATCCTTTGTCCGCTCTGTAAGATGCAATATCCATGTGCTTCTTCAGGATCTGCCCAAATGAAATCCTGCTCTACCTTCCTAGTCATGCCTATCCCCATGCTAGTAGAAGTCTCCATCACGTCCCTTCTCTAGGTCCAGTTGCTGCTCCTCCCTCCCAGTGCATCTGCCTTGTCCAAAAGTGTTCACAGGACCAAGCTTGTGAACTGTGTTCTGAATTGCCTTCAACAGTCTCCTTAAATGATCATCCTTCTAAGGACTCTGAGTGACCTGAACATCCACCCTCAGACAGTAGTTTCAAGCCATTATTCACGGCTTGAACAATTATTCATACCTCTCCTTTATTTGCATGCCATACGTAAATTTGTGAGATTTACTAATGGAGCCACAGTTTTAAAATCCAGAGGGAGTGTTTTGACGCCCTGCTCTCATGTCCTGCACAAGAGCGAGCAGACGTTACCCAGTGACTTCTGTGTCAAGACTTCCTGTTACATCATTGGGTGGCCATAAGCCCACTGACCTAGCTCTCTGAGAAGCAATTGTGATTTCATCCTTACCTCAGAAATTGTTTACACAGAAGTGGGAAGAAAGAAGTCTCAAAATATGAATAAAAAAGTTTTTCATTACTCCAGTTTCAAACTTTTTTTGTAGTGCAGACCAGTGCATAAATTACAGAAAGAATAAAAATACTTTAAAATAGTTGGAGTAACTTGAATTTTTATCCATTCATTTTGCCTGAACTAAATGTTTGCTTCACTCTAAAGTGTCTATTTTAGCTTTTTTAAACTTCCAACAAATCAATAAAGAAGAAAACAATTATTTACCAAGCTTTTAGGATTTTAGAAACAAGACTTTCTCTCCGTATGAGGAAAGTCAACAGCCTTTGTTCTGAGGTAATTCAAGTGTCTCCACTCCCAGGAAAGTTTCCAAGTTATCGTCTTAGATGTTTTGATTTGTTTTTCATTTTCTTTTTTTTTTTCCCCCTCCTTTTTTTTTTTTTTTTTTTTTAATCCACAGTGCCTGACCTTTCCTCCAAGCTACCTCCTTCTTTCTTTAATCTGTAACCAGCACTTTGGTAGGGTGGTTGGGTTGGGTTTTTATGTTTTGCTTGAGAGTAATCCATGCCTCTGAAGTGTAGACAGTGCTTCTACTTTCTTCCTGACAAGGTAAAACTAACTTCCAGTTCTACAGCCCAAATGTCAAGATATGTTGATACTACTCAGTTCAGCATTGTGAAAGCTGAAGCTTGTGTTGTGCACACATCTATTGAAACCACTAGAATTAGGGATATTTGAGCTGTTGTGTAAAACACCTGCATCTTAGATTCAATGTCCCTGTGTCCAGAAATTGTGAGTGAAGCCTTGTGCTCCATGCCTGCACTTTTAACATGGATTTTACTCTAGGTTCAACTGACTACTTCTAAGGATCAGAAAGAAAATCAAGCTTGGAATCAGTAGACTAAAATCTCTGTTGGGGTCCCTCTATCCAGGACCAATTCAGTAGCCCTTCCACACACAGAAGAGGTTGGAGATCATTAACGGAGAAGCAGAAGTTGCCCCCAGGAACGGAAATCCCTGTACTGCGTTAGGCACCATTGTCACAGACTCGCTGGAGGAGAACAGCTAGGGACTGGGACTGGGACCTCCTCATGTTGCGATACCGGCCAAGAGGGAATGACACAGAGAGTGGACAACTGGCTGTCTCCTATCCAGCACACAGATGCTGAGAAGACCATGGATATTTGCCTCTATCAAACCAGCAGGTAGAGTTTGGAGCTCCCTCTGGAGCTGAGGCTTCTCACCTGCAGTGTCACACTCATTTCAAGCTAGCTGAAGCACAGAAGCTTTTCCACCTCCTGGATCCATGGTGTGTAAACTGAGGTGTCTCCCCACCCAATTTGTTGGAATGGGTATCTAGGCACTCAGCAAAAATTGCACTCAGAAAGGAAGAATGTCAGTAACAGGGACCAATCCTGCTCCCTAACTTACTTCTGTTTGTGAAGATGGCAGGACTGGAGTTCACGTTTGTGAAGTACAATGAGCTGAAAACTTTAGGGCAAGTCCAGTATTGATACTATTGTGAGTCTTCATCATTTATGAGAAAATTATACTTTTTTTGACATAGTGGTACAAAGCTTATGCAGTAGCATAATGAGAAATAGCTATTGTCCACAAAAGTCACAGGAGGTACAAATTTGCCTCTTTGGTAGAGACCTATCTTGGATCTGATGGAGTACTAAGGTATGGGCAAAAATCAGAAAAAATAGTTCATGAAAGATATGAGGTACTTACTGAGTCTCCTTCACAAAAGGGCACAAGCCCCTCTGACACAGATCAGGCAAGGACTAGGTTGAGTGGAGAAGGATGGAAGAGTTAAGCACCACAGTGTTCACAAGAGACTATAGTAAGAGATTGTGCACACAGCAAAGCAGCAAAATAACCTGGATCCAGCCTCCCTTAATTGCAGATGCTTCTGGATTGAAGCGTTCCTTAGAAAGAGAGCAGGAAAATGGAAAGGGAGCAAATAAAACAAAGGGAGATTGGATGCAGGTTTCCTAGAATCAAGAGAGGGCTTGGGATATCCCCCAGTAAAGACCCAGCCTGACTGCTAGAGAATTCAGTGGCATGACTGATAAGCTTTGGAGGAGGTCTAACATCATTTGACAAACTGCAGTGGGGAAGAAAAGGAAAGGAGAGTCCCATGCAGAGTAAATGGGTCTTCAGCAGAAGCAGCCACCAAGGGGGTGCTGCTGGGACACGTGTCTCCTGGGATTCCTCTGCACCCATCACTGGGGTAATTCACTGCATTATTCTTGTTTGAACAGCTCTGTTCAGACAGTGAAGTGAGTCACTCCAGCATATTTAGATCCTTACATAACTAATGCCAAAAGGCAAGGTGTTACAGCATTGCTGCCAACACAAATGCCCAGGGACCAACTTTGCACTCAAGAAAATGAGTAAGCACCCCCTCCAGAACAGACTGAGAGCATCTCTTAGACATTACCAGCATGGTATTTTGCAACAGGGATGAGCTGGAGCTCTACCTCTGGTGGCAGCTGTTTTACCAAATACTGTACTGGTGGGGCAAGGTTAAAAAAAAAAAAAAAAAAATCGGGAATATTTCTATGTTCCCAGCACAAACCCTGATCCATGGACTTAGGCATATCTCTATGCGCAATCCATTGGTGCACTTTTCAGTGTCACATATGAAGTGTTTATCTAACATCACAGGACCCTTGTAGACCCTAGAGGTACAGGTGAGCATCATTGCAGACCACTTACAAACAGGAATCAGAGATGGTTGTGCAAGTACAATTCAGTACTAAATAGTAACAAGAAACTTCTGCTGAAATCACTCAACCATGTTCTCTCCTACTGAGTTGCAGGGGTCCCTCTAGCTTTGTGCCAGTGAATAAGAGTGAAGTGGCCTTAACAGAAGGCAGTATTTTACCATGTTCTCCAAACTCTGCATCTCACTTGGCTGCCCAAAACAGCAGCTGCCTCACACCTGCCCCCTGCAACAGGGAAACTCCCCTTATTAAAGGTTCAGTCCCCAGGAAACAGAATGACACCATTGCCTTGCAGATACATACCACACCCAGCACTTACTTCTAACTAGGCTGGTAACCACTTCAAAGCAGCACTGCCCTGAGTAATGCTAATTCCTGAGAGGGTTAAATCAACATTTCCTAAATAAGAACACCTAGCAAACCCAAAGACTCCAGCTAGGCAGATATCTGTGCTGAGCATGTCTGACTGTCTGACCCAGAAAAGACTAAGAAGACTAAGGGCCAGATCCTGATGCCTCTTGACAGCAGGACATAGCTTGGGTGAACAACAATCCCAGAAACTGATGTGTGTTCTTATGTTTCAGAATAAGTGAAGGAAAGCTGTGAACCTGCCAATTTAATCTTAGAAAAGTTTTCTTACCCAAAACCTGGTGATAACGTGGGGCCCTGTGCACGTAAGGAGGTGCTGGAGGGTCTCTGTCCCATCTTCATACAAAATCCCACCTCATCTGGGATGCTTTAGAGGGGATAAAACAGAATTCATAACCCACAAGCAAAAGTCAAGTTACAGATCATCCCTGAAGCATGAGATTAAATCAGAACCACTGTTTTACCAGAGACAAAGCAAGAAAACCCATCTCCTCCAGGAGGGATTGCGTATCTCCACCCTGTCTTAAAACATGCAAACCAAAGACAGAATGCCAGTATGTTTTGTCAACAAGGGCGAAAAGCTGTTCTTGTAAAATATCTCTTTGTGTTCAAGGACCTACTCGTGGTACCCAGTCAACTCTTCAGTTCTCGGAGTATCAAAGAGAAAACTCCTTTTTCCAAAGCTAGGCTTGTTTCCTTCCTACAAACAAACCTTGCCACTGAAGTGGGTCTGCTCCAAAATTACAGCTGTACTTTTTTTTTTTAACCTCAAACCAACTTTCTGGCCTCAGGCAGCAACCTCAGCACTGTATGGACTGCTCCTTAAATCTCAGACTTCAGCAGGTTTCAGGTAGTTGCCCAATTAAAATAATATATTACCAAAGCAGTCTCTTCAGATCCCTCCTCTTCTCCAAATGGATTACCCAGAATCTTGGCATTTTGCTCTTAATTCCACAACTAACACATTTCCATCCTGACTCTGGGGAAGGATTAAAGCTCAGTATCCCACAAACCTGTGTACTGGGAATGCATTTCTTATGTCCTTGCAACCTCCCCACCACCACCACCCACCCCCTGCCTTCCAAGGCAGATCTGGTATTCTTGGTGTAAGACCATGATTTCATGTGAGACCAAGAACACAGCTGGGGATCATCAGCAACATTTTCCTTGTCCTGCAAGCAGATGCCTCTGATTAGCTGCTCCCTGTAGAACTTACTCCATTTTTACCCATTTCTTGGGCTGGCAGAATGGCAAGAGGCTCTGTAGAGAGTAGGGTTGAAGCCCAAAGTGTCTCAAGCACTCATTTCATGTAAACACTGCTGCTTCTGAACCACTTGCTCTTCACTTCAGGCACACACTGCGGAGACATCGGACAGTCAAACAATGATGTTCTGATCTATGCAGAAAGCTGCTATAGCCTTTTAAAGAGGTTTAAATTCTCATTTTCTTGTTTTCCATTCTTCCTCTGTCACCATCATACACATATTAACATGGCCAAACATTCTTGCCAAGCAGTATATTACAAAAAAAAAATCATTGTCTACACTTGAAACTGCCTTAAAATGCTTCAGTGAACTTTCCTCTAAATCACATGGGCATAAACCAGTACAAAAAGTGGACAGGACAGAATAAATGCACTTGTCTTGCCACTGGGATAATCCATATATCAGGAGTCTATGTTTTATATGTATGTTTTTATGAGACTGTATAAGTTAGAGTGAAAGTACTAGACCCAGAATAGTTAGATCTCCAAGTATCATTTACAAAACAGCCATATAGAAAAAAACATGGTGTTTCAACGTTACTTCAGAGTAAGTCAAGCCACAAAGAGCATTAGAGGGAACAGTCTCTGATGGCTCCTTCCCTGGTGATGGCACAGGTTTTAAGACAGTAAAAGAAAGACTCGTTAAACACATTTGAAACTTTTCAAGTGAAATTAAAGTGCTTTTTCATTTGTGAAGAATGCCTGGTCTGCATGCTGCAGATGTCAGTGACCAGGACTCGAAGGTGTCAGAGCTCTGCTTTCCACCACGACTAGTTCATTACTGCTTGCAAATGATGTTCTGCAATAAATGCAAAAGCTAAGAAGCCAAGGCTTACTTAGTTGAGTTAAAGGTCCAATTCAGCTTGCTGTTAGCACTAGCAGGTGGCTACACTCTAAGAAGCAGGTGCCTAGCTTTTCACGTAACAAATGTAGTTAAAAAAATGCGTGAAATTCATTCATGCTACGCAAACTGAGTTAATCATTCACAGTCTCAAAGCAGGACAAGAGTTACAATGCTTGACTGACGAGAAACTGTAATAAATTCCCTTGAGTGTTTCAAGGGAACATCCCTTACTTTCAGAATTACTTCTTGAAATATCAGACAATTTTCTAAATCAGTGTCATAGGTAGGTCAACAGAAGGATATGCTGCTGGCTGTCACTTAATTACTGGCTGATTACAGTCACAAGCAAAACACAGTTTCAAACTGTTCTATCAGTTTCAGAATTGCCTCCAGCACAGCAGCACTAGGCTTCCCCATGCTGCCAGCAACAGCATCCCTCTTCTGCGTCTGAAGACATGGACACAAGAGGAAGCTGAGCACAAAACAGCTGATGGATCTATCTGTGAGGCTGAAGAGAAGGCTGTCTGATGTAGTTTGTCCAACCAAGCTTTTAACAGCCTCTTTCTCCTAGGTAAAGACAACAAGTGAAATCCAGAAGGTTATGCAAATGTTGATGGGCAAGACCTAACGGGTAGTTATAGGTAGGGAAATGTGGAATGTGATCTGGGAAGGCTTTGCTTGATCTTAGGCTCTTGAGATATCCTAGAGGACAAAGGTTTCAGGTAGAAGTCTCCCTACACACCTTCTGCCTATGATCAACAGTATTCCTATGTCTTCACAAATGAAGGCCATTTGGGGTGCAGAAAACAGGCAACTCTGTCCCTGGTTCTCCAGTCTGTGGCAAGCTGCAGTCATTACAGCACTGACCTTGGGAGTGGGACCGCTCAGTACTCAAATCCTAGCAGAGTCCCAGCTTCTCAGGGGAGGTGCAAAACCCTTCCACCTAGAAAATTTCCCAGACTGATGGTCAGGCCCTTGGAGAGGCAGGTTTAAACACCTTTGAGTAGAGGAGTGTCTGGAGGTTTAGGGCACCCAGCTCCTCCAGTCAGTCAGGGTCTCGTGCTGCTGAGGGAGACACAAAGAGGAGCCCACTTCAGCAGAGAAAGGAGTAGGCTGGGCAAAGAATCACAGACAGCCATTTCAGGGTCGAAGTCCACCTCCCAGTGGCATCTCCAAGCAGCCCTGAACTTGGCTCATGCAGAACACTCACACTGTCCGCACCTGGGCATCTCCTACAGACCGGGCTCTGCACCCAGGTGCTGAACGTCATCAGTCCCATCCAAGGTGCCTCTCTCTACTTCACTGAGTCAGGGACCAAGGTGCCAAACAGGGCTCAGGATTTCCACCCCTGTTTAGGCAGTGCAGAACTGAACCTCACAATAACCAATGCCTTCTGCTAGACCAGTGCCAAGACCCACAGACAAATCGGGTAATTCACCCTGCATATGCTACAGACTCCACCATCATTCCCCCTCTCACCCCACTCAAGCTATGGAAGGCTTTTTCCATATGCTGGGTATAGAGGTTCATTTAAACCTTTGACTGAGAGCTGCACAGTGTGAAATGATCTAAAGAAATCATCTTCCTGATGCCAGGCAAGCATAGCTTCTTCCAAGACCAGGACAGCAGGGGACACTGGGACCAACTGGTCCTGTCTTGCTCTCTTTCCCTAGCAGAGGCTACCTCGGGGCAGGTTTGAAGTACACACCAGAGCATATGAGATGATGTTTTGTGCTGCCACCCATTATCAAGGGGTTCTGCAGAAAGAGAGCTACAGAGTTATTAACTCAGGTGATTAAGTGCTATAAGCAGGATCTCAAGGAGGACTGGACATCTGTGATGGGTAGCAAACCTTCATTGCCACGTCCACAGGCCCTGCTGCTCCTCCTCCTCTCTGGATGGCAAGTGTTATTCTCAGCCTGCAGGCAACCTGTAAATATCAAAACATGCGCACCCTGCATTAACATTAGCAACAATATTTAAATCACACTCTAGAGGCTAATTGGCTAAAATTCAAAGGTGACACAGAGAGAGCAGCCCTTGAAGAAAGCATCAGATGTGGAGGTGTTGTTCCAACTTGCCCACGCTCTCCCACTCTGTGCTACCCCTGATCTGAGAGGGCAGATCAATCACAGTTCAGGCAGTGGGGCATTGGGCATCCAGCACATCAGAACACACATCCAAGGCTGAAGGTCTTCACAAGGGAGAAAAGCATGTTTCTTTTCAAGATGTATACAAATAGCTGCCCAGTTGGACTAAGGCTCCAGGTTTCTAACTGGAAAGTGGTATCCGTCCCCAAGACCAGGATGTAGCAATCGGTGTTACAACTTGTATTTGACGTCTTCCTTAAATCCCCAACTCCTAGAGTCATGGTGTGATGTGAGACTCCATTCTTTTCATAGAGATTAAAGTATGCGCCTAGATACTCTGTTGAAAAGCACACTTCAAACATGACATTTGCTGGCTCAACATCAAAAAAGCAATTAAAAAAGACCCACACTGACATTCTTCTATACAGCCAGATGTTGAAGTCAGTGTTATACTGAAGTAATTTTCATCCAGATCTGTGATCCTTTAAATTTCTCAGCTTGGTGAAAAAGTACTCTACTAACCTCTCTAGGGATATGACCAATAAAATAGTAGCTGAACTGTATACCTCTTAGTACCTAAAACTTTTGCAGTATCCTTAAGTAGACTGCGCTTCATTTTTTTCCCAATTTCCATACCTTTCATCAAGCTTTATGCCTGTATGCCATGGAATCATGGCCCCAAATACTCTCCAATTGCACTCCAACACAGCCCTCCAGTTCATCTCCCAGAAGCCAAAATGATGTAAGTTTGCAAAAGCAACTTAAGGTATAGCTGAGGAGAAAGGCGAAAAGAGGATGGTACAAAGAGGTAACAGCCTTAGTCACTTTGGATCCTCTTTTTACAAGGAAATGGCATGGTCAGAGCACACCAGTGTGCCCACCAACATCTTCAAAGCAAGGTCTGGTGGGAGCCTTCCCCAGGTCTGCATGTTGCAGGGATCCATGGTGACTTCCACTTTGCTCCACAGCCAGTGCAACGTTCCCAGACCCACCTCTGAGACTCTCCATTCCCTGGCTCTTTGCCTGCTTTTTCTCTTGAATGCACCTTCAGATGCCTCAGTTCCTCTGTACGAGGGAATTTGTGCAACTCCATGCAGATGCTCAGTGAGGGGTAGGTAGCCATCAAACTAGTTTGCTGTTTGTGCTGCTTTTTTGTGGTCTCCTGCACCATTGGTATTAGCTAGTGATAAGAGAGGGAGTGGAAGATTGCTCTGGCTCAGAAAGACCTTAGAAGGTCTTTCTGAGCATTTAGAACTGGAAACAGCTGTGCACAGACTGAGATTCTCTAGGAAGAGTGCTGATGCTACAATTCAAATTTTGCGTGTTTATGCTGAGAGTGTATTGGTGGAGGGGGGAGTTGCGTTTAGAGCTTGGACCTGTTCCTTTTTTGCATCTCTGCACCCAATCTCTTGACCATGTGTGTGCAGATATTTCTGTGCCCTGCACATGCCAAGTACACACAACACACAGAAAAATGTCCCCAGTCTCTTGCCTGGCAGTGAGAACAGACATGAAGGTATCCAGACTCATCAGCTTCCAAACACTGGGCCTGGAGACAGTTCCAGGTGTGAGCTGAGAGCTCTACCTACAATAATTTTCACAAGAGGCCCAAGTCTTCTAGTTGTTTCTCCAGCAATTAAGAAAAATTAAGGTTTCTTCTTACAATAACACATTCAGGCATCATGAAGCATCAGCTGTTCCCCCAATAAGGCAGCAGCATCCTGTCCAAAGGGTCCATGGGGGGAATGCCTGCAGCTCCCTGTCCTGCGATGCTGTGAGGAAGATGATGACTGAGGAAGCAAAAACCCATACCTACTCTTTAAGGCTGTCAAGGGCTGTGTTTTGGTCTGTTTTCCCAAGAAACTTGGATAAAACTTTGCAGTGACAGTCCTGGCTCTGTAGCTGCTCCTTCAAACCTCCCCCCGACCCCTGCAGTCCCCATGTGATGACTTCTCACTTATGCCCCCCAAGAGCCAGGAGGGATGACTGCTTGCCAATTCACTCCATCGTCTCCAAAATTTCTCCTCCATTCTCACCTGCCTTTGCAGTGACACCTGAGAGACTGTGAGGTTGGAAGGACCCATTTGAACCATCTGGTTTGACACCTTGTCTAGCCCATGCTGGGGAATTGCTCCTGTTTCCCTGCCATGGCTCCTTTCAGTGCCCTGTGCTGGATCCAACACTTGTCATAAATCTTTACTTCAAGGAGACTTTGGTCAAGTCTCCTTTAGACATCTCTGAGAAGCCCATGTTTCCAAGTCTCCTGTTCACAGCCCAGAGAGGTTATTGTAGCTGTGGCGTAAGGTCCCTTTCCACTAAGCAGGCTCCCGCGTACAACACACCACCCAGAGCTAGGCACGGCTACAGGCAGACTTGGTGTCACCTTCTCCAGGCTGCTCAGGGGACTCCTGCTTACATGGCTCTTCCTCAGAGCATCCCTCCAGTGCCGTATTCAGCTGTTTTATACCAGCTATGTCTGTGCTGTCAGATGCATCAGATCACCCTCTCTGAAGCAAAGTAGATGTGGTTCTGGGGACAATGTGCTCCAGGGATGGCCCCCCGCAGGCAGCATGGATCAAGCTCTTCTCCATCCCAATCTCTCCCAGCAGACTGCGTGGCTACAAGCTCTCCCCCATACCCTCCCACTGGGTTTTAAAACACACAGCACATGTCCTCAGCATTGGGCTACAGAAACATCACGCTGTGACATATCCATCATTGTGACCTGAGAAACCATTACAAAACCAATAGTATTTCAAAAAAGCTCAGAAAAGAGCCATGCTGAGAGCTGTTTGGACCCTGGAGGAACCCCTCTGAGCAGTGGGACATGAGCTGCTCATTCCCACTGGGCCAGGAGATGAGAATTTGCCTGTGGGGTGGGTGCCCTTAGCAATATGGATGTAGACACTGTGACAAATTCATTTCATTGCTTACCCCATAAGCGTGAGCTGACATTGAGCTGCCCTTTCATGCTGCTTCTCTCTCATTCATTGCTCAACATCTCATGTCTTGACATCTCTCACCCATCCCTTTTCTTGCCCTGATGTCCTCTTTTTGACTTAAACCTAAAAACTCACCTACTGTGGAAAGCAAAATAGAAGAGCAAGGAGGAGCAGAGAGGAAAAGGTGAAAGAAAAAAAAAATGGAAATAATCATGGCATAGTCATAACAGCAGTGTCGTGGTTTAATCCCAGCCAGAAACTAAGCACCACGCAGCCACCTGCTCATTGTTCCCCCCTCCCAGTGGGATGGGGAGAATTGGGAAGAAAAGTAAAACTCGTGGGTTGAGATACAAACAGTTTAATAGCTAAAATAAAATAATAACAATAGTAATATACAAATATAATAGCAATAATAATAATTGTAATGAAAAAGAATAGAACAAAAAGAGAGAAATTAGACCCAAGAGGAGACAAGTGATGCACAATGCAATTGCTCACCACCCAGTGACCAACGCCCGAGCAGTGACCCACCTCCACCCCAGCCAACTCCCTCCAGTTTACATACTGAGCACGACATTCTCTGGTATGGAATATCCCGTTGGCCACTTTTGGGTCAGCTGTCCTGGCCATGCTCCCTCCCAGCTTCTTGTACACCTGCTTGCTGGCAGAGCATGGGAAACTGAAAAATCCTTAACTTAGGATAAGCACTACTTAGCAACAACTAAAACATCAGTGTGTTATCAACATTATTCTCACACTAAATCCAAAACACACTGTACCAGCTACTAAGAAGAAAATTAACTCTATCCCAGCCAAAACCAGGACAAGGAAAAAGCTAGAAAGATAAAGAAAGGGGAAGGAAAAGCAGAGCAGGGGACCACAGCTGTGGGATGGAGATGGGGAAAGACGTGCAGAGAAAGTGTGGAAAACTTCAGTCAGGGAAATGTGGAAATAGAAGAGGAAAGGAAAAGGCCAGCCTTTTCTCCAGACTGGGGAAAGGCAGTCATCCATCAGTGAATGTAGGGGAGCAATCAACAGTGCAGTACCCCACAACTTGAGAAAATGTGATGGTGTGGACTGGGTCACACACTCCCTGCACACAGCAGGCACACAGCTAATGCTTCACCAAACAGCAGGTGCCCAGGTGGGCACAGCAGCACAGTGAGGTCTGAAAGTTTCCTACAGGTGAGACCAGCCCGGAGAGCATGACAGCAGCCTGCCATGCACTAGGCAGGACTTTTTAGCAGAGCATTTCCCCCATTAACTCAGACATCTTCAGCCCCACTGGCCCAGACTGGCTGATTCCTTCTTTGTTCACAATTTCCATTTGCTTTATCAGTCACTGATTTTGCTGGTCTCCTTCACATCCTGTCCCTCTGAGCTCCTTGGCTGTGCTTCCCTTCTGCTGGCATGTCTATGAAAGAAGCTCAGGGTCTCAGGCATTTCTGCTCTATCAGTCATTTCAACACCGTCTCCTAGCGAGCTTCCCCAGGGACACGGTGACAATGCAGAGCTGAACTGCTCCAGCACAGGCAAAAGAGATGCTCAAGGACACTTCAGAGGCCAAGTACCACGTGTCCCTGCTAGGTCTTGGTGTCAGCTTCTGTCAGGTCTTGTAGGGCCTGACTTCTTACCTGCACTAGGGCTGAGGTATGAGCAACAATGCGGCTCCCTGATCGCATCTCTGCTCAAGACTCTTCATCTTAGAGGCTGGACAACAAACATGGTGACGGAGCCATTCCCACCTGACATTACCCCATGGAGGGCAGACAGCAAAGACACTTTGATGACCGAAGAAACCACATTTTTAAATTAAGACTCCAGCCCTTCACTTAAGCTATGACACATGTGCACATCATCGCACCGTCCCCCATGGGCTTGGAGCAGAAGCCGCCTCTCGTACCGCTCCTGCAGCTTTACCTGGGAGAAGAATGGTTAGCTAATTAGCCTGGCATGCACACGGCTGCATCGCGGGAAGGTTTGGCTTTGGGGCTGATCCCAGCACCAAGGTGCCGATGGGAAGGCGAGCCCCACCCTTCGGACTGGGATAATATTTTTCTAATGCCTTGCACTGGTTGGCTTTTGTTTTGCTGAGCTGTTGCTATGCACCTGAGGCTCCGCAAGGGAAGTCGGCTATCCAGAGGAAACAACACTGGCAAAAAGTCACCAAATCATTGTTCTGGCTGCTTTCTGTGTCATGAACAAACACATGAATCTGCACTTGTTTATCGGGAGGCACAAGGGCAGGATTTTGCCGGTTATCCGCAGAGGTGATTTGTCTATTGGACCTGCTAGTCTCAGTGGCAGCAGTTAGCCCCAAAAACAAAACCAGGAAGAGACTAAGTGTTCCCATACAACTTCCAGCACAATCAGCAGCCCTCCTAGAAAGCGCCTTTTAAACAAGAAATGGGAGAGGGAAAAAACAATTAGCACCAGAGACTGTATTAAAAAAAAAAAAAAAAAAAGACAATTCTTCCATTAATCAGACCCTTATCAGCAGCAAGGTGATATAAAGCCAGGGTTTAATTGGAACTGAGAAAATGTGTTTGTGCTGGTGTGGGGAGCCTTGTCTATGCGAGCAGGAATGTGGCCTGCATCCTGTTTTCTTTACCGATGGGGGAGGAATCCACTCCGCGATTCCTTGAAAGGCTGCAGCGTGTTTTCCACCAGCTCCATGCTGGGTTTGTGAATTAGGTTCCTGCTTCTTAGCATCCTGGAGAGCAGCTTTGTGCTCAAAGGGATCCCAAAACACTGGCTATGTTTTGTAGGAAAAGAACGCCATCCTTCCATTGATAGCAGCAGGTGCCTCGGCACCTGGCACCCGCCGTCCCTTCATGCTCCATCCCATTCCCCTGCTGTCTGTGAACAGAAGGACAATTCCCAAAGCAGGGAGATATGAGATCCCAGTGTTGGTTTACTCACTGCCCGCTGACCCCACTATTCACCTGTGCCTTTGCAAAGGGCAAGACAGGCAAAACTTGATTTGTAAAGGGCATGGGGGTCAAAGAGAAAGCCCAGTGTGGGTTGTGCTCCATCCTTCAAGAGGTGAGCAGTTGCCTGGGGGTGCTGAGTGCCCTCAGCTCTCAGGGAGACCAAGGAAAGGCAGCGTGCATGGGAGGCTCCTCCAGTCCCTCTGTTCCTGTTACCCCATGAGGTACCTTTGAAGGGCACTTGATCATTGCCTTCTTCATCGTAAATACTCAGGGATGGTGTTCAACCTCTGTCAGCTCCTTAGCTCCATCCCCAGCACCAGGAAGGGCCTCTCTGATTCACCCAGGCCTTTCCCCTCTACCAGGGGTGCTTTCTGCTTCATTACATCTATCCCTTTTTAGCATAGCACTCAACTACTTCATCCCATGGTGCTGTGTTGGGTGCTTCACTGAACTTTCACCCTGTTTCAATACCATGGCATTAAATGTTAGGCTATCTTTAACACCAGGATACATAAAATTTATAAACACCTTTTCTCCTCTTCCCAGCCCCAACCTCTCAAAAAGGGAATTGCAGTCATGCCTCCAACCTGCTTTTTGTCAGTGGAGTTACTGCCGGGATGAACGGCCCCAGCCCAAATTCAACAGCCTTTTCTGCACCAAAACTCTAGTCAGCTTGGATGGAGATGTCACCTGCCCAAACTTCTTAGGACTGTCCTTGGAGCACTGGCCACACAAGTATAAAGTTTGGCTTTCCTAGACAGGAGTGGGAATGTCACCCAAGAGCAAGTTTGCAGAAGTGTGGCAAATTCACCCAGCATTGCAGCCCAGCATAATTAAGCAGCATTCTTATTCACGTCATCTCCTGGCTTGGCATAGGTTTTATTATAGTCATTACAAAGACAGATATTACTTTTGGATTGACTCACTTGATGGGTTGATCAGCACTTTATTGTAGCCTCCAGTTATAGCACTTTTTATGGCATCCAGAAGAACTTAACCATTAGCACACTATTAGGAAGAACACTGGCAGCTGATTAAGTTGCTGAAGGTCAAAGACATTTTTCTTAATTGCTCCATGTGTGCTCCCTCCTCCTCCCCCTCCAACAGAGCTGGAGGGAGATCATTCTGTTTTAATAATAAAGTCACAGAGGCATACCTCGTATTTGCCATCAAATCTCCAGGGAGGGGGTTATTCACCATTTCAGATCTTGTCTAAACTGTTATGGTCTTGCGGCTGAAATGAAGTCTTGGAGGTTTTCATAGCATGTATTGAAAACTACAAAAAAAACCCCCCAAAACCATCAGGGTGACTTATTTAATTGGTTAACACATATTGCAAACAATGTGCTATTAGTCTCAAAATGAATGCATGGATATGCTGAAGGGAGGTCTCTGTCTTTGGGAGGAAAGGGAATATGATTTCCTAGCCTCTGTAGACTCTCACAACTCCTAGGTATATTGCCAGAACAACCCCATCACAGACAAGGGATCCCAGAGTTTGTGGAAGTCTTTCTGATCAGCTTTGTCATTCTTTCCTTTGGAATGCAGCACTTCAGGTGTTTTCCTGTTAATTCACAAGGGAAAGCTGCTCAGCAAGGTGTTCATACCCTGTCCTCCAGACTACACCAACTACACACTGAGCTGTACTTCCAGCATGCTCCAGATGCACTACAGGAATGACCATTTCCAGCACAGACGCTTTAACAGAGCCAGTAGCATCCTCCCTCCCCCTCACCAACAAAACCAGAGAAAGAGAGTTTGTTTAAATCAGAAAACAAGCTGTTTTCCCCTCTGTGCTCCTCATCTCGGCAGCATGCACCCTCTGGGATCACAGCAGACGGTGAAAGGGAGGATACCCCTCCGCTACACTGCTTCCAAAGAAATCCACACTGTGAGCCTGGGAGAGCAACCACCAGCCTTGTGCTCCTGGAGAGGGTGCACGTCCAGTGATGGGACATGGCTCTGCTGACTGCTGGCTTTGGCTGCAGGGTGAGTTGAAGGCTTCAGCTCCCTTCTCATACAGTGTGTGGCTCAGGGTGTTCACACCTTCCATGCTTCACCAAGCTCCTTGTGGGATCAAGGATATACTTACCTGGAGCTCATTGCCAGGGTGGGGCATGAGCCTGTATTCGTTACTCAGTACAGCTAACGAATACAGTTTTAAACTGTGTGATTACTTAATCTGACTGTGCCCATTTAAATTTACTGCTTCAGCTTCCACCCTCTCACAAGCCTCCTGCTGTCACCTGAGATGAGAAACGAAAATCACTAGAAGCTATTTCTATGGTAAATTCCACCTGCAAAATCTCGATGGTCTTGTTGGCCTCCCACATTTCAGACTCTCAGCCAGATGTTTAGCTGCTCACAGGGCTTCATCTTTCAGCTCCCGACTCATCTGACCCAGCTGAAGTCACTAAACCATCAGAAACCTCCTCCCTCACTTCTCCTGAACTGGATTTCTACCAGCTCAGTTTTCCCACTGGGTTTAGTCTGGCATCAGAGTCAATGCTAGAGGGTAAAGGGGGGATGAGGACCAAAGGGTGCAGATTTGCCCTGTTGAAGGTTGTTAAGTCAACCTTGTCACTTCAGGAAGCTTTTCCCTCAGGGAGGTCAGTGAAACCATCTCGCCTTTGCAGGGCAATCTGGTGGAGCAGTGCTTTGAAGAGGAACACGTGTTTCCTTTTAACAAGGGAGCGTCTGTAAGGTCTCCTCAAAGGTCTTAGAGAAGTTAGATGGGTGAACGACACACGGTTACTCATCAGTGAGCAGGTGTGAGGTTGAGGAAAGGACTTCAAACAGGTTCATAGGCAGTATAATGCTCCCGCTGTGTGTCAGAGGAAGGTTTGACAGATGGAGATGTGCTTCAGCCAACAGTTTCATGCCAGCTCTGCCTGCCTCAGCTTTCCTACCAATCCCCTCTTAAAGGAAGTGATTAAGGGTTAAACTTGAGACCTAGCTCCCACGGGAGGGATTTCAGTGTTTTGTACTTCACTGTTGCCTGGATCAGATAAAACAGGTTGTGGTCAGTTAGTGTGATGTCTAGACCTGGGCGTGGCATCCAAAGAGCCCGTGGCTTTTCTTGCCCCACAGCTAGGAGATCCTGAAGATGTGGGATGCAGCTGACGGCAGAGAGCTCACCAGCCTGTGGCAGAAGGCATGAATTATGGAGCTTACATCCACTGTAGATCCACTTGTTCCTCACTCCAGCTAGCTCAAGACAACCAGTCAAGTCAATAATCTTCATACCCAAGGATACTGGGGCTAGAGACAAGATTTAGCAACTTTAAACACAGAAGTTTAATCAAGCCTTCTATTTCCTTGGCTAGAACTACCCATTGACACATGCCGTATCCTGCCATAGTCTGACAGGTGCAAGCCAAACCACATGGCTGCACCCTGGCCATGGCCAAGATGACTGGAGAACCTCTCAGTGGTGGAGAACACTGAGAAGCTTCCATTCCATTGAATTACATTATTCTAACCTTGGCATTGCAGCACAAGTGCTCACAGGAGGTATTTCCCAGAGAGACCTTTTGCAGAATATCTTCCTCAGTGCTGTGTAACTTCAGCTTTAGTCACATGCAGGAGTAAAAGATTTCTGTAATAGATTGAATCCTGTAGATAGAGACGTAGCTACTGGAGAGGCCACTGGTACTCTCTGGGGGGTCTGTACTGCTGGACCGTATTCAACCTCCACAGGGCCCCTGACCTTGTAGCTCAGGCCACAGGTGCTGAAATCAAAGGCACAGGGACCAGCTGATGACCCGTGGCAAAGTATGACCCTGCACCCATTATTCAGTGTCCCTTCCCCCCCGTTACACCCTAGGTCTTATTTCATAAGGCCCTGCTCTTCTGGAGGGTGATCCAGACCAAAACAGTGCAAAATTACAAAATGCCAGGCAGGAAAATCTTATAGCAAAGCAGATATCTGCCATGGACAGCTGCTTCTTTCCATCAAAGCATCAACGTGCTGGCCTTGAAAAGGCATCCACCCAAATAGCCCTTGCTCAAAGCATCCTTCTATTTTTATGTCAACACATCTTCTCCCGAGCAGAACCTATCAGTTCAACAAATAGGAGACGTGAACAAAGTCCAATCAAAAAAAGTATTGCCTAACCTGATGAGGACAGAACTGTCCCACAGTGCAGAAGGAAGGTTAGCTGCCTATGGGCCATCTAGAAAGGGCCCTTGTTCAGGAACTCCTGCTGCAGAAAAAAATGCCAGAGTCACATGCAGGGCACAAGAGATCCACTTTTATGGGAACTGTCAATCATAAAAAAGACTGCTCAATCAAAATATTGTGTCTTAGAAAAGACACCCTATCACTTATACTTTACAACTGGCTTTGGAAGTTGCCTGCTTTCCTGGATTTTCCTCTTAAATAAAGTTTTGTTATTCTGTTCTTTCCTGTTATGTGTGAGAATTTATAAAATATGCCTCCTCCAACCAGCTTCAGCTAATCTTTACCACTGAATTCAATAACCTCAGAATAGGCATAGTCCTGTCTTCTCCCTTTGCACCCTAATTAAGGTGTTCTTAAACATCTCCCTTCTCTTCTTCCCTTGGGTGATACCTAATTAGCTCTTGCAATTAAAACTGTACCCGAAGGACTGGGCTTTGCACAGATGTTGGCATTGTTCCAGGCAACACCATTGGGTTACTGCCAGGCTCAGGTTGTTCCTCAGCACTTGGTGGCCTTATATAAGATCCTAGCAAGGAGGTCTTCTGAGATTTTGTGATCAGGGCCTTGGGGGACTTTTCTGGATGCCTGGCCTGTGGTATTTTTAAACTGGTTTTCCAGATAAGTTGACTTCCAGCATTTCCTTCTGTAGTACTCACCGGTGAGTCCAAAGGTTCCCCAAGTGAATGTGGATAGCCTGCCCTGGAAGATTTTCCATCATTCAGCCCTATGTCAAATTTTCCTCTGTCCATTGATCTTAGGGCCAGGAAAAAAAAAAAAAAACAAAAAACAAAAAAAACCCAAAAAAACCAAAACACAACCCACCCACAATCGGATTAGTTCAAATTTTCTCTTTCCTTGTTTGGATGTCTCGCTTCAAGCCCACATACTGTAGCAGGGTTGGAGAGTATTTCTTGTGGTCCCACCTCCAGCAAATGTGATGCTCCCCTTGTGCTATTACCCTCGCAGCTGACTGGGCCTCGAGCTGCCCGAGCAGGGACGCTTTATTCTCTGAGACCAAGGGCTGACTAAGCTCATAGTTCTGTGATTTAAGAAAGACAAATAAAAGGCTGGGCCCACAGCTGATTCAATAGACGTTCCAGATGATGGTGAAATCTTTCCGGGGAAATGTATGAATTTCCAACAGCCCTCAGCTTCCTCATTCACACCACCTGAAATCAGTCCAAGCAGGACACCATGGAAATTATCCCAAACAGGCAAAATTTTCAGGCCTGTTCCGGAACAAGTTTGAGCAGAAGAGGGGAGAATTGCACCTCAGATATTATACATAGGAAATTTGCAGGTTTTCAGGGTATCTTTTTTTCCCTTTTACCTGTAATTCAAAGTCCTTTTTATCATGGACCTTTATCATTAAAGTATAGAAACTATGACTTCTTGTCGTAGAAACATCTGGAGGAACCTGATTTTCACACACTTTAACACCAAGTCACAGGGTGGAGGCTTGGCCATGGGAGATGCAGCTCAGCCAAGAAAGCTGGGCAATAGGAAAGGATGGGGCTGTAGGTCTCTGAATTACTGATCCCAGGAAGCCACTGAAACCCACGAAGAAGTGCTATGGTTTCTGGGTATGCAGTAAGCACAGTGCTAGCTATTACATTAATGTTTCTTTTTTATTCCTTTCTCATAGTTATGCCATGAGATTCACCGAGTTAACTACACCAGAATAATCAATGGTGTGGTCTTCAGGCAAAGACTATCAAATGGATGATGGCTTTTTAACTGTACTTTAAAAAAAAAAATAAATTAAAACAATCAGCAAAACTCAGATCTAAAAGTTGGTGGGTGTGGGAGAGGGTGTGTGGTTGCTCTGTCCCTGCGATGCTGACAGCCACTGTCACAGACCCGCTAAGAGGATTTGAGGAAAAGGACTCAACCATGGGAAAACATTAACAGGATCCCTTGGCACAAGGATTCAAGCTGGTCTCAGCATCCACAGCCCTAAGCACAATAAGTTGGTGATAATTTCACATCTATGTTCCCACAGACATCTAGAAAGGAACGAGGTATTTATTTTAAGTTAAGGAATGTTTAAGCCAGCTAGATGGATTCACTTTGAACTGAAATTTGAACCATTCACAAGACTACACAGCCTCCCAATTCTCACCCAGCTCTGCTGTCCCACTCACTTTCACAGTGCTTTTGGCCATCTGGATTTCTTTCATTTCATCCACCACCCCCCAGCCATCAAATAAGGAAGAAAAATGTATTGACTTTTATTATTATTTATTAAAAATTAAATTTTGCAAATTACTGTCTAAAAAATCAATAGATTTAAATAAATATACAGATTTCAGGATGCTACATATGGTATGTGTGCAATAAGTCACTTAAAGAGGAGACATTATACACACAAGGAGATATACATAGTACTTTACAGCAGTAGTTTTATTTTAAATTACTAGGCTCACATTAAACCATGTGCAAAGTTTCCTCTGGAACAAATCCTTTCAGGATTTTTTTTTAGAATGACTCAAACCTTCAGAAGGTCAAATATAAAAAAGATTCTCTGCAGCTTTGGGGACCAAATGATTAGTCTGCTGTTTCATTTACAATACAATCAATTGGTCTCATTTTTCCCCCCTCTAGGGCTTAAAGCAAAATCAAGGGAGTATTTTGTATGTCCAATGGGACTACATTTGCAACAGCCACAGATTTTGGTCCACCACCAACTTCAAGCAGCCTTTTTAAATGCCTCATGTAATACTGGATTGGGCAGCAAGGGGGATCCAACAGTGGTTCCAGGAGAGCAATTGTTTGTCTGCACTAATCAGATGACAGCTGCAGCCACGATTTATAATAGAAGTTCATCTGCCCAGGCAAACAAAAGTGCATTTGTGATACAGCTCCAGAGCCTTCAGATTGTGTTTGCGTGCAAGATTGGTTTCTAGGTCCTGGGCTCAGTGTTTTTTCCAAATTATTCCTTCTTTCCTCTGGGCCAGCAGCACCGTGCTGCTCCATGGCTGTGGAAGCCGCCATGATTCTGGCATGGGTTTAAATCCCAGCCTTTCTTCTAAAGCTATGCAGACAGTGCTGTGCTCTCTTCTTACCAATCCTTTCCTCCACATCAATCCCACCTGCCTGCCCCCTGCCTAATGCATTCTCTATTCAGGTTACACTTCTCATAGTGACATGCTATCCATATACTGGTCATTTATTATATAGAGCCTGACTCAGAGACCTGTTCTAAGCGAAGCAGCAAGCAAGCCTTTGTGTGCTATTTTCCCACCACCCATCTTCTCTGCCCCTAGCCTCTCCTTTCAGGCAGAGCTGAAAGAAAGCTGGGATATTAGGTTAAGAGCTGGAAGTACTCTACCCCACTAAGGGTATGTCCAAGGAGATGAGACAGATTCGCAGCACTGAACTCATCCAGACTAGCAGCTCGGCTCTGCCTCGGACCCAGCGGGGCTCCCTCCCCCAGGCTACATGGAGCTGCATGCACGGGGCTCCTGCTGAAACACAGCTCCACTTCAGCCTCCCCACCCCTGCCACTGCTGTGCCTGATAGCAGGGGTCATGCTCAGATTTGATGCAAGCTCCAGTGTAAGCAAGCTGTCCTCCACCTAAACAAGAGCCACTTAAGGATGGCTCTTCAGTGAATTTCTCAGCCAAAGAATGCCACTGACTACTCAGTTGGCTTTCCGGCTTCTAGATGATATATATTTTTTAATAAAAACTGGGAGCTGTTTTACCATGGGAGTCTCATTCATACGCACATCACACTGTCTGCCAAGTAAGAGAAAAAAGTGCAAAGGTGGGCTCACGCTAGAGGCAGTCTATCCCCATCTACAGTGACCAGCCAAACCACCTCTGAATGGGGCCAAGCTGGAACCATGCTCAAACATGGCTCAAGGGCAGAGCAGACCAGGCAGTGACACGGGCTCAGTGCTGCCAGGTCCAGCACTGCACAGAGATGTCTGGTTTGTGAGAGATTCAACTGCCCAGCGCGGGCTGACCCTCTGCCTAGGACTCCAGTGCAGAGTTAAGCTAGTACTCCTCCAGCAAGACCCTTGCCTGATCCAAAAAGGCACAATTCAGCTCCACGACACATCAATGACTGTATAGAGAGACAGTTTTCCCTTTACAACAGTCTCTGGAGTGCATGCAGTACTGGTTCACGCAACAGGAGCATGGAGACTTCCACTTCTTCCCCCTTCCACTCATGGCCTTTCCTTCAGCTCTAAGTACCCACAGCGGAGTTAGTGGCACCCATGGGACTCCAAATTCTTCTGGTGAACTTGGTATGCACCTGCTTCTTATCTCTTCTTCTTCCAGATGTTTTTCTTCCAAGGCAAAACTGTTGGCTGTGCATTCCTCCGAGAACGGTGCTGATGTTTGCTGAACCGCAGACTGGAGACGGCAAGATCCCTGTAAACAGAAGAGACACAATATTCATTCTCCAGTCCATTTTCCTACTACTCAGCAACAGCCCATATTATGATATTTGTCTACCCTCACCAAGATTTATTGTGAGGCAGAAGATGGGGGAAGGAAGAAGAGGAATTTCTAGCTGCAGCTGTATTAAGCCACAGCAGAGACCCATCTAGCCCAATATCCTCTTTCCACCAGTGGCCGGTGGCAGAGGATTCAAGGAGTCCTGCAGCAGGGCATGACCCAAGTGATGCTTTCCCAGATCTGCCTTGCAGAAAGTGTTCCCATTGCATCTGATTTAACTGCCACCAATAGACCAACCCTCCTTCAATTTGCCAGCTCCCTTTAACTCATTTACATTTCTGGAGCCTGCGTTTTTTTCCAGCAGGGAGTTCCGCAACTCACTGATGTGATGTGACAAAAGCTATCTCCTTTGGTCCAAAGTTGCTGCCCAATCAATCATTTTCCTACATGTTGCCGTCCCTCCCCCCGCTTCTTGTACATCGCCCATTTGCCTGTCCCATATCAGAGGAATTTCCCAGTCCAATCAAGAATTACATTTTATGTAATATTCCTCCAGTTTTGGAAGGACACAAGCAACCCTGGTTCCCTCAGCTGTTAGCCTTCAATTCTACAGAAAGCAGAAATAGTCAAGTATACTCATTTAAAAGGAGACAAGAGGGAGAAGTCAGGTCAAATCCAAGTGGTAACTGCACTCTGGGGTCACAACCGCAGATTTTAAAGTGCTTATGAGGGATGTTCAGAGTGGGTTTAAGTGGCATGCTCACCTGAGAGCTCTCAGCAGGCCATGATGGGAAGGCCTCATGCCACCGCTCTGCGGAGATTTCATTGATGCTCCAGAGCTCACTGGGAGCTTCAGACTCTGGAGATACCTAATGAGCAAGAGGAGATGCATGAACCACTCACGTCCAGCCATGCTGTGGTAAGTACCAGGGGGAGTGTTGCTCTAACATCACCAGTGACAGACTAAGACAGTTGAATGCATGTTTTTGAAGGGTTAATTGCAGCTATTTGAGAGCTATTCATAGCTCACTTACTGCTATCCTCTTCTGTCAGACCTCGCTCTATTCACAGTCATATTTAATGATTGGGGATTTTAACTATTGCCTTGCTATGAAATTAATGACAGATCTCTACAATGACTTTGCTCCCCACCTCCCCACAGTGTAAGCACTCCTCTATGCTGCTGGCTGAAGTGAGACAACTGAGAGCCCACGTGCACTATAAAAAGAGATGGCTACAGAAGATATCTGACTTCTGGGTCCCAGCTCACAGTGGTCCTAGTCTCCTGCAGCCTCTCCCACCTGAGCCACGCAGGAGACACTAGTGTCCCAAAGCTTCACACCCTCTGCTTGTTCCTCTCCCAGCATGCTGCCGGTTCCTCCCTTCCCACCAGTGCACCCAGCACTTCCTCAGCCTCCTGGCAGCAGGAGGGATGGAAGTAACATTGCTTCATATCAGCTAGTAAAGAGACTATTGTACAACAAAAACACCCTAGTGACACTTTGCCAGGGCCTCTTGGGAGGGTTATGAAAGCCACTAGACAAGTTCCAGCTGTTTGCAAAGAGCTGCGCAGACATCCCCAGGGAGGCTGTAGAGTTACTGCAGCTCTTAAGCTTTGACTGTCTGCTTGCACCCTCGCCGAGCAACCCCCAGGGACATCCCCAGGACCCCCTCGACTTACCCAGGCTCTGCTTGGCAGAAGGTGGCACAGATGTTGTCCCTCGAGTGCGAGCATTCGCACCTGCTGAGCGATCTCTTGCGCCGCCTTGGCGGGCTTCCCAAGCCATAGGGAGCGGTGTGTCTGTTAAAAACAAAAGAAATCAGCTATGCAACTAACTTTTTATTAGCCAACAGGTTTATAACAGTGTCCTGGGAGGCAGCCAAGCCAGTGCCAGGATAATAAAAGACTCATCTATAGACATAAGGTGAAAAGGTCACTGATATGTCTAAGCCTTTAAACTCCAGCTGCTCTCCCACCTACTGTTTTCCCCACCCTACCCCTCCCAGGGAGATTGCCAGTATGTGCTGGGTTGCCAGTGGAGTTCTCTCCTTGCAGCAGCCCAGGTGCCCGTGCAAGGGTCGCCGCATGGACTAGGCGAGCTGGCGGTTCA
Source organism: Harpia harpyja (assembly GCF_026419915.1). Taxonomy (NCBI): domain Eukaryota; kingdom Metazoa; phylum Chordata; class Aves; order Accipitriformes; family Accipitridae; genus Harpia; species Harpia harpyja. The sequence continues at coordinate 7,256,341 of NC_068955.1, read as the reverse complement.
CCTGGGTGGCAAAGCACACGAGGAGCGTGGCTGCCCCAGTCCACTAGCCCCACCAGCAGCAAGTGACCAGTTTTTCAAGCACAAAGATATCAGGGCTTTCCCTCCCCCCATGGGTTTTAACACACAGGACGTAGTACAAATGAAGATGTCTTGGGGCCATAACAGGTTCTTCTGATCACAGCATGCTTTCAGAGCTGTTAGCACATTCCCGCTCCATCTTTGATCACAATCTACTCTCCCAGAGGGTTTAGGATTGGCAGTGACTGCAACTATTCTCCGAGCAAGCAGTGAGTTGTAATTGCACGTTAGCAAGCATGATTATAACCACACCTGAGTACATGTGTTTTGCTACACTGTGATGGCTATTGGTCTGAATCTGCTCGGAAAGCAGCTTTAGCATTCTTGAGGGCAGGACTTGGCAGCCACAGGACTTGAGTGCCAGCCCACCACTGTCTCATTAACAATACTGGCAGTCAGCAGTCAGGGTTGCAGTTCGCAAGCGGGTAGAGTAACTTTCTGACTTGCAGCTATAACATCTTGGTGTTGCTTTCAGCTCGCAGAGGTACAAATCTCAGAAGAAGATGAACCCGTGATGAAGCAGCGCCCTGTGCTTTCACCCCCTTCCCCTGTGGGTAATACTGAAACTCCTGAGCAGAAGCACAGCTTGGCCCCTTCTAGATGCTGGAAAGGACTGGACTTGCAATGCTCTCCAGAGCAGGTGCCTCAAGAGCCTCACAGCACTGGGACCCCTTCTCACCTTCCTCCAACCTAACCCCATCCTCGATCAGAAAGTACAGTCACTTACTCAGCAACAGAGCCACCCCCCGCAGAAAGCTACGTCCATGCTCACCCAGGTGTGTTGACCCAGATGATATCCAGGTGACAGAAGTAAATGCATTCCTTATCCAGCCAGCTGTTGCAGGAACATCGCTTGGTCCTCGGGTGCGCGGCCAGGTGGGACTCCAGCGGAGGATGGCCCGTACCTGCAGCAAAAGGAGGAAGGGATGAGTTGGAGGCTCAGTGCAGAGCGCTGGAATGCCCGTCAGTATGTCACCTCTGCAATTACACCCCCGGTAAGGATGACGGTGGTTTCAATATGCAGGCAGTTTTACAGGAGGTGCAGCCTTACCGATGAGGCTGCGGGATCCTGAAGGACTTGCACAACCCTGGCAGCTGCAGGGGCTACCCCCGAGAGCAAGGGCACCCTGCAATGCCCCCCCCAGCCCGCAGCCAGCCTTCGGGCAGACCCCAGGTCACCCCCCTCAGCCCCACTCCCCCAGCCGAGGAGGCGCAGACGCGTCCCCCCCCCGGGGCAGGCACCCCCGGGGGGCACAGAGGCCGTCCCCCCCCCTCCAGCCCGAGGCTCACCATCTTCCAGGAGGGCGCAGAGGGCGAGCGCCAGCAGCACGGCGCCGGCGGGGGGGCTAGGCATGGCCGCAGGTCTCGCAGGCGTGGGGCTGGGATGGCCGGAGAGAGCTGGAGGCTTCGGGGTTTGGGGTTTTTTTTCTCCTTCCCGCCCCCCCCCCCCCAAGCTCTCCCGCTGCTCCTCCGTGCGCTGCTTTAGCCGGAGCCGCCGCGATGCCTGTGGAGCCGGCGGGCGCCTGGCAGGTGCTTTATAGCCCCGCCACCGCCGCGTCACGGCCCCGCTCCGCCCCGCCGCGTGGAGCGGCCGCAGGGGGAAACAACCAGGGAGCGGGCACGCGTGGGGGGGTGGCGGCCCCCCGCGGGCAGACAGACAGACAGACCGACCTCCCCCCGCGCCGCCCCGCCGCCCGCTCCCAGCCCCGCCGCTCCGCGGGCTGCGCGAAACACGCGTGGGCCCTTCCGCCTCCCCGCGCAGCGAGGGGCAGGGGAGCGCGGAGTCGGGGTGGGGACGGTGCGGGGAGAAAGTTGCCGGGAGGTGGCGGAGAGGCGACGCGGCGTGGGGCGGCCGTGCGTGGGTCTACAGTGTGCGCGCTGCTCCGCGGGGGGGGAGAGGGGGGTGTTCTATCCCCTGGCGGTCCCGAGTGGGGGCTGCGGCTGCTGCTGCTGCTGCCCCCCAGCCGGGGGGGGGTTCGGGTTAGCCGGGGCTGGGGGTCGGAGCCTGCCGGCAGCAGGTGAAGGCAGGAGGCAGTTTGCAGCCGCCGCCGGCAGATGGAGCGGGAGGGGTGCAGGCGGCGCTTGCCGCCGTGGGAGCCCGCTGCCCGCCGGCCCCACGCGTGGGGGTTGATGCCGGCCCCAGGCGCTTCCCCGCAGAGGGTCCCCCGGGCTGCTCCTCCGGGTCGTGGCAAAACCTGGGCGAGTGAAACCAGACGGTTTAGCAGGCTAACCTGGTCTGCAGGGGAAAGCTGATTTCACCTGGGTGAACTAGGTAGAATTCAAGACAAGTTAAATTTCAAGTAAAAGTGTTACTCAGTTCAGGAAAATACCACTGTTGAATGAAAGTCTCTGCTTTGTCTTTTTTTTTTTTTTCCATGAAATCAGTATAAAGTCTTTTGCCAGGTTCAGCAGTTAAAATTTCTTGCAGGAAAACTGTCCGACCACTCTCTGATTTTGCTTCAGCATTAATGATGGCATACTCGACAGTATCTGCACATTTTTAGGGTACAAAGAATATAAAACATAGAAGTCACCTCTTGGCCTGCATGAGGAGACAAGCAAAGCAGCTTCATCTTGCCCATCGTGTGTGTCATGCAGAAGTAGGAAACTGTCCTCCAGAGAAGCGTTGGGTACTGACCACAACAGGGATGGGTAACAGCTTCCAGGCACCCCGTATCCCCTGGGGCCACCACTCCAGCTCAGAGAGGCAGCTCCTGGCTTCACAAATCTTGGGTAAATCTTGGGAGTGGAGTATGCCTAGGAGCCGGAGCAGGTTAGAAGAGCCAACACAGAACTACCACACTTGACTTTCTCACGATGTTTTTAAAGGCTTCGTAGGAAAGGGAGTGTATTTTTATTTGTTTACAACGAACAGTTTAGGGGTTTATTGTGCTGTTGTCATGAACAGATGCAAGATGATGGCAATTACAGTGAATCAGTGTGAGCTCTCATGCAAAGTGTAACACATGCATGGGGAATGGAAAGAGAAATAAGAAAAAGTGCAGCGAGCCAGTGTGGAAAACAGCTTTCATCTCAGCAATAGCTTCTGCTGACAGCATCTCATGGAAGCAAAACGGGTTACGATTGCATTCCTGCAAACAACGACAAGAGGCTTTAACATTCACTCAGACCAAGCAGCAGTATGAATCCCTCTCCGTATTCATGCAAAACGCATGCAGAAGATGTGTGCAGGGGAAAACCCACAGTGGGATCAAAAAGATATGCTATGGGGAAATTATTGCTCTGTTCACCAAACAGCTCTGACTATGATGGCACATGAGAGCACAGGTACTGTCAAGAGCTCCGTTTACTGAGTGGGGATAAAGTGAGAGGGCACAGGAGGCCAGAGCAGATGAAAAATGTACATCTAGGAATGGAGCTAAAATTGCAGGGTAGAGGACACGTTAGGCAGAGAAAAGCAGGAACAGTGAAAATTTTATTTTAAAATAATAAGAAAACAAAGATATAACTGATAAAATAAAGCTTCAGTGTGAGAGGCAAACAGGTAGAGGGAAGTTTTTAACCTCTGTACCAATGCAACAATCATTCTAAAGAAAACAGGGAAATACAATAGCAGCATTACCTGTTACAGCCCATATTCCAGCTGGGCCAAGTTTCAGAGTTATGTCAGAGCTCAGATACTATGTGACATTCCAGATGCTAGTTCAATGTTAAGCTAAATTCTCTTGGCTCCAGTTTCTGTGGTCCTCATTCTGGTCACTGCAGGGTGAAAGAAGATATCCTCGACGTGGGGAAGGTAACGCAGCAGTATTTACCCACACAGAGGAAAGGCTGGGGAATAAATGACATCATTTTGCTTAAAGAACGGGCTCATAGCAAAGGTACTACCAGTCGTTCACATGAAGTATAAGACAGAGCCACAATAATATGGCTTCCCAGGATTCACTTACTGAAAGGATCAGCAGAGAACTTTGTCACATGAAGACCCCTCATGTCTCCAGGAAGGAAGAAGAGTCTCAAGTTAACCTGAGTTTTTGGAGATATGGTTTAAGCTATTTCCTTTACCAGACTCCCTTTGTGGCCATAGCTTTGTCACTTAGCTTACATTTTTAAGAAGTGCCTGAAGCTACATGTAACTGTCTGTAAAGATCTCTTACTGTGTTGCTAGAAGAAGACAAGTGCCCAGATATTTGCTAGGTAGCTGCCTTTAATGCCAGGTGCAAAAACATCTTTACAAATCATAGAATCATAGAATCACAGAATCATTTCGGTTGGAAAAGACCTTCAAGATCATCGAGTCCAACCATTAACCATGCCCCCTAAACCATGCCCTGTCCGACCTTTCATCCAAGATTTCTCAATTGTTTTCTTCATTTCTCATAAATCCCAAGAGGTTTACACTGTCACAGAAAACAGAGCAAGTGTTGCACCCTTTTGTTCATATATGCCTACTGAATGGAGTTTGAACTAATTTTTTTCTCCAGGAAATACCCTACTGTGTTGGGCAGGCACAAACCTGACCAGCACACATGTGGATGTTTGGCACCAGTGTTTCAAAGATCTTAAAGGATGTGGGGCTGTGGACAAAAGTCTCCATTTGTTGCAGGGATGTAGGAACCCTGCAGAGGAGAGGTGGGATTGGAATTGCATTGACTAGGACTGCTTTGAACTGACCCTACTCTGAGAGCTTTGTCCAGAGCTACAGAATTTCTGTGTGAAAAAGACCAATGACTTCTTTTTAAAAAGTAATTTGCCTTTAGGCTTGCGAAGAAGAATGTCCAGACATAGAGTGAAACAGCTGTCTCAGCATCAACCATCCCCACAGAGTATCATTCTGGCATCTAACTATGGTGGTTTCACGAGTAGCTACTCATTTTAGGCTGAATGTTCAATCCCGCTTTGTACTATGGGCTGGGGGGTTCAACTCGGCCTGGGAACAGTGGTTCTCCTTGACCTCCTAGATGCAGAGAAGCCGCACTGCTCCTGCAACTGTCCCTGTTCCCCTGATAAAGAGCAGGGGCTGCTGCTTCCCAGGGCCAATCCTCCTGGCATTATCACCACACCAAAATCACTAAGAAAAACAACAGGCTGGAGCAGAGGGACGGGTCCGTGCTACACAAACACGGCTTCCAAAGAAGGAACAAAGCCGTACACAGGGTCCTAAATGCCAAAGATGGGCTTTGCCTCCTGCAGTTATTTTTTCCCTTTTGTTTCTGACTGTAGGAATACATTGTTCACTTCATTGTGAAGAGTTCCAGGCAGACATGACGAAAGGGACAAAACAGCTCAAGAAAAGAGACGTCCCGTGCAGCATTCATGAAATGTGCTGTTTGGAAACAAGGAACGAGCAAACAGGAAAGTGCTTTAACCATTGAGAAGGCGGGATCCCAGCATGTTCTTGGCACCAGCAGGAACAATAGGGTGATGTCACGAGCCAGAATTCCCCACGGTGGATGGAAGCCCAGCAAATAATCATAATTCTTGTCCTGGGACATTAGCAAAATTTTTCCACAGTTGATCATCCCCCCACTGAGTCCCTGTTAGGAAGTATAGGAAAGAGACATTGTCAAGTGAAGCTTCCTTTGGGAGATTCGTCGCCCCCCCACCCCCAGATCAACGCATCAGTTGTTATAAATCACTGCTTTCTGCTGACTACAAGGAATTTCAGTGGTGGTGCCGGGAGGCTGAGCACAAGGCTGCCTGAAGAATATATTTCACCCAGTGAAGAATGGTGCACACAAGGGTCTGGATGCTTGTAAGGGCAAAGGGGCAGAAGTCTCATTAGCTATCTAGGACTTGGAGCTGACACAGCATCAGTATGGAGCATTGTCCTTGCAGTTTCAAAGGTGCTGAGAATGGCAAGGAGCTTAGGAGACACAGTCTTGCACAAACAGTGGTGTTTGGAGGATTTCAACCAAGTTTAAGGCTACTAAATGACATGAGCAATATGAGGGCATCCTCAAGATCCCAGACTCTCTTTCTTATTTTGGCTTAAAAAGTCAGCTCCGTGGAGAGTGACCTGAAGTTCACTTGCAGCACCCAGACATTTTCTGAAGCAGCTCTTGAATTCCCCTTTGGCTCCTTTCTTTTGACAGGGACTAATCCCATGAGAGGACTGGGGTAGTCAGGCAATCCTCACAGTTTGTGATGGCTTTCAATCATTATTAGGCTATTACTGAAAATCAAGACTGCTTTCACCTCTCCAAGATTTGCTCTGCAAGACTCCAGTCAGCTTCTCTGCAGAGTACACCAACTTGAGGCTGTCACTTTTATTTTGTTACATGAAGGTTACGACGGGGAGGTGGGACTGCTTGGCCAAGCTGGACGTGGGATTACTCTTTCAACAGCAAAAAGAACTTCAAGGAGTCTAAGCCAGTCATGAAATTGCAGCCCTGAAGAAAAGAAGCATTAAGACATGAGTGTTTGCATGGTTTACTGATAACAGATTTGTCCCTGTTCTATGTTTGTCTGTGGTTTGCATTATCAATGCCTGAATATACCGTGAAGGGTTGTTTACTCTGGTCCCTGTTTCCAGATCTTTGTGTATTTTCTCCAACCTAGGAGTTTCCAGAGAAACCCAGTGTCCCTCACAGACATGGGGAGAGGTAGCCTGGCCCCAGGCACCGGGACTGCCATCTGAAACTGCTAGAGCTGTCCTGCTGCCTCCATCTCCCCTTATCACAGACACAAGGCTTCTCTGTTGCAGAGGCAGAAAACTCCCCAGGAAAGTGGTGAGAGAAGGTGGGGTCAGACAGGAAGGTGAAGATGGTGCCCTGCAACCTGGGGCTTGCTATCTCCATCCTTCCCAGTGAGGTGGGAAGGGGGCAGGCGGCAGCGGCTGGGCTGGCCTTTGCATGGATCACCTCTCACATCCAGGAGAGCCAGCCTGCTTGTAGCATCACGCAGAAAGTGTCTGTCCCCATGACAGCACTGACCCCTTGGCAGGATGCTGCCCTTTGCTGACCTTGCATGTGCCTTGAGCCAGCCTGTTACAACAAGGCTGATATTTGCCTGGCATCCTCGCTAGTGAACTGCAAGAACGAATTATCTCAGACCTGTACTGCATGCAGAAGGGACAAAGCCATAGGCTTTGTTCTGTAGGGCATGGTAGCACTTTCCTGCATGCGAGTTTAAATTTACAGCGGCCGTGAGTGGCTACAAGACAGCAAAGGGGGAGGGCAGGCATTGAGTAGAATCATGCTCCCTTTCTGCAGTGCTTCTCCGCTTTGACTAGAGGTCTCAAAAGTCATTTAACAGGGCAAGTTTGGTACCACTAGGGTTATGGCAATGATGGACTGTCTTGGGATGTCTGTCAGGCAGAAGGAGGCCTCTGCAACACTGCAGTTCAGGCAGCTGCTAAGGAAAACTTAAGGGCAGTGAAAGGGAGGTGTGATTCTCAGGTCATTTCGAAGGGGGAAAAAACGAGTTGAATGTCTCAGAGACTTTTGAAATGTACTGAGCTCTCTGTCTGTAGTCTAACGTGATGATCACTCTGTTACACAAGTGTAATAAATTTTATAGCAAAGTAACTAGTCCTTCAGTAAAATAAAAGAGTCGGGGGAGGCAAGATTTGCCTCTAGGACACCAGTTCGAATTAAATCCAGGAAGGCGCTAGATAAACTGGGGATATTGTGAATATATGGATGTATGATCAGCTTTGGAAGGGACATTCAACTTCATGCATCAGGGCTCTCCTTTTATATTAGACCTGGATGATACCTACAGCAGGAGCAGGCCATACCTTATCCCTTATGGCAAGACTTGTCCACCTTCCTCTTCAGCCTCTTCTGCTGGTTACTGCCACAGACGACAGACCTGATCTAGTCTGGTTTTACAGTCGTTATTTTAAAGTCATAATAAATGTGCTCCTGATGACACCCTTCCATACTGCTGTGGGAGCTCTTGCAGAGAGACGCACCAGTAAAAACTTGCAAATCTCACACACCAAGAAATTTGCTGAATATTTTCAGCACAAGCTATTTCTTCTTTCAAAAATGTAAGGACTCCAAAGGCTGTGAACTCACCCTATTCCTTCCTTACTACCTGGGAAGCAAAGCATGTTAACCCTTTTTCTGTGAATGGAAAAGTTGCATCAAAGAGAAACATTTGCAGGCAAGAAAGTTTTTTATAGAGTTAAACTGAATGACAATTACAGATCTGTCCTGTGTGCCTCTCTGATTACATACTTTCTGTGCCCAAAGGGCAAGAAAAGAAAAGTGCAGTGTGTGTTTAGACAGCCCCATGGAGACATTCCTTGTACGTTGGGTGTTCATTGGAACACTTTAATATGGATGTCTGTGTTTACTCCACCCTGATGGTTGAACTCCTTCAGATTTCCAGAATGATGAGTGACCTGGAATTTATAATTACAATAGGTGTAATGCAATTAATCACCACCTCGGAGCTGTCTTCTATCGCTAACTGCTTTATGATACCAATCCTTTGCAGCAAGTGCATGAGAACAGCTTGTGTAACATAACTATTTCCAGCTGAGACAAGTTCAGTGGGGTTCCTACCACCCGGATAGGCGCAAATACCCTTTTCTGCAACAGCTGCTTTCTGCAAATGCCAAGGTGTTCCAGGCTGCAGACACAGCAATATTCAGTATCCAGTTCAGATACCAGCAGATGACACATATGCTTGAAGTCCCCTTTAAGCAACTAGTTTTTATTTGGCCAGCAGCTTATATCCATTCCAGATCTCTCTTTTTAGGTTATTCTTTTGGGGAGATGTGTGGTGTAAGTATTCGGGTAAGTAAGCTGCAAAGATTGGTTAGAGACAGAAATTCATACAGAGAATAAGGCAGAAGTTAAATATAGTTTGAAGAAAACCAAGGAAAACAAAGAAAATGCAAGCATATGCCCTTTAAACCTCAGCACTTGTACATGTGGTTAATTATTAATTATTGATATGGTTTATTGATGTATCGATGTATTGATTTGTGCCACCTAGAGGACAGATCCCATTGTTCTGAACAATGTACAACTCCATGACAGTATCTGAAGGGTTTACAAAGGTTTTCCAATGAGCAGTGCAGATGCTGGAACACTGAAAAATTTGAACACTGAGAATATCTCAGTTTTCCCCCCAAATTATGGGTAGAGTAAGAAATGAAGTCCAGAGCTTTTGAATCGGACAGTTTGTTACATTCAGTAAAATTATTTCAGCTCTCAGCTTGCAATTTGTTGCAAAATGATTGAATTGATTTCATTTTCTTTACTCGGGGAGTCAATATTGTAATGGAAAAAAATTTCTCCTGTCAAAATGCAACATTTTAATCAGACCTGCAACTTTTAAAAACATCTTGTTTTTAAAAGAAATCAGAAATACTTGATTTGAAAAAAAAAACCCAAAACTTTTCCAGCAAACTAAGGTGGTAATAATTTCCATCCAGCTCTATTTGCAATTTTGGTAGGAGATGAGAGACTGCAGTCTGCAGAAGCAGATCATTTAGGGAAGGAAACAACGAAAGTTTTACAAGAAAGTTTAATTAAAGTAGGAGTAATTAGGTGCTGAGGAATCACAACACAAACTTGGCAAGGGATCAGTCTATGCTAGCAGTGTCTTTTTGCTGTATGTCTCTGCCCTTGGACAGATGTAACCATAATTTCAGTTACTGGTTAACCAGCTTGCCATGAAACTTCATTCTTACAGGCTGGTTTATGCTGTAACTATTGGTATCTGACTGCAAGTCCAGAGGGATCAGAGCTGAGGGTAGCAACCAGATTTTCTGCTTCACTAGAAATTCTGCAATTTTCTATTCCAACATAAAATGATGTAAACCAATTAGGAATTTCACATTAAAAAAAATAATCTCATAAGCAATATTATCTCAGGTCACAGAAGTGTATGATTCTGAGCAAACAGTTGCAATTCTTTGGTTTCCTAAACAGAATTTTAGTATATTAAGGCAAAGGTTTCACTTTGAAAAGTACATTTAAACAGAAGAGCAAAATAATCCATTCCAAAACTGTAGACATGAGATACTGCAAATTCATAACAATGCTTAATTTTGTTGGCTTTGCTGTTAATGCGTTGGTTTCAGTACAATCAGTGTATTTGTAAAGGATGTTTAACAATATTAGCTGTGTTTGTAATTCCCCCAAAGTAGTTGCATTTCTAATATTAACTTTGTCTCAATTTCCCAATATAAAAATGGTGGAGAACAGAAAGAAGGAAATCTTGTCCTTTTTCTTGCCACTGGTTGTTTTGTCTATTTATTCTAGAAACTCCTTGGCTGGCTGTGATGGTTCTGAGCTCTCTGACCCCAGCTCAGAGACCAGGTCTCCAACAGCAGCTGCCGAGCAGGGAGCACAGTGTTGCCGTTGAGTGGTTTTGCTCTGAAGGCCACACGTTAGTTATGTCTGACATCTCTTGGATGCCACAAACCATCTGCTTTGTTACTGGAGATAATAGAAAGTCTAGGAGAAAACAAGGCAGATGAGTAGCAGAGGAGGTGAGAGAACTCGGCTCCCCTGGAGCTGTTACTATTTATACTTGAGGGATTCCTCAAAATAGCCTCTGCTGTGTTTACGGGGTGGTTTTCTCTGGCATGAATCACGCAGAGATGCGCATTCCTCCTGCTCAGCATTGTCCACAGGTCATGGGGTCTCACCAGCTGATGGAGGAGCTCAGCCCTGGGGGGAGGCTGGGGAAGAGAGGATTTCAGGGTGCCACGAGGAAGGACAGCCAAAAACGTTCTTAGCCACTTCCAGGCAAACTCCTCTCTTTGACCACTGAGGCTACATCATGCTGTCAGTTGCGAGTAAGTCCAAACCTGCCACCCACCCTGATTCATCTGCTGTCCGCTTATGGCTCAGCTAATACCATGTGCTGAAGCTCCTCTGATGGGGAAAGATCAGCCCCAAACATAGACACCAGTTCTTATCAATGCAGGCTGCAGTGATAAGCTAAGGGATGGCTGAGCAGGCTAGTCTCAGCCCATCCAGATGGCCCAGGGGTGCTTTTCACATCTGATCAGGATGGATACTTAGAACCCGAATGCAGCTTAGAGTGCTGGATGCAGGGAACAGCCTGGTTAAATCCCATCTTCACCTCCAAATAGGGACATAGCCTGAGGAGGTGTCAGGAAATTCAGTGGTCCTTGGGGTGGTCACTGCCTCATTTTTTCAGGCTCTTACTAAGGAAAGGTCTGGATACTTTCACTGAAAACCAAATAACAAGACAGCAGACTGGCCTGAGCCATATCTCCACCTAGCTCTTCCATAATCCCCAGTAACCTCTGTTGAGCTCTCCTCCACTTGGCCATGGCTGCAGTCCTCCATGCTCCCTCTGCAGCTTCCTACCACACCAGGGACTCAGCAAGCCCCATCCTTCCACCACTGCTTTCCTTTCCTTTCCTTTCCCCTCTCAGAGAAGCATCCTGCCTCCTGCATGGTCCCAAGTCAATCCCTCTCACCATTTTCTCCAGTGGGCTCAGATTTAGCTTGGCTCAGCCGTAAGTCAGATGTGCTTCTCACAGCCTTCCCACATACCCAAATTTCCACGCCCCTTCATTTTCCTCTCTGCAATAATCCTCATCTGTCTGCCACAGAAGTTGTTAAGCTTGCTAAATTGATGACTATGAAGTACTACAAATCCACTACATTGGAAAACTGAGTTCAGTCCCATTTTTCTGCTGCAAGCTTCCTCCAGGGCCCTGGGAAATGCCAAAACACAGATTTTAAAATTTTAGGCATTCTGCCAGCATGGCAAGACGAAGATGCTTTAGAAACGTGAATTTTCAAAGTTGCTTTTGTCTCAGATGGTAAATCCACAAAGTGCTGCCACGCGTAAGGGGGAGTCAGGACTCAGAGAAGACCAAGTTTGAGCAGAGAGCTGCCTAAATTAGTGGGAAATACAAAGAAAGGAGTTAGTTAGACAGTCAGGAGGAGAATTAACTATGAACATTTCCCAGAAGTTCAATACGAGAACAGGTCCGGTGTTTCCCATGATAAATGAGGTCCTGGAAGAAAAAGGTCTCTCCCTCCCTTCTCACCCTATCCAGTAGCCCACTTACTTACTTCCAAGCTTCTACTTTAGGCAGTATTTAATTAGTTGTACAAAATATAAGGAAAGATATGAAAATTTCATCCCAGATAACCTCACTGTCTCCTACCAAGAGGACTCTGTGTTTAATAACCGCAGCATAAAACAGGTAAAGTTATTCACACTTGGCCTCTCCCACAGCCCAGGAAAGTGCTGTAACCACTGGGCTTTGAGTCTACTAGTACACACACATGTCTGAGGGCTCGTCTCTGCTGTCTTTTGTGTGGGTTTGGCAAGCTCTGCACATGCCTAATGGATCAGGTCTTGCCAAAAAAACAGAAAGTGGGGAACGCCTAGTTTAAGCGTCTCTCCAGGGCTTGTGCACAAGCAGCTCACCATGTCCAAAGAGCTAAATCCGGAGGGGATTAAGTGCTCAAGCCTAGCATGTAGGCATCCTTGAGAAACCTAAAACCTGAGCTGCCGCCTAACACTGTAGGTGCTTTAGGTTCCTAGGTGCTGACGTTCCTCCAAAGGAGTGCACACAAAACTGTCTACACCCCAGGCCTTTTGACACTCATATTTCTGCTGCTGCATGGCAGACATCCTACACGAGGTACGTGCACATCCCCATGGCACAAACATTCTCCACTGCACTCAGACTGTTCTCCTCTTTCCTAAAACAACAGAGTTGTCCCTGTTGTTTTATGACATTTTGGAAAGGAATTCAGCAGTACATTGAAGGACACATAACAGAGCAGGGACAAACACTGGTAACATTGGCAAAGTGGCAAACAGAGTGGGTGTTTGATAGCTCCCCAAATACAGACTTCCACCCTCTGCTTAATGATAGGAAAAGTGTAGACAGGATATCCCTGCAGGGTGTCTCTTCAGGAGAGTTGTTGGCAAAACATGTGTTTCTCTATACATAGTAAGCAAAGGTGCTTTGAGCCAGAAGGATTTTTTATTGTGTAAGAGAACAAAACAAGAAAGAACAAAAGTAGTTTTCATGAGAGAAGCGTGTGAGTGTGTGTGCGTGTGCTCCCTCTGTAATAATCTGCAATGAAGTGAACGTAAATTGGCTGCCTGTGTCTCTAAATTGAAATCTAAGATCACTGTAGACATTAACAGTCATAACACATACAGAGCTCCATACATGATAGCACAATTTGCTTCCAAATCCCTGAAGAAATTCTTTAGCTGAAAGAGTAGAAGGCTAGTGTTTGTAGGTGTAATGCAAGGTTGGTTGTGGAGGACAAACTTGTCCCCACAGGGTTAGAGACAGTAAGGAGAAATCAGTCTGAGAAAACAGAAGCAGATGCTTAGGATGAAGTTGGTGTTTGTAGAAGGCCATGCATGGTTGGACTGCAAATTGAGGGTAGTTGGGTGTTACCACTCCTTAGAGTTGATTTCTGGAGGAAAGATGGGCACAGCTTCCCCTTTTCAGTCCCACCAGAGTGTGAGAGTGTTGAAATTAAAAGCCAAGGCCTTCCACTGGAATGGCATGTGCAGGACACCTGTTCCTGGGATCAGCTAGAGCTTTATTGTCTGTGAAAGGAAAGGGAAAAATTGGGTACAGAGAAGAGTGATGTGTATTATTACTAATTGCTCTTCAAAATCCAAGACTTTTTCAAGAGCCTACATCAAAGAGGGCCCAAGAGTCTGGACAAGGTGACTCTATCCAAAAGACTGTTCACAGCATCGAAACGACTGAAGAGTCTGGCTGACATTGGTTTGAGCGTCCAGTGGTGGGTAACTAGATGGACTTGCCTTTAGAGGGGGTCTGCCATTGCACTCCAAACCCATGTTCCTCTAAAGGAGGAACTGGACACCCAAGAATCAAAACATTTGAAGCTGTCTGTTGCCTTGGAAGGCCTGTCCATTGTGCAAAGTTAGTTTCAGAAAAGTCTTTCCAAACTCAGCTTTGATCTGACTTGGTATGGAAAGCACAGAAGGTCAACTTTTCCTTTTACTGATAGCCCTGCAACTTCCAGCACAGCTCTGAGTGCTCTCACCATACTCTTAGCAGGACCTAATGCTGTTGCCTATGCATAGCAAGAGGGAAAGGAGTCCATCAGGAACAGATTTTGAACCTACTGTTAGCATTTGCCCTGATAAGTTATGAGCCGAGAGGGGCTGTTAAATGCTTTGGACACTCAGCTCTGGCTCAGTCATCCTCTACCCTGCTTTTGCAGTTGTTCAAATCACCATGTTTTTAGGCTCAAACCTTTGTAATTCAGTGCCAGCAAGACAGGCTGCTTTGCACAGCTAATTGCACGCAGCAGCAGATGCCTCATTGTGCTATGGTTGTCTGGACATGATATAGCAAAGCCTTGGTCTAGCTATGTCAGAGGGATAAGCAGAAATACTAGGAGGATGATCTGCCCTAGGTTAATGGCATAATGAGAGAGGTGTGAAAATTATGAGTTGTGGCAGCCCTGGGAGGCATCTTACTTATCTACGTGGTGACAGATGCCACCTAAGGAAGGGGTATATATGCTACAGACGGATGATGTAACACAAATCTTAGTTAACATTAGGCACTTTTAACAATAACTATTCAGATGACAGTTCATGGAAAGCACACATTCCTGCAGGCAGAGAAGCTGCAACCAGGAGCATACCGCACCCAGCTCTGCAAAGCAACCCCGAGGCACAAAGGCTTGCCTGAGAAGGGCTGGGTGCAACATGCATGGCGAAGAAGGCAAGATGTTCTAGGGGATCTTAACTGTGTTCCCCCCCACCAAATCAAGGGTTGAGAATGACTCTGTTCCTGAGATCATTTGTCATGACTTCTGCAGCCGTGGAGGTGTTACTCTGTTATGTCCTGTGTCACCATGGTTTTAGGCCACTGTCTTCTGGATCTAATCATCAACATCAGGTGTAACTAGGAGCACTTCAGCTTCTCTAACCTGCTACCCTGTGCAAGCAGAACAAGAGCTCAGGCTGAGGTACAGCACTGTTTTGTGGGATACTGGCTCACCTCTGAAATGCATCAGCACCAGCTGTAAGAGTATGATTGCAAATCTTATGAAAATCTTCCTTAAAATCCTGAGCTGTGGATTCATGTGGTGCTGTGAGAATCTCAGTTCACATGGTTTGAAAGGAGGTCTCTTAGTCTGTGTAGCTCGAAGGTAAAACTTGAAAACAAAACCTAACTCAGAAAAAACTAATTATGTGGAGGATCTTCCTCGATGATTTTAGAGAAGGGGCTGGGAATGCAGGCTGGAGATGATGACCTGACTTTCTTCTGGAGGACCACCTGTGGCTGCTGCAGTGATGCTACCTAGGAATCACCACTGCAGAACCTCTATATATTACGAAGCAGGGGTGGTTCGTGACCTGTTAGACGTGAATATCTCCCCACTGCCGTGCTGCTGTAATACATGCTGCCTGCCTTGACCTTGGCTAGAATCGGGCAGTCATGCCACATATCTTGAGCAGCCAACTGCACAGTAGCACCAGTCCAATGTGATGCTTTGCAGCATGTAGGGGTGAAAAGGGATGTCAGATGCTTTCACGGCACCACGTTCCTTAACTGTCAAGAAGCAAATACCTCCATGTGGTCAATCCAAAAAACCTGGATTTTAATCTACTGAGATGCCAGCTTAGTTTGACCTTGACATAAGTGCTGAGAGAGGATAAAAGCTTCTGGGAGGACAGGCCAGATGGGAGGATTATCTCCACTGTATTGAGAAAGGCTCTGACTTTACAAACATTCACTCACAGAAATGAACAAAAACATCTTTTGCGGTAAGTGCTGCCTGCACTGAGCCTTCTCCCCAGCTCGCTGATATGCAAATCTCACCACACGCAGCTGGGCTGGAGCTTTGCAGTTGGCAACCTTTCTGTACCAATTTTGGTAATAGCCTTCTACGTGACTCGGGTATGACTAAGCAGAAAGGAATTAGTGGGGACTCTTTGTTCTTGAAGCTCAGCCGAAATATGAACGTGCTGGCCTGACAAAAGCCGGCTCTTTGCATAAAGAAAATAAAGAGGTCTGGAAGGTTAATGAGTGACATAATCAGCTCTCTGGGAAATAAGCATAGGCAAGGAATGAAAACAATGTGCAACTGAGATAATTGATTACCCACAGTGTTGCACTCACCTGTGGCAGCATGGATTCCCCAGCACGCTGACTGAACACTGCTCACGGGGGCCTGGCGATGAGGCAAAGCCTGCAAAGGGCTCTTCTGGGATCCTCAGCACCTCTGTCATGTTCGGAGGAGGAAGACTGGCTCTGAAGGTGGGCTTTTGCAAACAGGCTGTTGAGGTGCAAAGTCTGTAGGTAGGCGAGGTGGGCAGGAGGAACAGGGAATGCTGTACCCTTTTCCCACCCTAGTTTTAAACCAGGTTGTAGTCTGCTGTTAGGGATGGAAGAAATGTGAATTCCCCTTCTGGTCACCAAGTGCTTAAGCGAGTCTTTAAAGCTCTGAGTTTCTTCCTAAAGCTGGAAGGCAGCTCTTCACAAAGTCATGTCGAAAAGCAGCCCTTGTTCTATATTTGAAATAAAAGGTGTCTGCCTAATTTCAGGGCAGAGCTGTGCCTTTGGGAAGAGGAATTTCCCTGTAGGCTTCCTGCACCCCTATGGCCAGTGAGCAGCAAGAGTTGAGACACACTTTTCATTTCCCAAATGGCTGTCTCTAAGCAGGCTTCATCCCCTCAGCTCCATGGTGGGAGCCAAGCACCTGAATGTTTGAGGTTACAACACTCAGCGGTCACAGACCCTAAATACTATCATTGACCTGCCTATGCCGGAGCCTGGAATACCCCTGTGGGATGACAGGGAGGTAGAAGGAAGATGTCCTGGCACCACTGTGTGCTGTGGGATGCCGGGTTATAGCACGGAGCTGTCAAACAAGGCATGGAAATGAACTTGCAGCTGACTTTGGTTCAACTAGTTATATCTGCGTCATCTGACATAATGTTGCTTTTGATGACCAGATGAATGAATGATACATGAGCAGAGCTTCCATCTAGCTGCTGAGCGAGGATGTGAAATCCTGTGTATCACTCCCGAGAAGTCTGCTGAACACAGAAAATAGGCTGGTCTGGGCTGTGACCTCCCCGGCCAGGTCCTTACGACTGCTTGCTTCAGTCAGGCCACCGTGTAGCCTTCACAAGGGGCCTCCCATCCCAGGCTGTGGAGACTGTCAAAGATCAAGACGTCTGTGGAAATTATTTTAGCCTAAATACTTCAAACAGAAATGAATGCACTGTCAGGAACAATGCCTACTCAAAGACCAGGACAATCTCAGTGGATTGCAGAAGACACGGGCCTGTGACTGCATGAAGGATTTGCCTCTGCTGCCGTGCAATGGGCAGCACACAAGGACATGAAGAGTCATGTCCCTACAGCAATGAGTGCCCGGGAGGCTGGAAGGCAGGACACTATTGTTATCACCCTGACTTAAAGGTTTTGTTTGCTGTTCTCACAAAGAATGAGTAACAGATCAGGCTTGTTTCCTAAAAGGGTATTAATCACTTATGCCTGTTGCCCCACAGTCTGTTCTCTGCAGTCCCTGTAAAATGAGCTTCCAGGTCTGGGAATGTACATATCTGGGTTTTATTCACAGTTATCTCTACTGACATCAGTAAAGATTGCCCAGGAAATCAGAGCACTGAGATTCACCTCTCTGGTCTGCCACAGCACCACTGAAGAGTGGCTCAGCTCCCCAGCTTCAAAGAGGGGATGGTAGCACTGCCCTTTCCCACAGAGCACAAGGGAGAGTGGTGAGGAAGTCAAATGGAAATGTAACCAGAACAGGGATGGGCATTGATTTGCCTTTATGTCCTCACGGGGTTTGTATCTGTTGTCTACACTGACCTTTGATAATTAGCTGCTGTGACCAGTCTCAGTGTCAACAGGAACATTAGGATGCTCACTTGCCCCCGGAAGCCATATGTGAACCCACTTCCATTTGCACAGCCTGGAATAGGCAAAACCACCCTCCTCCCAGTGCATTTTCTCATATATGGGTGCCAGTGAACATTTCTACCTCTGGTAGTGGCTTCAGCTTAGTAGATGGCTCATTTATGTGAAAATGCGTGCAAGAGTCTTACTCAGGGTCCTGGGAGGTGAGGATCTGGAGCACAAAAGCAATACAACCAGCAATAAACTTTTTCTGATCATGCACAACAAAAGTTTAAGGGGGGGAGGGATGACGGTGATCTCCATTCCCATTTATTGATGTTGGAGGGGACCGTTTTAATCATCGCTGTCCAGCTTTAGCCTTTCACAGAGTGGCAAATCTCAGCCTGATTCTTATTCTCATTCAGCACTTTTTCCCTATGAATGTGGATAATGCCATGTGCAGAAAACACCTTTGCTGTTTGCCTTTGCTGTGCCTGTTGTACCTTGGTAAGCCGGTTTCCAGGCCCTGAATTCCTGTGCTTTCCCATGCTCTCAGTCCAGCAGCAGCCACCATTATTAATGCATCAAAATGTGAAGGTCAGTTAGGTTGGGCATTATCCCCTTTAGCATGAGATCAGACTACTGCCTCTGGTGAGTGTCTGTGTAGGAGTCTATGTCCCTCTGAAAGGCTTTCCTCTGACTTGCCTCCACCCTCTGAAGCTGTCTCCTGCACACCACTGAAGAAAAGGCTGACTAGTTTGAACATAGACCTCTGATTTTCAAAAATACGTGTTCAGGTGGGTGAATCCTACACCTGAGGCTGGGAAGGAGAGCATTTCTGGGCTTGTGCTCTTGCCATGGCACAAGCAGGCTTTCTAGACGTGTCAGATTTCCTCCTTCCAACAATCACCTCAAGGTGAAAGCCATTTTCCTGCAGGTATTCCTGTCTCACATGGACACCGTGTGGGGGGTTCCCTGGCCACTGGAATGCAAACCGTGGGGTATTAATCAGCCATGCTGTCTTGAGACACCGCTACTCTTCAGCTCATTAAGTTAGAGTAGGGGGGAATTCTTTGGAGGCTGATAAATCAGACCCGCTTGAGTCAAAGCCCCATTAACACCTGGGGTCATGAGAAGCTCAGAACAGCAGCTATAGCTGAAGGAATCTCAGGAAGATAAATATCAGTCCCCAGGGGATGCCCAAAAGAGGCAGAAGCCCACAGGAAGTCTCATAAATGCATGTCCAATGTTTTCTTTGCTCCTATTTGCAGCCTGCTGTTGGGACAGTCGTTGTTCCCTGGAATGTGGTCACACTTCGTTCTTCAAGTGAGCCGCCTTGCCAAGATACTGATCGGCACACTGGTCTCCTCAATCTGGTCAGTCAGGTATGGAAGTGTGAGGGACCAGGCAGGAGGGAAAAAGTGCATGCTGCAACTAAAAACCCAAATCATCTGTCACGATCTGGGAAATGTATTGGCAAAGGGTCAGAGAAAACAACGTTCAACCCAGTGGCCTCTCCCATGGCTCCTTGGAGTGGCTCCAGCCTCACACCTTTGTTAGGCTCTAGACAGATTTCAGTTTTGTCTCTGTCAACACTTCCTTCTCTCCAGCATTGCCCTCATCGCCTCAATCGATAACCGTCGGCGTCTCCTCTCACCTGTACATGGGCTGGCACTGTAACCATTCCCTAAATCAGCACCTTAGAGAAGTTATGGCCGTGTCTGCAAACAAGGTACAGGGCTTTTAGAAGGAGCACAGTTCATCCCTGGAACAGTGTTGCAGGGAAGGGTTGGCTTGCCATCACTTGGCATCCACAAATGAAGCCAGAGTGGCTCGTTTGGGGTGATATGGAGCCATGGACCACTGGGGAAAACAGTAGGGCAGAAGAGTCTTCAACCTCCTACACACACAGCACACTGCACCCCCATCCTCAACTCCAGCTAGCCTGAGCAGCTGCCTTTCAGGAGGTTAAACCATGACTTGTCTTGCAGTTGGACTGCATCGGCTTGCCTTGTCTTTCCATGTAGGAGTTGAAAAACAAGCTTTGCTTGGAGTAGATTAACCATCACAGGCTTGAGGAGATCTTAATGGCATCTGCCATATGCCCAGCCTAGCAAGCACAGCTCTCCCTCACCTGTGGTATTGATGCACGTATTGAAAGCCACACCACAGATGCTAACAAGTTCTAACGTAGGGGGGATCATAGCTGACCTGCCTAGTTTGCGCCTGCAACCTTTCTGCAGTATCTGTGTGTCTGAGGGGCAGTGGTGGATCTATCTTGACATACTTGTGAAGGAGGGCAGGCCCAATACCCTCATTTCATAGTTGAGGAGCAAAGGTGTGACAAGAACAGTCCAGATCCACACAAATCGGCACCAAACTCCTAGTGAAGCACATACTTCCCCACTGAAGCCAACAGGCAGTTCAGGATAGAAACCAGAACACCCCATGTCCTACAGCTTCCCCACATCCCAGTAGTGATGGGTTCCTTATGGGAGATGTCTGCCTCTCCACCGACAATCTAGTGGGGACAGTTAGGTGCCATCTTCCTCTGAGGATCCAGTCAGAGAGTGTTTGGGGTAACAGCCCTGTATAAAGAGTGCTTCCCCAGGAAGGTGCCTTCTCTTCCTCAGCAGGCCATGCTTTCCCAGTGGAGGAGGCTTTCCCCACTTGCACTCACCGTGGTGTTGCTGAGCTGCTGGGAATTCAATGGAAGGTGTTGGGGCAGGAGGAGAGGGCTCTGGCTGCCCTGTGGTTACAGCACTCCTCTGCATGGGGTCAGAGCTGGATCCAATTCCAGATCCATCAAATGTATTTATTTTGTTTATTTTTATTTCATTCAAAGGGTGAAAAAAAGCAGGCAGAAGGGCTGCAGGAGCAGGTCTGTTCCCCCCTGAGCGTGTAACCGGAGAGATGACCATGTACGAGGTGGCCAGCACCCACCCTGCTGCCCATCATCCTCAAACAGGAGCAAGGCTGGGTCCCAGCTGATGAAGACAACTGCCATTTCCAGTAGCATCCTTATATTCTCAGTGGGGAGGTGGACACATCTGGAATCACTTAGGCAATGTGCTGTTCACAGAGAGAGGAACAGCAAAATTAGGCTGCTTGGCTCATTTTCTGCAGATTCTCCAAGACAACAGCATCTCCTCTGACTGACATGGTTACTTTAGATCATCTATCTCTCCTGACCATCCCTGAGGCAAGGCATGTGACATTTCCAGAGGGCAGCACTTGAATTAGACACCTAAATTAGGCAAACTGCATACAGCCCCAAGTAACTTTACAGTTCAGGTCCTATGTGACTTGTCCAACATCACCAGGACGCGTGAGGCCAGCACTGATCACAGCTCCGATGTTACTTGCCTCCCGATTAGACACAGGACCAGGAGATAATCTCACATTTGCCCCCTTATTTCTTTGGAAGGCAGTGGCTGCAGCAGTGCTGTTAGGATGGACCTGCTGGTTTTATGTCACCAGGTTTAATCGCAGCTTTGTTCTTAAGGATCAAAAATTATTCACATCTGACTGATGCTCTGTCATCAGGGCATCTCAGCTTGGTTTTCCTGTCACCATTGCAGCACATGTTGTGGCTGTCACAGGCTGGTCATACATCTTCAGCTGAGCTTTCCTGCCCCAGTCAAAGCCATGATAAAGAGCCTGGAAAAACACATTGGCAGAAAAATGCCAAACCTTTGTCATACCTGACATAATACCGAGCCTGAGCCATGCACTGACAATTCCAGAGGTCCCATGGGGGACAGCATATGGGTAAAACTCAGGTGAGACTATTCATTCTTATGTCTCAAACTTTCATTTACTACCAATATCAACTGCAGAAAGCTATTATAACATACAATTTTTATTATTAATACAGCAATTAAAATATTGCCAAGCAGAAAATGTCCAGATGCTTAAAACGTCCCCCTTTTTGACATCGGAGAAACTTTTCAGCATTTAGTCAATGCACAGCTTGTCGCTGGGTTAGCTCACTGCTGGTCACCTTTACCAAAGAGCCTGTGAAGTCTGACCAGCAAAGGGAGCTCCAAAATCAAAGGTAAATGATCTTCTCCCATGCCAGCTTCTGGCTGAGCTAGATTTAGGGGTCTTGATAATGGGTGGAGGGATGGAGAGGCCAGATGCTGATTTTAGCAGCACTAGCATGACCTTGGTTCAGCAGTTCGCCTGGAGGTAACGGAGCTGTGAATCCGGCCCTCGACGTGCATGACATCGGGTAGCGGAGGCTGCACTAGAGGCTGTGGCTGAGAGTGACTGACTCAGATGGCAACAGGTTGGCAGTCCTTCAAAGAGGCTTTCTTTGTCTTCTTTGTGGGAGGTGTAAATGAATTGAATGGAGACGCTGAAGGCTTCCCCGTGCCAGTTATTAGCAATCTCACTTCTATATATAGCTTCTGTCTAACTTACTCTGGGTGAGCAAGCAGAGTGGCATGTGAGTTATCGCTCTTGTCACGTTCACCTCTCTTGATTACATGCATTTTGTTTGCTTGCTCTATTGTGGTGATGTAAGGCAGGCTAAAAGAGGCTGCAGTGCTGCACGGCTTCAATGTGCCTGAGCTACAGGCTCCAGTCTCCAGTTAGGAGCTACCTGAAGCATTGGCACTCCAGGGTATCACAGCCTCAGGACAAGGAGCAGAGCTCCAGGCAATCCTCCATGGAAAGTGGGGCAGCTTCTGAGCTGTTTCCCCATCTGTGTGGCCCAGCAGCAGTTCATGTGCAAGAAGAGATGCAGTGGGAGACTAGCAAAATTACACTGGAGGAAAGTAGTGAAACTTCTTCCCGTGCCCCCTGTCAAGCAAAAGCCAATCAATTAGAGGTTTTTCAGAAGTTTGGTTAATTTTCCTGTTCTTTTTCATTTCTCTGCATTCTGGACTGGCACCAGAATCAACATGACAAAGGCTGTTCGAATAGCACCATTGACTCACCAGATCCCAGCTCTCTCAGGGGAGGCTGGAGAAAAATATCCTGTGCACAGAGCTTGCTTATACTAACCCAGTATAAACATGCCCACTCTGTACAGATTAGCAATATCTATTTTCCCTCTGAACTGCTTCATCCCCTCAACCAAGCAGCCCTCAGATGAAGGTGCTTTCTTCCTGCACTTTTTGAGGGGCAGCAAGTGCAGCAGCAGCTGGAGCTTCAGACCAGCGAGCAGGGATGAGTCAAGGAAGTTAATTAGAGATAGCGAATCTGGGCCCAGTGCCCCACTCCCTTATCCCTGCCTCAATTAGGAGAGACTACCAGGCAGCCTGAGGGCTGATCCTTCTCTGAGTTGTCTGCCAATGCGAAATGGCTGCAAAGCCTTCTTGTGCTGAGTTTGGAATACCAGGTCCCTGTTGCACACACGGTTTGCAATGCTCATTTGCACTCACAAGGTCCTGAGGATGCTGGTGTAAAAGGGCCATGGATGTTAATTAGCCACCTCCGGTGATTTCGTTCTCTGTAGGTCTGGGAGCAGCTTTCCCCAACCAGTTGTCGCAAGGGTGAAGGAAGGTTGTATGCCATCACTCGCACATAGGCAAAGCCAACGGTGTCCCTGCTGTGATCGTTCTCTGCAGATCCCATCTGGGTGCTCTACCACGTACATTGTCTCCCCATGGGAGCAGATGCTGGCAACTGGTACCAAGCAGGGCCCCTCCGCCATGTTCCCATCTAAGCCCCGGTGCTAGGTGCTGAGCATGCCAACAATTCACAACATTAGCAGTTCCCTGGGGCAAGATTTCATGCATGTGGGCCAACATCAAGCCCCTTCGAGTGCTGAGGGGGTGTGTGTGTTGGCAGAATCAATTAAAATTCTTGGATTGTCACCAAAAGCTTTGACTCTGTTTGGGCCAAATTCCCAAAGGGGCCCCTTCACTGCTTCCATGTTGGCTGTGGCCAAGGTCTCTTGAGAGCAGACTGGTCCAAGTTGGAGTATGTTTTAGATAAACAGTGTGTCAAGTTATGGCATGTAACCAACAGCCTGAGCCAGCCTCAAATGCAAACCCCACCCACAAGCCCAGCTGTCCTGGAGAGACAACAGTGGACCATGACGATGGCTTTGGGCCCACCATGGATGGAGTATGCCATGAAGTCCTTAATCCCAAAAGAAACCTCAGGAGCCAGGATATTTTCGCTTTGACTATGGCATCCCACTGACCAATTGCTCCTGGGTGTAATTTTAAGAACAGGCAGGATAATTTCAGGTGATGACTTTTTAAGACACTGCTGGCCTGTCTCAAAGCAGTGGCTGTGACAGGTTGGTGGTGACTCACACCTGCAGTACATGGCTATGCTTCCCTATCTGCACTGGTCCATGGTGTCGTTATCATGAGCCTCATTCAGAAGGGGAACTCACTTGGAATAAATTAAATAACTGCTCCTTTCTTCCCCTACAAGAGAAACATGAGCAGGAGTTGCCTGAGTGGAGCAACAGGCTGATCCAGTGAATAAACACAGAGCCTTTTCACAGTGAGGCTCTTCCAGGCACCAGGACTATCTGAGGATGAATTACAGCAAACATAGGAGAGACCACTAGCAGCCAAAAGTATGGAGACAAAAGCCAGAGCCAAGCTAAATGTTTCCAAGCCCAGTGACCCCACTTGGGAATCCAAACCTCCAGCTGGGTTTGAGATTCAATGAAGGCTTTCTCTCTCTCTCCCCCTAGCATGGGGCCATCCTAGGTAGGAGGCAGAGCAGGTAACTGCCACAGAGGAGACAACTCACGTTGACCTGGATCGACCTTCCAAAGCGTCACCAGGCTACGTCATGCACAAGCCCTGTGTTGCCACACAGCCATACCTTGGGTCTGATGCTGCAGGCAGGCATTCCTGGGTGTAGCAATGATGCAGATGTAGTCTTTTTCGGATATCCTGATGATGAGTGTGCAAACAAAGCTAGGGAGATAGCTAAGTATCTACCATTTTATATTATCAGCTTCTCAAGGCTTTACTCAGCTCTTCCTCAGACAAGTCATTTGTGGGTGGTGATTTGAATAAGGAATGAGTAAAATATGATTAATGCTATCTAGGACTGACACTGACAGAAGAGACTCACTGGACCCACAAATGGTGGCAGACATATCACCACTCTGGCAGCCCCACCTTTATCATTTTATTTTAAAAGAAAATATAAATTTATGGACAATTTTTTACAATAGATTTTGATAAACTGATTATTCTTTTCTGATTTTTAAAACTTCAGTCAATCAGACTGTAAGCACAAAGAAAGGGTGGAAGAGGAAGCACCATTTTTGCCAGCTCTTACCTCTCTCAACAGCCAGAATATATCAGCCATCCACCACACTTCTGGAGTAGGCAGAATAATTGTCTAGCAGTTATTCTGCTATATATTTTTAAAATATCAGAAACAATACCTTATATATATATATATATGTGTGTGTGTGTCTGTAGGATATATATGTGGTATAAATATATGTATATATACCATATATGTGTGAATATACACGTATTTAAAAATATGTACATACAGTGCTTAGACCATGATGTCCTACTTTCTATTTAATGCATAAGCATACTGTAGCAACAATGGCACACCCCCCCCCCTTATTCTACCACAAAAATAAATGTTTTTCAAACCTAAGGTTTTTTCAGGAAATGAAGCCTCTCCCCACTGGTCTATGACATTTTGTTTCAAGAAAATATTGCATTATGTTCCTAGTACAGGTGACCTGATTAGGTGGTCACTAAGATGCAGAGAGTCTCACTGATCACTGGTCTGGGCGTCGATCCCTGGAAGGTGCATCCCCTGCATCACTTCTCCAGAATTTCTTTGAAGGAACATCCTCCTGCTTCTCTATACCAGCCAGCAGAGAACAGCAGACTCCACAGCTGGAGGCATTGGTGTCAGACCAGCTGCCAGGTGAGAAGGGCTGGGAGCATGCATATGGTAAAGGGAGAGACAGAGAAGTCCAGTGAAATCCTGATTATAGCTTACATGGCCTCCAAAGGGCTAAGTCTCTTGCAGCTTTAAACCTGTCCCTTAGCACAGCACTGGCCCTTTCCAGCTCCAATTCCCTTATCGCTGGTCTCCCCTTGTCTCTGTTGTTGGTCTCTATTGTTGGTCTCCCCCTTTCAGACTTGTGATTTCCAAACGGGTCCTCTCAATGCAGCCCAGCGTCTCCCATTACTTATGGGGACCTCCAAGGACATAATTAGGCTATAAAAGCACTTGAGAGATTTTCACTGTGACCCCTCCAATCACTCCAGGATGGAATAACCATAAGCACAAGGATCAGGCTTGCTCTGGTGCAAGGCTCTTGGTCTTGAAGGAGAGACAGGCAGAACAGAGTATAGACATGCTGCAAGGAGCCAAATTCTCCCCTGCATTTCATATGGAGTGCCACCAGCATGGAGGAACACACATATGTCCCTTGGAGAAACCCACATATGTGCCTTGGGCAGGCCTCCACACATACCTGTGCTTGCAGTGACACACTTTGTGTTTTCAAAGAAATGCAAATATGCACTTAAACAAGTGCAAACACACACACACACACGTGTGCGCACGCTCTCTCTCCTTCTGTCACATGTAGTCAGACACACAGAGATGCACGGATATATGCACTAACAGGTTTAGAGAAGATGTAGTCATTTCTGTAGGGTCTCTCACAAGAGGATCTAGATCTTACAATACTTATCCACCCTGTAGTAGCACTGACTTACAGGGCCCTTTAAATACAAGTGAAAACATGCAATATTTTCCTTGCGGAGCTTCCACTCTAAATCAAGATTGATAATGTGCCAGAAAAATGCAGACATTATGCAAGGAAGGGAGATGGAAAAACACAATTGGAAAGGAGCTGCTGGGAGAGTGCACGATAGGGAAAATTTGCATTAATTAGTTTGTTTTCTCCTCTCCGGCATGCATCAAACCTATGCACAACGCTGTATTTTTTTTTAAGGAAACGCAGCTTTTCTTAAGGAAATACAGATGATAAAATAAAATCCCACTAGATGGCACTCCGTGGACATGCATAATTCACTTTCCAAATCATGCAGAGCCCTCTGCCAAATGCGAGCTGGCTGCAGGCTTGCTGCAGAGCTCGCCGGCCTGGCACGGCTGATGCAACGCCGGGAGCTGGTGCACCGCATGGCCCACGAGCGCGGTCCAGAGCGTCCGTGCTCGGTGCCAAAGCCTTGTTTCTGCCTCCAACCTGACATCGCGGCACGTTTGTCTCCGTGTCAATCATTCGGGGGATCTGCTTCCCCTTCTGTAGCTAAGGGGGCTGCGATTTGTGTTTCGTGGGTGGGAAACTGAGGCCTGAGGCGAGGATTTGCTGAAATGAAGGGGGGAAGTGTGCTGGGGAGAGAAGCCCTGAACCCACAACTCCTGCCCCCTGCTCTCGTCAGGGGCCTTCAGCCAGCCGGGAAGGATGGCATCGCAGCGGTCTACCCTGTAGCATAACCAACATCAAACAGCCTTGAGTTAGGGCAACAGAAAACTTGCTTTGACCCTTCAATCGATAGCTCATGCCAGGGAGCTGCCCTGTGATGTGGCTGTAGGACAGAGACAGTGGAAAGGGGCACCTTCCTCCTCCTGCTCCCCTTGCCCACTGGCTCCCAGCCTAACCCCCCCAGCTGAGGTGAGTCGTGTGGGGCACTTGTCCAGAGGAAGACCAGGCTGGGCACAGCCGGGGGTCGCTGCTGGCCTAAAGGGAGCTGGAAAGGGTCCTGTTTCACTTGGAGGAATATAATTATCAATGAGGAGAGGGTCTGGGGGCTTCCCAACTCCATAGCACCATGCCGGGGCTGTGAACAAAGGCAGACGGGAGAACCAGACCCCACCAGGGAAACCTCCTGCATGCTGTGAAGATCTGGCTTGGGCTAGAGGAACATCTAGTGAAACCCAAGACCCAACCCTTTCTCCCATCTGGCCTCAAACCCTTTTCTTCTGTATGTGTCAGGCTCAGGGATGCCTGCAGGAGCAGCTGAGCCCATGAGGGACTTTTCTTCTCCAGGGTGATGCTCTTCATCAAGGGCCCTGCTCCCAGCCCCACTGCTGAGGCACGGGGACACCTCCAGACAGCCCTGCTCCCGGTGCCACCCCTGTGGGCTAATGGTGATCCTGGCTCCTTCATGAGCATCATGACCACAAAATGCTCATTTGACCGAATGGCTGCTTGGCAGCAGGACTGTAACTTGCACAGCTTGACTGACAGCTTCCCGAGGCAATTTAATTAAAGAGACGAGCGTGCTTGGGAAAAATCATTAATTTCTCTTAAAGAGAAATCTTTGCCGAACATACCTGCCCAATGCAGGGCTGCGAGGAGCGGGGCTGCGCTCCAGCAGTAATTGGCATGAGCGCCCACATCCGTGCTAATCCAATCTTTTTATGTTTCATTCCTGCAAGCTCATTTTAATACCATCTGTCAGCAATCCGATCCCCTCTTATCACCACTGTAAGACCATCCAGCCATTAGACAGGCAGCGATGACGGGGCTGGAGGGTACACGCAGCCACCTCCGCACAGGCTGTAAGCCCTGCCGAGCTGTCGAGGAATTGTTGTGCCCAGGACGGCAGCAACTGGCCCCAGGAAACGCTGGCCTTTGAGATGACAACAGCTCCAATGCCATTGCCACTGCTCTGCAGAAACAAGGGCAAATACGTCCAGTGCTGCAAGGGTGGATGGAGACTGATGGCACTGGGGATGGCTATGACTGGTTTGATTTTAGCTGTTCTGTGTGCAGGGTTGGTGGGAAAAAGGAATTTATTGCTAAGGTGATGCTGCTCAAGGGTTGGCTGAAGGTGAGAGGAGGGATGCTGGTGGTCCAGGTACCTTACAGGGTTTGAGACTGAGGGGCCAAGGGCCACAGAGGGTGACTGGGGAGGCCTGTGACCATCATTAGTCAAGCAAGGAGGAGAATGAAGAGAATGAAGGAAGCCTGTGACAGGAACCCAGATCTGAGTGGGTCCCAGCCTGAGAAACCCAAGTGCAGGTTCCTTTTGCCTGAGTGCCACGGCAGAGAGGGGACATGGCACATTGTCACTGTGTCTGGAGTGACTCAAACCTGGCCAGCAAGGTCAGGCTGCCACTTGATGGGTGGTTTGTGGGGAACCAGCTGGGACATTCAGCCTGGCTTCTGTCGGTGGCCATGTCACTGAAACCACCACCACAGGTACCATGGTCTGGCAGGCCTGGGGCAGGCACAACCATGGCCAAGAGCCAAATGAAAGCAAAGGGACCAGCTGTGGGAGCAGCAGCCCAAATTGCAAAGGTCCCAGGAGTGAGCCATGGGTCTCCAGACAGAGCCATGGCTGGAATCCCAAGCAGCACTCAGGTGATCTCCCCTAGAAAGGCTGCTCAGGCTTAGTTAAATAGCCACTAATACCTCGATCATCTGCAGTATTCTTGTTGCCATCAGCTTAAACAGTACCCTCACTGCTTCTGTGGCTTGATCCTCTCGCACTGCCCTGTCTTGTCATTGCAGAGCTGTGTGTCCCACTGGCCAGGTGGCTGCTGAACCTGCAGCCCCCCTTGCTCATCTCCCAGCCCATTGCAGGTGGATGTCTCCAGCGTGGACACACAGTGACAACGTCCATCAAGGGCCAGGAGAGCTGGCAGGTGGTGCTGGCCCCTCCAGCAAGGCAGGGTGCTGGCACTGCATGGTTTGCAGTGATGAAGCTGACAAACCTGTGTGCACCCTGACCCAGAGCTAAACCAGATGCATATTTACCTGTTTATGCAGACAGAGCTGTCACATGTAGCTCCTTGCAGCCACACGTCGGCTTGGGTCTCTGCAGTCAAATGCAGACCCCAACAGCTCTGGCTGGGTGCACACCATGACATGGTTACACACTCGGGTACCCTGCAGTTAACACTCCTCCGTACCCCGCTGCAAGGTGGCACAGGGTGGGGATCTGTGCCAGCAAGAAAAGAGAATCCGTTAGCCACTTCTCTTCCCCTTCAGCCCCAGCCTGGCCCCTGGTGCGTGTCTTCGCTGCCAGCCCTCCCAGGAGGCACACACAGAGCTGGAGGTGTTCAGCTGTGGGATTTGACGCTTTGCTCCATGGTTTTGCCACCCACAGGTGAAAAGCAGAGGGTCAAAAAAAGAATCAGCTCCGTGACCGTTCCAGCTGCAGGCCAGGGGTTGGGGAGCTCTTTCTTGGGATGTCCTGGACTTATGAAAACACCGCTTATGAACCCTGATCTCATCGTGGTGCCTGTGGACCCCAGCGCGGCGCACAGCCCCACACCATTGCAGTTCATTACCCTGCCACCCTGCGCAGGACTTCCAGACTGCACGTGTTAGTTCCAGGCGTCTCTGGCTCAAGCTCAGCTCGAGGCTGGTGTGGCGAGACCATAACCAGACCTGCAGCGTGTGCCACGTGCCCGAGCGTGGGCTGAGCCTGGTCGGCTCCAGACTGTGCTCTTTTTCCCCGAGCAGATATAACGCCAGCAGCTCAGCCCTGCACACCCCTCCATGCCGATGCAGGTCATCTGTGCCTCTCCCCTTCATCTCTGTGCAGAGGGGGCTGTGATTGAAGCTTCTGTTTGCTTCTGGAGCCCCAAGCATGGGCCCCTTGATGCTCCCCAGGACCAGCGATGGCTTGCACTGCTACCTAGCTTAGTGCAGCCCCATGGCCTGGAGCCCAGGCAGGTCTCTGCCTGCCCACCTCTAAAATAAAGGTCTGGCTGCAATTTTTGCTGGCTTCAATTATCAGCAGCCCAAAATGGGAAACGCAGCCCCTTTTCATCATGCACTGCAGTCAGGAAAACCGAGCTGCATTTTTGCCTTGGATGCTCTCAGAGCTGTCTTTTGGGAATAGCTCATGGGCCAGGAATGTGGCTCTTCAGAGCGCAAGCTAGGATCACTGCTATTTTCCCACTTAAAACCAGAGGAAAATAGATCAAATGTTAATTAGCAGCAGAGGAACCTGCTGCACGTTTATTAGGATTTTCCCCTTCTGCAGAACCACCTGATTAACGGACAGGCTACAAAACACCATAATACTTTCAACACTGCACATTTGCAAAGAGCACGGCCAGCGCCTGAAGGATGAATAAGTTGGGGGTGGGGGGAAGAATGGTGTAAGTGCAGAAAAGGAGGATGTGAGCTTGCCTAAAGAGATGATGAATCCCAAGCAGCATCCCTTGTTCTGCCAGTGGCTAACAGTAAGATCCTAGCACAGTCACATCTCTGGCTCGGTTCTTTATCTGTAAAATGACCTAACCTCTGAGCTAGTTTAGGCTGTAATAAAAAGGCTAGCGGCTGGTGCGAGCTCTCACCGGTATCACAGCAACAGCGGGAACATTTCAGAGCAAGCTCGGTTTAGCCACAGCCTCTGGGGTTCTGGGGAGCAGCTCTTTAATGTCTGCAAAAATGCTTTGAAACCCAGGGATGAGAAATGTGGAAGGGGAAGGACGGCGGTTATTACAAACACGGCAGATTGTGCTTCAAGCGTATCTGAATGCAACAGCTCAGAGAAATCACGCCTGAAGAGTGTCTCAGTGAGACAGCTCAGCTCAGATTTCTCTCGACTGATATAGCTGAGAAATATCCAAGGAGACCCAGTGAGTTGCATGACCTAAAGGATGCTTCAGGTGGGATGAAGCCAGCAAAAAAAGCAAATGGGCAATTCTTGATGATCCAGCAGTGCAGAAGCTGTCAGTGCAATGCAATGGCAGAAAGACCTCTTTTTTATCCTGCTTGCTGGGCAGATGGAGGTTAAGAACCGTCATGTGCTTTGGGCTCCCTCCCTCACACCCAGAGCTGTCTGCATGTCCCCGGAAGGATCCTGGAAACTGCCAGCCTTGATCGTTCCCCAACAAAAAGTCCTCTGGACCTCTAAAAGTGACCCTCTGGGATTTATGCCTCAGCCTTGCTGGAAGGCAGAGTGGGTTTTGTGGCCCTGATTTTAACCCACAGGAAGAAACTGGGCTAGGACAAGGTCATTGCTCTCTCGTGCACATCCCTGGAAGGGGAGGCAGAGAGAGAGGCGAGCCCAAAAATGAGCCATGCTGCCTGGAGGGGATGCGCTTTGCCATCCTCAAGTGCCCTTTGGCTCGATCCAGGGGAGCAGCCCACCTCCGCGTGTGCTCAGCCATGCTTAACACCTCGCCAGGCTGCGTGACACTAGTCCACAGGAACAGACCCAGCACTGCCATTCTTCCATTTCAGCAGCTGCTGGCACGTTTTGGAAATGGAGGCTGTCTGACGAGGCACAGCGCCCCAGGTCTCTTACTTGCCAATGGCATAAAGGGCTTAAAACGTTCTAATGGGACCTCTGGTGTCCACCAAAGCAGTTCATAGGAGAGACTGTAGGATTTCACAGTTTCTCCTCCTTCCTGAAGCAGTACCCCTGGGTTATTGCACTTATTAAATTAGGAGCTGTAAAGCAACTGAGTAAATAATAAATTGCTAGAAGGAAATAAAAAAAATGCCACCCATTTCAGTTATTAGTCCAGATGAGTGAATTAGGTGTTGAAACAGCAGCTTTGAAGTTCGACTCATTAAATCACACACCAATTCAGTGCTTATTAGGTCTCCAGTCAGATATATAAAAACACCAGGAAGATAGGTTTGCTGTTAGCAATAGCCATTACTTTTTCTGCTGTGAGCAGCCTGTGAGTCTGACGCTGTTTGCTGGGTTGTGAGAGAAGAATTTAAAGCACCAGCTCCTGGTGCCACATGAGAGTTTGGGAATTGTGGGGTTTGTTTCTGAAGAAGGAGTTCAGAAAGTGGGTGATAACTACACAAACATTCACAAAGAGTCAGGAAGACATAGAAAATGAGCTGGGAGGAGACTTTCTGGTCTATCTGTCTGTCCCAGAGAAGGATCAACCAGGGTGCTCACATGCCATCAGCCACCACTGCAGTGTCTACTTCAAGAAGTTGAGCTCTTCCACTAAACAACATGGACCCACACTTTGGAGGCTTCCCCCCCTACGTCAATCCATCCATCCAGCTATCCTGGATATCCTTGTCCTCATGCATCTCCTACGTACCTTCCCCATAACCCTTATTTCCTCTTGTCCCCACACTTGCCTCCTGCCAGCTGGCACTGTCAAAGTCATGGGCCAGCAGACACGATCCTCACGTGCCACCAGCTGGGCGAAACATGCCCCAAAACAAAAGGCACTGGTATAAAGCTTGTCAAAAAATATGAAAAGGCCTTCCTTGAGCACAACACTTACTTTAAAACACTGCCTGATTTTTATCTAGTAGGACTCCTTTAATAAATTTGCATCCTAATGGCTTACAGAGATCTTAAAATTGGAGATCTCCTCTGCTGGACCTTAGTGTTCAGACACGGCACTCTTGGCACTATGTATTGAAAAGTCCTAAGTGAAGTCTTTGATGTTATGATGTTAAAAGAATAATACATTTTGCATTCTTCACATTTGCCTTATGTTAGGAAATATAAAGTCATGATTTCCAGCTTTTTTCACAGCCACAATATTTAGAAATCTATTTTTAAAGTGAAAATTTGGATTCTTAGTTAATAACCTGATTCCAGGAGCAAAAAGGTATAAGTGAAATATGTTGCAGGACTGAACAATCCAGACCTAGCAATGGCACGCATGTGCCTGGGAATTCCCAGTCCTCACACATTTGTAGGACCAAAGGTTTAACCAAACGTTCGGACCACGATCCCAACCCTCCCTCTGGGAGTGTAGTATTTCATCTCCTAACCCAAATATTTCAGCTGGAACGCTGCATTTCTTTAGGACTGAAGCAACTGGGCATATCTGTGGCCTAAGCTGCCTTTCAACTTTGCCACTAAAATCAGGGAAGACCTTCTGAGATAAATAATACATAGAATATGCTCCCACCCACAGCTGCCTCTTGCTGAAACCATGTCCTTTCTGTAGCTGATCTGTAATTTGAGGAAGAATAAAGCCAACTCATCTCACAGGCTTTTTTTTTGAGGTTTAAAGTGGTTGCTGGTTACCTGGTTAAAGGTGTGCCATAAGGGCAAGTTACTTGTGTCCTTTCAACACTATGGCTTGGAGAGGGCAGCAGCAGTAGGATGTGGTGGACTCACAGACCCCCTGAGCACAGGGGTGCAGAAGCAATGTCTGGCTGGTGTTGCCTTCACCATTAGCTTCTGAGCACCCATTCCTCACACATTGATGTACACACTTAGGATCATAGGATAATTCAGGCTGGAAGGGAGTTGAGAGCAGGGTCAGCTAGGAGGTCAGACCAGGTTACCCTGGCCTTTATCTAGTCTGGTCTTGAAAACTTTGCTTATGCTCCCTGTAGAAAAGTCAGGGCCACATTCCTAAGGGATGTGACCAGGTCTCACAGGAAGGCAGTGGCAGAGTCACAAATTTCGCATGGGTGTTAATCCCTCTAGGCAAGCACGCAGGGGCCACAATTCCAAGGTTTCCTCCATAACCCAGAGGATACAGTTGTTTGCATCTTTCTAACAATGAAAGCCAAGGTTTTCACTTAATCATCTGGGTCCAGGAGCTGTGGTTTTACAAAGAAGTGCACATTATGAGACACCTGATTAAAATGAAAAGCACAAGCTGACACTGTGGACTTACCCTGACAGCTTCCTGCATCTCTTGATTTTATGCTGTCCCCCTTTTGGGCAGGAAAGTCTGTGAGGGCACGCTGGTGACTCCAGTAGGACACAAAGTTTATTATTAGGTGATTTTTTTATTTGTCTTGCTAACCATCCAAGAAATGTCTGTAAGGAGAATGAAGTCATGCTTCGCCTGCCAGTGCTCCCCATGAGTGATCTGCTGCAATAATCAGCAGAGTCTGTTATATCGGGCATTATTTTCCCAGTTTTTGCCCACTGCACAAGTCCCACCAGCCGCACACATGATGCTGGTGGGGTTTAAGCTGCCGGCACGCAGCATTGCAGGCGTGCCCAGACCCTTCTTGTGCACACTGGTGTCATGAGCCGTGGGAAAAGGTGCAAAGCCCAGCCCCTCCTGACGGCTGCATCCCTGGGGTGTCCTCCATCCCTGCACCGTGCATGCGAACCCCATGCCTCTGCCTGACCCCTTCCCTAGCCCTTCTCCACCGCCATCCCTTTTCCTTCCTCCCCTGTTCCCCTCTGCACACAGCAGCCTCCTCCTGTTGTCATAACAACAAGCATCGGCCCGTGGCAGCCACGCCAGCCCTGCCAGCAAAAACACCTCCTCATGGGAGAAAGCACCGGCTGCCGGCCCCAAACCGTCTGGCTGCGGTGGGGAGGAGGCCGAGCTCACCCCCAGGCAGAGAGATGGGGGGCTGCTTCACCCACATTTTGCCTGGGGCACAGGGAACGCCCCCCACTCCCTCTGCTCTTGCCCGCATCCTTCCCTCTGTCCGAGCCACAGCAAGGGGATGTGGGGCAGATGCAGAAAGGGCCGTGTCCCTGCCCAGCACCCCACGGCGAGGCAGCATGTACATCTGCGGTGCACATCCGTGACCTGCCCCAGCAATCCCTCCTCCCCACCAGCAAGACGGAGTCCTGATATCCCTGGAGCCAGGTCCCCTGACCCTCTCGGGTCTCGTCTCCTCCCTGTATGACACAACCCCAATATGTAGCAGCACCCTGAGGCACAGGCGGGATCAAACAAGACCAGGTCCGTGCAGATTAAGGAGTCCCATAGGCTCGCTGTGGCTTAGGACGTGCTTCTCCGAGGGGCACCAGGATGACAGGCACAGCCAGAGCTACTCCTGAAGGCACCGGGGACACTGGGCATCCATCCTGTGTTCCAGAAAATCCATCAAATCCAAGGCCTCAAAGGCATTTCTCCTTCTGGAAGCCTGTGGCCAGCAACAGATTAAAGCCGCTCAAGACCACCCTGTTCAGAGCAAGGGAATGCTGCGACACCCAGAGTTAAGTAGGAAACAGAGCACCAAGATAAAGCAACGAAGATCTGAGGTTTACCTACTCCTTATTCATTCCTCACAAGCTTTGTGTGAGTTCCATTCAACCCAGACCCTCTATGCCAGAACTGAAGACCAACGCCCTCCTTGGTGGCTCTCAGCTTCTCTTTCCCAGCCGGTTTCCAGCAATCCCTGCCAGCTCCACCCCTCAGGGGAGCGTTCACAGCCCCTTGCACTGGTGCTGGTGTGGAAAAGCAAAACCAGAAACCCACAAACAACTTGCTGGCAGGGCTGGATCTTGGTGTGGACAGTTGCCTGTGCCCACCTCCACCCCGTCTCAGCTTCAGTCCTGCCGCATCTCCCTGGAGGCATTACTTCATCCCCGTCCCCAGTCCCTTCCCCTCTCTTATTCCTCCCACGCCAGCAGCTGCTTTTGGTGCAGCTCTGTGCAAGACTGCGGAGTGACTGGAAGTGGGTAAACTGATTTTTTTTTTTGCTAAAGCCATCCAGCTCACTCTCCACACAAGCTCATCAGCCCTTCCCAGTAGTGATGCTGGGCTACATCTTCCAACATGGAGCAGCTAAAACCCACCCCTCGGCTGTGTAATCTGGCTCCTTCTTCAGCCAAGAGCCCTATGAGAGGTCAAGGAGTGAAGATTTCTGAAGGTGCTTTAATGCCTG
The DNA here is from genome assembly GCF_026419915.1 of Harpia harpyja. Taxonomy (NCBI): domain Eukaryota; kingdom Metazoa; phylum Chordata; class Aves; order Accipitriformes; family Accipitridae; genus Harpia; species Harpia harpyja. Next base: position 7,219,988 of record NC_068955.1, on the reverse strand, counting down.
TGATGCACATAAAGGCCTGGTTATAACAGGAATTCATCTTTCCAGGTTCTCAGGTCAAGCTCCCGAGCTGCTGGGAGGCTGAGCCTGAACCTGGGGGGAAGGAAAGACCATTTCACCATGGGACTCGGGTATTTCAAAAGAACAGCAGAAATTTCAGCTTCCCAGAGAGAGGCACTGGTTTGAACTTCCTACAGCATTGTCACAACCTTCCCCGCTTCACACGGTTATCGGTAGCTGCATTTCCCAGGGGGTAACCAGCCTGTAACATCAGCCAAAGGATTCTTAATGTTTTGATACTATGTTTGGCTTCCCAGGGGAGGAAATGTCTGGTCTCTGTGTCTAGAAAACAAAGCCCCTTTAGGGGGAAGGAATTTCTTGGGACACCTGATTAATTGGAGCCACTCTGGAGATTCGTGTAAACCAAATTGCTTCCAGGTTTGGGAGATTAGCGGGGTTTAGCTGCAGCATTCTCCAGACAGCTCTGGCTGCCTTTAAAGTGTCTCTGTTTTTAAGCGTTGGAGAAACTATTTTTTTAAAAGGAAAAATCATTGCTCCATTCAGTGGCTAAAGCACACACTGGAGGAACTGGCAGCGTATCTGGAACAAACGTCACCATCCCGCAGCCTCCAGCCAAGACTCGTTGCCTTCAACCACCATAAAGGAAAATACAAGGTGTTATCAGGGTAGTAAAGGACCGAGTCTTCCCCAAGCCCTGACTCTCACATATCTCCCTGGGCCCACAGAGGCTCTTTGGATGCACGGACCAAAATGCTAGATCCACTTCTACCGCACCTAGCAGACTCTTGGAGCAGGGACAACAGCAAGAGTGGGAACCCCTTGGAGCAGAGGGACACAGAGCATAGCACCCACCACCCAAAAGTTTCTAAGCCTTTCCAACACAGGAGAACCCCTGGGGAGCTGTTACCCAAAGCTGTGCATCTTTAGGCCTTGCTGTTGTGTATGCTTTAACCACTGGAGTTTTCTCATAGCCTTATGAGGAGGCCGGCATTGCTCTGTAGTTGGGGAAACTGAGGCACAGAGCAGGGACCTGCTCCCCCAGCTGAGTGCTGGGGACTGGTTCGCTCCTTCCTCCTAAGCGATGAATAAATTAAAAAACAGTAATTGCTGCAAAGCCCGCCAGATCTCAGAGAGGAGGAAGCCAGAGGTTTGCACGCTGCCACCAACACCTCTCACTCCTCTTCATGCAGAAATGTGGCTTTTGTGAGACTAAATGGAGACCAGATGAGCTTCCCCACCCCTTCCCTCATCTCTCTCATCCAGCACAGCCACCGTGCTCGGAAACCAGTGCCAGAGAAGCCAACTATTCAGGCTATGGGCTCTGATGTTTGGACAGGGAGCAGGTGGTTCTGCTGGCTGATGCAGCCTCAGCTGCATGGTCACAGATAGAAATCGGGTAGAGATTTCCTTCCTTGACCTATTTTTCAAAGCCTCCCTCCACCAGCCCCCCTGCTTTAGTCTCTGAACTTGTCTGCAAATGTCCATCAAAGGCTGGTCAGACCGCTGGAGGCGATGGGGTGAAGATGAGCAGGTGGGAAGTTGCCCAGGAGGGTTTACTGATGCATAAAGGGAACCGATGGGCTGAGGGCAGCCTGCTTCATTGGAAGGACAATTAGCTGGGGGAAATTACAGGCTTTTCTTTTTTTTTTTTCTTTTTTTTTTTTTTCTAATGGTCATGCTTATTTCAGGAGCAGCACTGGCGATGCCCCAGTCTCAGGCAGGCCTGGCTCCCGAGACGCGATGCTTGCTGCACCGAGGCTTGTACTAGCTGGAGAGCGTGGTCAGAAAGGTTGGGGTTCACAGGGGTGCTGGGGTGCAGCAAACCCCCGAGCTGCTCCCTGCCGGCAGGGCGAAGGGGCAAAGCAGGACGAGGAGGGGAGCAGATTCCCTTCCTGCTCCAAAGTGACCTCTTCAGGGTTGCTTTCCCTCAGCTGGCCCTGTGCCGGGGTGCCCAGGCAGCGGGGCAGGCAGCACCCTGGCACACGAGTGGGGCAGAGGAGGGACGCAGTGGGGAGAAATGCCCAGACGTGCCGCGGAGGGCGAAGGACAGTCTGGAGGGGTGAGACAAGGAGGGAATGAGGAAAGCAGCCCCTTGGCTTTCTGGCAGGGCACATTGCTTCACCTGGCAGCGGAAAGCCAGGCAAGACCCCCGTAGCTTATGCGGCCACCTCGGGATGCTGTGCAGCATCCCAGGTTTTGGGGGATCCAGCAAGGAAAGACACTTCTTAAAAAAATCAAACCCAGCGATGCTTCCTGCAGATGGTCTCCGATCAGTGCACTGAATTCAGTCCGGCCTCTGCAGAGCCCCATCAGAGCATCCACCACGTACCTTTGCTTCCCTACCTCTGCACTGCAAGGAGGAAATACTGAAAAAAACTATGTTCATCGCATTTCTGTGATGGCAGCACTTTACATGCAACTGGGGTGTTTCAGCGGCGATTGCTTGGGAGGGGTGGCTGCAACTTAACACTGGTTTATCTGAAGTTGCCTCCATCGTTTTACATCCCAGGTCCCTGACTGTGCTAAATAAAATGAAAATTAAAGACTGCCAGTCATGCAAGTAGTAATATGTTGGGACTTTAAAATTTATTCCAACATGCTATTTTTTTAAAAATATGCTCAGACTGAGCAGACAATCTGAGCTGTAGTAAAGGCAATATTATACTTGTAAAAACTTCTCATTCACAGTACAGATGTCATTTACAATAAGGGTCACAAACATCAAATACTGAGTATTTTTTCTTCTTCTTTTTGTTTTTTTTTTTGTTTTGTGTTTTTTTGTGGTTTTTGTTTGGTTTTGTTGTTTTTTTTTTTACATCAGACTGTGCTTTTACCTGCATTTTTTTGCACTGATATAACCATACAGACATTGCAAGATGCAAGTGTAGAAACTGGAGTTAAAATAAAATTACAGGCAAAACTACCAAATTACATTGTATGCTGTACATATTTACAGTACCTTTTTTGGAATGTATTGCCATTTTAAGAACATATAGAAACTTTCTACAGACTATTCCACTTACAGAATACATACACCTTTTAGAAAAAAAGGCAAATATTTATCTTACATGAGACCATGTATATTAAATTTGCGTACACATTATTATTATTATTATTATTATTATTATTTTTTACATTACATTTACTAAAGTGATCGTAAGTGCCATCATATCTCAGTAATGAAAAGATTGGTTTTATGCCATCAGGACTGATTTTTTTAATTTTTTTTTTTATTTTTTGAAAATAATTTACAATATGGTTTTATTTGTAAATACTGTGCAATAGATGGAAATATTAAAAAAAAAAAGAAAAGCACATGATGAAACCAAGTCAGCAAATGAAAAGCTATTGCAAGAACAGCAGAAAAGGGCTAGATCAAATTGTCCAGGATTTTGCATGAAAACTGGAATAATTTTAATGACTTCTGCGTGACCAAGTATATTGCTTGTTCAGGTGCTGTTTCTGTGGATTTAAAACAAAACCCAGGTAAAAGTGAAAGCTGGCTTAAGAGAATACCAACTCTTTTGCAGATTTTTTGGTGGCAGTGAAAGAAAAGCGATGGGGAGGTGGCCAGTTGTGCCCGACATCGCTCCGATGGAGCCGATGGTCAACAACTGGAAGGGTGCTTGGACACGTCCCTCCGGTTGACTGCAGTCGGCATCGCCCAGCTCTGCCCACAGACATCTCCTGCCGTGTCCAGCTCCTGGGCTCGGCAAGCGAGCGGGCAGCGGGACCGACCGAGCACTCGCAGCAAACCCCAGCAGCTTTGACGGGGCTCGAGCGAGAGCAGGGCTTGGGACTGGCGGGTGGCTTTTATCAGCGAGCCCGAGCACTGGCCGGGGAGTGTAACTTTATAGACACCAGGGTGAAAATGTCACCCCTTAGGAGCAGGTGATGAAATACATGTCCCAGTCATAAGCTGTAAAGTCACAGCTACTTCATCATTACTTTTAAGAGTTTTCTGCTGCAGTTCCTGGGTATCCAGCCAACAACCTGTGAATAATTATTAGAGCTGACAGAGACCTGCTTCAAGGCACGGGGTCATTTTTGGGAGCCAACTGCCCCCCTCTGTTCCTCCCATGGTCTGGTCAGTCCCACAAGACGCTGAGCTCTGTAACCTTGATGAAAGAAGCTAAATTCATGCTTAAGCACAACGAAGTTACTGAAACTCCAGAAATGCTTAAGCCAACATACAAGTGCTTTATTAGCTCTGGATATAAGGCTCGGTACGTAACATGACTGCTTCAAGGAGTTATTTAAGAGCATGGGCCAAGTCCTCTGTGCAGAATGATTTCTTGGATGCTAGAGCATCCGTTTGCCATTGAGTACCTGCATTCATGGGAGCTACACAAACAGCTTACCAGGGAAGGGAATATCAGAGTAGGGTTTTGGCTGATTAACCAGCTACATAACAAAGAGCAGCAGCCAGTCTCTGGAGGCTATGTGCCTTCATGGACTATAAATTTAAGAACCTCTGCCATAAGAAAAGCAGGGGATTTTATCTCCACCTGCCAATGAAGAGGAAGGGCTGGGGTCTGGTTTTTAATTTGCCTATTGGCATTATTAATACATTCTCTTGCAAGTAACACTGCTAGCTGCTCTGCAAAGCGTCTGTACAGATCCAAACTTAGCCACCTCTGCAGCCCTTGTGGAAAGTAAATCAGGATTATCCCTATTTTGCAGACAGAACAGACACCCAGAGTGATATTAAAAGCTGTGACCTGCAAACAGCTTTCACCAAGTGTGACACAGGGAAGTCAATGGCTACTCCAGGTAGGAAAGGCAGCCGCCAGTGAAGGCTGGGTCTTTCAGCCCCGCTGTAAATAACGCACAACTCTGAAAATCGGTGGAGCTGCATCACTGTGCTCCTTGGGTGAGTATGAGGCAGAGGGGAGACACGATTTGCACAAGGTCATGCTATGGTTTCACAGCAGGGCTGGGGCTGCCCGCCCTGCCCACAGATGGAGATGCTGGTGCCGGCACGGAGGAGGACACCCTTCCCGCGGAGCTCTGAGCTGTCAGTGTGATAATTAGCCCTTAAATACAAAATTTTTTTTTTTTTTGTGATCCTTTTTGCCTATCCAATAGGCCATATTGCGCCCGTTAGGTAAAGCATGAAGCACCATTTCACTCCAGCCAGAGCCTCCCCTGCCAGGCCCGCAGCCGCTCTGCTAAGAAGCCGAACCGGGTCAAGACTCGGCACAGCCCTGGGGTTTTTTTTGCCCATCTCCTGAGTTTTCAGCGGTCCCTGCATGCACCCGCTCCGTGGCTGCCAGGTGGTGGGCATGGGATCTGAGCAGGGCCTGACCCGGGGAGCACCTCACTGCTGCACAGCCCTTTCCCAAACTCCTCTCCCCGCTTTCGTTTGGCTGCGGGCGAAGGCATCTGGATGGTCGCACACACCGCTGCCCCACGCAGCGCCGGCTGCCAGCCTGGATGCTCTGCAGCTGAGATGCAGAAAGCTTCAACTCATCTTGAGGTGCTGGAAAAGCTTTAAAAAATAATAATAAATAAAAAAAATAAAGCACAATAACAAAAGCAAGAAACCAATGTAATGACTTCTGGGGTTTGTTGGGCCATTTTTTTTTTCTTCTGTCCAGAAATGACAGAGGGAGAAAAAAAAAAACCCAATGCAAAGTAACAACAGGTCAAGGATTAAAATACAGTTACAGAAAGAAGCCGAGCAAATTTGATCTAGCCCAAAGCTCATGTCAAATGAACCTAACAAAACCAGGATGCTGAGTGCACAACTGCTGCATTATTTTTCTTTATGTACAATTTATATATATATATATATATATATATAAAAAAAAAATTAAATACAAAAAGCTACCGTGGAATAATGTTAAGTGTGTGACAAGGGCAATGGGAAGAAAAATGGCAGAAGCCAGGAAGGTCAAAACCGTCACTAGATTTGGTGGATGGTTTCCAGGGATGCTCACACAGACCCTGGCTGAGCAGTCCACTCTGAGTCATCTTGATATTAAGCACACGCTTAAAGTCTGAGTAGGATTTAAGCTGGTGCTTAAGAGTTTCACTGAACAGAGTTGCTACACTGAACTGAACTCTCAGCCCCTTACTCCTGCCATGTGATCTGGCCAGGTTTGAAAGCAGGACCAGCTTCCAGGCTTGGGGCCAAAGAGGGGGAGATGGGAAAAAGGGAAACTTGATAAAAGTGCTAATTAAGGTATAAATGGGTTCTGGACATTGTTTTGGTCAGTGTCACAGCCTTAATGTTATTTCCATGATATCTTCTTTTGTACTTAATTCCCTTTACAAGAAAAGAAAAAAAAAAATCACAGAAGATTATTAAAAAATTTATATTATTTGCCCGTGAAACGGGAACAGTTCATAGCTCATCAAGTCTGGCAAGGAAATATGTTCTCATTCAGGGTTTTATTTGATTTCTTTTAATTTTTTTTTTTTTTTAAAAAGCGTATTACGTACCCGATAAACTGGAACAGCTCTGAAAGAAGAAAGAACTGGTCCACTGGTTAAATATTTATATATTTTTTTTTTTTTTTAATAAAAAAAAAAGAGGTTTGTACAGATTCCATAGACCAGAAAACCCTCTGAAGTAGTAAAGAGCCTGCTGTCTGCTAGGGCAAACATGTATCGAACATTTGTATTTTAAAAAGTATGTTAACGTGACAGAGAGGAATGGCTCCATCGGGTCTCTCTGTATTTGGTATCGTATCTATTGGCAGTAGAGGCCATTGCTCTGCTACGGATGGTCATAGTTAAAAATTTGCTCTGGAAAAAGTTACTGTGCATGCATAACAAGCTGACTGCAAACATTAACCACTCAGCATCATAACTTTTTTCTTCCAAAACACCAAAAAAGGGCCCATCTGCACAATAAGGACTACGTTTGCGACGTTCCGCTTAAATAAATAAATAAAATTAAAATAAGACACAGAGTCACTTGTGAGTTACAGAGCCGCAGGCGTGCAAACGAGCAGAGCACAAACTACTCCTGCATCCCTAGAGCTCAACGAAGCCAAACCAGCCAGGACAGAGTGGGGATGGGATGGAGGGAGCTTGTCTGCAACTAAAAAATTACGGAGGAAAAATGGTTGCAAGGCTGAGTTTACTTCCACTCTTAGACCAAGGGAGGGTGTTTACAGAGGGCTTCCAAACCCCAGAAAAGAGGGGCTCTCAGGCACAGGCATGACTTTGCCGGGGTGACGTGGGGAGCATCGCGGAGCGGCCGTGCGCGCGGGGAGGGGGCGCGGGATGGAAGGATTAAAGCAAGCAGGAGGCCGGCTCGTCCAGCGAGAGACACCATTCCTGGCACTGGGTCTACATTCGATACATTCCTATGTTCTTGAAGTTAAATCTTTGAAGAAGAACCTTTTTTTGTCCCTTTTTAGAAAAGTGCTTTGATGGGTTCTGCAGGAAGGAGGGATGCTCAAGATTCATTTTCTCTTTTGAGTGACAATTTCTCTCGCTGTGAATGAACCTCCCCCTACTCAAGGAAGTGCTAGTTTCATTTACAAGTTCAGGGTAAACATGTTTTTCAAATGTAAAGCAGTCTCAACTGTTTAAAGCACAACCATAGGCAATCAGAGGGATGCGAGAAAAAAAAAAACAAGCACTTTGCGAGAATTAAATAAAGCATGTAATAAATACGAATCATAAACTTCTGTACACAGGAGCAAGGGTTTGGTTTTTTTTTTAATCATTTAATCAATATAAAAAAGTTTTTCTGTTTTGTTTTTGTTTTCAGTGCATCTTCTTCCTCTTAAAATGCTTAACCCTTTCCTTTCTGCATCTCTCAGGCCCATAATTACGCACACCTAAATGGCAAAAAAGACAAGGTCTAACAAACCCCTTTCCAAAAAACTCTAAAAAAATATTCACAGCCTCAAACAGTTTTGTACATTTCAAGCAACAAAAGGTATAGAAAAAGGCACAAGTAACTGCATACATGTGGAGATAATACCAGACTGGGACAAAGAAAACCAGGAATCTTCCATGGGTTTGGTCATTCACTAGAGTGCTTCTTATAGCGATGATTATACTAAAGGAAATAGTGTTGAAAATGTCTGTTGATTTTACATAGGAAGCCTAAAGGTGGAACAGATGGTGGAGGCTTAAGTACTTCCTGTGTTTTCATCCACCTTTTTTTGAGTTTGACCTAAATCTGCGTGCTCTAGCTGTGGACTGCTCTTCCTGGAGGTTCCCCCTTGGCGACTGGGCTCTCCGGAGAGGTTTCTCCTCCGGACGGAGAACGGCTGGGCGTGCGAATGGCTCGATGAGGGCTCTGAGAGGCAGCCGGTGCTGCTGCTTCGGTCCAACGGCTGGGAGGGGAGATCTGAGATGAAAGTGCAGGATGATTCAAAGGAAGTGCTCGAGCTGCCAGATTGCTTCTTGCCCGTTTTTTTCAAGGGTTCTTCCCCGCTTGTCGAAGGCTTTGGAGAGTGCTCGTCGGTTGTGCTGGGGCTGGCTGGGGATGCCGAGCAGCCTGCCTGCTCCGCGTGGCTAGACTCAGCGAACATTTTTACCCTGTATTCCTCCTGGTCTGTCTTTTGCTGAAGCTCACTAGTCCTCATTTTCTCTTCTAAGCAACCACTGCTCGCAAGCTCTGGGGACAGCGTGTATTTAGAAACCTTTGCAACCGGGGAGACAGATGCCGACGATGGCTCCCGTGGGACCTGTGGTTCCTCGTCCCTCTTGGGAGCCCGGCTGAACTCGGTGAAGCTGCTGCTGCCAGAGGCAAAGCATCCCGCTTGCAGGGACACAACTGAACTGGGCACCAAGCTGGGATGGGTGCTTGGCCTCGCCTGGACCATCTGGATGCCCCCAATGGGAATCATAGGATACGGGGTCCTCGTGAGCTGCTGCGAATGCAACGGGAGATGGCTGAAGACATTCTCCTCCCCTCGGCTGGGAGTGTGGACATGTATTTCATGAGGTGCCTGCAAGGGTCTGGAGCAGACAGGCTGCATGATGCCAGGTGAGCATGTTGGGCTTCGTGGTTCTATCTTCTGCACCGGAGAGGGAAAAGAAACAGCTGAATCAGTGCAACGTAAAAGTTACAGCATTAGCATCATTAATGCTCACTGTAAGTATTGGTTTTCTTAACATTTTATTCTAATTTGAGGGAGATCAATCAATCGAGGAAGATTTGGACTCCCAAACCTTTAAGGTAGGGAGCAACACAACCCACAGTGTTTGCCTTCTGGGTACAAATATGCCCACAGCCTGTTGGGGAACAGATCCAGGGCTTTGGTTCAGGCTTGGATCATTATAAAATCATAGAAT